>NC_134138.1:155907297-156613797 GCF_033958435.1 Carettochelys insculpta | reverse complement strand
ACCCCTGGGCCCCCCCACCTTCAATGCCAGCTGCAAACTACCTGTTAAGCCCAACGATCTAGCCAATGTTCTATCCTCCTTTTCAGTCCATTCAAACAAACCATACTTCTTTAACCTGCTGGCAAGAATATTGTGGGAGACAATATCTAAAGTTTTGCTAAAATCAGGGTATATCACAGCCAGTGCTTTCCCCATACCCACACAGCCAGTGCAAGAGGCTCAGAGCGGACCTTATTTGTGAGGGCCAAAGCGAAAAAACAAAAATAAACAAAAAAATGAATACTTTAGTTTTTTGACGACATGTGCCACTAAGTTATCTTCCCTACTCAGTAAAGGTCCAATAAAGGTCCAGTAAAGGTTCCTTGACTTTGCTAAGACATCCAATTCTTCCTGTTTGTTTACCAGGCTTCTTCTGATCATGTACAGTCACCTAATATAACTATCTGATTGCCCTACTTTTTCAGTATGAATTAGGAGGATTCCTCTGCTGAACCCTCCCCATTGTGTTTCCTCCTAGTATTCCACTTCCGCACTTGCACAGGGCTTAGATCACTATCTCCCCAAGAACCTAATTCAAAGCCCTCCTCACTATGTCAGCAAGCCTGCTTGCAAAGATGCTCTTTCCCCTTTTTGTTAGGTGAATCCCATCTCTTCCTAGCAATCTTTCTTCCTGGAACAATCTCCAATGGTCAAAGAATCCAAAGCTTATCCTCTCACGTAACCTGCATAACCATGCATTTACCTCCACACTTCAATGGGCTTTTTGCCTTTAATAAGAAGGGTGGATAAGAACACAACTTGTGCCTCAAACTCCTTGATCCTCCTTTCCACAACCACATAGTCCACAGTGGCCCACTCACAATCTCTCTTGCTCAGATGGAGCAGTAGTAAAGGGTAGTTGTCTGATGGTTTGGCTAGTCTCAGCAGGCACTCGGTCACATCCTGAATTCTAGCTCTGGGTGGGCAGCACTTTTCCCAAGTGTCCTGGTCTGACTAGCAGATGGATGTTCTCATTCCTCTTAGAAGGGAGTCCCCAGTCACCACTGCCCATCTCCTCCTTTTGGAAGTGGTCGTTGCGAAAGGCCTATGGCACTGCATCCCACGCCTTCCATTCAGTGGGGTCTCACTTTCCTCAGATAACTCTTCCAAATCATTATTCACTGTCCTAACCATGCAGAAAGCCTGAACACAGTTGCTTAGCTCTATCTGCATTGGAGGTAATGGCTACCCATTTTCTTCCCCACTCTGCACAGCTCTCTCTGATTCTTCAGCATGCTCTGCCTGCAGTACTAAGTGCTGATTCTATCCAGAAAGTCTTCATTTTCTCTGATGTAATGCAAGGTTTATACTGGGGTCTTTAGTCCTTTAGCCGTCTCTTCCAGTATGGAGGCCAACTTGCTGTTTGTACAGACAAAGTCACTTCTATCCTCTGGGAGAAAAACGAATGTGGCTCATCACTTGCAGGTCACAACAGCTGATCACTCAGTATCCATACTGTCTTCCTTCTAAGAGCCTTTTCAGATTTTGTGTTTATTGCTCACAGAAACCTGGAAGGCAAAAGTACTCTCTGGGAACTCCCTCTGGGGAAACTCTGTTTGCCTGTCCTCTGATGCTCACTTGGTTCTCAGCAGGCTGTATTTTTATAAAGCCGCTGGTTCAAAATAGTTGGCCCGGCTCAAAGCATTTCCCCAAATCAACCACTCACAATCCACCTGGAACAAAGGACTCCCAATTAATGCTTCTCAAACAAACATCAACAAGGGCAAATAATTCCACTTCTCAGACAAATGGTTGAATAGTCCCTGTAGCTAGCTGCAGTGAAACAAATGGTCACAGAAGACAGACACTTAAATATTCATCCCACCAGCTCACAACACAGCAGCATCACAATGCAGCACTCAGAGTAGCTCCTCACAAATAGTTCCCAGGCAAACTCCATCTGTTTGCCTGTCCCCTCTTCACAGCTCCACATAATGCATAGAAACATGGTTCTCCTTGTCAGAGAACTCTGTGAAGGTCAATATATAGCAGGGTTCCAAAAAGAACTAGATAAGTTCATCAAGGATAATTCCATCAACGGCTAGTAGCCAGGGTGGACAGCGAGAGAGTCTCTACTATCTGTTTCGGCAGAAGCTGGGTAGGTGGATAGGGGATGTCTCTGTAATTGCCTATTCTGTTCATTCCATCTGACACATCTGACATTGGACACTGTTGGACGACAGGCTAATGGGCTAGATGAACATTCTTATATTTTTGTAGGTTTGCCATACTTTTGTCTCGTCCTGTCTTTATTATTTGTTTCCTTTTTTTTCCTATATTCAGTGGCCTTTTCTTTTTCATCTTTGAAAAATAGCATTTCTTTTCCTTACATTCTGTCTTTCTTTAGGTCTCCCCTTGTATATGTCAATGCTCTCTCTCCCAAAAGAGTAGTTGCCAATGGTTGAACAATTTTGTTGTGCATGTGACAATTTTCCAAACAAGTTCTCAGGATTGTTGGAGGTCTTATGTATCCCTTCTGGTAAAATGGCTTTAATTAATAAATATTGTGTCAGAGCCTGATCATTATATTTCATATTATGTTATTACTATTATTATTACTATTATGATAGCAACGCCGAGGAACTGTAATCAAGTTTTAGAGCTATATTACGGCTACACTATATGCAATATAAAATTGTAAAAAGACAAGCAGTCCTGTGGCACATTAAAGAATAACAAATGTATTAGGTAATGAGCTTTTGTGGGTAAGATCCACTTCTTCAGATTATTGGAGTAGACAGTTTAGACAGAATCCAGGGTTTCACCAATGCAGAGGCCATGTGTACGAGACAGTAAGGCTGTGTCTACACTACAAAAATAACTTCCCAGTTCGTTACTTTGAAGCACAACTTTGAAGAAAGCAATTTTGAAGTAGAGAGTCTACACACACCCTACTTCGAATTTAAACTTCGAAGTAGGGCACTTCTCCATTGTCGGGAATGGAGTAAGGACTTCAAAGTTGGGCTCCCTTCTTCGAAGTTAACTTCAAAGTAAGGGAAAATGTGTGTAAACGCTCTGCTGGCTACTTCAACATAGTGAATAACTTTGAAAATAACTTTGAAGTTAGCTCCTAGTGCAGACACACCATAATAATAATAGTCACACACTGAGATCTACATTAAATAATATACTGCATGCACACATTCACATCCATTAACCACTCAAATAGATTGTTTAAATTATTTTTTTCATCATGTTCTGCAGATCAAGTTACAAACCCACTTGATCCTCTTCATTTGTAATCTGTTCTTCAGCACAACCATACATAAAATTTTCTGACCATTTCAAGCTCTGTAGAGTGGCATCTGTGTTTATACACATGGCATACACATACTAAACAAAAACATTTTTCACACTTCTCAGTGTTATTAATTGGCACTCACCAAACATTTTGTTTGCTTGTTGTGATTCCACAGCATTTGTCTCCTTTGTCTGTTTTGAAATTCACATTTTGTTCACTTGCTTCCCCTGTCATGCATTAATCTGTTGCAGAACTATGTTTAACACATTTATTATTAGACTCAACAAAGATCTGCGATTCTGTTTACACCATCAGAACTGTGTCCTCCTTTTTAAAGTGTAGCAGTATATTTTGCACTTTTCTTTACAGTTTGTGCTGAAACCAGGGACACCATCTCACAAAACGTCATTGCTTAGAAACCTGGTCTCTGTGTTTGTTTATAATGACATTCTTTCTTTATTCCTGAGTGTGTCTTGTTAATTAGCTGTTATTTTATTATTTTACTGCTGGCTAAGGATCTCATTAAAGAAAAATAATGTTACCAGTACTAATGTTCTTTGCTAAATCCAATTCACATTTTTAATACTTTTGTGTCAATCTGGTGATCAGTTATACCACAAGTAACTTAGTCTCTAAGGCTGCGGCTACACTATCCCTCTGTTTCAGAAGAGGTATATAAATTACAGAGATTCAAAAATGCAATTGAGGTACTGATAGGAATATTCAGTGCCTCATTTGCACAATGACAGCCACCCAGCCCATCGAAAGTGCTGATTTCGAATTAAAAATAGACATATAGCTGGGGTTCCTTTGAAAGGGTGCTCCGATTTTGAAAGCACCATTCTTGCCAATTTGTTTTGGAAAGAACGGAGCTTTTGAAATCGGGGCACCTTTTCAAAGGAACCCCAGCTACACTGCTATTTTTAGTTCGAAATCAGAACTTTTGATGGACCAGGTGGCAATCATTACGCAAATGAGGTGCTGAGTATTCATATTGATGCCTCATTTGCATTTTCAAAAGGCCATAATTTACATGCCCTTTTCAAAAGGGAAGGGTAGCGTAGCCACAGCCAAATTGTTCAAATTCATATGACATTTTTATTTTGTAGGTCTGTTCTAAACTGTTCAATTGCCTCACAAGGGCTGGTGGTGTCTTTCACAGAAAAAAGCCTTTTCTCAAATTATATAGCTCCCACTTCTCTTGACATTTTTGAGTGTTTTTATCTTGCAGTTTGCAGTTCCCTTCCTGCATCCACTGGAATGAATCATAGATTGCCAGGGTCTACAGGCCTGACACATAAAGCAATGTAAAGGATTTAACATCCCTTTACTCTGCAAAACCAAAAAGAATCTGAAAGTCCTGCAACTATCTCCTCCAATTATTTGCTGGGTTCCCTTCAAGGCTAAATGTATCTTTTCTTGCAATTCCTTCATTTTTTGTGAAAAACTTGTTTACTTCTAACCTTTTTTTATAAAAGTATGACACATAGGAGTGCTGATAACAGAACCTGAACTTCATTTCCTGTTCATACTCTTCCGACATGGGTCAGGGTTACAGAAGTTTAATACGCCTGCCACATAACAGGGATCAGGATCCCTGGCCATGTTTGTGTCCTATTATACCGGAATTTGTTTGCGATGCATGACAGAATATACTGCTTCTCAGATCTACTGCTCTTTCCTTCATGAATAAATTTTTTTAGTCTTTTTGTATTAATTTTTAAATAAATCAATGTATGGACTTACCAGGTAGAACAGCATGCCTTTATCCTAGTTTTGACCTAGGGTTAGGACACCCTAATAGAAAACATCTCAAAACGACAGAAGAAAGAGAAAGAAAGCTATTGCAGAATGCAGATCCTGGAGAAAAGGAGCTTTCCTAGACAAACTCATTAAAGAAATTACTGCTAACATTACTACAAGGAGCAACAAACTTGGGGGAAAAAAAGCAAGATAAAATATCACACTTAACAGGAACTAGTAGAAATGGAAGGTCATGTCTCCAAATCGGATAACAATTCCAGAGAGTTTGACTGCCATGAAGAGTCTGTGCCCAAGGACATGTGTTTCTAGACTCAAGCCCTAAAATATTTGAACATAAAATACCAGATCTCTTGAGCATGGCAGAGAGAACAATGGAAGGAATATATTTACCTCAACCAGGGCCTCCCGATGCTAACCGCAGTCACTGCTCTCCCCTCACAAACTCCTGAAGTGGTCCTTTGGAGGACTGCTGCTGCCTTTTCCTGGACCCCCTTAATTTGCCCTGGTTAGGGCAGATCTTTTGACTTTCACTGTTAACTAAGTGGAGAAGCCTCAGTCTTTTAGCTGTGCCTGGAGGGCAGACAGCTGTACAATTACTACCACTTTGCTGTCCAAAGCCTTTCTCCTCCTCTTGCTTCCATATTCTCTCCTTTATAGTAGGCCTTCTCTCCTCTGTGGCCTGCAGCTATGAGTGTCTGTCTCCGTGGTAGGTAGCTCTGGTAGATGTGTGTGGGAGTGCTAAAGCTGTCTGCCTGCTAACAGAAGAGGCTCTCCTCCCGCTTCTGTGTATGCTCAGTATGAGCTCCAGAGACCATATTACACTTCCCTCCAACACCTAAACTGCTAGCCGCCCCCCAGAATGCTACTGCTAAGCTCACTGCCCCCTCAAACCCCACCAGTGCACCCACTGTCCTACTACTAGCCCTATTAACAGCCCCATTGCCTTTTGTGGCCCCCTCACAAACCCTCCCATTCTGACTTCTTGCCCTGTACCCTAACCTGTTGCCGGCCACTCCACAGCATGCAAAGTGAAGCAAGCAGATTGGCAGACTCTGTTCCCCACCCCCAACACACACACACAGAGCACTGGCAGGCCTACTAAAAGTTCAGCTGTAGGCCGTATTTGGGGAGACAAGGCCAGAGTTACAATTGGAGAAGCACTGGTGCAACGAATTATTAAAGACCTACAACCTATCCTTAATCAGGATGCTACACTCCAGAATACCCTGGGTGACAGGCCTGTTTTCTCCTACAGACAACCTCCCAACCTCATGAGGATCCTCACTAACAGCCACAGTCTAACCCCAGGAACACCAGTCCTGGAACCTTTCCCTGCAACAAAGCCCGCTGCCAGCTTTGTCCACATATCTTCTCTGGAAATACCATCACTGGACCTAACCAGGTTACTCACAGAATCACGGGCACTTTCTCATGCTCCTCTACTAGCATCATATATGCCATCATGTGCCAACAATGCCCAGATGCTTTGCATATTGGACAGACTTCTAACTCCCTTAGACAAAGGGTCAATGGGCACAAAACAGACATCAAAACACTCCAGATCCACAAACCAGTTAGTCAACATTTTAATGGAATCGGGCATTCTGTCAATGACCTAAAGCTATGTGTGTTACTGAAGAAGAATTATCGCACCATTCTGGAAAGGGAAGCAGCCGAGCTGGCTTTTATATTCAAATTCGGCACATTAACACATGGTTTAAATCGTGATGGGAACTTTCTGAGTCACTATAGGGGCTCGTCTGCATACTTGGCTCAATCTAATTCTTGACCTTTCCCCCCACCCCTCCACTCTCTGATTTGCTCACCTTGATTATCTTTTTCTGATTTGTCCTCCTTGCTTACTGTTTTTGGTTCTCTGTGCCTTAAATATTGAGTCTGTTCTGGTCTGGCTATGGTCTGAAGAAGTGGGTCTGTCCCACAAGAGCTCACCTAATAAACTATTTTGCTAGTCTTGACTGCTTTTTGTTTTGATAGTGTATAGACTAGCACGGCTTCCTCTCTCTTACTATTCTGCATAAAGAGATTTTGAATTTTTATAATCCTGTTACCTGAAACAGTTCTGCCAGCGTCCAGTGGTTACACCCCGCGAGAGATGGCCAACAGAATGTGGGTGAGCCAGCGTCAAAACCCAGGGTCCTCGGAGGGGGAATCCCACCAACCCACCGAGCGGGAGGAGAAATGCAATCACTTCTGGGGCAATGAAAGAACACCTGAGGTCCCTCCTTCCTTCCCTGGCAGGTAGAGGCCAGGACAGAGAAAGAGAGAGAGAGAGAGACCCAGGCACAGAGTAGCAAGTAAAAATTAATGAATAATTTATTAAACGACAATAGAACACAAATATAAACCAATCTATACTTAACCTATTACTACAACTAAACTTAACTTACAATTATACATTTATATTCCATGTCGACTTCCTGTATTATTATCTTTATTTTGCCGCAAAGGAAAAATTTCGTTAGTGGAGAAGGGAAGAAAGGGGGGAGGTAAGGGGGATCTGGGCCGGGGTGCTACTCCCAGCCCAAATGGCTGGTGGTAGGGACTGCTGGGATTCTGCCACGGTCAGCCCCTTTAAACCCCAGCCCTTTCCTGGGGTCTCTGACCCACTCGGGAGAAAATGTAAGAGAAGGGGAAGAGAGATAGGGTAACTGTATGGGTGCCTTTACGGCACCAAGTTAAAGTCTTATTTTACTATTCTTTAGTTACTTTCCCTTATAACTATACCTAATTGGTTATTAATAGTACAATTATAAAGTAACTATAACAAACAATTTTAATCAAGTGTGTCTAATTTAGGTTCTTATGGGCTTTTTAGGTCTGGCCCTAGGGGGTCAGATCCCCAGGCTCTACCCTCCCCCTGCCAAAGGACGGCACAACAGAGGTCGCGACCCTCTGTTCCCCTACTAGGGGTCCTGGTGCCTTTTGAAATGTCTTTGACTAAAGTGTCTATGTCTAGATTGGTGTATGAGGCCCAGGCTCTGCCATGGGCCTAGTAAAGTTTATGTGTCTCAACGAAAGTGATGTCCAGTCCAGGTTGTGGTGCAATTCAGGTAAGTTGTCCAAGTCCAGTGAGTAGTCGGTTTAGCACAGCAGCAATGAGCGGGCGATGGAGTGGCTGGAGGAGTGGCAACAGCAAGATGGCATTGGTGGGTTTCCGGTTTCCTCACTGGCTATGCAGTACCCGTGGCCGGAGCCACGGGCCAGTTTGCCACCCAGTGAGTATGCCAAGAAGCCCACTTGCTGCTCCTAGAAGCAAATGCAGTGCTCGGGTGCGGAGAGGCGCTTGGGCGACGGCACCGCTTCACAGCTGACAGGGTCTCCCTCTGAGGGGAGCTGCAGTTGCAGTGTTTCAGCTCAGGAGCAGCGCCACCTAAAGGGCAGGTGCTGCAGTGAATTCAGCTCTTCGCTCTATTGAGCTAGCCTCAGGAACAGCGGATGCCTGGCGGCCAATGCTGTCCTGTATAGGGTCTGTGGAGTCCTTGTCCCAGCACCCAAGGGCCAGGGACTGAGCTCACAGCTCAGAATTTATAGAGAGTCCTCATGATTATTCATTAGCTCATTATAATATTCATGATTCTACACCGAGGTTTTCAAACAGGTCCTCCTTTTGGCTGAAGGTTCTGGAAACCCTTCACCCTCAGCCAATCGTAGGACTCCATTTCAAACCTGGCTTCATGAATTATTCATGAGTTCAGGTTACCGGTGAAACCAACTGCCTCACAGTGACCGTTGAGGGGGGGGGCTGCTAAATGGCAGCCTATGAGACTTTAGATTTTCCATGTACTTGCATTGATTTTACAGTGCCAGAGGCTTGTTTCCCCTGACACACAGGGGCGATAATGTCCTAGGGATAAAAATCCCTGACAAGTTCAATGAAGAGATAATGAGCTGAAAGGGCCCTTTATGATAATAAAATCTGACCTCTTGTAGAAAGCAGACCACAGAATTTCCCCAAAATAATTCCTTGAGTGTATCTTTTGAAAACCATCCAGTTTTGATTTTAAAATTGCTAGTGATGGAGAATCCACCATTACTCTTACTTAACTGGTCCAATGTTGCATTCCCTTCACCATGAAAAACATGAATCAGATTTCCAAGCTGAATTTGTGGAGCTTTAACTTCCATCTACTTGATTTTGTTATACTTCTGCTTGCTAGATTGAAGAACCAATTATCAATGTTTTGTCCTCCATATATTTAAAGCTGGTGATCAAGTCTGGTCGCAACTTTCTTTTCATTAATCTGAATAGGTTCAGCTCCTTGAGTCTATCACTTTATTCACTCTTTTTGAACCATCTCCAGTTTATCAATATCTTTCTTGAATTGTGGATATCAGAACTGAATTATGCACTATGGGGAGCAATCGAGATCTTTGATGGGTGATCCCACCATTGCCCCATAACATGGGTACCTCTCGGTGCTTTGTTGTAGTAGGTCTCAACCTAGGCCACTCACAAACAGCCTACAAGTGCACAGGTCGTACAGTGCATGGCTTTGTAAACCTGCAGCCATAGTGAAAAACCTCGGATCCCAGAAGCCTGCCAGCAATACTCCAGTCACATTGTTGGTTCCACCTGCATCAGCTATTACTTGGAGCACACGCTCACTCCTGAATTTTCCCAGAAACATGTTCTGCCTTGTTCAGTCCTAGGCAGTTCAGATATTGACGGTTTGTTGCTCCCGTAATGAATCAATATTCCACAGTTTGTTATTTTAACTGAAGTTACCAAACAGTTTGGTTTAAACACAGCATTGGATTAGTTCAAATGAGAAATAAAACAAGTTTATTAACAAATGAAGGTAGGACTTTAATTGCAGACAGTTGTAAGAGAGACAATTTGAAATGTTTTCAAGCAAATAATAGTGAAAAAATATATCCAAAATTCTAATACATAATCAAGTAAGTATTGGCCCAAGGTCTTACTTAAGATAGTCTTTCTCCCCCACAATCATCTAGCAAGACGGTGACTGACCCTCTCCTGGTCAGGATCTCTCCCACAGGCCCAAGCAAACTGGTACCTGTAGCTGCGTCTACACGTGCACGCTACTTCGAAGTAGCGGCACTAACTTCGAAATAGCGCCCGTCACGTCTACACGCGTCGGGCGCTATTTCGAAGTTGAAATCGACGTTAGGCGGCGAGACGTCGAAGTCGCTAACCCCATGAGGGGATGGGAATAGCGCCCTACTTCGACGTTCAACATCGAAGTAGGGACGTGTAGACGATCCGCGTCCCGCAACATCGAAATAGCGGGGTCCTCCATGGCGGCCATCAGCTGGGGGGTTGAGAGATACTCTCTCTCCAGCCCTTGCGGGGCTCTGTGGTCACCGTGGGCAGCAGCCCTTAGCCCAGGGCTTCTGGCTGCTGCTGCTGCAGCTGGGGGTCCGTGCTGCATATACAGGGTCTGCAACTAGTTGTTGGCTCTGTGGATCTTGCACTGTTTAATGAAAGTGTGTCTGGGAGGGGCCCTTTAAGGGAGCGACTTGCTGTTGAGTCCGCTCCGTGACCCTGTCTGCAGCTGTGCCTGGCTCCCTTATTTCGATGTGTGCTACTTTGCCGTGTAGACGTTCCCTCGCTGTGCCTATTTCGATGTTGGGCTGAGCAACGTCGAAGTTGAACATCGACGTTGCCAGCCCTGGAGGACGTGTAGACGTTATTCATCGAAATAGCCTATTTCGATGTCGCAACATCGAAATAAGCTATTTCGAAGTTGGGTGCACGTGTAGACGTAGCCTGTGTCTGCTTAGGTGAATGAGAAAAAGAGAGAAAGAGACAGCTTGAGTTTTCTGCCTTTCTTTTATAGTCCACTGAATGCTTGAAATGAATTCTTCTGAGGATTAACCCACAAAGAAAAATTTATACTCAAACAGTAAGGGAGACAACATTCTGTCTGGTGGTGAAGGGGGCTCCATACTTTTTCTTCCCACTTGTGTTTGCTAAAATTCAATTCTGCTTTGTTTCAGCATTTCCTCTCCATGCTGTCTCAAGGGTCCTGTCTACCACTTAGGCGGAAATTGAGGTATACACACATTCTCTTGTTTAGGATAGACAGCTGTTGTTGCTACATGCATTTCACAATGGATAGCTTTGATCAGTGAGCTATTAGATTTCAAATGATACTTCATAAGGCATATGTTATACAGAAATTATTACACTAGTGTATAGCATGTGAATACTGCACACAAAACCCCCATTTATTTTTAAAGTCTCTACTGCCAAGATAGCCCAATCCTGAAGGATTACCTCCTTTGGTCCTTTGCATAACTTAATAGTCAGTCATACTGATGCTGGACTTTTTTATTCTTTCTCTTTTTAGAATTATAAAATTATATGACATCCTTAAGACGGAAAATAAATTACTTTCCTTTTAAAATGAAACTAGGTAAAAAAAGTGATAATAATCAAACAGGCAAATGTTTGTGATAAAGAAGAAAGTAAATAGTTGTTCTTCATATCACCTGGAGTTAGGAAAATAAGTAATGGAATTAATATGCCATAAGGAAGACTTAGGTCAAATGTTAGGAAAAACTTTCTAACAATAAGGGTAGTTCAAGTTCTGAATTGGGCTTCCAAGAGGAATTGTGCAATCCCCATCATAGGACGCTTTTAAGAACAGGTTAGACAAGTATTTATCAGGGACCATCTAGGTTTACTTAGTCCTGTGTTAGCACTGCAGTCTGGATTTGATTACTTCTGGAGGTCCCATCCAGGACTACATTTTTATGACTGTATAGTTCTCTCTCTCTTTCTCTCTCTCTCTCTCTCTCTCTCTCTCTCTCACACACACACACACACACACACACACACACACAAACACTTGCTAACCCTCTCAAATTTGCACTGATCTGTGCGGTTCCAAGTTATTGGTAAGAGGCCCAGGCTATCTGTACAGAATGCCTGCCTGCTGATTGTCTCTGAGCTCCTACTGTCTCTGCCTCCAGTCTCTGGCAGCGTGGCTTTGATAGAACTCGCCAACGAAAAATTTCCCTGGCTTCAATGGTCCCAAAATCTTACCATCATGAGGAAGTTTCCTGTCATGGAAGTGGCATTTGAAAAATGAACTAGCAGCCTGAGTACCTTTCCTGGTGTATGTCCACAAGACCTCGGAATTGACAATGCACAGATGAGCATGTCCTCACACACCCTTTTGCCTAAGAATAGGAAGAGGAAAAGGGTTCCAAGGATCCCCTACACATATAAACAAGGTAGATATAACCCCCCTCCCCTCCGAGGACAGGAGGGGTATGTCTACACAGCAAAGTTACTTTGAAATTAGAATAAATTTGTGAGCATCTACACAAAACAACCTCTACTTGGAAA
Source organism: Carettochelys insculpta (assembly GCF_033958435.1). Lineage (NCBI taxonomy): Eukaryota > Metazoa > Chordata > Testudines > Carettochelyidae > Carettochelys > Carettochelys insculpta. The sequence goes on along the minus strand of NC_134138.1, from coordinate 156,601,414 downwards.
TAATTTTGAAATAGCAGTCAGTTTATTTTGAAATATGTAGAGCTCATACCATGAGAAATCGTGCCTATTTCAAAAAAGGTGTTTTGAAATGTGGGCTATGTACACAAGGAATAGGGGCTATTTTGAAATAAACTATTCTGGAATAGTTTATTTTGAAATAAAGCTGCTTTGTAGGCTTAGCATTTCCTATTAGAGCACTGCTTCCAGGGATTTAATCTGAAATAGGCTACTATACACTACTTCAGAATAAGTTTTACTCATTTGGGGCTTCCCCATAGTGTAGATGCATTATTCTGGAATAGCTAATTTTGGAATAATAACTTTGGAACAAGCTGTTCTGGAACAACTTTATAGTGTAGACAAACCCTAGTGGAGGAAGGTTTTATGGTAGAATATTCATGTATTCTTTGAAGATGATCCCTTATTTAGTGAGGGATTGCATTTTTTTAAAAAAAAACACTTTCAAAAACCTTGTTCTTCATCTAAACCTTAGGCATCAAATTGGGTTTTCAGAAAGGACGTGTTTGGATGATACTTTACACTACTAAGATTCACCATTAAGGGGTATGCTGATGCCTCAGCAGCTAAGGCAGAGCACAGACCTACAGGGTGAAGACTGGCAGAGGCACAGCCTTACTTTTTTACCCTCCCACACCTCAATTGCTTCAACAGCTCCTTACTGCTCTAATCCCTCATATTCCCTAGCTCTGCATAAAAAACCTTATCTTAACAGAAATTCAGTCTTTAAAGGAACAAGTAAAGGGGCTTTTACCTCTCCCCTATTTCCCCTCCTGCAACATACATCTAAATAAATTTGGTGTGTATCTTTTAAATAGGCAATATTTTGGTAGGTTCCTCCAAAATAAGAATGAATGAATGAATGAATGAATCCACAGAAAAAATATTTATCGTTACTAAACCTCACCTGCCCTAAAGTAACAGTTTTCAGATTGCTTTTAAATATGTAGAGGATCTTCTGGAATAATCTGCTGAACACATACTAATAAACTTTATTAGTATTTGCATGCCATATGTTCACAAAGATTGAATTGTATTTCATTCCAAAGTTTTAAAAAAAAATCTGTTTGCAAATTATTTTCCTAATTTATTTACTTTTTCATTTTGCTTCATTTTTAATTTGTACTTGACTTCTTCATGGCTTTGTTTTATTTTTTTCCAGGACGAGTCATAACTAAGTCCCCGATACTACAAAGACTTATTCACTTACAAAATATTACACATCCTGGTGACCAGTATATGAAGTCAATAAAGTCAGCATGTGTAAGTTTAGAACCAAAGTACTTTAAAACAATCTGGCTTAAACGGACAGAAAACATGTTCTCAGGCTATAGGTGAATTTAGTGGGTTAATACAGGTACAACTTTTACATTTATAAGATCTTTAAGGACCTGTTCTCATGTAGTCATAAGGGTCCATCCTTAATGCATGGATGCACACTTTATAAGTGTATACTGAAGTTCACTCACATGGTCCAGTGAGCATACTGACTGATAATTTAAAATAATGTAATTCCTTTAAAAATCACGACCCTCGGACTCACAGGGATATTCAAAAGGAAGTTAAGGCCATGTAAAACTATTATTTTCTATTTTTTAAATCACATGAGGGAATGGGTTTTATGTGAAATTCATACATGAGCTAATTCCTTAGCATTTCCCAGGGAGTAAATTCCTTATAGTGAAAGTTGCATCAAAGGATAGCAGATTCAGAAGGCAAGCCAAACAAGATAATTCTTTGATGTATGATATCTATGTGCTAAGGCTACCCTAGAAGCCAGTTAAACTTAGTGTCAGCAACAGTCAGAAGGAGCTACATCTATCCAGTTGTCAGAAAACAAGCAGAAATGCAAATTTAAATGCAATAGCATTTTATTTTTATGGTGTTCTCAATACAAGTTGCATTCCAAGACTCTTAGGATAGGCCTACACAGCAAATAAAATTAAAATTAAATGTAATAAGTAATACTTATTTTGAAATTGGTAACTTTCATTTCACAAGGAATAGTGCCTATTTTGAAATAGCTATTTTGAAATATGGGCTTTTAAGACAGGGAAAAGAGCCGATTTTGAAATAGGCTGAAGTACATCCAATGTTCCTATTTCAAAATAGGCTCTATGGCTATGTCTGCACTTGCATTCCTCTTTCTAAAGTGGAATACAAATGACAGAAATAAAAATGCAAATAAAATGCTGATTTATATATCTCATGCTTCATTTGCATAATGTCTTTTCGAAAGAGATTCTCTCGAAAAGAAAGAAGAAGTGTAGGCATGGCTCTTTCGAAAATAAACCCTGTTTTCAAACCCCTTTCTAAAGGCCCATCTACACTGCTTTTTTTCTTTCAAAAGAATATCTTTCAAAAAGAGATTATACAAATGAAACACAAGATATATAAATCAGCACTTCATTTACATTTCAGATTTCCTTCATTTGCATACCTCTTTCAAAAGAGGAATGAAAGGTTAGACATAACCTAAGGCTGTGGCCACCTTATGCTAATGAGGCACTGTCATGAATATGCAGTGCCTCATTAGCATAATAACAGTCACATGTGTTTCAGAACTGCTGGTTTCTAAACGCACACTGCCCATGTAGCTGGGGGTCTTTCAAAACAGCCCCCTGATTTCAAAAGCCCCTTCTTCCCAACTGGTTTTGGGAAGTGCCTAATTAGCATATTCCAAAGTGCCACATTACCACAGCCCATCCGAAAGGAGGGACTAGTGTGGCCACAGCCTTTGTGTTAGATGATGTATTTTGAAATAGGTAAGTGTCATTTCAAAATGCATTTTTGTATGTAGCAGCGTTATATTGACATAGGCTATTTCAGAATAGCTATTCCTGAGTAGCTTATTTCAGAATAAGGCTGCTTTCTAGACAAACCCTCAGAAGAACTGGATAAAAAAGGCAAGATATATCCATAGAAATGTGTGGCATAAAGATACTCTTTAATGAATAAAACAGAGCATTTAGTTATAAAGTCAATAGCAGAAGCTGAGAGGAATTAAATGACAGAGGCAAGATAAAAAAATTATGATAAGATATAAAAAAAGAAGGTCAATTGTTGAGTGGAGACAAGATGATTTCACATAAACTGTGGCAAGAGGCAGAGGACAGGCACTGAATGGGTGGAGGGATGGAGGGGGAAGTGAAGTAGAATAAAAGAAGGGGCTAGGTCCTTCTTTGTGTCCAGTGTCCACTGATGCAACACATGGGTAGGTTATACACAGAACCTCTGACTCTGTGGCTTATTCTAGAACCTTTGCTCTGTTGTAGCTGGAGGCTGCACAAACCTGTGCTGACTAGCTGTGGTCTTCAGAAGACTACGCCTTACAAGACAATGCCAGAGAGAAGAACTGTTCTGGCCATCCCCCTTTCCACTCCTGGGGAAGTGGGTATAGGACTTGGCTGCACTGAATAGGTACTCCCTGTGCTGGCTTCTGCCTGGCCTTTTGTATCATGGACAACCAGGGGAAAAATGAGACTTGCTCTCAGTTTCTGAGATAAGCTAAAATGTTTCTGTCCATAACAGGGCATAGTAAAAGTAAGCATGAAGAAAAAGATCTTCCAGTCCACCCCAATGCCAAAATGGTGCTGTAGAAGTGTAAGGAGCTGGAATAGTCCCTTAGCTGGCTGGGAGAGACTTCTTTGCAGGCAGACACTGAGATAGGCTTCTGTGGTGGCACTGTGCAGGACCCTTTCACATATCCCAAGAGATGGTCTTGGCAGGAAGGGTGTGCCAGGATACAGAGGTAGGAAAGCCTCAGTGCAGTTGCTATTGCCCTTAGGATCTGGTGATGAGCAAGCCTCTAAGTCTGCCTTCATTAGGTCAGGGGCCCGATGAGCCCCTAGAACACTCTTGAATTGAGAGGGCACACAGATGGCTTAAATAGACTCTCCAAGACATGCATCACGATTTCATCTGATATGGAACTTGACATTTCAAATATGGTTTGATTACAGCTTCTTGTTCTGTTTATGTTTGTTTATTTTTGTTTAGTGTTTTATTTGGAATTTATTAGAGTGGAAATGAGGACCTGAATTTTCAAGAGTAACTTGTGAAGTTAGCTAATTCAGTTTCTGTGAGCCAAAGGTAAGACATTACAGGGTCTGGTTTTCAAAGGGTTGGCGTTGTGCGCTTTATGGTGTTTCACATTTACTACTCAAACAATCAGGAACCCACAATCATTAGTCTCCAGAAAATTATAAATATCTTAGAAACATAGGACTGGAAGGAATCTTGACAGGTCATGTCTTGCCCTGTTCCTTCATTGAAGCAAGATTTAATATTCCTAAAACATTCTGCAGATGTTTGTCTAATCCATTCTCAGATGCCTCCAAGAACCATGTCAGGGTAATAATATGGCCTTTCTGATCTAGTATTGAACCCAGGAGCATAGTCAACATTCCAGTCATGACAGGGTCTGGCAGACTTAGCATTTGTGACCAGGGAGGGGAACAGGAATATGGGCAAGAGGCCTGGGCAACCACAGAACTAGCAGCTATTTTATTAGACAAGAGATGGGACAAGGAAAGGAAGCCTTCTAGTGGGTGACCATTCAGCCATCTGACCATCCCAAGTCACCAGATGTAGCTTCTGGTGGTGGGGTATTAACGTCAGGTCTTTTGTGAGCCTGTGCGACTTTGTGGCCCAAATGATGAGTGCTCGGTTTGGTGGCCACATAGACACAAAGTAGGGACATGTAGCATCTGACAGATGGAGATTCTGCAATCCGCTTAGGTAATTTGTTCCAGTATTTAACTAAAATTACAGTCAGGAAGTATTTCCTAGTAACCTAAATCTCTCTTACTGTAATTTAAGCCTATTACTTCCTGGTTTGTCCTAAGAGAATAAAGAGAACAATTTATCAGTCTTGTCTTCATAACAATGTTTTTCTTACATGAAGACTGTTTTCATGCCCCTCCTCCACCAAATCTTCTGTTCTCAAGACTAAAGATATTTTTTTTCAATCTGTCCTTAAATGTCTCTTGTCACACTCCCATACTTAATGAAAATTGGCTTCTGAATAGGAATATGCTAACTCAAAGACACTTTGTACAAAGGCTGATGTAACATCTAATTTTAAAAATTCTAATCCATTAAATCAATATATGCTATTTCTATGCATGTATCTTCCTTGTATTTGAAGGTAGAAATATTAAGAGGAAACCTGTTATATTAATCCATGTATTCATGTAAAAACCATTAATGATACTTTGGGGATTTGACGGCTAGGAGACCAAGTCAATAACCTGTGAATGGTTTTGATTTTCCTGTAAGCCAAAACTGTGGCTGGTCCTACAAAAAAACAAAAACAAAAACAAACAAAAAAACACATAAACAGACAAAAAAATGTGGCCGAGCCACATGACGCTTTGGATCTGGCACTTTTCCATTCAAAGTGAGAACATTTGAACTGAGCACAAAGAATTCCCACCTTTGGCAAAAAATGGTTGTAAATGGGGTGAAACAAACAACAGAGGATGTGGCCAGATGCTAGAAGACTCCCCTTGTTATTATCTAAGACAGGGATCAGCAACCTGTAGCTCTGAAGTCACATGCAGTTTTTTAAGGACTTCTTGTAGTTCCTGATGCTATAATTGCAAAGTAAAAAAATGCAAAAAAACACCCTGATTATTTTTGACAAACAGTGGATGTCATGTAATAAACATGTATCTCATTACGATGTGTGCTCTGTTCTTAAAATAGAGGTTTGACATTATTTATTAAAGACTATCTCATATTCACGTGAACTGTGATTTACTGAGTTTTTTACTAAATTAAAAAATGGTTCTTCTTGCTATTTTGTTTTCTGACCCCTGACCAAAGATGCCTGCTGTAAACAGCTAACGGGGGAATGATTGGGCCCAAGCTAGAAGGTTGCCCCATTTGTGAGAGAGCTTATTAGGGAGCTTATTGGAACAACTGCTAGGGTAAGACTTGGCATGTAAAATGTTTCTTAATATATTAGGATCAGTTGGTGTTTTTTGATTATTTTGTATTAGTAACTCACTTTGATCTGTCCGATTTCATTTGTAATCACTTAAATCATACTTTTTGTTATCTAATCCACGGTATGTCTACACTTAAGGGAAGTTCAGTATTGATCTTCCAGGGTTTGATTTAGCATGCCTAGTTGGTCTGAGATAAATCAAACTGTCATGGCGAATGTCAGTACTCCTGGTAGTCACGAGGAGTAAGGGAAGTCAGTAGGAGAGTTTATCCAATCAACCACACTCTGTGGGGATGGCAGCAAAAATCAGTTTTAGAGATGTTGACTACAGCTATGTAATTCTCATAGCTGGATTTGCATATCTAAAATTGATTTTCTCCCCTAGTATAAACTTGGCCCCAGTTTAAATAATTGCTGCTCGAGAGGCTGGCAGGGGGAAAAAACTGTGCATATCTCTCATTAATAATAAGGGCAAACTTGTAAGTTTTTTGTGTGTAAAAGTTTTGTATGGGGTTTTTGTCCTCTTTTGGGGGCTGTGGTCCTAGGTGCTATCAGAGGCCATACATCTCAGATTTCCCAAATCTGAGCTGGTTCAGCATCTGTGTTGCTTTGCAGGGGGGGCAGGTAGGAAGTATGTTGGCTAGGGTAGACCAGAACTTCTGGCCCAGCAGGACATAGTGGTGGCAAACATCTGAGGGCACAACAGCAGGCATCAGTGGCTTGATCAGCACTCCAGGTGACAACACCAAGGAACTTCTGTAATCCAGCTCAGCAGATCTTTAATCATTTTTATTGCTCTCCTCTGGACATTCCTTATTTTGTATTTGTACAATTTATTACTCTTAAGTGTAGTACTTTGCATATGTCCATATTCAGTTTCATCCTATTTACCTCAGACCATTTCTATAATTTGTCAAGATCATTTTGAATTCTAATCCTGTCTTCCAAAGCATTTGCATTCCCTCCTGGTTTGGCCTAATCTGCAAACATAAGTGTGTTCTTTATGCCGCTATACAAATCTTTAATGAAAATACTGGATATAACTGGATGCAGGAGATCTGTGGGGCCTAGTTTTATATGTTCTTCCAGCTTGGCTGAGAACCACTGATTATGGTTTAATGATGATGGCTTTCAAACCAGTTGTGCACCCACCTAATAGTAGTTGAATCATCATCATCAACAACAGCCATGGGCACAGTGCCCATTGGTGTCTGATGCCTCTCTCACTATTTCCTTACACTTATAGTAGTTGAAGCTGGGCTATATTTCCCTAGTTTGCTTATAAGAAGGTCATGTAAGACAATGTCAAAAACCTTAATAAAGTTAAGATATATCTATTTTTCCCTCTGTCCTCAAGACTTGTTATCTACCACTTCCCCATGAGGCTTGTTACCCTTTCAAAGAGAGCTATTACGCTGTTTGACATGATCTGTTCTTAACAAATCCTTGCTGACTGATCATTAGCATCATCATGTTCCCATTACACCTCTGATATTGAAGTTCTTTCACTCCTGTCTGTTTCTGGCAAAAACAACAAGAAGTCCTGTGGCACCTTATAAACTAACAGATAAGGTGCCACCAGACTTCTTGTTGTTTTTGAAGATACAGACTAACTCGGTTACCTTCCGATACTTATTTCTGGCAAGTCTTCAAATGGCTCCCCCAGATTTGCTCCAGTTTTTTTCAGATCAGCTTCCAAACATCTTTACCTTGTTGTTGTCATGTGGCCTCATTTTTGCTTGTCTTCAGGTATTCATGTTGTTGATACTCTAGTGAGTGGACCATTTCCATCCAAAACACATGGCCAATCCATCTCTAATGCTTCTTGGCAATGGTGGCGATCATATGTTCTTGGCTTCACTGTGTTTATAGAGTTTGGTTTGAGATTGTTCTGGGCCAAAAAATAAAGAAGAGTTTTCCTGAGTGCACTGTAGAATGAAAACATTTTGGATATGTCATACTTTCTCATAGCTTAGTGTTCACTATAAAGCAATGTCAAAATGTTTGCAGTTCTGTTAAATCTTGAGTTTGGTTTTGATGATGTCCAGACTGTATTTAAGCTTCTGAAGGTGTTCCTAGCTTTACTGATTTTTTTCCAGATGTCCTACCTTGTTCCACCATCCTGACTGAGGGAGCTACCCATGTATTTGAATGTCCCTATATTGATCAGAACATTCCATTGGTTCATTGGTGATGGTCAGGCAATATTAATGTCATAAGATTTTTCTTATTGCAATTGATTTTCAGTTCAATTTGCTCTCTGAATGCACTGAGTACACTTGTTTGTTTTTTTCCTTGCATAAGGTATAGGGTATGTGATAGGAAAGCAAGAATATCTGCATATTCCAGAGCTTCCAGCAGTGATAAGGTTGTCCATATAATGCCTGTTGGAGGGTTTTCTTTTGTATGCTGCATTGCTCAGTCACTTGCAATACTGAAGAAAATTGCAGGCATGACACACCCTGAACATACTCCTGTTTTGACTTCAAAACTGAGCTCACTGTGGTCAATGCTGTATGTAAAGTTGAAATAGAAGCTTGTGATGATGGTGATTATATGGAGTGGGATTCCATATACCTGCAGAATGCACCATAACGCTGGTCCTGCAAATGCGATCAAAAACCTTCTCAGAGTCTAAGTTATGTAAGTTGCCACTGCATTCTAAACATTCTTCTATTATGTTTCGTGAAGTTGCTAGTTAGTACAATCCTTCAGAGTTCCAGTCTTCAGTATCTTCGCTATAACCTCATTGGTCCACTCTCCCTCTGGAGCTTTTTCCATTTTTCAGACTGACATAAATAGAGGGTAGAGGATAGATGCTGTTAACTTTTGAGTTACCTTGAACTATTCTGCAGTCAAGTTACCCTTGCCAGGAGTTTTCCCATTTTTTAAGGATTTGATGGCTTGAATGATCTCTTCCTTATTTGGGGTGCATGTACTGAAAACAATATCTTCTTTTGCTTCTGGATGTTTGCTTCTTCTTTAGGTGACTCTCTGTTCAGCAGTCCTTTGAAATACTCTGTGCAGCGCATTTCTTGTTCTTCTCTGTTGTTAGTAGGTGGCCTTGTTTGTCCTGATAAGAGTGTTGGTGTCTGCCGTTTACCACTGATAAGCCATGTCATTTTGTACACGTACCTTGTTCACCACAAGCAGCTGCATCCAGTGCTCGTGTTTTTAGATTATCAGTATGATGTCATTTGTCCACTCTCAGAAGGTTTTGACCTCCTGGTGTGTCTTATTATACTGCCTGTGTTATTTGTCCTTTAGCATCTGGGAATTTATATCTAAATCTTTTTTTCTTCAGGGCTCATCTGGTTTCTGTGGCTTTCCATCCTTCCTTCTTTTCTACCTGCAGCCTAGAAAGACTTCACTGCTCCGTTTATAAATTATTGTTACTTTGTCCTGCTTTTTGTTGATCTTCTCATCTGCATTCTCCTCCTCTTCAGCAAGGTCTGCAAGTGCCTGAAACCTGTTCTTTAGCTGCAGACTGAAGGCTTTCTCTATTTCAGGGTGTTTTAGCTTGTGAATGTTATAACCTCTTTGTCCCTTGTTTGGTGGACCCAGGAATCACAGATTTAGCTGGACGGAGGCTGTCATAACGTGGTGGTCACAGCCAACATCTGCACCTCTTCTTACTTTCACATCAGTCAGTGAGCATTATTATTTGTCATTGATCATCATATGGTCAATTTGTTTCTTATAGGTGCCATATGGAGAACAGCATGTCAGCTGGTGAATTTCAAGATGTTGAAATAGCGTTTTGCAAACGACTAGGTCATTTATATTGCAGAAATCCATACGCTGTTTTCATTCATGGTGCCACACCCATCTCTTCCCCTTTCTCGGTCATTGTTTGTGCTGTCCTTATCAACCTTGACATTCAGGTCTCCCATGACAACAGTTAGGAATTGTTATTATCCCCTTACTATCTTCTAGATGTTTGCAAATTGATTTTTTAATTAGTTGCTCCATTATTTTTCTGGGTACAGAAGTTAAGTGTTCAGCTGAAGCTCCTTTGTGCAGTAAAACCAGCTGTAGATAAAGGAGGGAGCCAGTGCTCACAACCACCTGTACCTTGCAGCTCAAAGGGAAGTTTGGGGCTAATCATATTTCCCATATTTCAAATTCAGGTACTGGGGCAAAACTATTCTATGCTAGTCAGATGGAGAGTCTGCATTTTGCTGCAATTCTGCATGAGCACCTGGAGAGAAACAGAGTTAAGAAAACTTTATCTTGGGATATGACAGAGGTTCCTGGCCTGGCTTGAGCATTCTGCAAAAAGAAAGCTGCCTGCAGGCAGTTTTTTCCTACAACTGTGTATGCAAACAGGCATTTTGCAAATGAAAATATTATACTTAGGCCGTGTCTTCACTGACACACAAACAAGTAATCGATGTTGTAGTTGCACTCACATGCTCTCCTATCCACACACATAATCCACATATACTGTACTGGACACACACATAACACTTTGTATAGGTACATACTTGCATCCATACTGCTCTATGTAAGTCATGTCAGTGCTACTGTGTCAGTGGAGGTAACGCAGGGTTATATGCATCACAGGAAAACTGCTTGGAACCTCTTTGACTGGTACCATTCCCCACCTTCACACATTTGCCAGTGGCAGTTCCTTATGCCATCACCCCTTCATGGTCATTCCCTGACAAACTTGGTGGAAGACATGAAGTAAAGGGATGAGGAGCTGGTTCTACTCCTGTTCTCTATACCCAAATAATCAGTTTTGCTATGGAAGATGCTACTGATAAGATGACAAACAGAATTTGCACAGAATTTTCTGAAATGATGAAAATGCCTTATCTTGAGGGTCAAAGATAATTCATTTAGCTCACATGGTACAGATATGAGCTGTGTCTACGCTACAGAATTCTTTCGACAGAAGTCACTGTCGACAAATACGTCCCAACAGAAGCTCTGTCTACACAACACGTCCACTCCTAATAGAGGCTTCCCTTGTCAACGCCCTCCCTTGACAGAGAGTGGCCAGACTGCCCAGACTTCTGTCAACAGAAGCTCTGCAAGCAAGGCTGCCTGTTGAACTGAAAGCCCTCTCTGTTGACAGAGTGCCCCCCCCACGAGCCTCTACACTATTTTTTGTCTACAGAATCTGTTGACAGAAGCACTATGCTTCAACAGTCAAGACAGAACTCTGCCGGGAAAACTGCTGAGTTCTGTCGACAGATTCTTGACTTATTTGAAGTGTGGATTCTCCCTAGTTTTTTTTTTGTTTTTGTTTTTGTTTTTGTTTTTGTTTTTGTTTCTGTTTTTGCTTTTGTGACAGAAAGCCTCTTCTCTATAGTGTGGGCCCAGCTATAATGAGTACAAGTATTGCCATAGTATGCCCATGGGTGGACCACCACTTCTGGTGCTGAAGAACAACCTTAAATTGTGTCTATACTACAGATACAGTAATTCCTTGGTATAACTTTACATTCTTTGTTATGCAGGACATAAAGCCAGATTATTATTATAATGGCTCCTTTTAGATATTAAAAGAAAACAACAGAAATCAATAGATGGGGAGACTTTGGATGCATAGCAGCTATGGAAAGAGTGACTTTGAAGAGAAGGGGCCAGAAACAAGCTGAGAATATTCTTGGGAAAGAGAAGGAGTCTGAACAGAAGGAGATTGATAAGGAGGGTAGAAATTCATCACTCTGTGTGAAGACTGCCATCAGAAAGTCCTGTAATGGATAGGCAGGGAGCCAGTCAAAGACTGCATCATAGGAAAAGAAGTGGGAGGAGGGCAAAGTAAATGCTGAGGGTTATATATTTTATAAGTAAAGGGGAAGAGAAAGGAAACTGAGGTGTGGGAACCTTAGTGAGGTTACTTCAAGGAATGGAAGAACTTGTTGAACTTCAACTTTTATGGAAATTTTCCTCACTGGCTAAGGATGAAGCTGGGGTTTTCAAATGAGTGTAAGGGAGTCTGGTTCCAAAACCTACTGAAAGTTAATTAGTGCTTTGAATGACTAAAGACTCTTACAGAATCAAATCCAAATTGTATTCTTGGAGATCAGTTTCTATGAATGTATCAATTATAGCTCCTTGGACATCTAGAAAGGTGTTCTTAAATGGTTCTCAATTATCATTTCATTTTTTTTCTGACTGAATTCATCCTCCCAGTGGATCCAGCTCATAATTGTTTTCAACTTTGTGAAACTGACCCTATTAAAAAAACAGGTGTGTATACTACTGGACTTCATTTTGCTTGTGTGTTATAAATGTAATCGTCATGGTGAGTTGCATATAATCTAACATTATTGTTTTGTTCTGTGTTCAATTCCTCTTTATCTTTTAAGATAAGATACAACAAAAATCCCCTCCATGTTGGCACCAACTTGTTTGTTAGTCAGGAAATTGTCATCTACAGTGTTTAAAAATTCCATGGATGCTTTTCACCCAAGCATGAGACTTTCAGCATATGGCACTTCAAGTGAAGTCACCCATGATCACCCCAGCTTTTCTACTGGATAATGTAAACAGATACATAAGGAGGAAGTCATCCCATTCTTTAGTTTGATTTGGTTGTCCATAGCAGGCACCAAGTGGTGTATCCCTTCGTGCTTATCTGTTTAGACTTCAATCCATAAGCATTCAAGATAATTTTCTTGAATGGTATCAGTAACTAGGAAGTGGTTAATGTCATTTTTGACAAAAAGTGACACTCTCCAACCCCTTTTGCACACTTGACCCTTCATAAGTAGTATTGGACCATTGATTTTAATGTTACAGTCAAGTAAATTGTCCCCCCAGTTTCAGTAAAAAATAACTAGATTAAATTTATGCTCGTAAATCATCAATTCTAATTCTCCTTTGTAACTCCCAGCATGATTGCATAGGCCATTCACTAATTTATTCTCTTTATGTCCTTTTGTTTTGAATAATTTTGTTCTCAACATCTTGATTTTGTGCTGAGACAGCATGTCATCCTTCTTTTTTCTCTCCCCTTATCCTATTATTTTAACCTCCTCTTGACTTTTTTAGCCAGCCTGTCCCCAAGATTTGTATGGCTTTTTCTATCATTTGCTGCCTTTTTTGAATCTTCTCTTTTCCTCTTGACAAATAACCCAAAGTCTTTCTACTTGTCTCTCAGCAGAATTACATTACCACACCATTATCATTGCATTACCACAAATTGTAACACTTACTCTAATTCTTCACGTTTTCTATCACTAGCAAAACAGAGTTGATTGTAAACCATCAGGAGGAGTTCCAATATTAGTCAGATGCATGAGTGGACTCATGCATCTGATGAAGTGGGTCTTTGCCCGTGAAAGCTTATGCTCCAACATATGTTAGTCTATAAGGTGCCACAGGACTTCTTGTTGTTTTTGAAGATACAGACTAACTCAGCTACTTCTCTGATATTTGTTTCTAATATTAGTGACCACAGACTTTGGTAGATATACACTACTCTGTGTGTTCCTAGTTCCTAAAAAGTATCCCACGTGTGGACTGGGTAGACAAAACTGGAATGTAGCACACTTTACACTAAGGCTGTGTGTACACTACCATCCTCCTTCGAAGGAAGGATGGTAAGCAGGGTGTTGGGAGTTTACTAATGAAGTGTTGTGCTGAGAAGTTTAAAATTTTGAAGTTGCTGCGGGGGGGAATTTGCTTAATGAAGTTCTGCGTATGCAGTGCAGCACTTCATTAGTAAACTCCCAACACCTAATTACCATCATTTCTTTGAAGGAGGGTGGTAGTGTAGACAAGCCCTAAATGTATTTAAATTACCCTATCTTAGAGACAAATAGGGAAAGGCGAGAAACAAATGAAAATCAGGAGATGGTTTGGAATCTTTAATGGAAGAAATGAGCCTCTGAGCTTTAGTTTGGAGCAGTGGGGAGATAAGAATTTAAAACAAATAAAAGATTGTACCAGGGAATAATCATCATCATCATCATCATCATCATGCCCTGTTTGCATTGGGAATACCTAATGCATCACAAGATGAGCAAAATATTAGGATATGAAACCTACACAGCAATATAATTCCAAAGGAGATGACTTGTTTCTAAAGGTTTATTAAAACTTAGTTTGCTTTGCATAATGTTCAGGGAAGAAATGCTGTGAAACTCTAATAATTTTTCTTTAACTTTTAGTTCCTTTGCATTCTTTTTTTTTGACAACCATTTCTCCTACCTAGTAGCTTTTTTCTTGCTTTTTGTTTATAACCTTTACAATACTTTCATGACCATATGCTATAATTCTCTTCTCTTTTCTTTATCTCCTTGTTCCTACAAGCTGCCCTGAATAAAGAAGTCATTATCAGCAAGTCCACAATGGGTCCAGACATCCACATTCAAGATGTTGTATAGATGATATATTGATCAGCTCTCAATGAGTAATAGCATTCTAATGAAAAGCTCTCACAGAAGTTAATGTATCTGCTCATGCAAACCACAAATGAAGTATTCTGTGGCACAAAGGGTCTAGCCCTGTGAATTATAATTACTCCCTAAAACAATAAAAGTCAGGAATGGTTTTATTTATTTACCACAATCAATGATAGTCTGTGGGCTACACACTGAAAATTCATTTCCCAAACTAGCACACAGATTGTTTGCTTTCTTTCAGTGTCCATTGAGAATTAACCCTGAATCTTCCACTGCAAATACAGAACTAGATACTGCTATAGAAATACAAAGATTGCAATTTGTTCCAGTGCTGTTCAGGTTAAGAAATGTAACCACTAACACCCAGAGAGAAGTTGCTATATGTGAATGCTCCTTCATATTAGTGCACATGTAAAGAAAGACTGAGCTTCTCTGGTCAAGATACCTGACTGCAAGAGTCCCTGGTTTGTCAGTATTTAAAAGTATTTTCACAAAGCTGCATCCTAGTCTCTAATGTTATTGATAGGGCGGTTAATGTTTTAGTGGTCTTCTCTGAGTCCTTAAGGCATGGGATAGTAAAATAAAACAACCTCATCTTTCTGTCTGTAGTAAGACAGGCCGTGTCTGCCCAGCCCCCTCCCTTGGGGAAGGGGCATGGTAATAAGCAAAGGAGAATATTCAAAAGAGATGCAGATTTAAATATCTCATGCCTCCTTTGCATATTCCCAGAAGATTTCGCTTCTGGAAGAGCCCCTTCCGGAACCTACGGAGCCATGTAGATGGGGCTTTTCTGGAAGGAACCCCCATTCTGATAGTCCCCTTATCCCTCAAATGTTTCAGGAATAAGGGGGGCTTTCCAGAAGGTGGGGTTCCTTACAGAAAGGCCCCGTCTACAAAGCTCTGTAGCTTCCAGAAGGGGATCGTCCAGAAGCAAAATATCACAGTAATATGCAAATGTGGTACAAGATATTTAAATCCACACTTCATTTGAATATTCCCCTTTGCTCACTACCATACCCCTTTTGGAAGGGAGGGGACTGTGTAGATGCAGCAGTAGAGTTCAGAGTCATTGATGAAAAAGTGATAGGTCAAAAGGGCTATTGTGATCCTCAATGTATAAAAAGAGGAATATCAGGTAGAATTAGGGAAGAAATTTTGCCACTCTACATAACTTTGGTAAGATCGTTATTTTAATATAAAGTCTAGTGCATGCTTCAAGAAAGAAATGGAAATCCAGAACAAAGTACAAAAGGGGGACAACAAAAATGATCCAGGGGTTGGAAAACATGTATTAATATGTGAAGCTTAAGGAGTCAACTCATTCAGTTTCTCAAAGAGAAGGTTGAGAAGTGTGTTGGTCACTGTGTTTGGATAGCTACACATGGAAAAGATGGGAATTAATCTGGAAATGGAAAGGTGGGCAAGGAGTAGGTTAAAAAAGAAGCTATGACAGGCCAAGTGACCATGACGTGATGAAATTCATCTTAAAATAATCAAGGAGCTGATTGAGAAGGTATCTCAAACATTAGCAGTTATCTTCAAAAAGTCATAGCAAATGGGAGAGATTCCAGAAGGCAGGAAAGGACATATATACTGCCAATCTATACAAAAGGGAATAAGGACAACACAAGAAATTACAAATTAATCAATTTAACTTTAGTACCTGGAAAGATAATAGAACAAAAAAATAAGCAATACATTTGTAAACACCTAGAAAACAATGAGATCAGTATCAGTCAGTTTGGATTTTTCAGAAATGAATCATGTCAAACCAAGCTAGTCGCTTTCTTTGACAAGGTAAGTAGTCCTGTGGGTGGGGCAGGGAAGCACTAGATGTGCTATATCATTAATGTAGTAAAGCTTTTGTTACTGTCTCACATGACCTTCTCATAGACAAACTAGGAAAATGCAACCTTGGTGGAGCTACTATAAAATGGGTGAATAGCTGTTCCCAGAGAGTAGTTATCAATGGTTCATAGTCAAGCTGGAAGGAGTGGTGTAGGGCTTAACCACTGCTGTCACAACATGCCAGCCCCCCACCCCAGTAATCCCAGAGGCCATGTCCCTGAGGGGAAGGAAAGCAATGACAGGGAGTCCAAGGTTAGGTGGTGTCAGGAAGGGGGTACAATTTGGGGGATGGGGGTGGACATGAGTTTCCCAGGTTACCAGGACTCCTGCGGCAGATCGCAAAAATGATCTGCATGTAGATTGCCTACAGCCTGTGACTTTGAGACCTCTGTTCTAGATAATACTTAGTTTTGCCATGAGTATAGGGCACTTAACAAGATGACCTCTTCAGGCCTGTTTCATGGATACATTTCTAGGATTCTATGCTGAAGATTGAACTTAGGCTGGGGGGAAGTTTACAGGGACCATTTTTGAGAACAATATTATTTTATTTTATTCTTCTTACTGGTCTTGGCAAAAAAAGTAAAGTGTAGTAATAAAATCTGAGGATGACACAAAGTGGGGAGGAGTTGCCAAAATGGAGAAGAACTGGAATATCACACTAACAACAAGAATTTTTGACACAAGAAGGGAACTTATCAGTTGGAAATGACAAAGGAGGGGAAAGACCTGGGTGTAATGGTTGACCACCAGATAATTATGAGCAGTCAATGTGATGTGGCCAAGAAAAAGGCTATTAAAGTCCTATGATACATAAGGCAAGATATTTTCCGTAAAGATAAATATATATTTGTACTATTATACAAGGCACTGCTGAGACATCATTAGGAATTCTGGTCCCAATGTTTAAGAAAGATGTACTAAAACTGGAACATATGGAAAGATGGACAATTGGATAGCTCTAGGAATGGAAAACCTACATAATGAGAGGTGACTCAAATATGCTAATGAGGTGCGTATCTAAATTCCCAGAATCTCATTAGCATAAGGTCACATGATTTGTGACCTTTCGGAGGCCCCTTCTTCCCCAGGGGCAGCGCTTCTTCACTCTGTTCTGGAGTCCAGAAGAGTGTCTTCTGGACTCCAGATCATATGAACTTATGCTAATGAGGTGCCAGGAATGTACATATGTGCCTCATTAGTATATTTTGGGATGTTTATTATTATGTGTAGGAACAGCCAATGAATTTGGCTTGTTTAGCCTATGTAAAAGAAGGCTGAGGGAAGATACGGTTGCTCTCTGTAAATATGTCAGAGGAATAAATAACTGGAATTAAATTACGCACCAATGTGGACATGAAAACAAGTGAACATACACTGACTATAGCAAGCACATTAACAGTACATAAAGTACATTGATACAATGTGAGTTGGTAGATATTGTTACAGATACACTCCCTCTCAGGGGTGGCCTCTTTTTGATATGGCAGCTCTAAAGCTGGGTCTACACTACAGAGTTCTGTCGACAGAAGAGGCCTTCTGTTGACAAAATTAGGGATTGTCTACACTACTAATGTGTTTTATCCAGAATCTGTTGACAGAATGCAGCATTTTTCCCGTAGACTTCTGTCTTGACCATACGAGGCATAGCATTCTTTGATTTGGCCATTAGCATGGCCATTTTGAAGTTTTGGCCAAGTGTGGACACGGCCTAAGAGAAATCATTACAAATCAGAAAGCCTCATCCTAGTCCTTATTTCAGATCTTAAGACCAAGATGATCTATTTTCTGATCAGGGCTGCTTCTTCCCCCCTCATTAGAGTTCTTCCTTTCCCGGTCTCTTCATTATCCTCTTGTGGTGGGAGGAGTCTGTGAAGCCAGCTGAAGACAATTGTTATTTGTTTCCCATTCGTTAAACAGAATTTCCCCATGGTGAGATGTCTTTGTTCCATTACCACACTCCAGTGGAGAAATGCAAAATTCAGTCATGTCTTTGTAGAACCAGCTACATTTTAGGCTTCCAGAAAAAACACAATTATTTACAGATCATTGTTGTGAACACAGTGGCCATTAAGTTCCTTAAGTGTCACTAATGTTTTGCATTAGAAGATTTAGATTAATAAACAGGTTCACATGGCATACTTCTAACTTCACATACAAGAAAGATACATGCACACAAATAGAATATCCACATTAAAAAAAAAACTTTTTGATAAAATAGGAGGGCATAGTGTCACATACAGGTCCAAATGAAGTATATTGAGAGTTAACTAATATTAGTGGGGAAACTGAATATCTTGATGACCGATGCCTCTTATAAAGTCTTCCAGTGCACAAAGCAGATATTTTTATGCAAAAAGGAATGAGCTCAAAATCTTAAAGAGGTTCAAGAGCAACATATTAAAAACAATCAGCAAAGGATAGCTACACACCCTAATGAAATAGGTGCCACTTTCCCTGCTGATTATAAACAAACCTCTATACCTCACATATTCTAAGCTCCAAAATGGTTTAAAAATATCTGCAAGTAGCAGGCTTGCATGACATAAGCAAAATTGGTTAAAAAAACCTTCAGATTAAAAAATAACAGAAAAAGAAATATTAGAGGCAATAGGAAGAATGAAAAGTGGTTAAATGCCAGGACCTGCTGGCTTTCCATCTGAATATTACAATGTATTTAAGGAAGTTTAGTGGGTCCCTTCAAAAATACCTATAATGTTGGGGAACTTCCACAATACATAGAAATAGTTCCTGATGTTTTTCTGAAGTAAGGCAGTTGCTACAGATCCTTAACACAGCTGAATCATGAAATAAAGATTTTAGAAAAAATACTAGCTAGCCCGTTGGAGGCTATGTTCTCAGTTGATGTAAACCAAAATCATACTGGATTCATTAAGGATAGACAAATGTCAAACAGTATTCTGAAATTACCCATAATGCCAATTTTTTTAAAAAAGTAATTAATGTTATCTCTAGAAGCAAGAGAAATCTTTTGACACAATCGTGTGAAACTTTCAAGTCCTATTCCACATTGACTTCCGATTTCTTAAATGGACAACTGTTCTTTGCCCAGAAGCAGCATTAGGAGTTAACTGAGTTACCTCTGCCAGTTTGAATTACACAGAAGGACTTGCCAACTATGTTCATTGTTTTGCTTACTTTTTGTGTTGGCCATGAAGTT
This sequence comes from Carettochelys insculpta, assembly GCF_033958435.1. Taxonomy (NCBI): domain Eukaryota; kingdom Metazoa; phylum Chordata; order Testudines; family Carettochelyidae; genus Carettochelys; species Carettochelys insculpta. The sequence goes on along the minus strand of NC_134138.1, from coordinate 156,582,051 downwards.
GTCTGCCCAGAGGCTAAGGATAAAGGAATCTATCACAGGAATCAAATCAGGACAAATGAGAAAATAGCTTTATATGTAGATGATGTAATACTATTTTCATCTAATCCAAATATTTCTCTAGAACTGTTATCCAAATAAATTAATGAGTTTGGGACAGCATCTGGTTTAAAGTAAATTATGCCAATTTTGAAATGCTAGACATAAAGGTGCCAAACACTGAGACGTCATCCCTCTAGAAAAGAGTCTGGGTGGAAACGGACAACAAATTCAATGACATAACTGGGAATTGAAATATCAAACCACTGCTTCAGCAAATTAAAAAAAAAAAAGAAAAGTTCTAGAGTGCTAGGATAATATGTGGCACATGACACAGGAACTCAACCCTGCCCCTCCCCATATGCAACCATGAGCTTGCTCAAAGCCCATGGATTAACAAAAGACCAAATAAAGCTACCAACTACCACCTAAATGCTTGTTTATTTATTAATGAAGCTGTTGTAAGTAGGACTGTTAGTGACTTTAAAAATATCACTGACACTCAGACCATACACAGAGGTTAAAAGGTTAAATTTTAGCACTCTGCCTTGGAATGCTTGTTGACCCCCAATCTGTTATCATCCTGAATGAAATGCACCAGTAATACAGATGATGTTTTTGGAATGCATACAGAAAAAGAAAACAGATTAAGACTGAGTATAGATACTTTGTACAGACCTATTAAACAGAGAGGATTAGCTGTTCCAAATATGCTAAGGTTTTCAAGATATCCTACTCATGCAATAGTGGATTGGAGTACTCTAACACAGCCAAACACTTGCGGGTTCTTTTTGTTTCTTGTTTTTTTGTTGTTTTTGTTTTTGTTTTGTTGTGCTTTGTTTTTTGAACACGAAAAAAATTGTAGTTTAAATATTGACAGGCTACTATGGACTAATAAAAGATTCACATTTGCCAAAAATGTATACACATCCTTTAGCAAAGACACTCAAGATAGAATTAAACATAAAATAAGTTATTTTTGCTTGCCAATAATACCCATTGCAAAAAATCTGGATCTTAAACCAAATCATAAACCCAAGAGCTTTAAAGTCTGGGAAATGAATGCAATACCAACTATTCCAGCTTCAACTAAGGGTATGTCTACACAGCAGCCTTATTTCAAAATCAGCTATTCCTTGAAGAGCTATTCAGGAGCGCTGTGGCTACACGAGCCCCCTCCTTTTGGAAGTGGCATGGTAATGAGGGATTTCAGCAGATGCTAACGAGGCACTGCCATGAATAGCATAATGGTGACCACGCACATTTCAAAAGTGCTGCTTTTGAAATGCATACTGCCCATGTAGCCTGGGGCCTTTTGAAAGGACTCCCTGATTTTGAAAGCTCCTTCTTCCCAAAACCAAATGGAAAGAAGGAGCCTTGGAAGTCCAGGGGGTGGGGGTCCCTTTCAAAAGGCCCCAGGCTACATGGGTGGCATGTTTTTCAAAAACGGCACTTTCAAAATGCACGTGGCCACCATTATGCTGAAGAGGCACTGCATACTCATGGAAGTACCTCGTTAGCATCTGCCCAAATCCCTCATTACCATGCCCCTTCCAAAAGGAGGTGGCTAGTGTAGCCATGGCCAAAGAGTTTATTTTGAAATAATGCTACTACACACAAAATGCATTTCAGCATGGCTGAGGGCTATTTCAAAATACAGCGTCTACATACAATAGAGCCTATTTTGATATAGAGTCATGCGTTTCATTTCAAATAGACTCTATTTCCTGTCCATACAGCCTCTATTTTGAAATAGGAGCAATTCCTAATAGAAGCTGTGTCTGCATGGGCATAAACCTTCGAAATAGCCATATTTCAAAGATTACCAATGAGGCGCTGAATTGAATATTCAGCGCCTCATTAGCATTAGGATGCTTCCAGCCGTGGCACTTCGAAAGCGCCGCTTTCGAAAGCATGCAGCTTGGCGCAGCTACATGGGGTCCTTTTCGAAGGGACCCCACACCTTTCTAAATCCTCTTATTCCTCTCAGCAGAGGTAATAAGGGGATTTCCAAATGGGCGGGGTCCTTTCAAAAAGGACCCCGTGTAGCTGCGCCGAGCCGTGCGCTTTTGAAAGTGCCGCTTTCAAGGTGCCACAGCTGGAAGCGTCCTAATGCTAATGAGGCGCTGAATATTCAATTCAGCGCCTCATTAGTAATCTCCGAAATGGCCATTTGCATGGCCATTTCGAAGTTTTGGCCAAGTGTGGCCACAGCCAGAATGATCTTTACCTATTTTGAAATAAGACAACTGCTATTTCAAAATTATCATTGAGTTGGTGTAGATGCTAGCAGAGTTAATTCAAAATAAAGGCTGTTATTTTGAAATAACTTTGCTGTTTAGACCTACCCTAACACACTCTACCATAATCCCAGCTCTTTCAAGTTAGGTGTTCTCTTTCTTGACTTTCTAGAATAGCTATTTATAAAGAAAGGTATTTTTAATCAAACTGTTAGCTTCTGGTCAATTTGGAAACAAAATATAATGAATGTGTACTAATCTTGCAGACAGCTTGCCTAATGACATCTTCAATGCCCACCTGAATTTTGTTGCCCAACCATTCCCAGTTTCCTTCTAACACAGCTGTTGCTCAACCTTGCTTTCTCCCTCCCCTCTCTGGCCACCAATTGTACCCCATCTTATCTCTAAGTCCATGATCCCTGTCCCCTCTGGCACCTAGTCACAATCTCCCTCTGTGGGTTACTTGACCCAGCCATTGCCATTTCTGTCCTCGCATCTAGTCCTTATGAAATATGTTCCCCTTTCTCCCTCTTTCTCTCTAGCTCCATTGGTTCTCCATTTCAGATTCAGTGCCCCACTCAGTTCCAGTCTCATCCCCCAACATCTCCATTTAGTCTGAGTTCTCTCCCATTACTGGTTCCCAGTCCTCCAACTTCCAGTTCCCTCCCCAGCTCCCAATGTTTATGTGCCTCTCTGGCTGTCAGTCTATCCACCCCAATCTAACTTGCAGCCCCAATTTGCCTTTCTCTGACAATCTGTCTGAGGTGCAGTGTCCCCCACCTGGACTCCTTGACCAAATCTCTTTCTTCCTGCTCTTCGGTTAAGTTGGTCCTTAGCAGAACAGAGCTGCAATTTCAGGGAAAGTCCTGCTTACCCCCAGGTGAGAGCATGTTCACTGAGGACAAACTCTTTGGGGAATTTAGTTGCCATAATCTGTTGGCTTCACCGAGCATGTGTAAGTTTCTATAATTCAGAGAAGTATAACTTAGCCACATTTGGGCAGACTTTTCTAATTATGATATAAGGCACAACTTTGACATACCGGCAACCCCCATGCGAAATTTCAACCCTGGATCCAAAGATAAGGGTGCTACAGCTTTGCAAAGAAAACATTATCATTATATTTTAGAATACATTTTCCCTAGCCTGAGGCTGAGAAGTAGCAGAACTGTTTTGGCTTAAATAAAAGTATTTTAGTAGCCTCAGACGGATACTCTGAATGGAAAATTTCAGCCTGAATTGTTAGTTTAGCAAAGTTGTAAACCACTGGAGACAGGATTTTATAATGGAAAATGTTGGGCCACCTTAACTACAAATAGTACTAGTAACCCACCTGTAATTAGCTTATTTTTTAAAAAACATGCCACTAGACAACTAAACACATGTTTAAATAGGCTAGTAGAGTGACATATGTAGTGTTCTAGTGAGGAACCTGTCTGTAGATCTCCCTAACAATAAACATTCTATAAAACTTTTAAATCAACCTATAGTATTTTATAGCAAACCCATTTTTTTCAGTAAATCCTGCTGATTGGTTTAAGATATTTATTGGTGGCTGTGGTGTATCGATAGGCAGGAGGAGAGTAGATGGATGGTTATTAGGTTGGAAGTTGCAATAGGAAGACAAAGGGCATGGCCCAGAGAAGTATTATTTCTTCTGGTCAATGTGGTGGAGAGGATTCCCTGTTAAAAATGGCCCTTGCAGGTCTGATAACTTGTCTCTTGCAGAGTCACATTGCCCAGGACCAGAAGCATGCAGAGGGTCACAGCTGCAGCAGAAGCATTGAACCCATGAGTAGATGACCCAGGCCTCCCACAGATCCCCAAAGAAGAGCTGCAGAATTGATGACAAGTTACCAGACTATTCCACTTGGAAGAGCACAGGCAGATCCTGCTCCCAGACAGAACGATATGAGGAAGCCTTCACAAGAGGTTGCTTATAGACATTTCCTTTCCCTGAGCCCCTCTTCTTATAGGTTTTACTATGAGAGGGACCAGTTCAGCCCCCATTTTAGTACATTTTCTAACAAGTTCTATACATTTTAGAGTAATTTCTACTTTAGTCTATTGACTTCTATAGTAGATCACAACCATGAGTGCTTACCTCGTGGTGGAGTATCAAAAACAGGGGCAGACACCCCAAACTGGTGGTCTGTTTCATAATTTGATTTTGCCAAGCACGTAACAAGTGCGAACTCCTGGGTCATTAGAGCAGTCTCATAATAGAGTCACAGGCAGTTCCCTTGGATTCTCCAGTCTATCTTGCCAGCCAGACCAACTGGACTTAGTGATAAATGGTCACTTATACCAAAAATCACGGAGTATTCAGGTTTGTCCCAGTGCCAAGAAACCAGGTGCTTACAGCAGGTCACCAGGTACCCTAGAGCTTACACCAAGACAATGCCTGTAACCAATCTTGTAATAAACAACCTAAAAGTTTATTAACTAGGCAAAATAAATTAGAGTTATTTATATGTTAAAGCAACAGGACCTAGGCACAGAAGGAGCATTCATTTAAATCCTAAGAGTTACAGAGCTGCAGTGGTCTGTCAATTCAAGGAGTCTTTCAGGTCAACCCCAGAAGGTAATCCCTGGGTATCTCTGGCTTCAGTTTGGTGGCTCTGGCCCTGTCAGAGATCAACAGTCAAAAAGAGAAGGAAAATCTTCCTGGGACTTTGATTTATTTCCCTCTTTCAGCTTCCAAATCCACAGGACAAGCTTCTTTTCACGTACCATTTCCAAGGTGTGATATGGCCATTAACCTGCCCTTTGTACTGTACTGCTCTTTGGTGGCCCATCTGATTTTGACAGTCTTTCTGGATGGGTGGGAGTGGACCATTCCCATGCCTGAGATTGCAAGCTTAAAGAAAACATGTTTTTAAAATTGTAAAGCAAATCTTACATATTTTCTTAGAGTATGGACTACAGATATTGCAGCCGAGCTTAATGCAATCAGCAACTTGCAAGCATTTCATAGAATCTAAACTCTAAATATATTCTTACTATTTTGAGCAAAACAAAACAACTGTCCTGTAGCACTTTAAAGACTAACAAAATAATTTATTAGGTGATGAGTTTTTGTGGGACAGACGCACTTCTTCAGATCTGGAGATATGGTGGGTCTGCCCCACGAAATCTCATCACCTAACAAATTATCTCGTTAGTCTTCAGATTGTTACACGACTTCGGTTTTATTTTATTAGAATACAAACTAACACAGCTACCTCTCTGTTACTATTTTGAGCAAAGTTAACATACAGGTGAAATGGCCTGATCTTCAGCTATGAGTTTGTTAGTTCTTAGTTTATGCCTCAAGCCTTGGCAAGACCTGGGATCTGGCCTGCCAGCACTACAAGTACTTACTGGTATTATCCCTACGAAAACTCTACATGAAGTTTTCACAAGGATTGGCTTGTAGCTCGAAGTAAAATGCTGTAACTGTGCCATGAAAGAAAGAAAAAGAGCAAACTAATATTTTAAAATGGAGAAACAAGAGAAATAGTGAATAAAACAGCAGGAATAAAAACCAATATTTTTTGTATTTTTTAACATGACAGTAGTTATTTTTTCTAAGGCTTGGGCACTCACCTATCTACCAGAGATTACGGGGACCAAACCATTTTTTTTTAAATTAATTTTTAATAATGTGTAATAATCTGAGTGGCACTGGTCTGTGTGCAGAATTAGAATTCCTGTGATAGAAAAAGAAATATTTGTGCAGAGTTTTATGAGCAAAGTTGACCCGAGGCTTCTGGAGGCTGATTGAGAAATTGCAGCCAACGCAGATCCTTAACCCCTTCCCAGCTCTATTTTCCATCTGCTAAAGAACAAAGTCTTTGTGGTTTCATATACAAGGAAACAGCTAAAGAGCTGAAAAGAGTAACATACCTGCACATAACCACAAGAAGCTTTATATTCCTCTTAAACTCATTGTAATGACTAGAACTGGTTCTTACAGATAATCCCACAACAACCCAGCACAATCTGAGACTTCTTGTTGTTTTCTCCTGCTTGATACCAACTTGAGAAGGTAGCAATTATAACATCTGTTACAACCTCAAAATAAGCATACAAAAACCTGGACAATACTGAAGGGAAAAAGATTTAAAAAAAAAAAAAAGCCTGGATGGAATAGGCCTAATCCTTAAAATAAGCATTGAGTTAGCTGTCCTGCATCTTTTTAGAAAAGCTTGAAACATTGATATTAGTGAAGGTTAAAAAGAATATTTACGAGACCTAAAGAAAAAGACATTGTTCATGTTACTGACTGTTGCCACATATTTCCATTAACCTGCAACAACCTGCCAGTGAACCAGCTCAGTGGGTGTTAATCTCAGTAAATTTTTTCATCCACTCAGACATGTTTTGCCAGGGCATTGTACTGACCTCAAAGCGTCTCCTGTTCCAGCAGTGCTAGTGATAATTACATTTATTAATGATTTCCGGTTACTCAAGGATACTGAATCTGTAGTGCAAAGAATGCTCTTCTCAAGACAAAGCTGAAAAGGACAATTCCACTATCCCCATAAAGAAAATCCCTAAAACCCAAATGTTGCCAAATTTAAAGGGAAGGTTGTTATGCTCAAGCTGGAGAGGAGTATGGTCAGACATGGAAAATCCAGACTGGCATGCAAATTCAGTTTATAATGTGTAACCCATTCAATATGGTATTTGTTGACTACACTACAATTAGCTAAAATGCACTGAAATTATATTTACTGTGTGTATTCTATAAATACATTTAAATTTAACATACAATAGCTTTCTCATTAAATGTAATTGAAATGCATGTTCACAAATGTTATTTTAAAATCTCACCAGAAAAGAGTAACTACAGGTTAGTAAATGCATAGAATAAGCAGGACACCTGCCTGTTGAGGCCACAGTCAAATGATACTTTTTCATTTTCATTCTATTCTTATGATATGAATTACTTGGTTTTGACATGAGGAAGTAGAACATTGGAGAAATAAGCTGTCTCCTTTTAAAGTCTAGAAAAGGAGACAGCACTGATTATATCCTATTGTTTTAATACTGGCATTTATATAATGTTAAAGCAAAATTATTTGAAATATAATGTGTCTTTTGATTATAAAATATCATGTGAGCTTCAGTTATGTGAGTTAGTAAAACAGAAATTTGGAGGAACACATTTGGATCAGGATTTCACCCCAAACGTTTTCTTTAGATGTTCTTGGAGATGAACTTTGAAGGCTCTGTGTGGATTAGGAAATTGTTGGTGTTTTAACACTGGTTATCTACCGTGTTTTAATTAACATATTCTAAAACTCTACTCAGCAACTAATGTCGAGTGAAATACTTTAGCTTGTCTATTGCAAAGTAAAGATTGTGATTAGGTTGGAGTTAGCTGACATGTGTTAACTAAACTTGACCTAACCTCATCTTTTTTTTTTCCCCCAGAACTAGATAAGACCTGACTAAGTTCAAAGAGGAGGTGAGAGAGACTGCTCCAGAAACATGGATCAGCACAAGTCAAAAAGTGGTTTTTCAGCTGTGGTGAATCATGAAAAGAAGACAGAAGCAGGGCTCATGACTTGAAGAGCAGTTTGAGTAAGCAGTGGCAAGTGGTTATGGACCAGATTGCCTTTTAGGATGTGATTGCATGGCTCTGAAATTAATATCACCCATGTCTAACCTGAAGGCACCATTTGGACAATGTCAGGCACAGATTCAGGGGTAACATCAATAGGTACTAGTTACTCAGTAAATTATATGCATATATGACAGTACAAGGCAGTCTACACTGCCCCAAAGCCTAGACTATAGGGGTGTGCAAACTAAGTGCTACGCTAAAAATCCCCTATGTTCCTAGTTTGCATTAGGGCACCATTTCCCAGACTTTATATAGTAGGGACCTGTTTTTTTTTCAGTACCTTTTTTTGAGGCCCAAAATATAAATGCATATATGAAAAATGAATAAATTGTCACTGTTTATTATTTGTTCACAATAATAATAGTATGTAATAATGATATAAATCTTGATATAAAATGTTTGAGTGCCTAACTTATTATTACCTTAATTACATGGGAAAATATGAAATGAACCAAATTAATAGGACTGTGCACAATAATTTGTATATTTTCTAAGGACTGGTATTTTTTTTCCAAGGACCGCTACTGGGCCATGGACCAGACTTTGGGAAACGCTGCATTAGGGCAATACTGTTTAAAGAGGATTACAATAATGTGAACCAGGACTATTTTAAGGCACAGAGATTCACAAACCTGATTCACAAACCTGTCAGCCCACACTTTAATGGAGTGGGCCATTCTGTTAATGACCTGAAAGTCTGCGTTTTGCTAAAGAGGAATTTTCACAATAGTTTGGAAAGAGAGGCTGCTGAACTCTCTTTTATATTCAAATTCGACACATTCGCACATGGTTTGAACCAGGATGGGAATTTTCCAGCTCATTACAGGGACTCTTCTGCATACTTGGCTTTATCTAGTTCTTGACTTCCCCACCGCTTCTGCTCCTCTACTCTCTGATTTGCTCACCTTGATTATATTTTTCTGATGTGTCAACTTTGATTACTATTTTTCATTCTCTGTGCCTTAAATATCGAGTCTGTTCTGGTCTGGCTATGATCTGAAGAAGTGGGTCTGTCCCGCAAAAGCTCATCACCTAATAAATTATTTTGTTAGTCTTTAACGTGTTACTGGACTGCTTTTTTGTTTTGGTAGTACATAGGCTAGCATGGCTGTCTCTCTGTTACTAGGACTTCTTTAGTTTATGTTCACAGCAACCACATGAGGGAGTCACAAAGCAGCACTTTGGAGTTCACTGTAATTTTTAAACTACAAGCTGAGAAATTGGGAGGAAGTATCAAGAAAAGCAAATAACAGGAGAACACAAAGGAAATTTCACCTTCACTTTTCTCTTAGGCTACAGCTACGCTACAGCTATCTGTCAGCAGAAGTTACTGTTTGAAGAGATCTTCTGAAAAAACTTCTTTCAACAGATTGCAGCCACACATGAAAGCGGAACGCCCTGTTGATCAGCTCTGTCAACAGAGAGCAGCCCAACTGCCCAGCTTCTCTCTCAACAGAACAGCCAGCCAGAAGCAGAGAGGACAGGGCCCCCTGGAGCTTCTACACAGCTTTTTTGTTGACAGAAACTGTTGGCAAATGTGTTACTCCCCATGGAGGAGAGGCAGAATGATGTCAGCATTCAGTGCTGAGTTTTGCTGACAGACGGTTGACAAAATGCATTTTGTGTGTAGACGCTCGATGTGTTTTGTCAACAAAACCCCAGTTTTGTTGACAAAACTGTTTAATGTAGACGTAGCTGTAGAGATCTTCCAGAATAGCTTATTTCAAAATAATGCTGCTACACACAAAATGTGTTTTGAAATAGCGCTCAGTTATTTCAAAATGGAGCACCTACGTGCAATACAGTTTACTATGAAATAGAGCCATTGGACAAACTTTGGCTTATTTCAAAGTAGGCTCTATTCCCTGTCTACACAGCCCCTATTTTGAAATACCTATTCTGAAATAGGTTCTATTCCTCATGAAGGCTGCAGCTATACCTCCCCTCCCTTTCAGAAGGGGCATGCAATTGGAAATGCAAGTGAGGCACAGATTTAAACATCTTGTGCCTCATTTGCATACTCATATGGGATCTGGATTCTGGAAGAACAGATTTTAAAAGCCAACACAGCTGTGTATTTGGGGGTCATTTGAAAGGAACCCTCACTTTCAAAAGCACTCATCTTCCTATTTATTTTAAGGAAGAAGGGTACTTTTGAAAGCAGGGTCTCCTTTTGAATGAACCCCATCTACACGGCTGTTTTGACTTTCAAATTTAGTTCTTCCAGAATTGAGATTCCACATGTGTGTGCAAATGAGGTGTGAAATACTTAAATCTGTGCCTCATATGCATTTCTGATCAGTCATATTTGCATGCCCCTGCCAAAAGGGAAGGGCAATGTAGCCACAGCTGGGATGAGTCTTACCTATTCAAAATAAGCCATCTGCTATTTCAAAATTATTTCAAAATAATGGTTGCATTGTGTAGTCACTAGCAAAGTTATTTGCAAATAACAGTCATTATTTTGAAATAACTTTGAAGTGTAGACATACCCTTACTTTTTGCACCTTTCTGTTACTCTCTTTTCCAGGGACAAAAAGCCATGTAACTTATATCCCCATTTTTATTGCTCCTTAATTTAGTCCATAGACTGGAAAATGTCACAAACTTCTTTGTAAAATCCCCTTTATTGGATGTGGCTTATGTTCTGCTAACAGTGATGTGTCTCTTCACACAGTGGAAATGTTTGGTTTTTTTTCTTTTGGTAAGTTGGTAAAAAGATTATAGATATATGAGAATATTTACATATGATCTAAAAAGGATGCCAGTTACATCTGATTAATTACATCTGCTTAATTCATCATATTGACAGCACTCAGAAGCCCCACTGGAAGTTAGATAAATTACTCAGAAGTATTCTCCAGACCAAAACTTTAAAAAATACACTTTATCTTGGGCTGAATGTCTATCTAATCATGAAAAGAGTTGAATTTCATGCCACTGTAAGCTGACTTGGGTATTCTGTAATAAAGCAAAAATTTAATTGTATTTTTAAACTAGACAATAATCAAATGGTAGCACAAGTACATGATTTGTTTAGGCTTAGGTGAGCATACTGGACATTAATTTTTAAAAGGTCTGCATTAGACTCTAAAATAGATGGATTAGAAACAAATACTAATCTAGTTTCCCTTGGTACTCGCTGGTGTTATTCTCTTTTGTGTAGCTGTTTTCACATACTCTCATAATGATAAAAGACTACAAAAACATTTATGAACTTAGTTGCAGGGCTACCACCAGGGGTAACAAGAGATACTATTGTTATATTATTCAGCCTCAGTAGGGAAACCAACCCAGGGACATTATTGAGAACTATAGAATGTTTCCATTGAGTACTTAGCTGCTCATTGCCATGGAGAGAGGGGGGTCCAGCAGGGGTCAATGCAATTTAGTACCAGACTCAGAGACTGAGCGCTTAAGGTCAAAGCCCATGGTTGAGACATCTGTCTGCTGTCCAAGCCTTTTTTTCTTGGAACCCCCTCTTTGGATACAGAAATTTCTTGAGGGAGAGGGAATGAAGTTTCTTTAGCTCTCCAAATTTCTAACATCCTTTCCTTGGCCCTGCCAGTAGATCTGGTTAGAGAGTTTGACTCCTGGCTTATTACATGGAATGGGAAAACTGTAGAATGAGTAGATATGGAGGATGACGATGTGACACGTGAAAGGGGGGGGATGCTCTTGGGAAAGTAGAGCCTACAAGACATGAGGAAAAAGAAAGAGAAAGCATAAATCTCCAATAGTGGAGGGTGCACCTCTACCTCGTGTTATAAACCCAGTAATTCTAGTTGCACCCCAGTAACTGGGGCTTTGTCTACACTATAGCAATCTGTCAACAGAAGTTACTGATGTTCCACAAACCTTCTATTGACAGATTGCAGCCACACACAAAGGCAGATCACTCTGTCAATCTGGTCTGTTGACCGAGAGCAGCCAGACTGCCCGGCCACTCTCTCGACAGAATAGCTAACCGGAAGCACAGCAGACAGGGATGCCCTGTGACACGGAAGCCCTGTCTGTCAACAGAGGGGCCCCAGGAGCATCCACAGAGCTTTTTTGTGGGCAGAATCTGTTGAGAAAGGCATTCTGACTCATGGGGGTGAGACAGAAGGCTGTCGACAAAAGTGCTGAGTTCTGTTGATATATTGTCAATAAAATGCACTTTTAGCACAGATGCTCCATGGGTTTCATTGACAAAACACTTGTTTTTTCGAAGAAACCCTGTAATGTAGACATTGCCTGGTAAAGGAAAAGATTGATAACACTAGTTGTCATGTAATGCAAAGTAAGGCAGCTTCCTACACTCAGGCTGAAACTATGAGCTGCTTTCACTGTAGTTTTAGTGCTTACTCTGCATGTGTCTGAATTTCAAACTTCTTGATTATGCAGAGGCAACGTACTGAACTTTTTTTATATTGACTCATCAATGCTACTTCCTCGGTTCCAGTGTGCAGTCCTTACAAAGTTGCAGTCTTTCTAGCTAAGTGAATTTGTACAAAGAAGAGGGACACAAAAATTGTAGCTGGGATCAAATGGCAGCTGAAATCATGACAGGGTTTATAAAACAGACATGTCTACCTATTAAGCTTTCAACAGCAATATTTTATTTCGGTGTTTGTAATTTCACAATAACACAGTTCTGGCCTTGTTTTGCTGACTATTATTAACCTGTGTTTGTTGAGAGGCCAATGTATGGCTTCATGCAATGCACACATATGCCAAATTTGAGACTTTCCATCAATTGTTAATTTACAGAGCAATATTCTGAGTATGTGCAATCTTGTGATGTTAAACTTCCTGATTTTGCAGGGTGTTTTTCAAATTACATGGGGAAGATTAAACATGATAATAAATCAGGATCATAGAACCTTGAGATAACTTATTCCCTATGCTATAGGATACCAGGTCATTAATCTGCTATGTGTGATGGGCAGTAATCTCTCTATGTACCACTGAATTTGATTACAGAATTCCTGTTAAGTTTTGGTGGACAGGCTAATTGTGTTTATGGGCTACAACAGTCTTCCCTCTGATTTTTTCCATCTGTGGAATAATTTTTTTTACACGGTCTGAAACATCTGCTGCTGGTTGTGGGCACTTTGCTAATTAGCTGGGCAACATTTCACAGAATCACAGAATCACAGGGCTGGAAGGGACCTCAGGAGGTCATGTAGTCCAGCCCCCTGCTTCAAGCAGGATCAGCCCCCACTAAGTCATCCCAGCCAGGACCTTGTCTAGCCGGGACTTAAAAACCTCAAGGGATGGTGAATCTACCACCTCTCTAGGCAACGCATTCCAGTGCTTCACCACCCGCCTGCTGAAGTAGTTTTTCCTAGTATCTAACCTACACCTCTTCCTCTTCCACTTCAGACCATTACTCCTTGTTCTGCCATCTGACACCACTGAGAACAGTTCCTCACCCTCCTTTTTAGAGCTCCCCTTCGGGAAGTTGAAGGCTGGTATTAAATCACCTCTAAGTCTTCTCTTCTGTAAACTAAACAAGCCCAAATCCCTCAGCCTATCCTCATAGGTCTTGTGCTCCAGACCCTTAATCATTTTTGTTGCCCTTCACTGAACCTGCTTCAGCAAATCCACATCCTTTTTATACTGGGGGGCCCAAAACTGGACACAGTATTCTAGATGTGGCTGCACCAGTCCCGAATAAAGAGGAATAATTACTTCTCTACATCTGAGAATCATTTGAATCTCTCCAGGGCGGCTGCCCAAGTCCTCAGATTATAGGAAACACTGGACAGCACCATCTTCAACGGAGCTATGATGAGAAAAAGAATAAGTTTGCTTACTTTCTGAATCCTACGTGATTATGACTTAAGGCAGAATTCCTCAATCAATACGAAAGGCCCCAAAGGAAGCTGTGGACATTGCCTTTGGTGTTCACAATGTGTTTGTATTTTTCATTCCAGGGAGATAAAGTAATGAAAGAAGCTAATGAGACCTAAAGCTTTAGATGGATTCAGATAAGCATTAACAAATTTGATTGCATATCTAAAATTTACCCAGATTACCCAGGGTTTTTGTATCTGTAAAAATGGGCTGGAAGTCTCATGAGAAGAAATTTGTGTTTGTGTTTTTCAACATTTCTCTACTCAAGTCAATCCAGAAATACTGGCAGATAAATCTCCCTAACCGTGGGAGATAAGCCATTTTTGTGTTTTGTTTCAGTAGAAATTTACTAAACCATTAAAGAATGATTTTTAAAAAAAAGTGAACTGAATATTTTCAAATCTAAAACAAGGCTTAGTTTTCATATGGATTATGTTCTGGATGAAGTTTCAGGTTGGTTCTTACTTTAACTATGTTTAATTTAAAATGAATTTCAAAGAATTAGGAAGACAGCCTTCTGTTTCAGAAAGTCTGGAAGACTTGAGCCAAGTTTCAAAGAAACCAAATGTCAGGTATTTGAGTTCTAGACACTTATTTGCCTTAAACTGGATTCTGATTTCCTTCAGCCATGATTCAGAGGATCCTCATGTGCCCTATGGTGATAACTGGTATATGAAGAGGTAGGTGGGTAAATAAATAAATCTCTTGGATTATATTTAATTTCAGAACCTCTTCATTTATGATTACCTCCTATGGAAAAAATAGCTGTTGTTCCTCTCATCAATTAAAATAGAGTGGTATGAACGGTGAGTTATATTTCTCCACTGTAACATGGTGATTTTTACAATATTTTTCAGAGGTGCAAAATGTAATTTAAACTTATGACATTCTCAACCAAACCTTCATGTATCTATAGCCATTCTGGTTTTAAAGTGAGCACCAGCTGGGGCTCACCTCTTTAAATATGTAAAACAAAGCAAGCAGTCCTGTAGAACCTTGAAGACTAAACATTTTATTTATTAGGTAATGAGGTTTCATGGGAAAGACCCACTTCTTCAGGTTCTGGAGCAGAACTGTGGGTCTAGTGGGGATTTCTCAGGAAAGCTCATTACCTAATAAATAAAATTGTTGCTCTTTAAGGTGCTACAGGATGGCTTGCATTGTTTTGCAAAGATACAGACTAACACAGCTACCCCTCTGAGACTTTTTAAATATGTGTTAAAGTCATGACTGATGTCACTATCTGGGGTTAAACTAGAGCAGCAGGAGCCAGTTCAGGTCTAACTGTCGAAATGTATCATGAGTTCAAGTTAAATAATAGATCTCTGGGAAAAAAAAACCAGCACAGAAGTGCTGAGTAGTGAAAAGCAAGTTGTTTTGGGCCTAGTTTCCTGAATAGCCTTGTTAAAGTCCATGGCTGATATATGCTAAGCAGGGCCAGGCAGTATGTGTAGCGAAAGGGAGGGTAGGCCAACTGAGCAGGCACATCGCTCTCTGAGCCAGGGCACACACTTTGATGGCTCCTTTGGAGGTGTGAGTGAAAGCCAAACCTCTATTCCCTCTTTTTTTTTTCATTTCTGCCATGCAAAGATAATCAGGTTTATGTAAAGTATGTGTGCTCTTTTGACAGTCCCCGATATCTCATTAATTCAATCACACCAAACACCATTGTTCCCAAAGTGTTTGAAATGCGGATGGGGATGGAGGCTTTTTTAATCCTGTCAATCAATGTTAACATTTTTCTTGCAGTTGCCATGGCCAGGGCCAGAGTTCATGAAAACACAGAATAAGAGCCAACAAAACAAGAATAAAGACTTATTTGAGATACTCTTTTTAAAGGACATCTACCATGCACAAAACATGGGAAGTAAATGTAGACAAGTTTGGACACTAGGGCTCACTGAGAGGAAAAAAGAGGGAAAGAAGAATTTGAAAATCAAATAGGCCTATAAAAACTTGACCCAAGAGTCTCTGGGAAAAACCCGATGAATTGCTCCCTAGTAGAACAATGTTCTTTCTTTCGTGCGTTCTTCAGGAGTACAATGCTCAATATATTATAACACATGCCACTGATGTCTTTACACTGTTGTAAGCCAGCTCAGACCAACGGAATGCTGATAGAAGACAACAAGAGATTGTGCTGTGATAATTCTCTCTTTTTCCTTCTCTGCTACAAACAAGCACTGGGAAACTTATTCATGCATATAGACCAACAAAGGAGAGATGGGAGATTTGCGATGTCATGCAGTGAGATCATGTCATAAACTTGAAACTAAAACCCATGAATCCATCCTTTGAGACACTGTAAAATTACCCATTTATCTTTCTGAACATAACACCTAAAATATTTTATTACACTTGTGGAAATCAAGGCCGTTTTGGGATTGTAGTACAGATTAATGAGACCACAGTGTACATGCCGAAACAAAGAAACAGGACAGTAATTATGCAGTTTTCACAGCTACAAGAGGAAACTCCTAAATTCAATATGCTACATCTCCTCTGCCTTGCAACAGGCCTCAAATAAAGTTGTATTTTGATTTACTCTAATGAACTACAAAAATATAACAATATTTGCATAGAAAAATTAAATAGTAAATTTTCCTTATATACATGCAGGACTATTCGGGCACCTATATAGTATGGATGTTACTTTTTAGATTGTTACCCACCTTTTAATTTTAAGTTTTACAAACTTATATCCTTTTAAATATAATTTTGTAGCTACTGACACTTCATCTGTGACAAAAAGGCTGTGTCTACACTATTCCCCTCTTCAAAGGGGCCTGGTAATCGCCTGAGGGCGGAATAATAATGAAGTGCTGCAATGAATATGCATTGCCTTATTAGGCTAATTGTTGACGTGGCAACTTCAAAGTTGCAAACTTCATAGCACCTGCATGCCTTGTAGTAGTGGGAAACTTATTCATGAATATAGACCAATGAAGGAGAGAAGGGAGATTTGCGATATTATGCAGTGAGATCACGTCATAAACTTTTTGGGAGTAAGGGCACTTTGAAGTTGCATGGGTACTTCCAAGTGCCTGTGACTACACAATATGCTGGTGCTTCGAAGTTTTCAACTTTGAAGTTGCTGTGGGGAGAATTAGCCTAATGAGGTGCTGCATATTCATTGCAGTACCTCATTATTATTCCCTGCTCAGGCTGATTACCATGCCCCTTCAAAGAAGGGCACTAGTGTAGACACAGCCAATGAGTAAGGTACACGGGCTTTTTGGAAGCTTTTGTCTATATCACTTTAAGCTTTGACCAATGAGAACTGCTCCGAAAAGTGAAGAGCAAGTACCTTAGTAGCTAGACTTCAAGAATGGTCCTACTCTGGTATGCCAGCTCTCTTCTGGTTGATGGAGTACGAATCTGAATGTGTTATACAGGAGGTCGAACTAGAAATGTCAATGGTCACTTTTGGCCTGGGAAACTATAAAGATTAGGCAGAAGTATCAAAACTCCATATCACAAATACAATATCTGAGATTAATCCCACTCTCATGGAGGCCATATTTGGCAAAAGAGCTGTTCCCTAAATTACAGTAAGTGATCAGAAGTGTTGATCTATGAGGTGTCTTGATTGCCAATTTATTGTTGCAATTAACTT
The DNA here is from genome assembly GCF_033958435.1 of Carettochelys insculpta. Lineage (NCBI taxonomy): Eukaryota > Metazoa > Chordata > Testudines > Carettochelyidae > Carettochelys > Carettochelys insculpta. The sequence goes on along the minus strand of NC_134138.1, from coordinate 156,564,704 downwards.
ATCTGTGAATGGAAACGGGTGGGGGGAGTACATGCTTTGAAAACAGGGCATACTGCAGAACCCTCATAGTTCTTGTTAGCGATAGGATTGCAACCTCTTCTTAGGTGGCTACATAAGAAGGTAAGGGGGTGTCACAGAACACATGAGACACCAATCTCTGTGAGGCTGCAACACTCTCTATGCAGATATGGGATGGAAGTGGGTGGTGTAGCCTAAAATGGCACAGAAAACAGTTGATGAATGGCACACGTGCATCCATCACACCAGGGACAGGTCATTAAAGAATTGGATCTAATGCAATACTTGGATGGATGAACACAGAGCAGTGAATAAGAGTTGGAAAGTGATTTTACTTCTGTATAGCACAGGGATGAAATAATGTGTACAGATTTGGCATCCATGTTTTATAAATGATGTTAAAAAATAGAAGAAGAGGCAGAAAAGAGTCTCAAAAATCATTCAAAGGCTGGAGAAAATGTCTTAACTGTAGGAGAATTAAGAAGTATAATTTGCTTAATTTAAGAAAAAGAAGATTGAAAGGTGACTTGATTGCATTGTATCAGTACCTTCACAGGGAAGAAATACAAGGTTATGTCTGCACTACAGCATAAAGTTGATTTTAAGGCACTTAACTCCATTTAACAATGTGATTATCTTCACTGCAAATACCATTAGGTCAATTTTAAGGAGCACTTAGCTTGACTTTCTCACCTTAACCCTCCAATGCAGCGTAACGCCAAGTTCAAATTTACAAGGTCAAATTAATTCTAGTGTGGCAACAGCATTACTTTAAATCCATTTTATCAACCTCCACAGGTATCCCACAATGCCCAGAATGTGTCCGTTCAGTCTGCTTTCACCTCTGCCGCTCTCCAGGGCTGCGTCTACACGTGCACGCTACTTCGAAGTAGCGGCAGTAACTTCGAAATAGCGCCCGTCACGTCTACACGTGTTGGGCGCTATTTTGAAGTTGAAATCGACGTTAGGCGGCGAGACGTCGAAGTCGCTAACCCCATGAGGGGATGGGAATAGCGCCCTACTTCGACGTTCAACATCGAAGTAGGGACGTGTAGACGATCCGCGTCCCGCAACATCGAAATAGCGGGGTCCTCCATGGCGGCCATCAGCTGGGGGGTTGAGAGATACTCTCTCTCCAGCCCTTGCGGGGCTCTGTGGTCACCGTGGGCAGCAGCCCTTAGCCCAGGGCTTCTGGCTGCTGCTGCTGCAGCTGGGGGTCCGTGCTGCATATACAGGGTCTGCAACTAGTTGTTGGCTCTGTGGATCTTGCACTGTTTAATGAAAGTGTGTCTGGGAGGGGCCCTTTAAGGGAGCGACTTGCTGTTGAGTCCGCCCCGTGACCCTGTCTGCAGCTGTGCCTGGCTCCCTTATTTCGATGTGTGCTACTTTGGCGTGTAGACGTTCCCTCGCTGTGCCTATTTCGATGTTGGGCTGAGCAACGTCGAAGTTGAACATCGACGTTGCCAGCCCTGGAGGACGTGTAGACGTTATTCATCGAAATAGACTATTTCGATGTCGCAACATCGAAATAAGCTATTTCGAAGTTGGGTGCACGTGTAGACGTAGCCCAGGTGTGCAGGAAGTACTAAACAGGAAGCCCTGCGATTTGAATTCATTTTCTTTCTGGCCAGCTTGGCAATCACATTTACCTATGAAAAAGAGCCCCAGCTTCGCGGCATTAAGAGAGCTAGGATCTCATTTAGGCTGGTGAACTAGACCCCACCCCACCAAACCAAGGTGGCTGGGCTGTGGGGATCAGACATGCAGATAGCAGCATTTCCTACTCTGCACGGGGTGAAGACTTCCTCCCTGCACAGAATGTAGTGGGAGAGGCTGAGAAACTTCTCTTCTGTGCTTCACATTTGTATTGGGCAGCCCCCATTTCCCCACAAGTGCCATAATGTTGGCAAGCAAGCCACCACCCCATTACGTGGCTAGGCCCTGCACCACTACACCATGTGTCAACTGTGCAGTGTGGACCATGCTTCCAGACAGCAGCATGTCCTGCCCTGCGTGGGGTGAAGGCTTCTTTCCTGTGAGAAATTAGTTTTCTCCACGTCACATTTTCCAGGGTTCATAGGTAGATGGGCCAGCCCCCCCAGCGGCAAATATTTTGGGGGGCTGGGCCCCCAGAGGTGACACACACTGGTGGGGGCTGACCCCTCGCATCAGAGATTTTCAAGGCTGCCCCCCACCCCCAGGTGCACAACTGGTTGAACCATATTAGCTTAAATTTTTAGGGCTGGCTCCTCAAAGGCACCTCGCACCCAAGGTGCCCGTACTCTCCCTTCCCAAATTGTGTGTTTCAGGGTAAGATTTTCTATGAAGGAATGGAGCTTGCAGGCTGTCTCTCTTTACTAGAAGAGGCAAGGGAATCACTTCATTCTTCCCTCAATTTTTCTATCTTGTAAAGCTTCCTTAACATTACCTTCTCTTTTCAAGCCACTACTACTTCTCACAGGGTAATGGCTCCTTCCAGCAGTCACTAAACAACTCTGTTGTGATTAGTCTTGGGGATTCACAATGAGTTTGTAGAAAACACTTCTAATGGTCTCCTTGCCTAGAATGTTCCTCACTTAAGTCAGATACACTACCACTTTTGCATTGTATCTTCTTTCTTTGTGAATAATATGAAGTCTTCCCCTAGCTACATGGAGCCAGTTCATTTCACTTGGGTATCATGGGCTTCACCTTCTGGAGCCCACCTCTTTGGTGTGTTTTCACCAGGGGTAAGTAGGTAAGTGACCTGTTGACAAGGTACTGTAAGCTCCTTGAGCTAATTAGCTCCAGAGACGTATTTGGTAAGGTTATTTTTAAGTCACTGTTCTTTAAAAAGATACAGACTAAACCACAGTCCCAGAGGGGACCTGATTGGTGTATTTTCACTGGGGGAAAAGTAGCTGAGTGACCTGTTGACATGGTGCAGTCAGGCTATTTTTTAAAGTCACTGTTATTTAAAAGGAGACAGAATGAAGCAAAGTCCCAGCAATGACTGCTTAGAAATGTAACTGCTACATGGCAGCTTGGGGCACAAGGAATGAGGGACCACAATGTATATGACTCAATCTATTTCTTTCACTGGGGAAAGAAACTTCAGAAAAATGGCTGTTTTCAATAGGAGGAGAATGGTGGCAATACATTCTGGGAAGATGGCATTACACACCCACAACCACTCGTGGGGCATTTTTTCCCATAACACACTAGCAAGAAAACCCAGAATGCAATGGGGCTGAGGGAACTGTGGGGTAGATTCCCACAATGCACTGCTGCAACAGTCTGATTTTTTTGATTTATTGGGGATGCCCTAAGTTGACTTTGTGGGCAGATACAGAAACTCAACTTTGACTTTATAAAACCCAGTGTTATAAAGTCGACTTTAATAAATTTGACTTTATTTTATAATGTAGGTGAAGTCTCAGGTACGAAATGGCTCTATAAGCTGAAGAAGAAAGACATAAAAAGAACCAAGTATCGGAGGGGTAGCTGTGTTAGTCTGGATCTGTAACAGCAACAAAGGGGCCTGTGGCACCTCGTAGACTAGCAGAAAAGTTTTGAGCATGAGTTTTCATGAACACAGACTCACTTCATCAGATGCTGGTCTTGGAAATCTGCAGGGCCAAGTATAAATAAGCCAGAGCAAGGGTGGGGATAACAAGGTTAGCTCAGTCAACAAGGGTGAGGCTTACTACCAGCAGTTGATCTGGAGGTGTGAACACCAAGGGAGGGGAAGCTGCTTCTGTATTTAGCCAGCCATTCGCAGTCTTTGTTTAAGCCAGAGCTGAGGGCATTGAATTTGCAGATGAATTGTAGCTCAGAAATTTCTCTTTGGAGTCTGGTCCTGAAATTTCTTTGCTGTAGGATAGCTACTTTTAAGTCTGCTACTGTGTGGCCTGGGAGATCGAAGTGCTCTCCTGCGGGTTTTTGTATATTGCCATTTCTGATGTCTGATTTGTGTGCGTTTATTCTTTTCCGTAGAGACTGTCCAGTTTGTCCGACGTATATAGCAGAGGGGCATTGCTGGCACATGATGGCATAAATTACATTGGTAGATGTGCAGCTGAATGAACCCACGATGGTGTGGCTGATCTGGTTAGGTCCTGTAATGGTATTGCTGGTGTAGATATGTGGGCAGAGCTGGCAACGAGGTTTGTTGCATGGATGGGTCCCTGAGTTAGAGTGACTGTGGTCCGGTGTATAGTTGCTGGTTAGGATTTGCTTCAGGTTGGCAGGTTGTCTGTGGGCAAGGACTGGTCTGCCTCCCAAGGCCTGTGAAAGTGGGGGATCATTGTCCAGGATGGGTTGTAAATCCCTGATGATGCGCTGTAGAGGTTTTAGCTGAGGACTGTAGGTGATGGCTAGTGGTGTTCTGTTGGTTTCTCTCTTGGGCTTGTCCTGTAGTAAGAGGCTTCGTGGCACATGTCTGGCTCTGTTGATCTGTTTTTTCACTTCCTCAGGTGGGTATTGCAGTTTCAAGAATGCTTGGTAGAGATCCTGTAGGTGTTTGTCTCTGTCGGAGGGGTTGGAGCAAATGCGGTTATATCTTAGTGCTTGGCTGTAGACAATGGATTGTGTGGTGGGTCTGGGATGGAAGCTGGAGGCATGAAGGTAGGCATAGCGGTCAGTAGGTTTACGGTACAGGGTGGTATTGATGTGGCCATCATGCATTAGCACCGTGGTGTCCAGGAAGTGGATCTCCTGTGTGGACTGTTCCAGGCTAAGGTTGATGTTGGGGTAAAAGTTGTTGAAGTCCCGGTGGAATTCCTCCAGAGTCTCCTTCCCATGGGTCCAGATGATGAAGATATCATCAATGTAGCATAAGTAGAGATGGGGTGTTAGTGGACGAGAGCTAAGGAAGCACTGTTCCAGGTCAGCCATGAAAATATTGGCATATTGAGAGGCCATGTGGGTACTCATAGCTGTGCTGCTGATTTGAAGGTATATGTTGTCACCAAATTTGAAATAGTTGTGTGTGAGGATAAAGTTACAGAGCTCAGCCATCAGATGTGCTGTAGCATCATCAGGGATACTGTTCCTCACACACAACTATTTCAGATTTGGTGACAACATATACCTTCAAATCAGCAGCACAGCTATGGGTACCCGCATGGCCTCTCAATATGCCAATATTTTCATGGCTGACCTGGAACAGTGCTTCCTTAGCTCTCATCCACTAACACCCCATCTCTACTTATGCTACATTGATGATATCTTCATCATGTGGACCCATGGGAAGGAGACTCTGGAGGAATTCCACTGGGACTTCAACAACTTTCACCCCGACATCAACCTCAGCCTGGAACAGTCCACAAAGGAGATCCACTTCCTGGATACCACTGTGCTAATACACGATGGCCACAGCTCTGGCTTAAACAAAGACTGCGAATGGCTGGCTAAATACAGAAGCAGCTTCCCCTCCCTTGGTGTTCACACCTCCAGATCAACTGCTGATAGTAAGCCTCACCCTTGCTGACTGAACTAACCTTGTTATCCCCACCCTTGCTCTGGCTTATTTATCCCTGGCCCTGCAGATTTCCAAGATGAGCATCTGGTGAAGTGAGTCTGTGCTCACGAAAGCTCATGCTCAAAACTTTTCTGTTAGTCTATAAGGTGCCACAGGACCCTTCGTTGCTATAAAAAGAACCAATAGCTGGACTAGGAAGCCAGAAAAATTCAAATAAGAATTAAGGCACAATTTTTAAAACAAAGAGGGTTATTTTAACCATTGGTACAAACTACCAAGAGAAGTGGTGAATTCTCCATTTCTTGATGTTTTTTCATCAAGAATGGAGCTTTTTTAGAAGGTATGCCTCAGTCAAATACAACTAATTGGGCTCAAGAGTGGGTTAACTGGATAATGTTTACTACTCTATGATATACAGGAGGTCAGACTGGATAATTAATGACCCTTTGTGGCCTTAAACTTTATTAATCACATTTAGCTTTACATTATTGATTCTAAAATGGTAACTTGCTCTGCTGCTACTAAAATCTCAGTAGTATTTAGGAACATTACTGTCCATAGGCTCATGTTTATTTTATGAATTTATTTTATGACCATGTCTATGAACACCAAGGCAAAAAAGTATTGAGAACTTCAGTATTTTCCACATTATCTGTCATTAGGTTGCCTTCCCCATTCAATGTGCCCCATATTTTCCCTGACCTTCTTCTTGTTAACATACCTGTAGAAACCCTTCTTGTTATCCTTCACATCCCTTACTAGCTGCTTTTCCAGTTGTGCTTAGCCTTCCTGATTAAACCCCTATATTCACAAGCAATGTTTTGATATTCCTCCCTCGTCACCTGTCCAAGTTGCCACTTCCCATAAGCTTTCTTTTTTGTGTTTAGCCTCACCCAAAATTTCTCTGTTAAGCCACACCGCTTGTCTGCCATATTTAATATTCCTTCTGCACATTGTGATGCTTTGTTTCTGCACCATCCATAAATAATGCTTCTTTAAAATACAGGCAGCTATCCTGGACTCCTTTCTCCCTCGTATTAGCCTCCAGATGGATCCTGCCCATCAGTTTCCTTAGGAAGTCAAGGTCTGCTTTTCTGAAGTCCAAGATCTGTATTCCGCCCCTCTGCTTTCTTTCTTTTGATGAGATCCTGAACTCAACCAGTTCAAAGTCACTGCTGTGCAGGTTGCCACCTACTTTTACTCCCCTACTAATTTTTCCCTGTTTGTAAGAAGCAGATCAAGTGGCACGACACCCCCCCCGGTTCCTCCAGCACTGCATCGGGAATTTTTCCACAACACTCTCCAAAATCTTCCTGGATTGTCTGTGCACTGCCTGTATTGCAATCTTAAGAGATGTCAGGGTGTTTAAGTCCCCTGGAGAATCAGGGCCAGTTACCTGGAAACTTCTGTTAGTTGTCCAAAGAGTACCTTTTACACCTCCTCCCTGCTGATCTCATGGTCCATAGCATATGCCCATGACAATGTCATTCTTGCTGCTCTTGCCTCTAATTTTAACCCGAAGACTTTCAATAGGCTGTTCCAGTTTCATACCAGAGATCTGTGCAGTCATACTGCTCTCTTACATACAGCACAACTCCTCCACCTTTTGTCCCTGTCCCGTTATTCCTGAACAGTTTATACCCCTCCATGATAGTGCTCCAGCCATATGAGTTATCCCAACAAAACTCTGTCATTCAAATCACAGCACAGTTCCTTGACTGTGCCAAGAGATGCAGTTCATCCTGTTTGTTTCCAGCCTTCTTGTGGTCATGTACAGGCATCTAAGATGGAGCTGATTGCCCTACATTCTCAATATGAAGTAGAAGGCTTCCCCTGTTAAACCCTCCTCCTTTTGTTTCCTCCCAGCATTCTACTTCCCCACTTATCACAGGGCTTAGGTCACTATCCCCTGGAGAACCTAGTTTAAAGCCCTCCTTACCTGGTTGTCAAGCCTGTCTAAAAAGATGCTCTTCCCCCTCCTCAGTAAGTGGATCCCAGCTCTTCCTAGCAGTTCTTTTCACTGGAACAATATCCTATGACCAAAGAATCCAAAGCACTCTCTCCATCTATACAACCACGCATTTAACTCCACAATTTGATAGTCCCTACCTGGGCCTTTTCCTTCAGTGGGGCAGATGGATGACAATATGACTTTCACTTCAAACTCCTTTTTCTTTCTTTCCACAGCCATGTAGTCTGCAGTGACACATTCCAGGCCATTCTTGGTAATATAACAGGTGCTCTTGTGGAAAAGTAGGAAGGGATAGTGATCCAATGCCTTGATCAGCCTTGGCAGATACTACATTACATTCTGAATTCAAGCTCTGGACAAGCAGCACATTTCTTGAGTCTCCCAGTCTGGATGGCAGATGGATCACTCTGTCCCTATTAGGATGGAGTCTCTGACTGCCACTATCTGTCTTCTCCTCTTGGGATTGGTGGTCCTAGAGCCCGCACCTTAGGACCATGCATCCCATGCCTTCCATTCAATGGGGTTGCCTTCCATTCCCTTCCCTCAGATAACTCTTCCAAACCATTTTTTGCTATAGCACCTATGCAGAGAGATTGAAAATGGTTTCTTATCTCTATCTGCCCTGGGGAGTCTATGACCTACATTGGGAACAAATATTTAATAATGGTCTCTTCCTTATAGCAGGGAAAGGTAAAACATGTTTCAATGGTTGGAAACTGACCCTACACGTATTCAGAATGGAAATGAGGTGTAAACTTTTTTAAGGTGAATATAGTTGGCTAGTGGAACAATTTACCAAGGATTGCAGTGGATTGCCCCTCTCTTTAAAATTTTTCCATTAGAATTAGATGTTTAAAAAAACACCTATGCTCTAGGAATCATTTTTGGGAAGTTCTGTGGTCTGTGTTGTACAGGAGGTCAAATGAGGTAATGACAGTGGTCCCTTTTGGCCCTGGAATCTATAAAGATTAGGATGATATATCAAAGCTCCATATCACAAGTGTAATATTTGAGATGAATCCTGCTCTCATTGGGGCCATATTTGGCAAAAGTGCTGTTCCCTAAGTGACAGTAAAGGATCAGAAGTGCTGGTCTATGAGGTGTCTTGATTGCCCATTTACTGTTACAATTAAGGTATCTATGACTGTAAATAGGGGGCATACATGCTTTGGAAATGAGGCACACTGCAGAAGTCTCATAGTTCTTGCTGGTGACAGGATTGTGACCTGTTCTTAGGTGGCTATGTAAGAAGGCAAGTGGGTATCACAGCATACATGAGAGACCAATCTCTGTGAGGCTGCAACTCTCTTTATGCATAAATGGGTAAGGAGTGGGTAGGCTGGGGTGGGGAATAAATCTTCCATCACATGCTGAAAGCCCTCTGCTCTTAACACCCTCTGCTCCCCCTCGCCATTGCAGAAGCTGCAGTAGATACAGGAGCTAGCTTTATGACTCTGGGGGACTCCAACATGGAATGGTCAAAGTCACCATCCATTCCCTGGTCTGCTCGAGAGGCAGCATAGATTTCTAGCATTACAATTTAGCTATTTTATGATTACCTAAATTATAAGCAAAATTACTGTAATTACTATAATTCAGGACTCTCCATTGGATAGACCAGACATTTAATACACAATTGACACAAATGCCATGTGCTACCCAAGATCTGTACTTTTATTTGTAGGCAACAGAGAACATATTACTCGCATCCCTCCCCAACCCATTAGTAGAATGAAAAGGCTCACTATTAGGAGAATTTTATTAAATAACTTTGCGCTTCCAGAATTTCTTACCAAAGGTATTTCAGCTCTTGGTGTCAAAGAAAAACAACCTACATATTTTTAACTTTTATTGAATAGATATGCAAGGAGGAATAGAAAGTGAGAGTGAGCTGTTGGCTTCCCAACAAACTCTTATCTACTAGCTTCCTTCAGTAGCAAGAATTCAATACTTCAGCATTCCTTGAAATCCCTTTTTTCTATAGGTGGCAGACGAGAATAAAATCATATTGTGTAAAATATTAAATAGCTAAAGATGCCCCAGAAAAAGTATGGACAGGAGAAGGAATAGTGTTCTTGAGTCACATGCATGTGCAAGGTGGAAAAAGAAAGTGTAGATACATTTGGATATGCAAATAAAACAGCCCTGTTGTTAAATAGCTCTTGATTCCATTAGACTGTGTAGGATTGTTAAAAATGCTAACATTATGTGTGACTATTCATTTTCATCACCTGCTCTTGATTAATCCAGTCCTAAATGGCATCTGCAGGCCCTGCAATCTCATACTACTTAATTAAATTAGCAACACATTTGTCGCCCCCGTTTTCCTATCAAAGGGTTGTGCTCAGGAGAAATAAAACCTTTGTTCACCGCAACGCCGTATAATTTACACTCTTTTTTTTTCCCTTTTTCCTCCAGCTCCTGGCTCAGATGTTAAATTGTAAGTGGAAATAGGGAGCTATTAGGTCTAGTGAAGCGTGTCAAAGAAGTCAGTGGAAACCAGGCCTGAAAGGCGGCCCCAGCTCTCATAAAACAACAGGGTCAGGATTCTAGATTCAGGATTACATTGCACTGAGATTCATTCATTTTGCAATAAAAAAGCATTATGACCTTTAAATATCTACATACGGGGCAGACAATACAGAGATGGAGAGAGAGCGAGACTGAAGGGGGTAGAAAGATCACAACATGAGGAGAGGGCTTTCGTTTAACCTACAGTAACTGTACTTATTTGTGAACGTAAACAATATAATCCATGATGTGCAAATAACAGACACTATACGTGAGTTATGTGATACTGTACTAATGTATTCCTCGATTAAGGATTAATGTAGCCTATGCCACTGTGCAACCGTACAGTTCGTTAAAACTCCTTAACCACAGAAATAATAACTAATAATAAAACAAAGTACACATGAGCTAGACACAAACATTTATTTTTAAAGGTGGATTACAACTATGCTAGATGCTGATTAATCCATAATTTCCTCCTTTCTCAAAAATCTCGAAAAACCCTTTTCTTCCCACCAGCCTCCCAGACAGGTTCCAGCAGGGCTGTAAAAAAGGTGGGAAGAGCCGCGAAGCAGCTGAGGGCACACAGCCTTATGGGTGGGAATATGAAATGGAGGGGAGACAAATTCTAAAAGGTGCAAATAATACCTCTAGGCAGTAACAGCCGTAGATATGGCTCTGGATGGCAGAGTATGTTGTACGTATCAGTCAAGTCAGGGTAGCACCTGCACATGCCTTGTCCTTGTATCAGGTCGCATGTGTAAAGGTGGGTGGAGTACCTATATATCTCAGGGTCCTGAACGAGCATGAAGAGACAGACTAGCAGCCATTATGCTGCCATCTTGCAAGCTGCTCATGGATTCATTCAGATTTCTTCCAGTCCTGGGCTTGAAATCTGGGATTCCAAGGGTTCTTCTTTATTCCTCTCCTTTCTGTTCCATGTCATTTTGGCCTTACTACAGTAAACTCTTTCATATCCAGCATCCCCAGGACTGTGAGGTTGCTGGTTATTGAAAAATGCCACTTCACAGACAGGCAGCTAGATAGGCAGCTGCCGGATCCCCGGCAGGGGGGCTCCGTGGCTGGGAGTTGGCTGGGGGTGAAGCCCCCGCCAGCAGCTTCAATCTTTGGGAGCCTGCAGGGTGCCAGTTCAGGGGAACTTTGGCAGCCCTGGGGGTGGGAGAGCTCTGTAGGTGTGCAGGGCTCTGCCAGTGGCCCTGGACTGTGCCGGCATGGAGCTCTGCCAGGGTATAGGGCTCTGTCAGTGGCCTGGGCTCTGCCAGAGCCTGGAGCTCTGCTGCAATGCAGGGCTGTGCCAGGGTGCAGGGTTCTGCCAGCGCACAGGGCTCTGCTGGTGTCCCCCAGGCGTGGGGCTCTTTCTTCAGCCCCAGGCCCTGCAGTGGAGCTATGCTGGCAGCCCTGGGGCAAAGCCAGCAGTCCCAGATTCTACCAGCATGTGGGGCTGTGGCAGGGCATGGGGCTCTGCTGATGCTCTGCTAGCAGCACCCAGGTTTGGGGCTCCGCTGGCACATAGGGCAACACTGGGTTACGAGGATTTGCTGGTGGCCCCGGGCTCTGCGGGTAGCCCTGGGGCATAGGTGAACTTCACCGGGGAGCGGAGCTCCATCAGCAACCCCAGCGCCAGGGAGCAGAACTCCACCGAGGCCGGGGAACCTCAGCAGCCCCAGGGCTGAGAGCTGACAGCTCCAGCGCTCGGACCAGAAGGTTTAAGCCCGGCAGCCCTGGGCCTGGAGAACCCCAGAAGCCAGCAGCGGATGCAGCCCCACCACAGCTCCAACCCCAGACTTGGCTGGGTGGGAAAGCCCAGCAGCCCGGGGGCTGACAACCAGCAGCTCCAGGCCCAGCCAGGAGAGCCCAGGGGCAGAGCCGGTAGTGACTGGTGTCGGTTATTTCAGAGATCTAGTTAAACAAATACTGAATAAAAAGGTGTTTACTGTGTATCTATGAAACTTTTGAGTTTCTGTATTTCATATTCTCAGAGATGCCAAGTCCAAAAGGTTCTTGTGCCTTTAGTAAATGTTATAAGCAGAGTGTCAGCAAGTATGATAGATTCAATCGATACAAAAAAACCACACACATAAAAGGTGGCTGAATTTAGACCTTTCTCTTTTTTGCACTTTTGAAGTGAGAACACAAACAGGCAGGACAAGCTCAAAGCTCGGGCAGCCAAACACTGTACTAAATTACTCTAACAGCACAGATTACTGGCGGGAGTCACTGACTGGAGCAATAGTTCAGCTAATGCCTCCTCTTCCACTGCAATTTTGAATGAGTTTCTTGGCAAATCTGGCAACCCTGTTCACAGGAGATGAGAGACACAGATATGGATAAATCTGTCAGGTGAATTTTTCTCATTTTTCTACGGCACATGCTGCAAACAGCTCTGAAATTACCTAGAGAATATGCTCAGGATGTTTGCACATACAGTGGTCAACTGAGATTTCAGAAAAGCCCATGCTCTTGACCTGCCCTTTGAATCAATGCATGTAATCCACAGTAACGTGATATGGAAAATGAAAGGAATATCCCTCTCATCCAGATCTTGAGCTCTCTTGTTCTCAGAAAAAAGTATCGTAGAATACTAGAACTGTAAGAAACATTGAGGACCAAGCACCATCTAGATCATCACTGACAGATGTTTGTCTAACCTATTCTTAAAAATTTCCAATGATGGAGATTCCACAACCTCTCAAGACAATTTATTCCAGTGTTCAACCACCCTAACCTATAAGCAATTTTTGCTAATATACAATATAAACCTCTCATGCTGCAATTTAAGCCCATTGTTTCTTATCCTATCATAAGAGGTTAAGGAGAATATTATTTTCTCCCTCCCCCTTGCAACATGATTTTAGGTACATGAAAGTTATCATGTCCCCTATCAGTCTTCTCTTTCCTAGACTAAACAAATCTTATTCTTTCAGTCTTCCCTCATAAAAGCCATATTTAATGTCAGACCTTCAATCATTATGTTGTTCTTTGGTCCTTGAATTTCTCCGCATATTTCCTGAAATATGGTGCCCAGAACTGGACACAATACTCCAGGCAAGGCCTAATCAGTGCAGAGTAGAGCAGAAGAATTACTTGTCATGTCTTACTTATGATGCTCCTGTTAATGTATCCCATCATGAAGTTTGCTCTTATTGCAATAGTATCACATCGTTGACTCATGTTTAGCTTGTGACCCACTATAACTCCTAGATCCCTTTCTGCAGCACTCCTTCCCAGACAGTCACTTCTCATTTTATGTCTGACATTAATTATTGCCTCCTAAGTGGACTACTTTTATTTCTCCTTATCTGAATTTCATCCTGTTTTCCTCAGACTATTCCTCTAGTTTGTCCAGACCACTTTTAATTGTAATCCTACCTTAACTGAAAAAGTTTTGTATCGTACGTAAGGTTTTCCTTTTTTCCACAGAAAGGATAAAAGGTTTAGGAAACACCTGTGAACTGATTTCCGAAAATATTGTTTGAAGTTACCTAAAAATATTGATTAAATAATGAAGCAGAACATACGTGACTTTTCAAAGGGTCTTGATTTGTACAGAGGTTGCTTAGCCCCTTCAACTGAGCACTCTCTCTTCTATGCACCAAAAGCAAATTTCCCTGGAAGATATATGATATATATTTATTATAGATTAAAGCCCTCGTACATGGAATCATCCCTATTTAGGGCAGCATTTCAACACATATTTAGTTTTACAGTAGAACATGTGCTCAAGTCCTGTCCAGAAGAGCCATGGACTCGTACATTTAACAAAGAATTCACTTATATCAGGTCCCAGTTAGGAAATAATAAGCACAGAGTGAATTATTCTGGTTTAATATTAAAAATACCAAATTATTACATGTAAGAAAGGTACCTATGCATGATATCATGGTAATGAATTATCATGACAAAAATTTCTGCAAAGAAGCCTAAGTCACAATGGCCTAGAATCACAATAACTAATTTTTAGTTGCCTAGAAAATCTGGTCTTTGCCCACGAAAGCTTATGCTCCAAAATATCTGTTAGTCTATAAGGTGCCACAGGACTTCTTGTTCTGGGAACAACACTGCAATTCACAAAGTTTGAATTAGATGCCCATGCTTCCTATGCATCTATGCTGTGAATGGGGAGAGAGATGCCTTAGACTGTGACTTACAAAAACTAGCATCATAAGTGGGCAGACACCTAAGCTAATCAACAGGAGATGCTAATGATGGGAAGGAGGGTGTGCCAATCCCCATCCTCTACCAAGAATGAGGATCCATTTCTGCGTGCGATTTTTCAGTTGTGCACCTTCACTTGAAGTTAGGCACCTAAGATTTTTTTTAAGAAACCAGAAGGGAGGGGGAGAGAAGAAGGACCACCTCCTCATAACTTTTAATCTCATGGTTAAGCTATTCACCTGACATGTGAGTGACTCCAGCTCAAGTCCTGACTCCATCTCCTGAAAAGAAAGGGTTTGAAGAGGTGTCTGCCACTTCACAGGTGAGTGCCAAAATCACTGAGCTATGAATATGCTGAAGTGGGGCTCCTTCGGTTTCTCCTATTACAGATGTTGCACTGTGGGTAAGGAATTAAAAAGTCCCTGGTCTGGAAAGAGAGTGTAAGGGAGAGAAAGTGCACAGATATGAGACTCCCCCAGTGATAAATCCTGGGACCAGTGCTATTGCACGTCTCTGTAGAGTATCTGAAAGTGGAGTGAACAGCGAGGTGACAAAGTTTGCAGACTACAAAATTACTTGATGCAGTTAAATGCAAAACTGACTGCAAAGAGCTCAAAGGGATCTCACAAAACAGGAAGCCTGGACAAAATAATAGCAAATAACATTCAGTGTTGATATATGCAAAGTAATGCACACAGAAAAACATAAGCCTGATAATAAATACAAAATGGTGGTTTCTAAATTAGCTATAGCTAGTCATGACACATCTTGGAATCACCTGAAAATACTTGTTCAACATGAAGAAGCGGTGAAAAAAATCTAGGACTGTTTACCTTGGAAAAGAAACAATTAACAGGAATATGATAAGGGTCTAGAAAATAATCAGTGACATAGAGCAAAGTGTATGGAGAAGTGTCATGTACTATTTCATATAACACAAGAACCAGCGGTCAACCAATGAAATTCATAAGCAGCAGGTTTAAAACAAACATATGGGTGTCTGCCATACAACACAGTCAGCCTGTGAAACTCATTGCCAGGGGCTGTTGTGAGGGCCAAACATAAAACTGGGTTCAAAAAAGAATTAGATATGATCATGTGTGACAGGTTCATCAACAGCTGTTAGCAATTTGTGCTTGACCATCTCTAAACCTCTGACAGTCAGAAAATGGGACTGGAAAACTAGGGATAGATCACTCAGCGTGTCCTGTTCTGTTAATTTACTCTGAAGCCTTTGTCATCAGCCACTGTCAGAAGACAGGATCCTAGGCTACGTTGACCATTGGACTAACCTAATATGGCTGTTCTTATGTCCTTAATGACTTCTTTGCCTAAGGGTTAATGATGGGAAGGAGGGTGTTCCAATCCCCCTCCCACACCTGGTATAAGAGAGACCCAGTACTGAATGTCCCTGCTCCAACGACTCTTTATTTTTCCTGCATGGAACAGTGCCAGCATAAGAGATAGAAAGAAATAGGTGTTTGGACTCCTAGGTCGTGTCTACATGAGCCCCAAACTTCGAAATGGCCATGCAAATGGCCATTTCGAAGTTTACTAATGAAGCGCTGAAATGCATATTCAGCGCTTCATTAGCATGCGGGCGGCCGCGGCACTTCGAAATTGACGCGCCTCACTGCCGCGCGGCTCGTCCCAACAGGGCTCTTTTTCGAAAGGACCCCGCCTACTTCGAAGTCCCCTTATTCCCATGAGCTTCATTAGTAAACTTCAAAATGGCCATTTGCGTGGCCATTTCAAAGTTTGGGGCTCGTGTAGACATAGCCCTAGAGTGATTCAGAAGTGTACATACCCATAGGCGCAAATACAAGTTCCGAAGAAACTTCTAATTGAAAAATCTTAGCCGTGGAGTGAGTTTAGGGACCTACATGGTTCAGTGGGAGTTTTGTGAATTCCAGTGCAGCCAAAAGATGGCATTTATTTGCCTAAACTGAGAATTTGGTACCTATGTCTGGCATTTAGGTACCTAAATATCTTTTTGATTTAGGCTATTTTCTTTTTCCATTGCCAAAGGAAGCTCCCCCTAAACATAGAGTAAGGCAGGAGATAGTAGACATGCATTGTCACTAACTTATTGCAGCTTCTGTAAAACCCCTCAATGCTGAGTGATATTTTTACCGCTAAAGAACATCTCTTCGTGAATGAATGTTTTGACTTAACATTTTAAATTATTGACCAACCTGCCTTTATTTCTACATCATCTACACTGTTACTTCAAAGGTTTTCATATGCAAGTAAAATAGTACATGAAATATTTCAAAGTTCATAGGCATATTAATATAAATGTATTAGTAACTGGTTTTGGGGCGCCTCCCTAGCTGGGATGTGGCCACTTACCATGCTAATTGCTGTCAGAAACATGCCCCAGCCTTTTAGTTCTTCTAGTGGGCTTGCTTATTTTGTTCATAGGCAAGAGAAAGAGCAAAAGTTCTGGTGCAACAGGGAACATGCTCCTCCACGGGTGAACAATAAGCAGAAAAGTCAGTGGTATCACCTTATTTCACAGTAGCCTGAGTAAGAGCTTTACTGAGCCCTTGTGGTCAGGTAGCTGAACCAGATGGGCTTGCCCTGTGATTCCCTAGACTTCTAAGAGAGGGAGAGGGGCTTCTGGCAAGGGGGATCCTCCTCCTGCTTCAGGAGTCATTCCATCCACTCTCTTCTCAGGACTTCCTCCTTGCTGACTACAGCTTCCCCCTTGTAAAGCCCTCCTCCCTACCCTGCATGACTGGCAGGGCTGGAGGGGCAGAACTACCTTACTAAAGTCTCCCTAGTCCCTTCCCTGTTAGTTCCCTGTTTATTCTCCCTGTCACATATCCTATCTTCAAACATGACATGGGAATATTGTGTTCTGTGGTTGGTTTGCTTTCCCTGTCAGGTGCAGTATTACCCTCCAAGGAAAAAAATCAGCATTGGTAGGATTCTTTCCTACTCTGTAGAAAACCTTGAATTTGCATGGCCATGAGGCTAGGTATCAATGCAGGAGTCTCATGTTCTTAATTTTCATTGTATGCTGCCACTGGAGAGAATAAGGTTCTAGTATTCTCTCTTGCTGCCCATCGAGGTTCACTGGGATAGGCATCAGCTTGGGTGGGGCAGGATTAGTAGTCACTGAAGCTCTGTATGTCCCTTAGGCTTGAAGTACAGACAATCCTGCTTCCCTGTCTCTTTTCTTAAGGTAAAGGGAGTGGTTATTGTTGTTCTACCATCCTCATCACATGCATCTGGAACTTGAACTCTGTGCCTACCACACGGGAGGCTTAGCTGGGAGCAATGCTCATTGCATTTGACATGTTGGAAGTCATGAGAAGTTGCACATTTACAGAAGATGGAAGGTTTTGAGTAGAGCTGGCTTGTCAAATTTTTAAAAAGGAAAGTTTTTGCCCACAAAAGCTCACCTGGCTGAGACTAAGCATCTTTGAGAACCAGGACATCTACCCCAATACAAAGCTCCTTGTATACTGTGTGGTGGTTGTTCCAATGTTAGTATACACAGTACACACATGTGAAACCTGGACAACATACAAGCATCATTTGAAGGCACTTGAACAATATCATCAATGCTGCCTTAGGAAAATCCTTAATATTTCTTGGGAGGATAAGCACACGAATACTAGCATCCTGGGAGAGTCAGACATGACCAGCATTAAAGCCACTATTATTCATGAACTTCACTGGACTGGTTGCATGATTTGGATGTCTGATCAGCACCTCCCTAAACAGATTCTTTCTTCCAAGTTGGAGGAAGGACAGAGGAGAATTCTGGGCCAGCGGAAGCAATATAAGGACACACTGAAGACGCAGAAGAAAAAGTGCAGTACTGGTGCTGACACTTGGGTGAACTATTCCCAAGACTATCCTCAGTGGAAAATGGTAATCCCTGAAGGGGTGGTGTAATTTGGGAGGTCCCATTGGAGTGCAGATGAGGAGAGGTGGAAAAGAATAAAAGAGCATCAAAAACTGCCCTGCACTCCTCCAACACATATCAACACCTGCCCCTTCTGTGATAAGATCTGCAGCTCCAGAATTGGGCTGATTTTCCATCAATGAACTTACAAATAGGAGGTGACATGAAGACGTCCTACTCATGATCGAGTGACTGCTGAGACTGCCAACCGATCTATGACCTGCTAGAGTAGCCAACCATGTTGCAGCCCCTTCCCTGACTTTCATAGAATCGTAGAATCCTAGGGCTGGAAGAGACATGAGGAGGTCGTTGAGTCCAGCCCCCATCTAAAGAAAGGCCAACCCCAACTAAATCATCCCATCCAGGACTTTGTTAAGCTACATTTAAAAACCTCTAGGGATTTCTTAAGGGTATAACTACACTCAATCTGGAAAGTTGTAGTTTCCAGCTCAAGGAGACAGGCTGCTTTAGCATAGATCAAGCTAGCATGCTAAAAATAGAAAGGTAGCCATAGTGGCCTGACCAGGGATAGCCACAAAAATACATACTCCCCCCAGCCCCCAACAGATTGAAATTGCACTGCTGTGATGATTATTATGCTTGCTCACTCTGAACTGGCACAGGTATTTCACCTTAAGTTAGAATCACATCTTCCAGCTCCGCTGCACACACACCCTAAGTTACTCCACCCAAAGCATGACTGCCTTTGGCTGTGCACACTGTAGGTTGATGGACAGAAGGGTTCCTTGCCCGTCTTGCCATCCATCCCCCAACACAAAGCAAATCTGTGTTGCAAGCCACAGAATTTAGCATTGTCCCATTTTCCCTTCCCCACTTACTGACTGCACTGATTGCTCCCTTGAAGAGGCAATATAGTGTTAGGCTGCACACTTAGTACACTGTTCCCTAGTGTGTGAGGTAAATCAAAACTGATATTATCGGGAGCCTGTAGACAGCCATGGACTTTGTTATGAGTTACATGCTTTCCTGAAAAATCATTTATTATCATTATTTAACATGGATATTGTGGAAGTATCACAGGTGTCAAACAAGCTCTGGTCCCACTGTCCAAAATGTTAGCAGAAACGTATATAGAAAAACAGACCCTTTCCCACATATAGCCATAGGTGTCTGTGACATCCCAACAGTAGTATGAGTTCATTTTTTCTTCTCTTTATTTTATGTTTTTAAAGATGGATTATTTTGTGGAAATTGCCTTTTTCTGTTAGGTCTAGTCTACACCTAAAACATAGGTTGACCTAGCTACATTGACAAAGGCTTCAAAATGTCAAGCCCTGTGTGATATAGTTTGGTCAACTGAAACCCCAATGCAGACTGAGTTAGACTGATGGAAGAATTCTTCTGTTGACCTGCCTACCACGTCTCAAGGGGGTGGTGTCACTGCAGCAATGGAAAAACCCTTTCTGTTGTAGTAAATGTCCATTCTATAGTACTATAGCAGCATAGCTGAAGTGCTGCTACAATAACACATCTGGTATTGTAAGAATATCAGTTTTGATTTGTCATTTAAATGTGAAAATCATCAGATTTGGAGCATCAGGAAAACCTATTAACTTTACCTCACACACTTCCATTTAGCACACTAGGGAACAGTGTACTAAGTGTGCAGCCTAACACTATATTGCCTCTTCAAGGGAGCAATCAGTGCAGTCAGTAAGTGGGGAAGGGAAAATGGGACAATGCTAAATTCTGTGGCTTGCAACACAGATTTGCTTTGTGTTGGGGGATGGATGGCAAGACGGGCAAGGAACCCTTCTGTCCATCAACCTACAGTGTGCACAGCCAAAGGCAGTCATGCTTTGGGTGGAGTAACTTAGGGTGTGTGTGCAGCGGAGCTGGAAGATGTGATTCTAACTTAAGGTGAAATACCTGTGCCAGTTCAGAGTGAGCAAGCATAATAATCATCACAGCAGTGCAATTTCAATCTGTTGGGGGCTGGGGGGAGTATGTATTTTTGTGGCTATCCCTGGTCAGGCCACTATGGCTACCTTTCTATTTTTAGCATGCTAGCTTGATCTATGCTAAAGCAGCCTGTCTCCTTGAGCTGGAAACTACAACTTTCCAGATTGAGTGTAGTTATACCCTTAAGAAATCCCTAGAGGTTTTTAAATGTAGCTTAACAAAGTCCTGGATGGGATGATTTAGTTGGGGTTGGCCTTTCTTTAGATGGGGGCTGGACTCAACGACCTCCTCATGTCTCTTCCAGCCCTAGGATTCTACGATTCTATGAAAGTCAGGGAAGGGGCTGCAACATGGTTGGCTACTCTAGCAGGTCATAGATCGGTTGGCAGTCTCAGCAGTCACTCGATCATGAGTAGGACGTCTTCATGTCACCTCCTATTTGTAAGTTCATTGATGGAAAATCAGCCCAATTCTGGAGCTGCAGATCTTATCACAGAAGGGGCAGGTGTTGATACGTGTTGGAGGAGTGCAGGGCAGTTTTTGATGCTCTTTTATTCTTTTCCACCTCTCCTCATCTGCACTCCAATGGGACCTCCCAAATTACACCACCCCTTCAGGGATTACCATTTTCCACTGAGGATAGTCTTGGGAATAGTTCACCCAAGTGTCAGCACCAGTACTGCACTTTTTCTTCTGCGTCTTCAGTGTGTCCTTATATTGCTTCCGCTGGCCCAGAATTCTCCTCTGTCCTTCCTCCAACTTGGAAGAAAGAATCTGTTTAGGGAGGTGCTGATCAGACATCCAAATCATGCAACCAGTCCAGTGAAGTTCATGAATAATAGTGGCTTTAATGCTGGTCATGTCTGACTCTCCCAGGATGCTAGTATTCGTGTGCTTATCCTCCCAAGAAATATTAAGGATTTTCCTAAGGCAGCATTGATGATATTGTTCAAGTGCCTTCAAATGATGCTTGTATGTTGTCCAGGTTTCACATGTGTGTACTGTGTATACTAACATTGGAACAACCACCACACAGTATACAAGGAGCTTTGTATTGGGGTAGATGTCCTGGTTCTCAAAGATGCTTAGTCTCAGCCAGGTGAAAGCAGAACTTGCATGCCTCAGATGATGCTGGATTTCCACATCAATGTTAACTTTAGTGAAAAGATGACTTCCAAGGTATGAGAAGTGCTCCACATTTTTCAGTAGTTCTCCACTGACTTCAATAGAAGGTACATGAGATTGTCCCATCAGGGACACTTGGTGGAGCACCTTGGTCTTTTTGATGTTCAATGTGAGGCACTTAAAATGGTCTGAAGGGCTGCAGGAGAAAGAGCAGCAACCATGTTGTCATCCGCATACTGCTGCTACATCATGGAGGTCACGGAGGTCTTGTTTTTAGCCTTCAGTCTCTTGAGATTGAAAATTTCTTGTTCATTCTATGGACAATCATCATGCCATCAGGAAGCTTGCCATCAGACAGGTGGAGGGTCATGGTGATGCAGATGCAGAACAGTGATGGGGCAATCATGTAGCCTTGTTTGACTCCCGTTTTGACTTCAAAAGGGCTTCAAGATGATAATGAATTTTGGGGGCAGCCAATCTTTGGGAGGATGGTCCACAGGGTGCTATGACTGTCTAAATCAAATGCTTTGGTCAGGTTGATGAAACTCAGCATAAGGCTTGGTTTTGTTCACAACATTTTTCTTGCGGTTACCGGGTGGTCAAGTTCACACCTACTGTTGCTTGTAATGGTCAGAAGCCATAATGGGATTCTGTTAACATTTCTTCTGAGATTGGTAGGGTTTGGTTTGCAAGGATTTGAGCTACGATTTTCCCTGCCATTGCCAGGATGCATATGCCATGATAGTTTCCACAGTCTGACTTGTCACTCTTCTTGAAGAGACTCACAATCAATGTGTCTCTGAAATCTTGCAGCTTCTGCTCCCTATCCCAGATCTTGAGAATCAGGAGGTGGAGTTGTTTGTGGAGCTCTGGCCTGCCTTCTTCGAAGACTTCAGTGGGGATTTCATCTTGTCGAGTTGCCTTGTTGCACTTCATTGCTTTGATGGCAGTTTGGACCTCACTCAGTGTAGGAAAAGTTGCAAGATCATCCCCAGGCTGAGGGATTTGGTGAAGGGATTTTAGGACCATAAAGGAGAAGTTCAAGAGCTCATTATAGTGCTTTCCCCAGTGAGAAGCAATGGCTTCATTGCCTTTCAAGAGTTGAGTACCATCGTTTGATCTCAGGGGATTGATACCATGGTTCTCAGTCCATTAACAGGTTTGGTAGCATTGAAGAAACTGCTTGTATTGATGTCTGTGAGATGCTGGAGTTCTCACACCTTCTCAGTCCACCAATGGCTTTTCAGAGTCCTTGTTTTACCTTTGATTTCTTCCTTGGCCTTGGCATGCACTTCTCTCTTCATTTTGCAGTTTGTGTCACTTTGCCAAGCCCTAAAGGCTTTCCTTTTCGCCTTAATCAGGCATTCAATTTCCACATCATTCTCATCAAACCAGTCCTGATGCTTCCTGGACTGGTAGCCAATGGTTTCCCCACTAGCTCCAGTGAAGGCATTTTTCAATTGACACCAGTGTTCTTCCACATCTTCAGGGTGTAGTGTCAGCAGTTTCCTTTGAAGCACTGTATAGAAGTCATTTCTTCTGATGGGGCTCTTCCAGCCTTACACATTGATCTTTTGTTGCATCTGTTTCCTCTGACTTCTCCATTTGGTGACAATCCTGATTGTCATTGTGGATGAAACAGTATGGTGATCAGTCCAGCAATCATCAGCACTACTCATTGCATGTGTAAGGCAGACATCACTCTGATTGTGAATGCTACCAATGATTGGGTGGCAGTGCTGTAACAAAAGTGATACCCTGGATGAATACTGTATTGCACCAATATGTCTCTCTCTCTTTCTCTCTTCCTGTTGCCTTGCTCAACCTCCCCACAAGTACCCCAGAGCTCTGGTATTATAATGTTTCAAGGGCACAATGATTTTCCTCATCCCCCTTGTTTAGTCCAACTCTACTCTTGCCCCAGCTTGGCTCAGCCTCAAAGGACAATTGAGCAGGCATTCATGCTGTAGTGAACATTTTAAAATATTAGGATATGAAACAACATCAACAAAAACTATGTGCATTGGAAACATATACGGTCCTAGATGATGTATTACTCTTCATTATTGTTAATCATTTTTATTATAGTAGTATCTAGGAAATAACCAAGTATTGGGTTCCATTGTGTAAGGAACTGTAGAAACAGAGTATTAGACATTCCCTATTACAAAGTGTTTACAATCTAAGTAGTCAGGACAGATATGGGGTGGGGACAGGGGAACAGTTACTCAAGCACAGTGAAGAACATGATGGTGGCAAATTGTACGCTAGTTCTGCAACTGTGTGGGGCATTTGGGAGAGGATATAGTTATGAGAAAAGGGAAGGTGGGGGAAGAGCAACGGGGCAGATGTGGAGTGATTCTGAGGAGAAGAGACTGAGAGGCAGAGAGTTTGCAAGGATCAGAGAAAATCAAGTGACAGCTGAATTTATCTGAACGTTCTTGATAGGCCTGGTTTTGTAGTGGCTCCTAGTATTCGCAAAGTGTGTGTAGTTTGAGAAACCCAGGGCCAGTCTACTCTACTAGGCCCTAGCCCTGGGCCCTATCAGCAATGAGCATACCCACCAGAGAGTCAATGGGTATTCATCTGAAATAAGCTGACTCATTCACAGTTCCACAACTAGACCAGAGTCTGGTTCCCTTGGGGCATTTTGTGCCCTGTCCACAAGCTTGACAGTCCATCGACCCTCTGAGGTAGTCAGCAGGCAAATCCCTTCTCCTCACTGGCTTCCATGGACAGCTGAATATTCGTCTCAGTCCCAACACACCTGGCCTTATAGGTCTGAGGCTCTAAGAGTTCCCAGACAGGGCCCTGAACTCATGTCCTCTCTTCTCAGCAATCAGAGCAGACTGAGCTCCCTTGCACACTATGGTTCCAATAAAACATGGTCAGAAGTGGTGAGGAATTTCCATCCAGAAAACATTTTCAGCAGTGAAGCTCCTTCCCTCTTTGGTGTTCCAGATCTTATCTAAGAAGCAGCACTTGTGACTAGACAAATAATGGAGATGCCTGGAAACACTAAGTATGGTTCATTTGCATTTTTTTTAAAAATCCCATCTGCTGGGAGTTCTTCCCACATTCTGGGTCTTTACAATTTAGTTCTTCATGCTTTTAGTGACTGAATGTAAAGTGGCAGTACAATTTATACAATTGTAGCGAAATAGCAACAATTACATGCAGTTAAAATAGCATGCGATGTAATAACTATTTATTAATAGTATGCAGTGTAATAACACTGTAATTATACTATAAACTGCATTCTAGTTAGTGTACCCAACATTTCTAATTTCCTGCAAAAAGCAGAAACTGTAAATGGTATGCTAGGTATATGCTTATTGGGTTAGATCCTCAGTGGGTGTAAATTGGACTAGCTCCATTGAAATATATGATGATAGGCTGTCTTTACACCAGCTGCCCCAGCTGATCTATTTTCATTTTGTTCAACATAGATGTTCTTATGCAATATTATCCTGTGTTACCTTGGATGTCTGTTTTGGCTGTAGCAGTGCCTCTCGCTGTGGTGATTAGAAAAGTCATTTTGCAAAGCTCATTAAGTCTGGAAAGGTGAAAGGTATCTTTCTGCATGCAGATGTTTTCTTGCTTCCTTGTTAGCCCCAAAGAGGTCAACCCAACAGCTTATGTAGACCATAGTCCACTCTTTACATTTACAGAATAAACTCAAGCTTGATTCTGAGAATGTCACTGTGTGGTTTTCAGATCTATTCTTCATTTCCTTGTGAAAATAGCTCTTTTTGCTTTCTTTTTTACTTCCTCTCAGACCTACAGTGTTAGCCTGTGCTCTGAAAGTCAGATTGCAGTCTCTCCCCATGCATCATAAGCAGAAAGAAAAATGGCCTCTGTAACACCTGCGCAATCCAATTAACATTCAATGTAATCTAGGGAAATTTATTCATCTAGACTTAAAAGACTCAAATATTCAATTTACTCATATTCCTTATTTCACACTGAGGATTGTGCATGCTAATCTTATATTATTTTTTTTCAAAATATGCCTCATCGACCGTGGAGTCTGGAAGTAAGATTTCCAAATACAGGTACCTCCAACATCCATGTTCAGACACCTAAATAACCCATTAAGAACCTTAACCACAGCAGTCTGTCTCCTTGTTTTTGTGCAATCCTGTAAGTACGTTCTTAGAGTGAGAAGGAACTAGAAACAAACTGTAGAAAGTCATTTAAAGTACATTTACCTATCATTGTCAAAGGCACAATAGATAATGTTGATATTCCATAAGAGCTTGTCTCTTGTGAAAATATTGGCTAAATCTGGATAGTTACAACATGAACATTTCATGTGAATGTATTCATTTATTGCTAGAAAGGAACATCTCATCTCCCTGTCCCCTTTGTTTAAGAGTAAAACAAGGAAATTTTACTTTTACACAACTCTTGTGTGTATGGCTTAAGCAGCAGATACATGTAATTTGCAAGCTCTGTCTAGTGACCTTAACTGGGAGCCTCTCTGTTCAAACAAAGCATTGTTATACGTGTAAAGGGTACTACTATGAATAACTCATACTTCCATTTGTATGTGATCCCATCATTTTAAATTTTTTCTAACTTCAAGGCTGCTTTTATAATTACAGTATCCCCAGACAACCATATGAAGACAATTTTACAAACTGAACAGCCACCATGGCCTGCACAACATTTTACATTTTAGACAAGATAAATAATTTCATGCACAATACTTCCATGACATGGATCTTCTAAGTTCATTGACTCTGGGACCCAAGGGAAGCCCAAGCACAATTGTCAATAGGACTCCTTGAAATAAAAACATCATTTTTCCTTCCACTCATTGCAAGGACGACCAAAACTGCCACTGATAATTAATCCATTGAGAGAAATCAATATAGCAACTGGTTGGAGATGAAACAACCCATAGCAAAATAAACTTTTGTCATGACATAGAAGCTGTTTTTCTGAGCATAGTCTGTCTATGGCAGCTGTGCAAGCCTAATAAATGGCTGTAAAAAAATAAGAAATCAGTGGAATTTTGTGCAATAAAATACAACTACTGTTCCTGCATATTTTGACTTGCCTTTTCGTACATAGACCTGGGCTATGAATTTATGAAGATTGCAAATGATCTGAAAGAAGCAGAATGGAAAGAGACAGATTTGGAAATGGTTTGTGGAGGCAATTCTGAAAAATGAAATGAGTATATAGTATTTACACAGAAGGGTATTCCTGGCTTTACAGTATAATGCAGAAAGTTAGGCTTTGGCATTATATTCAGGGTTCCTAACTACAAGACTTTTTTTTTTTTTCAGAGAAACAATCATTTTAGTTGCGAGCTGAAGAGCAAAACATTTAAGAAATAGGAAGAAAGAAAAGGTGGGATTGGAAGTAAAATAAAAACACAAAATTTTTACTTAATGTAACTCCCAGTTCAGACCACACTTACAAACAAAATATCTCAATAACTGAAAGGAACGAGGATCCCTGTGTCAGCATATGCAAAGTGAATCCGTGCTCCTTTTCATTTGTGAAAGCAAGTGGTGAATATCTGGAAACATTCATGAAAGAGATCACTAGTGATTTCACTGGTGTATCCCTATAGTATACAGTTCATAAATTTACAGCATTTAAGGTCAGAGAGGACCATTAGGTTATCTAGTCTGACCTGCAGTATAACATAGACCACTAATCTTCACCTAGTTACCACTGTTTGGAGTTTTCTATGATTAAATTGTGTATATCAGAAAAGCATACAGTCTTGAACTGCAGACAGGGAGAGATGGAGAAGTTACTGCATCCCTCTTCAGTCTGTTCACCTGGCTAGTCATCTTCATTGTCATTAAGTCATGTCTTATTTCTAATTTGAATTTGACTAATTTCAGTGCCCAGCCATTGGTTCTTGCTATGACTCTCACCACTATATTAAAGAATCATTATCCAGTGTCTTCTTCTAGTGAAAGTACTTAAACTGTGGAACATATAATTGAATTCTGTGATCACGTCACCTAAAAGGGTACGCATCCCTTCCTCCCAGATATATATGCTTATATTTGGTTGTATTTAAACATATTTTGTTTGATTGTGACCATCTTAGTAAGCAATCAAGATGGCAGTTATAGCTGCACTGTCCTCATGATTGTTTACCACTTTACCAACCTTTGTGTCACCCACAGTGAATAAAGTCAGGTCTAACCAATTCTTGAAGAACCCTAATGGAATGACCTTCATTTCATAATGGTTCCAGATGCATACTTTCATTTCTGTCAGTTACCCAGTACATGATCCATTTAACACGTTTTTCATATTTAATAATACGAATATTTCATTATTATGGCAAGGGGAAATAAGTTAAATATTGTGCAAAAGTATATAATGCAGCTGATTTTATCAACCAAACTTGTGATCTCATCAAAGAATCAAATGAGATTGGTTTGGCAATTCATATGTTCCATTAATCCATAATAAATGACATCAGCTACAGTCACATATTTATTTTTTTCCTTCTTTGTTATTTTTTTTTAAATCACATACCAGTTCTGCCATGATTTTGTCTGGAACTGATTTCAGGCTAATTGAAGTTACATAGGACACCCCTCTTCTCTGTTGGAATATTGGCATAATATCGTCTGTCTTCTAGTGTTCTGGAATTTCAAATTACATTAACAGGACAGAGATCTCCTCAGACAGATCTTAATGGACTCTTGGGTGGAAGTTGTCCTGCCCTGTTGATTTAAAAATGTTTATCCCTAGTAGATGGTGTCTCAAATCCTTCCTGGGTACTAATGGGCTAGAAAGTATTCCATCATGTTCATGAGAAACAAGCATATAATCCTGCTTCTTTCAAACACACAGCAGAAATATTTAGTGAATATTTCTGCCTTTTGTATAACATTTTCAACAGCTTTACTCTCTCCATTTACTAATGAACGTATACAATTTCTAGGATTTCTTTTGTTCTTATTATAGTTAAATAAACCTCTCTATTGTCCTTACTACTGCCCGCCATAGATTTTTCTTTTATTTTTAGTTTCTTTTATCAATTTTCTACACTTCATACTTTCTAATTCATATTTATTATTATGTCATGGCTTTTTTCTATTTGTTATATAATGCTGTTTCATTTTTAATTTCTGTCTTCACTACTGAGTCAGGATGTACTTTTCTGCAGTCACCCTCTTTCTTGATTGTGGAATTATGGCTTTTTGGCCTCTTATTAAGCTCTCCTTAAATAACTCTTCTTTTTTTTCCTTCCAAATATACTCACAAATTTCTTTGGGAAATTAGTCCTTTTGAAGCACCAAGTACTTATATTGCTACCCTCTATATCCCTGTATTGAATTAGTGTATCATGATCTCTAGTCTCCAGACCAAGGGACAATAATTTTCACTAGGGAGAGGTGAAAAGCCATGAATTTTGTAAGTCATCACAGGCCAGCTTTGGGCCCCTCGAAGGTGCAGGGGCTATGTGTGTGTGTGTGTGTGTGTGTGAGAGAGAGAGAGAGAGAAAGAGAGAGAGCGAGAGAGACTCTCTGTGTGAGAGAGAGAGACAGAGACTTTGTAACAGATTGTGTCTATGTGTGGCCCAGAGACACAGTGTGTGAATGTGATGGTGACTGTGCGTGTGTGACTCAGACAGGGTGTGGCACATACTATTTGATACAGAAACTGGGTGTGTGACAGACTATGTGTATTGTGGGGGTTGACACAGACTATGTGTGCTGGTTGCTGCTGGGGTAAATTTCTCAGAGACACCATGCCTCTGTAAGACAAGGAAAGCTGTCCTGTTCTGTCTGCCCATCCACTGCTCTGCAGAGATGGGGACATATACGGGAGGAAGTTTGTATGTGTGTGTGGCTGTGTCTAGATTGTGGACAGTTCTGCTGGGAGAGGCTTTTATGACGTGTGGCCCAGCCACATGAGGCCAAATGTCAGAAAAACCCCTTCTGTGAGACATCTCTTCTTCCTCATGGAACAAGGTGTGTAGGGAAGTCGCCGGACTCCTCCTGACCGGCAGATCTCTGCCAACAAATCTGCAGTCTGGACACAAGCTCAGTAGACAGAAGTTTTGTCAGCAGAAGCCTGCATCTAAGACATAACCTGAGAGAGAGAAACAGAAAGAGAGACAGTGCAAGCTGGCTGCTGGAGAAATCTTAGAAAGAGGACACTGCCTCTTAAGACATGCCATCAGCTGAGTCACTCACCATCCATACTTCAGACTGGAGCAGCTTCACTGGGTTTGTCCCTCTCCCTAGTCTTTGCTCTGCAGAGGTGGGATACAGGGGCAGGGGAACACCCTGACATCAGCACTATGCTCTCACCTCATGCCCCGCTCTGCATAGCTAGCAGGAGGATCCTGAGTGTAGCTCTGCTTCAGGAAGGAGCAAGGGGAAGGGAGGGGAAGCTGAACACAGGCTGTGGGCTGCATGCACACTGCTAATCAGGTGGGTGGGCTAGATAGAAATATTGGTGGGCCAAATTCCACCCACGGGCCATATTTTGCCCACGCCTGGTTCAAACCAACTTCCAGTCAAGGGCTCCGTTTAAAGGGAGCCAAATAGGTCAGTACCCCCCCCTAAAGTTTGAGCCTCCCTGGATTTCATACTTGAGGTCTGCTTAAAGTCTGCATAAAGGTCTGCTTAAACCCTAGTTCTGTGCTGCTCCCAGCTTTGCTTTGCAGCAGGGAATTGGTTTATAAAAGAGGGAGGCAGGGTGATTAAGATAACAAAAGGTTTTTCATTCAAATAAGGATCATTAAATGATCATGAAATTATAGGGTGTAATTTGTATATTATAGTACGTGTAAATAGAGGTGAGCTCCAGTGGTGTGCACAGACCACTGCTGTTCAATTTATTCATAAATGGTCTTGAAAAAGGGGTAAGCAGTGAGATGGCAAAATTTACAGATGATACTAAACTATTCAAAACATTAAAATCCAAAACGGACTACAAAGAATTACAAAGGGATCTCACAACAGTGGGCAACACAAGGACAGATGGAATTCAATGTTGATAAATGCAAAGTAATACACCTGGGAAAAATATAATCCCAGCAACACATACAAAAATGATGGGGCCTGAATAGCTGTCATCACTTAAGAAAGTGATCTTGGAATCACTGTGGATAGTTCCCTGAAAATATCTGCTCAATGTGCAGTGGCAATCTAAAAAAACTATCAGAATATTTGGAATCATTAAGGAAGAAATGGGTTATAAGACAAAAAATATCATAAGGCCTCTATATAAAGCCATGTCATGCCATAGGGCATACATAGCTGGTTGTCCCATATGAGAAAGATACAGTGGCTTTGGAAAAGGAACAGAAAGGGCAAACAAAATGATTGGGGTAAGGAACAGCTTCCATATCAGGAGAGATTAAAAAGACTGGGACTTTTCAGCTTGCAAAAGAAATGACTAAAGGGTAGAGGGAAGGTGTTAGAGGTCTAGAAATTCTTGAATGGTGTGGAAAAATGATAAGGAAATGTTAATACTTCTTCACTAACATAACACAAGAATGTCACCCAATGAAATTTATTGGCAGCAGGTTTAAATCAAACAAAAATGTTTCTTTGTTGTCAACTTGTGATATTCTTTGCTCTGTGATGGTGGAGAGGCCCAAACTATAACAGGGTTCCAATAAGAACAGAAGAAGTTCCAGGAGGACAGGTTCATCAGTGGCTACTAGCCAGGATATTCAGGGATGATGTCCCTAGCCTCTGTTTTCCAGAAGGTGGGAATGGGCAACAGGAAATGGATCATTTAATGATTGCCTCTTCTGTTCGTGACTTCTGAAGCACCTGGCATTGGCCAATGTGGAAACAAAAGATACTGGGCTAGACGATCCATTGGTCTGACCTAGTATGGCCAATGTGATGTTCTTACATACAGTCCAAATGTACATGCCTCCTCCTGTTCTCCACTAGGCTCCACTTTCCATCCAGGTCTGAGATAGACCCCAGGAGTCATGACAGTATCTCTCTCCCTTTCTCGCTCTCTGCAAAATTAATAACAAAGTAAGAATATAACATTTTAAGGCTAATCACCGTCTCTTAATGACTTGCCACAAAATGTCAGAATATATTAATACTAGAGCTGGGTGGGTGTAATATTTATTTTATGAAGGCATGGGATACAGTGCTCCTGACAGCCATTTGATAAGTTAACTGTCAAAAAGCTAGAGTTGTCAAGTGCCTCAGTAGCTCCTGGAAAGAGGTGATGTGGGGAGAGAAGGGTGGACAGGTTTGATTCCTCCCCCAGATTTGCTGGTTGGCTTCTACTGAGCATGTTCAATAATGTTGCTGAAGCAGCTATCCTCAGTCTGCCGCCACATGCCTTCACACTGCCTCCCACACATGAGCCCTACCTCACCAAAGTCTAAAATGGTAATCCTGCTTCCAGTCCAGTGGTTAATTCATTAGCAACCATTTGTGTTAAGATTATATACAATTTATCATTCACAAAATGTTACAAAATGGATGCTGTCATGCTATCTTTAAAGTTCAGGTCATAGCCGCTTAAGTCACCTGAGTCATACTGAGTCTTAGACTAAGGCATGTTGGTTTTCTAATCACATATACATGTAACAATTTGGTCATCAGGCTGTACATTAGTTGCAATTAACAAGAAGTTCTAAGGCACCTTAGAGAGTAACAAGTTTATTGGGTCATGAGATTTCCTGGGTAAAACCCACTTAATCAGATGGATTACAATTAATTACAGTGATCAGTTCCAGTAAGTCTGGAACCACTGAACTCATGTGCTTGTTCTACATTTGTCATCTGTAAAGTTTGATGTGCTAATTATACATTCTGAGAACAAATTAAAGATGTCAGTGTTTCCTGCTGAGCTGTCCACTGTCAGTTTCGATCACATATGAATGATTTCTTTTTCTTTAGCCGAGGTATTCTCCATCCCTTTTTGACATTCAGTTTTACCCAGTCAAGTTCTAGGTGTGGCAGTCCTCTGAGTGAGGTATGTTATAAAAGTATTTGTAAAAGCTCTTTTTGTCTTTTTAACTTATTTGGCTAGTCTCTTCATAGAGCTCAACCTGCAGGGTGGGGAGTACCTCCAGTATAGACATCTATAGTTCCCACAAGTAGATCTGACTTATAGATGATGGGAAAGTCATTGAGTGCAGTAATTATGACGAATCTAGCCACATGGCTAATTCGGTGGGCAGAGTTGGCAGGAACAGAGAATTTAAATATGAGTGAATCTTTTAGGCTGGTTAGTACAGCCACTACTGGAGAGATCAGGCAACATTGAGATTGAGTGAAAGAACTTTTGCATATGGAACCAGCAGCTCACCAAGATGTGCCATGGTTTATCGTGTTCTTAGGAAAAGAGATAGTCCAGAGACCTGTGAACATGTTATTCAATGCAGAAGTTAGGAGATTCACCCAGAGATTGCTTGATGATAAGGATTGCTTTTGGGTTATTGACAACGGTAATATTACAGATAACTAACCCTGTGGCACAGGCCAAGAACTGATTACAGCTGATTCTTTGATAGCAGTAGATCTGAATTAAAAGGAAACTTTGGACTGATGTGCTTGAAGGGTTGGATAGGAATTTATTAGTGATATCTACTAGTTTGGTGTGCAAGGGTCAAGTGGAGGGATTAACTGTTGCAATGCAACTTTTGAAATTGTACTAGTATACCGTCATAGATAAAATGTATTGTCCTGTTATGGGACATCAAAATAAACAGTGGTGTACCCCAGGAACTACTCATTTAAGTTATAGACACATAGTCCAACTTTGAATATAGTAATGATACATGGATTTAAACAGGATAAGCATACTTAGCAAATCATGACTTATCCATTGACATCATACGTAATATAGTCTGTACAAATTTTGTTCCAGCTGTCTCACAGCAGCAATATCATTGATATAAATGGTCATATTCCAATCATACAGCATCACAGTGTAAATAAAAAAGTATGTGACTGAGAGAAACATGTTTATGTAAGTTACTGACCATGCATAAACCAAAGTCTCTCCACCCTCACTTGCTAATTTCAGACATTTTATATGCTAGGTGACAGACTATTTTTTCCAATTGCAAACAGCATGCCCAGCATAACAGACACCATAAAATAGGCAAACAGGGTTGTATTTCATTACATAAGAATTTTTTCTCTCTGAGTTTCCTAAAATCAAGAAAATCGTTAATAGTAGATATTAAAATAGTGTCTGTAACTCCAGGCTTGCAACCTAACACATGATCACAAGTACTTCATCAGGGATATTAACATTCCCAAAGCATCTGAGAATGTGTGCATATATATTCACATGAATCTTTGCTCTTGAATATTGCATGTGATGATCTCAAAATAGTTAAAAACATTTCAAATTTCCTCTCTGAGTTAGATATAGTTACATACATTTTACATAAGTTTAAAGATTCCCCCAAGAGTTATGGTAAAACTCATAGTAAAAAAAAAAAGAGGCTAAAGTATAAACCCTTGTTTAAAGGCCTAGTATAAGTCTTGAACTAAAGTAATGTGTAAGCTTTGCTAATATAAAGCAAGTTAGCAGTATCAGGCTAAAAGCAAACATCAGGCTCTGAGTACTTGCAAGCTCACAAAAACTAGCAAGAAACAAGACTAATATTGCAAAAACACAACATTCTAAAAAATGCTAGGCTCAAAGTACTAATGCAAATACATTTAAATACTAAGTGATACCAACACATTCCAATAACAAAAATAACAATAACAAAAATAATACAAAATAATTTCCCAACAATAACAAGAACACACTGACCCCTTCTAAAAAAAATGGTCAGAATAATACTACATAACAAAAATGTTTTAATCAAACCAACATGTACAAGATGATGGGTAATAACTATCCACAGCAGGGGGCAGTAACTAACTATGTCAGAGACAGTATGCAACTTTTTGCATCAAGGTTTACAAAAGTGTCTTGAATTTTCCTTAGAATTTTCCTTAGAAGTTAGTTTTATATTATTGATTCTTTTATTACATACTTCTAAAGCAGGGGTGGGCAACCTGCAGCCTATCAGGGTAATCTGCTGGCAGGCTGCAAGATATGTTGTTTATGTTGACTCTCTTCAGGCTTGGCCCCTGCAACTCCTGCTGGGTGCAGTTCACTGTTTCCAGCCAAAAGGGAGTTGAGAGACGCAACACGGAACATGGGAGCATGCTGGCCACTGCTTCTGACAGCTCCCATTGCTCAGAAACAGCAAACCATGGCTTCTGGGAGCTGCAGGTGGCTATACCTACAGGCCATCAATATCAGTGACTTGTCTTCTAGCCCTTCAGCAGAGACCTTGTTGGGTGGTGGGTGGTTAGTGGGACTCAGGCTGCCCACCTCTGTTCTAATGTGTCTTTTTATTTATTGATTGTCTACATCACTGAACCAAATTATGATAATGAGTTTGATAAATATTCATCATGCTATTACAATTATTTTGATCCTTAATCTTAAAAGCACTTAATGAAAGACTTTTCTCAGGATGTAATATCTTACTTCTGTGACTTGGAAATTCACTGGCCCAGGGATTCTCAAACTTCAGTGCATGGCAACCCCCTTCTGACAGCAAAAATTTCTATACAACCCCAGGAGCAGGGGCTGAAGCATGAAGCTACCAAAGCTCCTCTGTCCCAGGTTGTATAAAAATACAATCACAGACAACTGAATGGTAACACACAGATATTCAGTAGCAGGGAGGCCAGGTGTTGGTTGGGGTGAGAAAATCTGGGATAAATAAGTAAGGGGAAGGAATTAAAAATCTATCTTAGCAATCAGGCCCCATTTGTCTGACATTAATACACTTACAAAGCTGAAATCACACCTAGGTTTTACACTGAGAAGCTCCAGTGGAATAACCAGGTATGCAGCTCTCTCCTTTCTATTGCACAGCCAGTAACTGCCCAGTACTTCCTTTCTCTGCCATAAAGGAGAGGCAACATGTA
The DNA here is from genome assembly GCF_033958435.1 of Carettochelys insculpta. Lineage (NCBI taxonomy): Eukaryota > Metazoa > Chordata > Testudines > Carettochelyidae > Carettochelys > Carettochelys insculpta. Next base: position 156,529,671 of record NC_134138.1, on the reverse strand, counting down.
TAACTCCACTAAAATCCTTGAGGAACCTACTGACCTGAAGAGTCTTGATCTGAAGGACTGATGTCAAAAATAGATGGGTTGCATAGTTGATTTATGTCTGCTAAAGCTGAATGCCAGTTACTCTAAAGCAGTCTCAATTACCTCAGTGTAAAGCCTGTTATTGTTCTCCTACAAGTCATAGTCATGTTTGAGTGGTCCAATTTGTGAAGCTTTGGCCTGTCTTGTCCACTTAAAAGATCATTAATCACCAACTCAGTTTATAAATCAAGGAAGCCAACTTACTGAGAGCAATTGAGAGATTGAAGCTCCGCAAAAGTACTTACCCAGTCCCCAGACCCCAGCTTAGCATTTCTTTTTCCTTACCGCTAGTAGTCAGACAATTTATCATCCTTCTCCCATTGAGGCAGAATGAATCTGACAGAAGAATGCATGAAAGCTAAGCAATATGATCAAGTTGAATGTGGAGAGCTGAGAGCTCTCCCCAGTTTTTAAATGTCTTAGTCTTTTGCATAAACAAAGCCTATTTGCTTTAAGATGTAGTACTTAATATTATTTCTGACAAAATCAAAAGACAGATGAGCATATTTCAGAGTTACACAAACAGAAGAAGTAGCAATAGGGGAAAACATGTCGTAGACATTCTTTAGCTATAGCTGTGTACGTCAAAGAATAAAAGCACCAGGCAAGGAGTGGGGTGATGGTGATTCTGTGTTACCACACTTGAATGCTGCAATCATACAGAATTACTTTTCTTTTACATTAGTATCTACTGCAATTGGCAGACTACAACTCAGAAGGAGTTTGATATATCTAAATAAATAAATATCTAAATAAATATTAACCTGCAATATGCATATGTAAGTACTAAAGAAACTACAGCAAAAAATGGCGCTCTTCACAATGATGCAGAATACGGGGAAATGCACAAGTTTTCTTTTTCTCTTCCATGATAAGTTGTTTTACTTTTTCCTAGCACAGCCTTTTTGTGTGTGTGTGTGTGTGTGTGTAAGAGCAAGAGAGAGAATGAGAGAGAACATAAATTGTTCATTGTACAGGAGAAAGCATGAGTGACAACTGTAAGTGGAATAGACAGTTTCCATTACCCCCTCACTCTTGCTGGAGAATAATTTGCGAAGGCTGGGTAAATTGTGTTTTAAGAAGTGTAATGACGTGTAATAATTTCCTGTCAGCGTGTCAGTTACAAGCAGAGTGAGTTTGATAATTTTGGGAGGGGAGACAGAAAGAATTGAGGAAGGAAGGAGGGTGGTGCAGAGAACAAATGGGAAGGTCTTTTCTGATCACTGGCATCACAAACTAATGAAAAAATAATTGTATAAAAAACAGGTGGAGTGCTAGATAAAAGCAAGAGCTCTACAGCGTCCTGCGCAGATACTAATTCCCATTTGCTTTCTCATTAATCTTGCATAAAGATTCCAGGTCACAGGTCTGGCTACAGGGAGTATTAAGCAATTTAGTAGGATGGGAAATGGCTCAGAAAACAAAAAACGGATAATCATGAAAAATTTCTTTTCTTGTCTTATGAAAGGCATCTATATAATAATATTGACATTTTTTTACTCATGTCTCCCTGAGTTGGAAAAAGAAAAGCCAGACAAATCTGGGGGAAAATAGTTTGAATGTATTTGAATGTTCTTTGGCTTCTGAGAATGCAGGACGTGCTGAAGATCAGTAAATGTCACAGCTAATAGATCAACATAAGATGAACGAGCCAGTTATTTTCACATGCTGTTATGCTCCTTCACATCTTTAGCTTTACAGAAATATAGCTTTGGTTTTATAATGTATTAATTATGTTATTTTATGTTGCTAGGAAAAAGGTCATGACAATATTTGTTTTAATCTTGCCGCATTTGGACCAAAATTCTACCCGCCACTGTATTGGATTTATTACTGATTTATACAGATGTAACCGTGAAGAGGTTTTGGGACCAGGAATTTAGAAAAGTGATGTATCTATGAAATCATCCTGTCCTGTCTGTCAAAGCATGATTTTTCATTTCAGTATATTTTCTAGTGTTTTTTTCTTATCTAGCTTTAAAAATCTCAAGCCAAAGGGTTTCCATCATGTATTTGAGATTCCATTGTGGTGTTCAGAACAACACTTAACTCTGCGTTCCTAATATTCAATCTAAATATTCTCTTTCTTTATTTCATGGTGTTTGTCTTCCATCTTATACTTCATGCATGAGATCTCTCTTCTTTGAGATAAGAAAACATAGTGGATCCAACTTAGGGTTCAACATTTGTTCCCTCATTGTCTATATCTGCTGTCTGATGTAGAGCCATCTTAAACCCCTTGACATGTGAGCATGGAATCCATAGCTAAATCCTCCAAAACTCTCCTGTTTGCCATTCCTGGACATCATTCTGTATTTCAGAATTATTTATTGCTCAAAATATAGTATCTTGCATATGCTGACTCACAAATTTCAGAAGGGGCACTAGCAGAGAGCTGTCATAGAGCACAAAATCAAACTAAACAGGATGTGTTACTTATTAGGCGCTTGTTTGCAATGTGTGAAAGAAAAAAGAACGTTATGAGGACTCCACTTTTGCAGAAATATGCTGGAGATTTCTGCAGATTATAGCAAAGTATCATTAGAGTTTCTAAAAAAGTACAAGATAATTTTTAACAGAAAATGTATTGCATCCCCCATGAGGTTTATTTTGAACATAATTATTACAGATTAAAATGAATGAATCATTGGACTAGAGATTGAGGGTTGACTACAGACCAGTTATTGTGGCCTGGTGACATTCAATATGAACACATAAAGGACAGTCTGAACTAGTGCAGGGTGTATATTTAGCACCTCAAAATGGTTACTTCCCCAAAGTTGGAGGAAAAAAGGAAAATATGATTGAAGATTAGGAGTTGTTTAAGAAGGGTTTATTACATGGCTAAAAAAATCATGATTCCACAATCAAGAAAGGTCTACCCACTTTCAGTGATGGTATGAAAGTAGCAATAATAATAAGAAGAAGAAGAAGAAGAATAGAAATACAAGAAACATCAAAAAAGAGTATACAAAAATAAACAAAAACTATAGGTTATGAAATATAGAGTGAAAAGTTAATTACTGGCAGAGCTAACAATGAAAGGAATTTTTTCATAGTATATGAGGAACAAAAGAAACTCCATCAATGATGTAGGTGTGGTTAGACATCAACTAGAATACTGTTTCCAGTTTTGTGACCAGTGCATAGAAAGGATGGAGAGAAACTGGAAAAGATCTAGAGCAAGTGACAAAGATGAGCAAAGGGCTGGGATACAAGCCATATGAGCAAAAGCTGAAGGAACTGGCTCTGTTTAGCTGGAAAAGAGGAGATGAAGGCAGGATAGGATAGCAATCTTCCAATACTTGACATACTACCATAAGAAGATGGAGAAACATTGTTCTGTTTTGCCACAGAGGACAGGCCCAGATGCAATGGGTTCAAACCACAGCATAGTAGATCTAGATTAAATTTCAGAAAAGTAATTCTAACTGTAAGAATAGAAGAACAATGAAACAGACTGCCTCAGGAGGCTGAGAATGTTTTTTTATCCACTTGAAGCTTTCAAAGGGAGGCAAAATAGCCATCTGTCTTGGATGGTTTAGACACAACAAATCATTCATATTGCCAGATGGTTAGACTGTATGAGCCTTCTGGTTTCTTCTACTCCCATGATTCTATGACTGCCCAGTAGAACTTCTGCCTGGAGCCAAAATACCATTTGGATGAATTTATGCCATATAGGAACCTAAGCTGGCAGCACTCCACGAATGCCTCCAAGACAATCTGAATTGATGGTTTATCAGCAAGTTGACCTTTTCACTGGAGCACGTCTTGTTTCTCAAAAAGAAAGACAGCAGCCTCTGACTGCGTAGATTACTGCTCATTGAATCAGATAACTATCCAGAATCATTGCCCACTACCCCTGATTCCCCAGCTGTGGGAGTGTACTGGAGCTGTTCACATGTTCACCAAGTTGCACCATTGGTGGGAAGGTGACTAGCACCTCATGTGATAAGAAATTTGAATGAATAAAAGATTGAACCACTTTCCAAAATTTTATAAATTATGTAATCTGGGAGGTATTGGATTGATATGTAGGTGATATATTTCAAGCTTGAGATGTGCACATTAGATCAGTTCTGGGCTTCAGTTTATCACTGCAAGAGATCCAGATTAACCCACGTATGTTACAAGCCATCCAGGATTGTCTGACTCCTCACATGGTAATGACCTGAAAGGCTCCCAGGTCTTTCCCTACTTCTATTGATGATTTATCTTCTTTTTAAATAAATCAAACCCCCCACTACTCACCTCCAGAAAGAAACCTGATTTCACTGGTTTCCTGAAGCTTATTATGCATACAGTGGACTGAAAGTTGCCTTTATTACAGCATCCATACTGGTTCACCCTGGTGTCACACAGGCCTTCCTCATAGAACCTGGTGCCTCCAACATGGAAATTGGGGCTGCCTTTCCCCATCAATTTAGTCCAAAACAAGTGTTCTACCCATGCACTTACCAGTAAGCTCGCCCCATAGAGCTAAACTACCAAATAATTACAAAGAACTCTTGTCAAAAAATCCACATTTACAAAATGGCAGCACACCTGGAAAGAGCTTGTCACTTCATCTGGGTGTTCAATGACCAAAAGAACCCAGAATATCTTTGTAAAGCAGGAACAATTAAGAAAACTCAGGCACTTTAAAACTAACCAGATTATCTGGACATAAATTCTTGTGGTTTGGAGCCCACTTGTCAGATGCACCAATCAATAAAAGCTTACTTTCTAGATAACAAGCACCCAGTCTTTAAGGATAGGTCTCCTTCTTGTTGTTGTTATTGTTGTTTGTGGGGTTTTTTCTGAAACAGACTAACATGGCTATCCCTGTGAAACTATGTAGTACAGATGTTCTCAAGCTTCATTGTATAACAATCCCCCTCTGACTAGAAAAATTACTACATGACCCCAGGTGAGGGGATTGAAGTCTGAGCACACCTGAGTCCTATTGCCCCAGAGGAGGCAGAAAAACAAAGCCCAAGCCTCACTGCTCTAGGTTAGAGGCCAAAGCAGAATCCCAGTGACTTCAACCCCAGGCAGTAGATCTATAATCCGAACCCCACTGCCAAGGGCAGAAGCCCTTGGGCTCTAGCCCTGAGAGATGGGGCTGGGGTTTCAGCTTTAGCTGTTGGTGCCCAGCTTTGGCTTCAGCCCAGACCACAAAAAGTCGAAGACAGCCCTGGGGACCTCATTAAATCAGTGTCATATCTCACTTTGGAGTCCCACATCACAGTTTGAGAACCACTGATGTAGAGAAAAGGCCTTAAACCCATGGTAGCTTTGGTGGGCCTTTTTTTTCTCATTATTATTTGATTAGTATTATCTACCACTCTAGATCTAGAAATGGCAAGGCAGATGCCCTGTTCTGAAAGTATAGTACCGACTCACAAAACTGTTGCCAGTAACCAACCAACCTCTGGTCTTCCAACCTTCTCTGTGCAGCTCATAACCAAGGTATACCCAGAATAATATGATCCACCTCTGCCTTAGAAATTCTACTTAATGAACAATCTATCACTGATAAGCAGTCCACACATCTTTCTTCTGCTTATCATCCTCAGTCCAGTGACCAAACAGAAAGGTCAACCAGATTCTTGAAGAGTACCCACAATGCTACATTAATCGCAGACAGGATGATTAGTCCTCATTTCTTTAATAATTATGAGTAAGACCCACAATTACCGATGGGCTCTACAAATCCAGCCACCTCTCACCTGGTGCAGCAGAATTATCAGACCCAGAAGAAAATGAAGGAGCACCTGGAAAAGGCAAAGGTGGATTTATTTTTGTTTCGCCCCACTTAGGGGCCACATACTGATATTTTGTCCTACCCAGAGAGCTAGTTCCCTTAATTCAATTATCAGTCCCAACCCAGAGGCTGCAGGGCCAGAGACCATTCATTTGCTTCACCCCAGCCAGGAGGTGGTAAGGCCCCAGACTGTTTGAGCAGTTTGCCTCCCAGATCCCACAGATTTTTTGTGACTGGTCCCATATGGGACTGATGGGGGGCACCTCACTTCGATCTGCAAGAACCCCATTTCAATAGCCCACTTGGCTTTGTTGACAATAATATTCAGTGAATTATGAATTTGTAAATTATACCTCACAAAGAATACTTTGCACAAAATTTTCGTGGAATGGACTATGTCCCCAGACACCCAGCTAGAGGTCTTGTGATCCAGCCAAAGCAGGACCCAAAAAAGGGCAGCACAGAAGTCCTCTGAGCTGCCTAGACTGCTGTTTGGGAAGCAGCCAATCAAGGCCCAGCAATCTAATATAGGGAGCGCTACTAGGCCAGGACAAGTTAATTATTTTGGTGGAGCAGGAGGAGAATAGATAGTGCTCTGGCCTAGGCTGCTGAGACTCCAGTGGAAAAGACCCTGAGGTGAGGGTGAAGAAAGTGCTGAGGCCATGGGGATGTGGCCCAAGGAATTACAGCAGCAAGAGTTACTTAAAAGACGCTGCAGACAGCTGCTATCCAGTGGGCAGGGGTACGGGCACTGTGAATGCTTTGTGCAACTAAATTAACATCTATGAGTTGGAATGTAGCAGTATTATCGAGTGTGAAGGAATGGAAAGCATACAGTTCAGTACATAGCCTGATTCCCCCCAGGAAGCCAGCCAACAAAATCTTCAAAGAGATTGAACAAATTTTTCAGTAGCGTTTGTCACCTAAGACCCTGATTACAGCAGAAAGGGTTCAAGTTTTGTAAGAGGAATTAGCCTATAGGTGAACCTGCTTCCTCCTTTGCAAAAGAATTAACAAGGTTATCAGAACACAGTTCTTTTAAGGATGGGTTTAATGAAGCCCTAGAAGACAGAGTGATGGAACTGGAAGGAGCCTTGAGAGGTCATCAAGTCAAGTACTCTGCATTCATGATAGGACCGAGCACCATCTAGACTATCCCTGACAGGTGTTTGTCTAACCTACTCTTAAAAATCTCTAATGATGGAGATTCTACAACCTGCCTTGGGAATTTACTGCAGTGCTTAACACATTGGCAGTTAGGAAGTTTTTCCTAATATCCAGCCTAAACCTCTCTTGCTACTTTAAACCCTTGGTTTCTTGTCATCATCAGACATTAAGGAGAAATTTTTCTCCTTCTTCCTTTTAACAGCCTTTTATGTACTCACAGTCTTTTCCAAGCTAAATAAACCCATTTCCTTTCAGTTATCCCTCATAGGTCATGTTTTCTAGACTTAATAATTTTTGTTTCTCTTCACTGGACCTTTTCCAATTTCTCCACTTTTTTCCAGAACTGGCCACAGTATTCCAGATGATGCCTGATCAATGTGGCATAGAACAAAATAATTACTTCTCATCTCTTGCTTACAACACTCTTGATAATACCTCCCATAATGATGTTTGCTCTTTTTTTTTTTTTTGCAATAGTGTCACACGCTTGAGTGATATTTAGCCTGTGGAGCACTACAACCTCTAGATTTCTTTGAACAGTACTCCTTCCTACACAGTAATTTCCCATTTTGTATGTGTGCAAGTGATTGTTCCTTCCTAAGCAGAGTACTTTGCATTTGTTCTTGTTGATTTCCATCCTATTTACTTCAGTCTATTTCTATAGTTTGTCCAGATGATTTTGAATTATAATCCCAACTTCCAATGCACTTGCAACCCCTCTCTCAGTTTCGTATTATCCTCAATCTTCATAAGCATACCCTCTATGCTATTATCTAACTCATTGGTGAAGACACTCAATATGACTGGTCCAAAATTGATCCCTTCAGAACCCCACTTGTTATGCTTTTCCAGTATGAATGTGAACAATTGAAAACTACTTTCTGGGAATGGTTATCCACTAATTGTACCCCATTTAGGATGTATTACCCTAGTTTATTAATGAAAAGGGCATGCAAGACTATATTAATTGCTTTACTAAATCTACATGTACCATAGCTACTGCTTCCCCCTTATCCACAAGACTTGTTACCCTGTCAAAGAAAGCTATTGTGTTGGCTTGAAAGGACTTGTTCTTTAGAAATCCATGCTGACTATTGCTTATTACTTTTTATCTTCTCAATGTTTGCAAATGGATTCCTTAATTAGTTTCTCCATTGTCTTTTCTGGTACAGACGTTAAGTTGATTGATCTGTAGTTTCCTGCATTGTGTTTTTTTCCTTTTTACAGGTGGGCACTATATTTGCCCTTTTCCAGTCTTCTGGAATCTGCCCTGGCTGAAGTGCAGCCCCATCTCTTACCCAAACACTGGATCTGAGGCTGTGAAAGATTAAAGGACTCCTTCCTACAAATCTGTGTGGCAGTGTATGGCCATGACACAATTTCTACTGATTTCTATATGTATTATATGGAGCAAATAGAAGCTGAAGTGTATTTGGCCAGTACCAAAGTTCCCAAGATTGGCTCCATATGGTCCCATCCTTACGTGGAGTGAAGAGCTGCTATGGGCTTTATTTTAGAACTCTCTGGGCCCTCTTTGTTCCACAAACCAACACATTAGACACTCTGTTCTTGAAGAATCCATGAAATGTTAGATTTTCACAGAAACATTTCTTTGAGTCTAGGGAGTATGTGATCAACTTCTGAGCTGCAGGCACTCTCGTCATATAACAAGTGAGAGAAATGATTTCTGAAAGCAGCTAAAATTATTGAAGCTCAATTATTCATGCCAACACTGATTACCTGCCCTCTCCCCTCACTGGCAACCCAGCCAGCACTTTCATATGAGATATTGTACTTAGTCTATAGATAGCCCTAGAGGTAGCAATTCATAATTAAATACTAGTTGATGATAATTACATGATAACTTTATTGACGAAATTCAGAATGTGTCATGCTTCAGCTCTAATATATAAAAAGAATGTTCCAACCACAAGGGATATCTGATTTGACATAAATACAAATTCCTAAATAAAAGCTCCACTAGCTACCTATTTTGGCAAAACATATTAGGACCATAATCTTTTAAGTGTATTTGAAGAAAAAATTGAAGAACTTATTTTAGCAGAAATTCTTGCCTTTTGTAATTGGACCAAATCAATAGAATGAAACAGGTCATTCATGAAGGGCAACATTTTCAAGAGTGGTCTCTGACTTTGGGCATGTCATATTGAACGATCCAACAATCAAAAATCACTTTTAAAAATATGTTTGTAAACATCTCTTCTTCCAAGCATATAATGCTCTCCATGTTATTTACCTCATAATGTTGTAAACCAGAGCAATGTTGATAAATGCAAATTTAGGAATATTGGAAAACATAATTGCAAGAAAGAGATCTTAGAGTCAGTGTAGATAGTTCTCTGAAAACACAATACGTAGCAGCAGTCAAAAAAAGCCAAAGAATATTAGGAATTATTGGGAAAAGCATAAAGAATAAGACAGTAAGACTGGGTCTACGCTACAAGATAAATTTGAATTTCGGATGGTTACCTTGATATTCCCATGTGACTGTCTTCACTTTAAATACCATTAGCCCGATTTAGGGAGCATTAATATCGAGATTACAATATTGTCATTACCTGATGGGTATAATATAGCATCAAGCTTGAATTTAACAGTTCAATTAAAGGCCAGTGTGGAAGTGCCATATCTTAAAATTGAATTTATTAGCGTCCAGAGGTGTCCCATATGTAATGCCCCTCAGTGCCCCGCTCTGGCCACTACTTTCCTTGTGCACAGGAATTAGGTAACAGGAAGACCATGAATTTCAAAGATGGAGCAGCAATTCTGTGGCTGTGGGCTCATATTTGTATGAGAGCCTGAGAAATTTCTTTCACTCTTTGCAATTAAAGTTGTGTGCACATCTACCCATTACAAATAGCCCCAGCACAGAGTTCGTGGTTCTGTCTACATTTATTTTTTTCTGCACTGCCTGGCACCATCCACTGCCCCACCACACCACGTGGCAACAAGTCTGTGGGGGGGGCCATGTATGCATAAGATGTCAAGAAACTTCTTCTCAACAATTTACATTTGTGTACAAGCTCCCCTGCCTCCCCCACAGGCGTCACACAGTTGGGATCTTTCCCACACTCAGCCATATCACGTGAGTAGCCCTGACCCAATAAAAGCACTGGCCTACCGTTCGGTGCTGACCATGCTGCCAGGAAGCACCATGTCCTTGTTTGCACACAGTTAGGGCTCCAAGGGTGGGAAAGAATTTCCAGGACTTGCAGACACCAGGGGGAAGTTTCCCCCAGCAACTAAGATATTCAGGGGCTTGCAGCTGCCAGGGGTGGGGTAAGTCCCCCTGGCAGCTAAGATACTCAGGGGGCTAGCTGTCGCTGCAGGGAAGTCTTCCCTGGAGGCTAAGATAGTTGGGGGGACCACTTCAACTGGCCCCTCAATGAACCCCCCACACCCCTAGCAATGGGCCAGTGGTGCTTGCAGCTGCCAGGGGAGAAGTGTCCCCCAGCAGCTAAAATATATGGGAGCTTGCTGTCATCAGGGGGAAGTTTCTCTCAATAGCTAAGGTCGTCGGGGGGACTACTTCAGGTACTTCAGCATTCCACATTCCACATCAACTGTTGATAATGGGCCACATCCTCAGTGACTGAACAGACCTTGGCGGCTCTAGCCCTCCCCATTACTGAGACTCCCTCTTTAAATCCCGCTCTGAACCCACCCCCCACCCCAATTCATGCATCCGGAAGTGGGTCTTTGCCCATAAAAGCTTATGCTCCAAAAATCTGTTAGTCTATAAACTGCCGCAGGATACCTTGTTGTTCCTGCTGGGAGAACATGTTTTCGCCTATAGTCTGGAACTAATTGCCTATCTGAGGGCTCAGCCCTGTTAGGCCAGTCAGGACACTAATACCTAACTTACAAAGGGCTTGTGTACGCTGTGCAGAAGATTAGCACTTCCACGGTTGATCTTCTGGAGTTTGATTCAAAGTGCCCTAAGAACATGCTGAAGCAAACTCACAGGGTGTCCCTGACAGTGCATTCACTTCAGTCAACTCCCACAGTAGAAACTGTACAGAAGTAGAAATTAAAGTATGTTGACTCCAGCTACATAACTGATGTAGCTGGAGCTGCATATCTTAATCTGATCTTCCCCTTTAATGCAGAGCTGGCCTAATTCCACTAATACTAGAAAGAAATCTTGATGGCATAGTGAGGTAGTGTGTCCTCCCTCTGACCCAGAGGGGGAGGGATAACCACCAGCTGATATGCTGAGCAATTGCAAGGGAAAATTGTTAGAGGCAGGCATGTGTATGGATTTCTATCGATAAATGCAGACATCTGCAGCTAGAAATCAGTATCCACTGACCTGCAGAGCTCTACTTCCAGGAGATGCTGTGGTCACAGGAAACAAATGTGGTTCCTCTGCTCCTACGAAAGGAGCCATTACCCTATGCTGGCAGCTCCTCCCATCTCTGTGGCTGTACTGCTCTCAGCCCCACCACCAGCTGAATCTCCTTTCTGGGATCATACAGATGCATGGCAGCGGGATCTGCTGTGCTGGCTCCCAGCAGCAGTGGCACACTGTTCCTGTCTGTGTACTAAGACAAACTCATGCACTGTCTGTCTTGTTAAGAAAAAGGGCCATTGGACTGCCTTTTATTTTGCATATTGGAATTTTTGGGGGTGTATTTTCTTCTACATAACAGTCATATCATTGTGACCTCTTGTGTGGCCTTGAAGCTGAGCACTGTCTTTGTTGGATGAATAGATACGCTGTGAATTAGTACACCCTCACTCTCAGAAGGAGAAAACCCATATTGTGATGGGGACAGACGGCTGAGTTATGAAGAAGATGCTGCCTTCTGGGAGCTGAATGAGGTTCCACAAGCAGGAACATGCCAGTGTACACACCACAGACAAGGGCTTAGGTTTCAAGCTAATCTCAAGAATGACCAAGAGGAGGCTCCAGATGTAATAGAGGGCTGCAGCACATGACAAAGGGAAGTTAAAGTCACCAGAAAAAAAATGATTGCTGTCAGAGCTAAGGACTAGGAGGAATTTTTGTTAGCATATTTGGAACAAAAGAAATCATGGGAAAGGCATAGGCTTATGACTAGGTAAATTTGGTAAATTTGTTAATGATGATACATTAAAAGGCAAAAAAGTTTTCAAAAATATTTCTGTTGTATGGATGGGAAGATGCAAGATGGTGTACTCATTTTACAAAGAGATGTGATATTGTGTAGACATAGCCAAAATATATTTAGAATTTGATAAGGAATTTCATTCAGTATTCAATGATATTCTTATTAAAAAGTTGACACTATTTAATCCCAATAAATCACACATTAAGAAGACACTAACTGGCAGAAGTCAAAATCAATCAGCGTGGAACCATCATGGGGGGAGAGAATTTGAGAAGGGTTATTCAGGAATTGGTACTAGACCTGATATTATTCAACATTTTCATCAATGAGCTAGAAGATATTATAAAAGCACTGCTGACAAAATTTACAGATGACACCAAAATTGGTAAAGTGGTAAATAATCATGAGGACAGGGCAATCACATGGGATGTCTACACTGCAGCCAGAGGTGTAGCTTGCCCAGGCAATGTCATTCTAGTGTTAACTGAGATTATGTAAAAACTCAATCACAGTTGAAGACAAAGAAATATACTTTTCCTTTAGTCCCCTTAGTGGGATGAGTTGTATTTGTTTATGATTCCTTACGTAAGAAAGATTGAAGTTAATGTTTATTGCATTGTCTTCTCCCTCTGACTGAGTTTTATACATGTTCCAGACAAGAAACTTTTACCCATGTTATTCATAGCTTAGGCTGCAATCAAGACTGACTCCTAGATAGTTGGGAGTGAGGATAAAAATGTGAAACATGGTGAAGATCTAAAAAGAAAAAATAATTAGTATTACATTTTAACAACATTAAGTTATTCAACATTATTCAATAGTGTACAGTTACAAAATAAAAATAAAAGCAGAATTAAACAAAGGAGGGACTATAAAAGAAAAAATGCATTTATGCCAAGTAAATGGCAGGTCAGCTAATGACAACTAAGTTTTTGCTTTCTGAGGCCTGGTCTTTACTGGGAGATTAAGTCTAATTTAAGGGCCTAAGTTTGATTTTATAAGCTATCCATCTCCACCCCTGCACTCAAAAGGTCAATTCTGAAGGACTCTAAGGTCGACTTTTGTAATGCTGACTTCCCTGCTTCTCTAGAAGTCAAATTTGCAAAGTCAAGCTATACAAGTGGAGATGGCAGCATTATTAGATTCGATTTTATTAGCCTTTTGAACTGTCCCACGATAGCCTTCAGGGTGTTCTTTCTGGTCATCTTTCCATCCCCACTGCTCTCCACGTGAGCCGGAAGTAGGGGACAGGACGCAGTGGTCATCAGCCCAGAAATTTAGATTTAGATTTAGATTTAGATTTCCTTTCCTCTCTGGACAGCATGGTGAGCAGATGTGTGGATCACATCTCTGAATTACACCTAGCACAGCTTGTAGCCATGACTTCCCAGGATCACAAAAGGGCCCCAGCATGGAGCCATCAGGAGATCTTGGACCTCATTTCAGTGTAGGGCACAGAAACTATTTTCATTCAGCTCAAATCCAGCAAAAGGAATGCTGATATTTATGCAAAAATGTTGTAAGGTGTGATGGAGAAAGGGTACAGCAGGAATACTCAGCAGTACCATGTGAAGATCAAGGAGCTGAGGCAGATCTACCAGAAATGCAAGACAGTCAACAGTTGGTCTGGGGCATTTCCCCAGAAATGCCAACACTACAATGAGCTTTTTGGGGAGACCAGACTTATTTCTGCTTTCATGGTCAGACATCTTACTGCGCCAAGCCACCAGTAAATAATCTTGACGCATGACCCCACAGAGCATTCTTGCAAATTATAAACAAAAAAAAATAATAGGTTCTCAAGAATGAGTGTCCTTTATGGGCAAGCAGACAGAATTAATTAACTCACTGACACAGAAATCACAATCAAAACAAAAAAGCAGTAAAGTAGCACTTTAAAGACTAACAAAATGATTTATTAGGTGAGCTTTCGTGGGATAGGCCCACTTCAGAAGTGGGTCTGTCCCACAAAAGCTCACCTAATAAATTATTTTATTAGTCTTTAAAGTGCTACTTTACTGCTTTTTTGTTTTGATAGTACATAAACTATCACAGCTTTCTCTCTGTTAGAAATCACAATGAGTTACCTCTGCATTAATTGAAGCTGTGCTTGATAAAAAGTGAGCAAACCATGCACCACCCACACTTACAGATTACCTTCCCCTCTAAAGAGGGATCCTCAGGCCACTCCAGGTTCCTCCAATACATGCCATCCTTACCCCATGCATTCTCCTCCCCTGTACAGGGCACTGCATCCCCCAGCCACTCCAGGAACCATCATATGAGGCCTCCTTCAGCACAGTCAACCCACTCCCCTGATCCTGGTTCTGCTTTCCCTGTCCAATCAATGCCCTCCCAGTACCTCATCTCTCTAAACATTCAACACCTTCCTCTCACTGGGGACCCAGAATGAGAGAGGGAAGGCCACCGAGAGCCCTGGTTCATGGCTCCACAAAATCAACACCCATCAAAAGGCTAACTTTCAACTAACTATAACATTATTATCATTTTTTCCCTTATGCTCCCGACTCTTCTATTACCGCCCCCAAAATAAAAACATGATTTATTCTGAAAAAAATCATTTATTGGTTAACATGAAATGGGGTTTGGGTCGGTAGTGATGGTTGTTTCATGGTGGATAGGGGGGTTCTATGAAAGGCAAGGAAACAGTATGGTTGGGGAAGGGAATGCCAGTTAATGCCCATCACACTCATTCACAAACTCATTTTCCAGGGCATCTCTGATTTTCAGTGCTTCTTTCTGGGCTTTCCTGTTTTACCTTGGGGTCAGCTGCCGATAATTTCTTGACAGGATCTCTGCCTCAGCCCACCCACCCCACCAGCAAACATGAAACTTTCCCCTGCACCTTGCACATTTTATGAAGAATACAGCAAGCCCCAATGACAAGGGTAATGTTTTCTTCATTGAGGTCTAAGCAGATCAGAAGGCAACTAAACCTGGCTTTTAAACAGCCAAAGGTACATTCTACCATCATTCTGCACCTGGTCAGCCTTCAGTTAAAGAGCTCCTTACTGGAGTCCAGGGTACCTGTGTAGGGCTTCATGAGTCAAGGGAACAAGGGGTAAGCAGAGTTGCCTAAAACCACTACTTTATTTTTGCATATTTTTCTCGTCAGTTTAGACTGCAACCTCTTCAGGGCAGGGACAATGTCTTCTAACCTTCTTAATTTGCTTTATAAACCACCATGTACACGAATGACATGGTATACAAACATATATGCATACAATGTTGGTTCTAGAAGAACCCAGCCAACAAAGACTCACAACTTTAAATTAGTTCATGTAATAAAGAAAGGCATCAAAACATTTAGGTTGGCTTGCTAACAGACATTATTACAGAGCAGTCAACGAAGTAGCTGTGGTTTACATCTGGGCATTCTTTATGGAATATTTGATAATATTTGATAGTGGTGAACAAAGAGGTGATCAATTAGCAGGCCGTATGACATTCCTTGATGGTCAATTGACTTTTTGCCAAGTGAATCTTAGATTTTTTCTGTTTAGATCTCATAAACCACTATCAGCTAGCATTTGGCGATGCTAGCAAAGAAAATGGGGAATTTTCATCTCCCTAGAGAGTGATCCTAGTTTACACGGTGTTTGCATGAGAGTAAAAGTCTTTTCAGCAGAATTGCTAGAATTCATCATTAGCCAAAAAGAAGGTCAACTAGCCCTCACTGAATTGTCAACATTGTCAGATAAAGGAAACCTGAAAAAAAGAATCCTACATTAAGTGATGTTAAGTCTAAAGTTGATTGAATTGTTGCATATAAATAAAATACATTCTCAATTTAGTCCTTTTTTATTGAATCATTTTATTTCAAAAATATTAATTATTCATAAATAACCAGTGAATATTTTGCATAATATTTGCAGAATATTTCACATGGTACTGTTTTTACTCTCTGATTGCATAATTTCCAGACCCAAACCACTTTCAAGGCAACAGTGCAAACTGTTGCAGTATTAGTATTTATATAAATATCTACTCTCACAAGTATTCGCAATGTTTCTTCTTTGTGTAAGTAACAAATTTTAAAGTGCTTATGTACAAATCCAAGAAGTCTAAATGACATGATGGGTGAACTTGTGCTGTGTATTAAATGAGGAAATTCATATAATAGGCATCACACAAACTTAAAGGAAAGAGAATAATCAATAGGATGCAGTAATACCAAGGTGTAAAATATATCAAAAGGACAGAACAAATCATTCTGGTAAGGGTGTGGAACTATTTGTGAAAGAAAGCATGAGTGAGTTTGATCAACTGTTTATTTGAATATGAATGTCAATTACTCTTTGATTTCAGTTTTTGTGGCAATTAGTGTAGGGAGGAAGTGTTTAAACCCCTCCCCTAGTGACTTACCAGGGGTAGGAGGGTATTGAAAGGCCCCAGAGCAACTGCCCCCTTTCACCAACCCCCACTTTCTATCGGTGGACCTGCTTGTCACCTTCCCTAAATACCTTCTTTCTGAAGAGATGGAAGGTGACGTTTTAGGCTTCCCTGTTTATTCCCCAATGTCGTTCCACAGCAGTAGAGATGGGTGAAATACTTCAAATACATTTTTGCAAAAACTAGATTTAGCTAAACAAACATTTCATGTATTTGTGTTGCTTTTTTCTGAAAAGTTTTGCTTACAAAAAACAGAAAAATTGAAATATTTCATTTGTTATTTTTGAAGCAAATTGTTTTGATTCTCAGTTCAAAATAACTTTTTATTTTGAAATTTGTCAATTTTAATTTAAAAAATGGAACGTTAAAAGTCATCAAAATCGAAGCAAATTTTTCAGTTATAGGCAGCATAACATTTTATTCAACTAAATTTTTGATTGCTTGATTGATTGGGTTTCACTTTTTAATTTGATTAAAAGTTTGGGTTCAACCAACATTTTTTCTTTGATTTTTTTTGGATTTGTCAGCAAACTGAAAAATGTATTATTTACTCATATCTACACCACATGCAAGTTCCTTTCTCCTTCTGTCTTCCTGCAGCCCTCCACTTCCAGGTCTCTGCTGTTGTCTTTATGTCTTTTATTAGCCTGTGATCCACAGTAACAATATGTCTTCACTACTTGGAAGATTGACTGGTCAGGCTTCATCTTCTGGGGTTCAATTTTGCGTACCTAGTGGGGATGTGTGAAATTGAACTATCCTCAATTTCACTAGGATTGAAGGAGGACAAGGGGAGAGTTTCTGTCCTTGACCTCCTTCAGTGAGGATGGCAAGGTAAATCAATTGTAGCTGGAGTTGCATATCTACGGTCAACTTTAAAGTCTAGTGTCGACCTGGCCTAACAGTCAACACTTCCTCTCTGTGTTCCAGTTCCAAAATATTCAGTCATCATGAGAAAGCTACCCAAAGTCCACTGGGTTGGCCCCAAAGCCATGAGAGGTGTTAAAAACATTATGGTGGCTTTTGGTCTGTTTTTACTGCTCGAACGCCCACTGCCAATCCCCAGTGTGCATGTGACACTTACAATAGCCCCACACCAATTCTGTCCCATCATCTACCTGTGATTCTTCATTCCCCCTCTCCTCCATCCAAAGAGTGGACTCCTCTTCTGTGGCTGCCCCATCTCCCTCCTCCTCTACCCAAAGCACCCAGAGGTGAGTGTGAGGGTGTAGAGGAGCTCTGACTGCATATTGTTGCAGCCCTGACCTTTTCCCCAGGAAGTGAGGCACCTGGGAAGGCAGCCAGTCAAGAGGCTTTCCTCCCAGAAGGGGTGACATCTTCAGGCTGAATTTCATGAGTGGGCTTGTATTTCTTCTATCCTGGTCGTTCTGGTTCCCACAGGAGCCAGAGTCTTGTCAGTAATGAAATCATGAGAGTTGGCAATGCTGTTGCTTCCTTCCTCTCCTTTACTAGTTATTGTGTTGGGTTTTTTGGCCTTCTGTAGAGGAAGAAGAACTCTTTTACCCACAAAAGCCAAGTTCTGCATAATTGCACTCACTCCACTTGCCAGCTGCTCCTTCCTGAGACCTGACTAATTAAGGGGTAGGTACATAGGAGGAGATGACCCATTGCCCTCAGGACTCCAGTTGGCTAGGGAGATGGCAGGAAACTCTAAACTGTTTTCTTCTGCCAGACTGCTTTCTATTGAAAGAGGAGAGAAAAGTGGCTCAATAGTAAGAGCTCAGCCCACCTCAAGAAAGTAAATTTGATTGTAACACACCTGGTTTGTTTTGGGCCAATCAGCTGGCTGAAAGATGATTGTGTATCTTAGGCAGTCTGGTGGCACATGCGTTTCAGTTGTTACAGGGTGAGCAGGCAAAACCCAGGGGTGGGGAACTGGCAGACGGAACATTCCAGAGAGGTGGTTAAAAGGTGAATGTTGACTGAACATTTGTTTTCTTCCAGGTCCATCCAATTTTTTGAAATGACGCCCTAAACTGTGGTTTGAAATGAGAACATGTCCATTTTCTCTTGGTTCAAAGAAAATCATGGTGCAGTTGTAATTGACAAATTCAGACATGGCCTGAATCCAGCCCATTTTCCATTCCAAACCACAAAAAATTTGTAAACAAATAAAAATCATAAATGTGTTTTGTTGTTGTTGTTGTTGCTGTTGTCATTTTCGTGTAGCTATAGCTTTATAAAGAGTACCATCTACAGGTGCAAAAAACAAAAAAAACAGCTGGCAGTGTTCATAAGGATACCAGTTCAATAAAGTTGTTGTTATGCCATGTAACAAGCTTCTTATCTCTTATCTCTTAGCATACTTGGCCCATAAAATGTCTTGCAGTTTCAAGTTTTTTTATTGACTATATTATCTGAATACAATAACAAAGTAATCAGGCATAGCAAGCTAGAGCAACTTGTGTGTGCATATGGGCAATAGATAGGGCATTTGTTAATTGTGGTTTTGATATTTAGTGCCTCCCTTTATTTGTTTATTATTTGCTTTGGGTTTGTTATTATTTTTTTTAACTTTACATCAGTTTTGCATCAGTCAGTTTGGAAAATAGAGGTGTGGAACCAGATGACAATCAGATAAATATAAAAATGAGGGGTGAGATTCACAGAAGCATTTTGCAATCGACCTACCTCTGTTCAACTGAAATTATATTATTGTTGATTGCCTTTGAAAATCTACCAGTAATATAGAGGGTGTATTGCAGTCACACTATAGATGCACCAGTAAACTTTCCACAAAAATGCATGACTCCAAAGTATCTGGCTCCTAGAATTCTGCCCTGGCATGCTTCCCCTTTAGGCTTCAACATCTCAGCTACATCTACACTAGCATTCCTCTTCCAAAAGAGGCATGCAAATGAGGGAAATTGAAAAATGCAAATGATGCACAGATTTACACATGACACCTTATTTGCATATTCTTTTTTTGAAAGAAGAAAAGCAGGGTAGACGCAGCTCTGTCCAAAATAAACCCCATTTTTGAAAGAACCCTTATTCATAAAAAAAAAAAATTACATATAAACGTTCCTTCTAAAATGTTTTTTTCAAAAGAGCCACATCTACACTGCTTTTCATCTTTCAGCTATGTAAATCTGCACCTCATTTGCATTTTTGATTTCCCTCCTTTGCATGCCTCTTTCGAAAGAGGAAAGTTAGTGTAGGTGTAGCTCTTGAGAATGCACAAAAGACATGAGGGCTGTGTCTACATTTGCATTCCTCTTTTGAAAGAGGCATGCAAATGAGAAAAACAAAATGTAAATGAGGTGCAGATTTACATATCTGATGCCTCATTTGCATATTCTTCTTTCAAAAGAGCTTCTCTGCATTTTCAGTTTCCTCATTCGCATGCCTTTTTTGAAAGTTGCAATGCTAGTGTAGCCACAGCCAAGTTGTCAGTTTCAGGAGCACGTCTTTTATAAGGCTTTAATCCCAAAACATTTCAGCCAATTATTTTAAAACCAGTTCAAATTCTTGGTGTCTCTATTTTTCAGATATTTGTTTTTAGAAATATAGATTCTAAAGTTCACTTGCAATTCCATCTGCAACCATGTGAGGTACGGTTTCTTAGCATACCTATCAATTATTATTTGGTCTCAATTTGTGAAATTAGCTGCCTAATATTAGCCACCTACATCTGAATATTTGACCTGCCTAACTAACGCTAGACACCCAAAAATTGAGAAATCAGAAACTAACGACTACTTTTCGAAGTTAGAATTTTAATGGACTGATAATCCCATGCTCAGTAGAAATTTTGAAAGCAAACATTCTATGATGCCTTCATCCTTATTACATGGAATCACTTGTGGAGACATTAAAATTTAAACTATCCACTTGTGGTGGCAGTCCTATTAAGACAATACATCTTAATTTAAAATTTCGTTTGTAGAGAATACTGTTTTACTAATCTAACAGAAAGAAATTTAATATCGGTCTATTTCTGAAATGGTTGACATTAACTCCCCTGTCTTTTTTTAAATGGCTCCTTCCAATAATTGCAGTAACAGTGCATTGTGAATCTCCTGAGTAGAGGTGGGAGACATTTTCTGAAGGGAAAAAAAAATCTTTGATTGTTCCAAAAATATATGCAAATCTGACATGAATTTTCTGACTGGTTCTTATTCTCCTCCCACTCCCTAAATTCAGGCTACATGGAGGTAAAGCAGCAGCCCCCCTATTGCCCCACCAATAGCTTTTAGTGCAGCCATTAGTACACTCCCTGGGTGTGTCTACACTAGCTCCCTACTTTGAAGGGAGCATGGTAATTAGGGTGTCAGGAGATTATTAATGAACTGCTGCAGTGCATATGCAGCATTTCATTAAGCTAATTCTCCCCCGTGGCAACTTCGAAGTGTTAAATCTGTCTTCATGGAGCCAAATGGCCACCAATATTTAGAGAAAACCAGTGAAAATAAGTGACACCCGTGTTAAAAAATTGGAGGATACCCTCATGCAATACTGACATTGTGCAGAAGAACGAAAAGTGCAGGCACTGCCATCAGTTGAGTGACAGTTTTAAACCTATGTCTATGCTACCCAGAAAGATCAGCCCTGAACCGGTCTGGTAGGGATGCACAAATTCGATTGATCAGGGGTCAGCATTGACCCCTGTGTTCCTCGCAAGAAACTCTCCCATCAACCTTCCTCAGTGAGGGCGGCAATGTAAGTTGATTTTATTGCAATAATAGCAATAGTGAATCTCCTGAGTGGAGGTGGGAGACATTTTTTGAAGGAAACTTGCTGTAGCTAGAATTGTGTGTCTCAAATAGACTTATACTGTGCAGACACCATCAACTCATGGTCACTTATAACACAAAATCAAAATCTGGATTAAAATTTTCACAGATAAAAGGGCTGCTAATTGTCTTCTGTGCCACTTTAAGCACCTCACGAACATTTCTCTGAATGCAGCATAACAGGCCATTAAAATATATTCCTGACATTACCTAATATGGCAGTATATTTTAAAGCACTTTTCTTCTTAGTAGCTTTCTAGAAGATTCATATCTGTATAAAAGCAGAATAAGTAAACGCTTTCCTCAGTGCATTCACTAGCTTTCATATCGCAAACCTGGACTTTAAACTGCCAATTAGAAAGCACTATTAAGCTAAATAGAGACTGTATGTGCTTTTCTCTTTTTCAGTTACATAATATTGTAATTATATACCAGTAGGTCAGCAAGTGCTACACGTTGAGACTTCATTTCTAAAACAGCCATATTTTAGAGTAATGTTGTCCTCTTTCATTGGCTAATCTTTACCATTTCTATCATGAAAACCTAGTATCATTCAGAAAATATTAATGATTCAACCTCCAAAACTGTAATAGAGAAAAAATGGACTTACTATAACGTTATACCTAAAGCACAGACTGAAAATTAAAAATAAAATGTTTCTAATTTAGATCCTTTGGTCTGTTATAAGGCAAAAACCAGAAAAGCTAATGTCTAGTCATTCATGGTTGTTAAATAAGATTATTTGTGACTAGCAAAGAAACTAGAACACAATGAAGAATTATCAGTGCATTTTCCATAGAAGTCATCTACATGTGTTTATTTAATAAACAGAAGATGGCTTTATTATACACATTTGATTTCCATATGCAATCATCTCTTTATCTGTCACCGGTATCTAAGCAGGGTGCTTTAGACAAATCTGAAAATGAAAAATTCAGAGCGGGGCGCAGGAAACTCATTTAATGTCGAGTGCAGTCAAAATCAAGATTTCTTTATTTGTAGTAACAACGCTGTTAAATCAGAAAATTACTCTCCTTTTCTGCATGTCCTTCTTCCTTTACAATTCAGTTGTTTGATCATAAATTGTCGAGTGCAATGACTTGTCTCCTCCACTTTCCACACTGGTCGAGACAGATTAAAAACTCCTGCATACCACCAACCAGCCTCAGCATACTATTAGCATATATATGAGATTTGAGACATTTTCTAATATTCTCCAGCAGAACTCATCTGTCAGCCAGGTGATGAATTATAAAAACTCTTAGCTTGTTTAGAAAAGAGAGAGAGAGAGAGAAGAGGGTGGGGGAGGAAAACACAATCCCATATTTCTATTTAATTTAACCCATCTGCACTTGCAGGTAGGTTCATAAATACACACTAACCTCAGTAAAACAGATATAATGTGAAACACCTGAGCGTACAAAAAGCTGAGAGATTTAAAAGTTAGTGGTGTTATACAGACACACCCTCTTAAATTGGTCAATACTTCACACAAATAAAATCTTCTGATTATATTTTTCCCACCAGAGATTAAAAAGCATTCACAACAAATGTTATTATATCTGGGCAATTTTCACAGAAGATGGTTAAATACAGAAAAACTGATTTTCAAATATTTTTATGAATAAAATTGCCAACTTCAAGTCACTATGATTCGTGGGGACACATTGTTTTGTTTTTTTGTTTCTGGGAGAGTATTCAAGCAGTCAACAAGTAGTTACAAAAATATATGCAAATCCTTAAAGTTTGCATTTACCATGCAAAGAATTCATTTACCATGAATTCACCTGAAAGTCATAATATTATTCATTATTTGATATATATTAATATCTTATTTTAAATTTTTGAGCTTCCTATCAGGAAAGTGAAACAATATTTTGCTGCTTACATCAACAAACACAAATCATGAATAATGAATAGCAAATAGTGAATAGTCTATGTGAACAGTTTACTTGCATCTCACAACCTAAAAATTATCCATCCAACCTCTTTCGTTAATACATATGAATTTCAAGAACATATGAGGAGTGTCAAGAATAATTCATAAACAATTTTCTAATCAAGAAGGAGTGAAATTTATAACAAATAATATTCATAAGTAATAGCATGACCAGCTCAAAATATGTCCATTTGAGGTAATATTATTATTATTGTTAATACTTTCCATCTTCGCATTGCCTGTTTCTCCCTTGAATATAACTGGATGGCATATGTGACATTTGACACTGATAATATTATTCAATTCAATACGCTCAGCAATTGTATGATGTACAAGTCTATGCATATAAACTATGTCTAACTGTCAGTATTATGAAAAGTCCAGTGCATTAAAGAACTGAATTACTAATTATACAACATGCCTGCTAGAATTTACTCCAAAAAATGATCAATGCAAGTGATGGACCTACCAATTCAAAGTACTGTAATGACAGCCTTCTTCTCCTTGAATTTCATTCAGTTTTAAAATTAAACTAGAACCAAAACTTTGGAAGATTCTGAAGTATTTCACAAAATACTACACAACAGCAACTCTTCCAAGACTAGAAAATGCAGTATACAAAATCTTTTAAAAGATTCTAATAAAATTCCAAATCCAGTATTGCAGACTGAAGAGAGCTGGATATTTTTGCTATTTTTATAAATTAAGCAATGAATTTATTCTGCAGTTATCTCATTTATTAATGGCGTCTTTGCATAATCGCAAAAAGAATCTTTGTTGTACCCATATGGAAAATGCACAGGCAGAAAAGCATGAAATTAGAAGGGTAACACGCGCGTATTGCCTTCTTTAAAAAAATAAGTTTTGTGAACAAATGTCACATTAGACGTGGGTCTAATGTGCACTGTCTTTTATAATCGTTTTCACTCCACTAGAAAACATTGACTAAGGACAAGCTAGACAAGGACAACTAGAATATGGGACCTGAACAAACTGAAACTCACAGTTAAAATTGGGTTTAAATTGAAATATGGGCTCTGACCCCTTTTCTTCTTTGAGGACAATTGAATTTGGATGTGGATCAGAACTTCATAGACATGTCTCTGCTGTTAACTCAACACAGGCAATTGCTATGGCAACTACATCCTGCTAAGGAATTATTTGGTAACATATCCACTTATGTATACATTTTCCTTTTTTTTTCAAATACAAAGACATTTTTAGAGTGTATGCTCTTTGAAGAGGGGCACTGTCTTCTACTTGTCTACTGAGCACCCTGTGCACTCTTGGTTCAACATTGATATTAACGAACTAAAATAAATCATTTAAAAATAACAATACCTCACTATTTAGTTATTCATTTCAATATCTCTTTATACTCAAACCAAGAAGTGAAAATGGCATAAGAAATAATCATACTCCATGGCACTACATTAAGCAATTTGATTGGTCGGAGAAGAGCTGTTTTATCAGTGCAAAATTTTAGGGTTTGAGAGAATACAGTAAAATCTATTTTATTGGCACCCTGATAAATGATGCGCCTACTTAATTGGGATAACTATAAAGGGATAGATTCAGTGTAATGTGTTCCAGTTCCTCTTAACACTAGACAAATGGCACATACCATTTGTTTATATGCCAAGCCTGGGCCTGAAGACCTGTTTACAAAATTCACAGGCAAGAAGTGGTATTATGCATTTCATTTTTTGTGACCATCTCCTCCCTTTCTCTACCTTCATTGGTCATTTTGGCTTCTAAACAAGCAACATTCATATTTATAGATTTTTAACAAAATATTTTGTTTTGAATTATCTCTTAAAATAATTAATGAAATTAAAATACTTTCCAATACAGTATATGCCTGGGAATATTTAATAGTCTAGATACTAGCTTAATATGAATATATGTGTTTTAAAACTTCTATGGCAATTTAGACAATAGTAGAATACAATTCTATCCCCTACCACCATGCTTTAATATCTGGTTAATAATACCATGGATAAACACTGGGACATATTTTTAATTGTAGTTTTATCTGGGCATTTACCAAAGTCCTGAATCTAATGTTACATATTAACAGTTGGCAGTCTTAAATTCATAGGACATGCACTACAAAGCTTGACTGCTTTTGTAACAATTATGGTTGAAATGAAATTGTTCTGTGTCTTTAAACAGGTATCTATGCATTCAAGTGGTTATTATGCATTATTATTACTGTTATGTACTATTTATACTACATGATATTACAAGCAATATCAGGGTCTCTTTGTTCTAGGTACACTAAAAATGCAAATTTATAGGAGGTTCTGGTCCCAAACCCCTTAAAATATAAAGATCTAATCTAAAGCCCATTGAAGTCAATGGGAATTTTGAATTCCATGGGTTTTAGATCGACTCCTTGAGAAGATAATGCCACCGGTAGTGTGGAAGAAAGGGATATACTCACATATATGCCATTGTTATTGAGAGAAGTCTTTTTATTATAGATAGCTATAGACTTCAGTGTCAATTATCTACATATTCTCCTCAAGACAGTAATCAATTGGCCAATTTTTATGGGGCACTGCAGAAGTGTGTTGAGGGGGCCTTGTAGAGGCAGCATTGAAGATGGTGCAGAGAGGTTTATGTGAAAAGAGGACACATGGGTGGATAAAGTTGGAATCATTGGTATATTAGAGGAATCAGAGAGCAACACAATAAAAAATACAAGAGTTGATAGCAAGAGGCAAAGCTCTGAAGAATCTTGGAGAGAGGACAAGAAGTTTGAACTTGTGGTGAAAGAGGGGACCAATGGAGAGATTCACAGAGGAAAGCTTTGTGGTCAGAATGACAGGAAAGGAAGATGATTTTAGCAACTGTGTTTTAAATGACAGTTGGCATGTCAGAGGGGCATATAGGAGAAAGCTCTAAAGTCAATAGCGGGGATATTTAATGTCTGGATGAAATATTTGGCTCCCTGGCCAGAGTGCATGGATGATTGATAAATACTATGAAGGGAGAATCAACAGGTCTACTGTATGATACACTGAATTACATTACTCATCACTGGCTTGTTAGCTGATAGACATATTGTTCCATTTAATGGGAAAACCAACCAACTCTGCTCCAAACAGTGCAGTTTTCCATCTATGACTATTATGATTAAAAAAGGAGAGAAACTCATTTCAAACCATTTTTATACAAGAAATTTGTGCTTAAAGCAGAGATGAACAGATCAGGAAATAAAATCATAGAAAAATATCCTTAAGTTCTGTTTATATAAACTTAAAAAACTGTAATGAATTAACAAAATTTTCCAAAGCAAATACGTTGTGCAATGTGCATCTTATTTTTGTTTTATTTTCTACACATCACACTCATTTTCCTTCTTCCTTCTAGTAAGTACACCCTTTTCTTTTCTCTTTTCAATCTTCTTAATAAAGTCAAATATTCCATTTAACCCTTCTTTTCCAGTTTTTCCTTTTATTTTATGAATTCATAGATTCCAAAGCCAGAAAAAGGATGGCTGTGATCATTTAGTCTGGCTTCCTATGTAACATAGGCCACAGAACTTCCTAGAATAATTCCCAGAGTATGGCTTTTCGGAAAAAAAAACGTATCCAATCTTGATTTCAAAATTGTCAGGAATGAAGAGTCCACCATGTAACACTATTAAATGTTACCATGTCAAATTGTTACAAGGATTTATTACTTGTACCGTTCAAAATATATGCCTTATTTCCAGCCTTATCTAGCTTCAACTTCCAGTCATTGTTTTCCGATCTACCTTTCTTTGTCATTTGGTAAATTTTGTTCCCCCATGTAAGCATGAAGTCATCCCCTAACTTTCTCTTTGCTAAGCTAAATAGATGGTATCTTGAGTCTAACACTGTGAAGTAGGTTTTCTAATACTATAATCATTCTTGTGGCTTTTCTCAAACCTTCTCCAATTTTTCAACATATGTCTTAAATCACAATGGGACCCAGCATTCCAGCAGCAGTCATAGCCATACCAAATAGAGGTAAAATATACCGGTGAGACACCTGCTCAAGATTCACCTGTTTATAGATCCAAGATTACATTAGCCATTTTGGCCTCACTCAGCCTCACAAATCTTTTTTCAGATTTACTGCTTCCTAGAATCCATCATTCTATAAACACATGCTTACTGTAAATACGTCTCATGTGGCTTACATTCTTTCTTCCTAGATAGTTATATTTAACAGTACTAAAATGCATATTATTTTATTGTTCCCAATTTACCAAATGGTCCAGATTGCTTTGCACCAGTGACCTGCTTCTGCATTATTTCCCACCTGCACCACCCCCCAACTTTTATGTCACATACTGATTTTATCAATGATGATTTTATGTGTTTTTTTCCTAGATCACTGATAAAATTGTTAAATAGCACAGGGCCCAGAAGAGCTACCCAATGACAAGTCTCAATTTAAAATTACATTCTGACATCTATCATTTCACTATCATTATAATAAATAGCATGTGTTCTATGTTAATTTTATATTGTACTAAATTTTTAATCAAAATGTTAAGCAGTAGCAAGTGAAACTCCTTACAGTGGTCTATTATGTCAATACTGTTATCTTTAATGACCAAACTTGCACTGGAATCAAAAAAGGTATCAAATTAGCTTGATGGGATCTATCTTCCATGAACTCGTGTTGATTGCCTTTAATTATATTGACCTCCTTTCATTCTTTAATAATCAAATTATGTATAATCCACTCCATTATCTTTCCTGGGATTGGTATCAGACTGAAAAGCCAGTAATTACTCTTCTCATCCCATTATCTTTTTTTAAATATTGACACAGCATTAGTATCCTCCAATCTTTTGGAACTTCCCCAGTGTTCCAAAAGCTGCTGCAGCAGCTCTTTTAAAACTCTTGGGAGCACATTATCTGATCGCTGAGGGTGCATCTATACTTGCATTCCTCTTTCGAAAGAGGTGTGCAAATGAGGTCAATTGAAAATGCAAATGAGGCATAAATTTGCATACTGACACCTCATTTGCATATTCTAATTTCAAAAGAGCTTCTTTTGAAAGGAGAAAGCTAGTGTAGATGCTGTTCTTTTGAAAGTAAACCGCATCTTTGAAAGAATCCTTCTTCTCATTAAATAAAGCTCTTTCAGAATTAGAGGAACGCAAGTGTAGATGCACCCTGAATGATTTCTCTCCATGTACTATATATAATCAGTTAGAATATATTATATTACAGAGGATGTTTTTGAGTATATTCAATTCTATGAAGTTGACAGGAACAGATGGTATTCACCTAAGAGTTCTGAAGGGCTACTAATTCTGCATGTAACCTATCACTTAAATCAGCCTCTGTACCAGATGACTGAAGGAATGGAGGAAAGCTCACATTGCTCTTATTTTTTTTAAAAAGGCTCCAAAGACAAGGCAATTACAGGTCAATAAGACTAACTCAGGCTATGTCTGCACTAGACAGAACCCATGGGGTATCCAGATTCCCAATGCATTCTGTCAACAGTAAGTCAACAGAATGCAACACTTTTGTCAACAGCTGTACCTGTCTCCCCACAAGGAATAATGGCTGTCAACTGAGATCTGCCGACAGAAAGCCAGACTGGACTTTGTCAACAGACAGAGCTTCTGGGACACCAGGCAGCCCTGTCTGCTGTGCTTCCGGTTGGCCATTTTGCTGAAAGACAGATGGACAGTCCAGCCACTTTCTGTTGACAGAGTGGATCTCTCTTGAGATCCACTTGAGAGTTTGGCCACAATCTGTCGACAGAAGTTTTGTTGGAAGATATCTTCTGACAAAAATGTCTGTCGAGGAATCCCTGCAGTCTAGACATTGCCTCATTGTTAGGCACATAGATGAGCATGGTACTTTGGGAAAGAATCAATACAGCTTTTGTAAAGAGAAATTATGAGGGTATCAACAATCATGATAACAAGGCTGATCTGGTTGATACTTGTCCTTGAACTTTCAAAAACATGTTGACAATGTCCCACATTAAAGGCTCATTATGTTTAGGGTATTTGAGTCTCTTACTTTTTGTCATCCCAAAGAAAGCAACCCCTCTGGAAAAATGTGTGTTTGTGGGTACCCACTAAAGACAAGAGCCCTAAGAACCTAGATATGGAGTGGCTGCTGTATTAATTATGATGTAATGCTATAGACAGTGGGCTTCAAGTAACCCAGAGTGTTGAACCCATGTGTAACTGCCCACAGAATTGAACCTGGGACTTTGGTACAGGGTCCTCTAGAGCTTGAGCTACAGGCTAGCTGCTCTTGGCTTAGGCTGTAGAGGACACTCATTCTTTGTCTGTCATGTGGTCTAGGAGCCACTACATGGGACAGCTAACCACACCTTGGTGTGTGGGTTACACTTGCACTCATGGAAACACTCTGCAGTAGCCTAATGAAAATATTGGGTTGATACATGCTGGTCTTATTTAAAATTGCCTCTTGGCTTTTTGCATTGCTTAATTTGTGCCAGGGCTGAGGCCAAGCACGTTTAGCCTTGGCCATTCATAGCTGCAACACTTCTGGGTTTCTTGGTTTGCTTCATCCATGGTGAATGTTAAAAACGTTGCTTGATCACTTCTTTCATTACAAATTAACCACTGACTACTTGAAATCTAAAATAATCTCACTATATATTATATAATTTATTTTTGAAGCAATATTTTCAAGAAACATCTTGATCAGGAAGCAGAGGGAGTTGGTAAAATGTTCATATTTTTACAAGTCTGGTAAGGGGGTGAATAATGTTCTCAAGCAACAGGAAAAGCCACCCTGTTACCGGCAGGGAGAGAGATTTTTCACAGCAGGTCAGCGCTATCTCTGAATCTGTTCTCCTTCAGAGCGTGAATCCATCACCTTCTGGAGATGTGGATATTCTCGACTGAAACTATTCCTTATTTGTTATCAAGGAAGACCCATGATAAAAAATTGAAGTCCTTTGAATTAATCAGAAGTTTTGCCCCAGTAAGGAACCTGGGATGGGCCCATATTATTTTTTGCTATTGTCTATTTGAATTGTTTTAATTACAAAAGTGGGACAAATGAAAATCTCTCGCCAAGTATAAGACAATTCAGACAATCTTTCATGAATTTTGAACTTCCCCGGCCATCCTGTTTGCAGCAATTAAAGTTGCACAGGTTCCTGTATTTCTTTGGTATTATTTTATCCCACCTCTGGAGGAGCTTCCCCCTGCCCCCACAAATCTGCCCATCCTCTATCCAGCAATTCACTTTGTTCCCTGATTTTTAAGCCAAACCTGGATAGCTCAGTGGTTTGAGCATTGGCCTGCTAAACCCAGTATTGTGAGGTTAGTCCTTGAGGAGTCTGGGGCATTTAGGGATCCGGGGTAAAATGAAGATTTAAAAAGAAAAAAAAAAAAAAAGAAGAAGCAGGGGGAGGGAGGGGGATGGTGCTTGGTCCTGCCAAGAGGGCAGGGGACTGGACTGGATAACCTCTGGAGGCCACTTCCAGATTTATGAGGGGTGTGTGTGTGTAATCCTACATCAATTCTGCCTGTCCCCTTACTGCCCCTCCACCCCCCGCCATGACTTCTGTTTCTGCAGCCATACCTCTGCTCTTCTTGGAATTCTTCACTTCCCTGTCCTATACCCAGGGGCAGGATGGCTACAGAAGGCTTCCTTTCTCCCTCTTGCAGGTTGAGGACAAGTCTAGTGGTTCTTGATAACCCCATGACCCTTCCTAGAATGGATGTTGCAGAGGATGTGGTGAGGGGAGCCATCCCTGTTGTTCATAAGAGGGGAAAGGAGCTGCCCTGGGCAACTGT
The DNA here is from genome assembly GCF_033958435.1 of Carettochelys insculpta. Taxonomy (NCBI): domain Eukaryota; kingdom Metazoa; phylum Chordata; order Testudines; family Carettochelyidae; genus Carettochelys; species Carettochelys insculpta. Next base: position 156,498,668 of record NC_134138.1, on the reverse strand, counting down.
TCACATTCCCCTTGCCTTTTGTAAGAATGGTGTAGGGCCCTAAAGGGAGGAGAGACTGCCAGTGTACTGTCCTGCAGAAGGTGGGTATGTTTTGAGAGGGGCTTTGTTCCCAGGCAGGCCTGAAATTCTCTAGTGGGATGGGGCCATTGTTATCACCTGACAGGCAGCAGTCCCAGGCAATATCCTGTCATTCACAAAAATCAGAAAGTTGGTAGCAATGAGTTATGCATGTGAACAAGTAATCAGAACTCATATTTCATAGATTTAAATATTTTAAGGCCAGAAGCTGCCACTATGATCAGCTAACTTGAAGTTCTGCTTAACACAGATCACAGAATTCCGGTGATTCTGCATTGAGTCCAGAAAATTATGGTTGAACTAAATTACATTTTTAGGGGAAAATACACCATCCAACTTATATGCAAAGATGTCACTGAGGTTTGATGTACTTAAGTTTTTGAACCGTTTGTTTGTTAATGCTATAGTCATTTAGTCTAAATGAATCACGATTTACTAATGAATCATGATTTACCTTTTCGAGGGTGTTTGGGAGTAAAACAGCATACTTAATTAACTAGTAGATTAATGTATTTTAAAACCAAAAGGGATCCATTTTGTCCATATACATAACACAGGCTATTCCTGATTGTAATGCCTGGCTCACACCCCAAATCTTCTGAATGAACTACTGCGTATATTAGAGAAAAGCAGGCAGTTTTGATATAAAGATATTGGGCACGTCTACACAAGGAGCTAACTTAGCAGATAACTTTGAAGTTAGGGGCTTCTTCGAAGTAGCTTGCAAAGTATCTACATTTCAAAGTTAAGTAAAGGAGCCCAACTTGGAAGTCTTTACTCCATTCCCAGAAAGGGAGTAGTACCCTACTTTGAAGTTCAACTTTGAAGTATGGTGTGTGTAGCTGCTCAGCTTCGAAGTCTGTTACTTCAAAATTGTATTTTGAAGTAAGCAACTTCAAAGTAATTTTTGTAGTGTAGACCTGGCCACTGGAACCAGCCCAACTGTTGCTAAGCTATATGTATGGTTCCTATCTACCTTAATGTTTTTCTGTGCCCTCAGTCCATCACTGTCGTATCTAAATGATGATGAGCACAATAGAAACACTAAAACAGATAGGTTTCTTGAGAAAGGTAAAAATGTCCATAGTACAGCTGTCAACTGTGGAATGCTGAATTTAGGGTGAAAATAACATGGAGACCACAGTGATAGTCAGTTTATGCCTTTATAATGCATGAAGTAAAAATCCTCTAGTATCTTCTTCCATGATCATTTTTTTCATTGAAATATTACACTTTATTAGCCCATTTCCACATGCATACCTAACAAAACTTATTATGTTATCCAGACTTCATACACCTAAAATGTGACCTTCAACTATTCGTTAAAGGGACTGTCCCTTGGTAGTCTGTCATGTCTGATAATGATGTCTTTAGCTCGCACAGGCTCATCAGTTGTGGACATCCATGTGGCTGAGGAGTCCAAGCCTTGAACAGCATGGGCATTCACAGTAAGGGCAAGGGAATTGTCTTGGCTCTGTCAGTGCGGCTGCTGCTTTCCTCCTCTCACAAGCATCTATCAGGCATATGCATCACTGTTCCTAGATGCTGTCATACACGTGTTGTACAAGAGCACGCCAGCCTGCTTGGTCTTCTGAATGCTGCTCTATCTGCTTTGGCTTTAATCCAGCATGACCAATGTTCGCCTTCATGCAGTCTTTATACTTCATGTGAAGCCTACTGTGATTCCTTTTGCCCTGGGAAAGTTCACCATAGAGGAGTTGCTTAGGGATTCTTGACTCTTCCATTCATATGACATGCCCTGTCCAGCGAAGCTGGGCTTTCAGGATCATGGCTTCGATGCTCGTGGTTCCTGCTCTGTTAAGGACTTCCAGGTTCATGACTCTGTCGTGCCATCGAATGTGCAGTATTGACCTCAGGCTGCACGTGTGGAAGCGCTCCAGCAGTTTCATATGTCTTCTGTACAAGGTCCAGGTTTCATATCCATACAGGAGACTGGTCAGGGCAGCAGCCTTGTACACTTTCAGTTTATTGGGCTGTTGGATATTGTGCTGATTCAACACTTGCTCTTTCAGACGTCCTAGTGCTCGGCTGGCCTGGCAGATGCTGGCATTGATTTCTTTGTCAAGGGAGCCATCACTGGCTATCACACTGACGAGGTACTTGAACTCCTCTACTGTTTTTAACTCTGTTCCTTCAATAGAGATTGAAGCGGGGAGAGCAGCAGATCCTGGAGCAGGCTGAAACAGTACCTCCATCTTTCCTAGGCTGATGGTCAAACCAAAGAGGCTGGAGATCAGATTCCTTGTGCGCCATGAGTGCACAGTTGTCCACAAAAAGGGCTTCAAGGATGAGTCTCTCAAGCATTTTGGCTTTAACATTCAAATGACGAAGGTTGAAAAGTGACCCATCAAGCCTGTACTTTATGTAGACTTCATGGTCTAGGTCCCTAACTGTGTGGCTGAGGACACGTGAAAAAGAGGTTGAGCAGCACTGGGGTCAGCACGCACCCTTGCTTCACACCATTTGATATCTCAAATGGATCTGAGGACTCGCCATTCAAAAGAATAGAGCCAGTCATGTCATCATGGAAGAGGCATATGAGATTAACGAATCTTCTCGGGCAGATGAATTTTGACAGGATAATCCTCCTTTCGGTTCGCAGATGGATCCGTCCTCTGCAAGTCTGGTCTCGCTCAGGGCATCTATGTCAATGTTATAGCATGTCAGTTCTCTTGCTATGAGGGCTCTCAAACACCTTGGTCATGTCTATAAAGACAGCTTATAGCTCCAAGTTCTGCTCTATGAACTTTTCCTGGGCCTGATGAACAGCAAAGATTACGTCAATGGCAATGCAGCCTGGGAGGAAACCACGCTGTGCCTCTGGTAGGTTTTCCTCTGAGATGCTGATGATCAGACAGTAGAGGATGACTAGACCCAAGACCTTCCCAGGAGTAAAGAGAAGGGAGATGTCCCAATAATTTCCACAGTCAGCTTTGTTGCCCTTGTTCTTGAAGAGCAAGATGATTATGGCATCCCTAAAGTCTTTGGGTATGTCTTCTTCTTCCTAGCTGGTCAAAATGCTGTGAAAGGTTTCAGGTGTCACTGGTTCTGCTGTCTTGAAAATTTCAGCAAGGATGCCATCCATTCCAGGGGCTTTGCCAGAGCTGGTCTGGCTGCCTTTTTGACCTCTTCCATTGTAGAGGGCAGATCAAGACTGTCTATCATGGGTTTCTGAGGGATCTGGTCTAGGGCCACAGGGTTGACAATGGAGGGCCTGTTGAGAAGGTTGCTGAAGAGCTCTCTCCACCTATCGTTGATTCTACTCTTCTCCCTTAGGAAGGTCATGCCAACTGCACACAGGAGACGTGTAGTACTTGGCTTTGAAGGTCCATATGCTGCTTTAATAGCACTGAAGAACACCTTGGAGTTCCTGGTGTCACCGTAGTATTGGACTTCATCAGCTTTTCTCTCCCACCACTCATCTTGTATTTTGCATAGTGCAGTCTGTGCCTGACTTTAAAGGTGCTTGAGACGGTTGTATTTGGAGATTGAGGACTGATTATTTTGCCATACCAGAAATGTGTTCTATTTTTCCCCTAAGGTCTTCATGATGGTCTCATTATTGTCATCAAACAGGTCTTGGTGCAATCTCTTTTTCAGTCCTAGTGTCAACTTGCATGACTTCATCACCAAGGTTTTAAACTGGTCCCACTTTTTGTGTTGGGTTTCCAGTCAGAGGTCCATGGGATGTCAGCACGTTGTCAAGGTGGGCTGTGAATTACTCAAGATGACCAGTATGTTGCTGCTTCCCGATGTTGAAGGAGGGTCTGATGACCTTGAGCTTCTTGTGGTGCAGTGATGTGATGTGCAGCATAAAGAACAGATCTGACGAGTCTTCGATCAGTCCAGCACTTGGCTCCCTGAATGGCTCTGGTGATCTTAACATCACGAACGTCCTGCCTGCAACTGATGACATAGTCAATCAGGAGCCACTGTTTTGATCTTGGGTGCATCCATGTGGTCTTGTATTTATCGGCCTGCCTGAAGAGAGTGTCGGCAATTCTCAGGTCATTTTCTGCACACAATCTCAGCAGAAGAAGGCCACTGGCATTCATGCTGCAAATGCCGTGATGCCCCAGCACCCCTTTCCAGTTCCTACAGTCTTTGTCAACTCTGGCCTTGAAGTAACCCACCCGTAGAAGCTTGTCACTAGGAGGAGTTGCTTCACATGACGATCAAGGTCCTCATAGCAACTCTCTTGTGCTTCATCGCTGCTGGTCAGAGTGGGGGCGTAAGAGCTGTAACCCCTCAGGGTTCAGGGGGAGCAGAGCTTGATCTAACACTCACTGATGCAAGTTGGTAGGTCAGGAAGCTGGCACAGAAGTGATGTCTTGATGGCAAGTTCCAATCCATGGATTCTGTCTTTGTTTTCCGGCCTGCCTTTCCAGAAGAAGGCGTAATCTCCTTTTGGTTCATAGATGTATCCTTCCTCTGCAAGTCTGGTCTTGCTCAGGATGGCTATGTCAATGTTATAGCATGCCAGTTCTCTTGCTGGTAGGGCCATTCTTCTCTCAGGCCTCATAGTGTTCTCCCTGTCCAAGAGGGTGTGAACATTCCATGCTCCAAATATCATCTTTCTTTTCACTGTTTTTCAGTCTTTGTGAGGGTAAAACTACCAGTTGCAGCATGCTGGCCAGTTTGTTTGGGACAAGCAATTTTTGGGACACCTTTTCCAGTCCTGTCCCTCATTTGAGGGTGGCCAGTGCTGCTCATTAAAAGGTCTGCTCAGTCTTCTGGAATGTTGCCAAACTCCTCTGTTGTCCCAGGGTCAGAGTCAACAGACCAAAGTCCACAGGCCACTTACGTGCTGGTTTAGAACTGTGACTCCCAGTGGTCACCTCCACCTATTGCTTCGTCCCTCCCCCATCACCACAGAGATCTGAAGTAAACAGAAGATGTAGAAGGATAAAGTAGACTAATAATGTAGACTGATTTGAGAGATGATAACGTGCAAAGAACCTGTGCGGGAGAATGTTTAAAGTGGAAAAGCCATTGCACAGAGGCAGTTCCACTCTCTTGGCCTCGGAAGCCTGGTTCCAGTGGTACGAAAAGTCATCATGGCTGGAGACTTCCTAGGCTGCAGTGGATGTCCATGAAAGATATCAATGATAATGCAGAGGCAGCGGTGAGAATGTGCAGGGAGTTGGGAAGTTGGTTTAAAACAAATAGAGGTACGAGACAAGGAGATCCAGTATCGCCAGGTATCTGCATCGCACATCTAGAGAGTGTGATGGACAAGATCAAGGAAGAGGTAGAAGAGATATGTGTGCACGGAAAAAGAATTAACAACTTGAGGTTCGTGGATGATATAGTTATTATTGAGGAAGATGAGGAGAAGCTAGCGAAAATTGTGCGGGTGTTAAATGAAGAAGGGAAGCGGTACAGACTGATTATGAACATTGATAAACAAAAGCAATGGTATTTGGAGACAAGGAAATAGGAAGGAAGATCAGTGTCGATGGTATTGAACGAGAAAAATGTAAAGAAGTTCACATATCTGGCGAGCAACATAACATATGATCTAGACTGTAAGAAAGAAATAGCGACTAGAATAGTGAAAGCAAGAGCAAGTTTGAAGGCGATGGATAAGATCTGGAAAAGCAAAGCAATTAGCTTAAGAACGAACCTGAGTGTCTTGAAAACGTGTGTATTCAGCAGCACGTTGTATGGATGTGAGACATGGGTGATAAAGAAAGATTTGAAAAGAAGAATATTGGCATTCACAAGGAGTTGTTATAGATGAGAACAGGATGGATGCAAGTCACCAATGAGGAATTATATAGGAAGATACAGCCGAAAGAGAACCTGCTTCAGAAGGTTATAAAACGGAAGCTACAACTATTTGGACATATTTGCAGAATGAACAACGAACGAAAAATCAAGACCCTAGTATTCAGCATATGGATGGTTTGAATAGGTGAAGCAGACCCCACAGAGAATGGATAGATGATGTAGTAGATTGGTGCAGAGCTAGTCTACAGAAACTAAGCTACTCTGCACCGGATAGGGAAAGATAGAAGGAAATAGTGAGAGAGGCATCAGACACCAAAGGGTGCTGAGCCCACAGTTATTGATGATGATGATGAGTGGATGGTCATGCCATCTTCAGAGCCTTGTCATGACCTTCACTCTCCACAGAGAGTTGCAGAGCCACCTTTCTGGTCATTGGATCTTGCTATTGATCTCATCTGTCCTGTCCATCAGAGCCACCTTCTCATGCTGGGATAGACAAGTCCCTATCTCACCAAAAGCTTCAGACCTGTCAGCTGCCTTCACCTTGGTTAGCTTGCCTGTTGAAGTGGTTTATTGGGGTGTGGCTACTGCACATGCTACATCTTCTTGGAGCCACAGGTGAGAACTGAGTGCCAGGTGGGGACCAAAGGTGTATGAACTGCCCCCCAAAGAGACATGACAAGTGACCCACAACAGAGATGCTACCCTTCCCTGGACACCCCATTCACCCCAGACTCTACTCTACAGTAACTTACATCAGTGTAGATCCAGAACAATTTTTCTGAAGTCAAATGAACTACATTAGTGTAAAGGTAGACTGGAATGTGGGCCATTGGGTTTTCATTGGTGCAATCTAAGTTAGAGTTTCCTGGGTATAGGGCAGAATTTGGTCAACTGTGACCTATAATTCTGTCAATTTTTTATAAATCACTTTGTTTTGATGATCACAAAGAAGTAAATCAGAGGACCAAATATAGACTTGTGAATGAAACACTATTAATTTCATTTCAGTGGAATTATACCAGGGCTGAATTTGGACAAAAGAGTGAAATTTTCTTTTAATAAAGTCCTATGAGTGCATGAGTTAGCATGAGTTTTCCTCAGATCGATCGACTCTGGATTACACACTGGATTACACACACATTTCTTCTTGACAATTTTTAAGTGTAAAAATTTGCACAGAAAACAAGAAAAGATAAAAATCCCTTCTCACTAAAAACAGAAGCTTTGGAAGGAATGCCTGCCAATAAAAAGATGTCATGCTTTTGTTAATTAAATGAACAAAGAAAAAAAACAGTGCAGTAGGCTGTATCCGACATAACAGCTTCTACTAATAAAAAGTAATAGACAATTTACTGCATTCAATTCTTTTGAATACTATTATACAAGGTAATAGAGTTTTGGAAATGGAAGTCCTACAGCCTGTCAGAAGAAGCTTTCTTCCCCCTTTTTTTTTTTTTTATTAAATGACTAAGTGCAGCAGTCTGTGTCCTATCTCTCCCTCTTGCATCTATTGGATTGTATTATTTTACATTTTGATTGAAATGATGTCACCAGCAGATAAAAGCCTTGCACAGGCATTGTAATTGAATCAGCCTGAGTTGTTTATTCTAGTGATCTACAGCGATGCTTTGCTTGTCCTACCATAGAATACATAAAAGATCCCCTCTTGTTTAACATGCCACTGATTAGATCTATTTAAAAATAAGGAAAAAGAATCAAATGGTGTGTTGGGGAACAGAAAAAATGAAGTTGCAAAGGAAAAACTGGGGAAAAAATAAATGAGAAGAGACACCATCTGCAAAATATTCCATGTGTGACTGAAAGTTTCAATAAATAAATTTCACATGGCATCAGCACCAGATGCAAAGATTTGATTGACAACATTTAAATGATGGTTAATGGGAGCATGTACGTTTTGGATAGGTTTTTCATGCACACTTCCTAAATCAAACAACATTCATGCTTAGGGGTTTTTTTATTTGTTTGTTTTTTTGTTTTTTTTAGGAATACTTTGAGGGAAAACACTGCTTCAGACTGATGTTTCATTATTACCGTTGTTAGAAAATACATATTCAATAATTAAATTATTATTGTGACATGCTTTATGTCTCAGTTGAAGTATTCTGTATTTAATAGAAACAATATTAAAGTCAGTTGTATTGTGATAAGAGTTATTTAGTACTAGTGAAAATCAGAATTTACACATAATAGGAAAAGAGTCAGTCACAGCAAACTTATACATTGGCTATACAGACAAAATCAGCTTTCAGCTGTATTTATTACTAAGAGAGGTTTGCTCTTTTCAATAGTGGGGACATACATAACCATTTTCTTTTTCTTACTCTTTTATTTCCTGGATGTTCCCACTACTTTAAAGGATAATGAGGACAGGCTTTATCCAGGCTTTTCAAATAGTGCACCATAGCCTTAATCTTCAACCTCTCTGTTATTTCAGTACTGAAAAGGAACTGCCCATCATTCGAGAGTTAGTTGAAATGGAAATGGTGAGTTCTACAAAATAATTTTTGCAAGAAACCCAAGTTTAGCATTGTTTTCTGATTCAGAAATGCTTCTCTCACTGCTGCTACACCTAGCATCTAGGGTCTCGCTCTTAATAAAAAATGTTTATTTTTATTAGTATTCATTTCAAAATGTATAAAAGAGTTACAAAAATCATGAAGAGATTTCATTTTTTTAAACAAACACCATTAATAAAACATAAAATAATCATATTTGTTCAAGTGTATACTTAAAAATGTAAAGCTTTTACAAACAGACTTTTAACATTTTAAAGTGTGCATTGCTGCTAGAAATAACTTAATTTTGCTCAGAATTATGATATCACAATTCAAATAAACAAATGGAGAAAAAGGAAATCACTAGGCATTGAAATTGCTAGAAATAACATTTTAAAATTAATTAAAACAGAAATCAAATGCTGGACTCTCAGCACATAAATAAACATGATTATTTCCACTGATTTATGGTGAATCTGCACTTGAATGTTTGAACAATAACAATATAGCCTATGTCTTTTTGGAGGTCCTAGTAGTAGTTATATTAGAAAATTCATTTAGAATTATTGTGAACAACTGACAAATTGATCTTTTGGACCCGCAAGATATTTATAATTAATATCTTGCCCTTAAAAGGTAATATTATTTTTAAATCTTTGTAGTATATACTTTTCTGATAGTTCTAGTCTTTACAGATGTGAACTGAACATATTTACAAATATATCTATTTCAATTGTATTATATTTAACAAATTTTGATTTAATTTAAAACATAAACATGAGATTATTAATGTGAGGTGATCTACATGCATTTTAGTTGACTGGGTGCCCACTCCTCTAAAAACCATTACACACTGAGGCTACATCTACACTACAGAGATCTTTCAAAAGTTCTTCTAAAAGATCTCTTTCCAAAAAGGTTCTTTCCAAAGAGCGCATCTGCACACACAAAAAAGTGGATTGATCTTTCGATCTTCTCTTTCAGGAGAGAGCTTTCACACATTCCCCCACTATTTTCAAAGAACAGGCCAATGATCGAACAATCTGGTGCCGTGAGGACTGGTCTTTCATAAAAAGGGCCCATGGAGCATCTACGCACACAGTTTTTTAGAAGAAGCTTTTGAAAGGAGGTGCTCTCCCTGATCCGGGAGCAGAAGAGGACTTCCAGAAGAAGAGCCACATTCTTTCAATTTCAGATTGAAAGAGCGCATTTTGTATTTGGACACTCCACGTGTTCTTTTGAAAAACGCCTCATTTTTCCAAAAGAACTTGCTAGCATAGACATGGCCTGACAGTGTTTGAAAGCAGGGTAAAAGCAAAATGAAGTTAAGAAAAATGCATATGAGATTTTTTTCAAATACATATTAGTTAAAAATGTACTATATAGTTATTGTACAGGTCTGCCAATGGAAATGGGGACAAAAGGGGCAGCTGTCAAAGACACAGTGATTTGAAAGGTCCTGGAGCTCTCAACCATTGCTACAATGCCAACAACAGCGGCCGGAGCCCCAGACCTTCTAAATTGATGTCTGAATCCTGGGCAATGTGCATCAAGCAGTGCTTAAGGAAGGCTAACCCCTTCCCCAGAATGCTAACTGGGCAGGCCAGCCCCACCTTGCCCAGGTCCCAGTGAAGTCTGCCAGATGCCCTCTTATTACATAAGCTTGGCCTGGTGCACAGAAGCAAACTGTTCTGTTTCCAGGCTCACCAGCCACCAAATCACATTCTAGTTCAAGAGCTGGCAAATATCATTCACATCACATAGGTGACTTGTGGCTTCTGGAACATGGTGAAGTAATACTGACGGACTCAGGGCAACTGACAAACTTGCCAGGACCCTCAGGAAGGTAGTGGGGGGAAGTCTCTGTGCTCCTGGAAAGGGTGGGGCATCAGGGAGAAAGGGTGGGCCTGGAGCAGCCAGCCCTCAGCAGCACCTGGACTGTGTTGCACAATGTGCCACCACAACAGGACTCAGAGCCCCAGACCCTTTTGAATTGCTGGAGCTGTTGGCAGTTGCCCCATTTGCCCCACCCCCACCTCCCATTGGTGGGCATTGCGATTCCCTCCTTTCAGTTTTGTGCCATAGCTCTCTTTATAGAGCGTCGTGGAGAGGAACATCTCAGAGCGTTATGTATTCTCTTACCATCTTCTAACCTTCTCATAACAAAATAAATACAGTAAATTCCTTCAATCTGGTCTCTGATGATTCGGAAATCCTGATGTTCTGGCATCTAGCAAAAATAGTCCCATTTACAGAGATAATCCAGCAAAATTTGATGGTCCAGCATATCCGTCATCTTTAAGTATTTAAGTTTCTTTAAGTATTTAAGTTACAATTAGTAAATACAGTACACTATAAAGTTTAAGTTTCTGATAAATAAAGGAGGAAAATAGCAGCATTAAACTGTGAATTAGAAATTGTATTGAACGCTCTACAGTATACTTTACTGTATTTAACTGTAAAAGCTATGCTGCACACTAATCTCCTGATATAGGTACTTCATCTACTGCTATGGGTACTTCATTTTTTGATCATCTATATGGTATTGGTGAGTACAGGACAGTAGTATTTATAGTGTAATAAATTTGGTGCAGTGTAGTAAATAATACAGTACCAAAATAGTATATCACACATATATTAGTGAAATTAGAATGTCTTAGGGTATCATTATGGTGACATCCAATAGTCTGGAAAATTTGGTAATCCAGAATTTGTCCGGTCCCGGATGTGCCAGATTAAAGGAATTTTATTGTAGTAGGATGGGTAAGCTGGTTAGAATAAATAAGAACAATACTTCACCTCACAGAATCTTCTTTAAAGTACAAAAACAAACCGCAGTTAATTTATTTTCCCATAATTTCATTTTTTTTTAACTTTGGTGAGTTGTTGTGAAGATCAGGAGTTTGATCCATCTCCCATTGATGTTAACAGGATCTTTTTCTTTTCACTGACTGCAGTAGGATCTGGTTTAAACATAGGAAGTAGTGTACTTCCAGGCTCAGTAGAACCAGTAAGTGCTGCAAATCTCACATGGAAGCCTGTTCAAGTGAGATTTGCTGCCCAGTTTTGCAAACCTAGTTTTGCAAACACAGATAATTTTGATGAGACTCAGATAGGCATCCAATTCCAGATTTCTAGGAGCTTATCAAAACCAAGGTGAATTGTCATACCTTTTGAGGTTTGCCCATAGTACCAAAAGTACATAAGGCTTCCAACAGCAGAGAATTGGGGTGAGAACATGGAAAGGTGAAGTCTGGGACTAGACTGTGCTCCCCGAGACTTCAGCCAGAAAGGGGCACTGACATGCTCCAACTTCAGCTGAGGAAGGGACAGACAGCCATCCTCTGGCCCCCACCCCAGCTTCTCCTCCATTGTCTTCACCACCCTCACAACCTGACTTCCCATCCTACCCCCAGCCTTTGGGAGAGCCATCAGCATTAAGGGGTAGCTGATGCCGTTTTGAACCCGGTACTAGGTGTAAGAAATTTTTTACAGAACTTAGGTTTCCCTTTTCTCTCCTCTCCATAACAACCATAAAAAGAAATCAATTCCTATCTCTAGGCACGCAGGAACAAACATATATTAAAAACCTAGTGTGTGAGTGGGATGCAAGGAAAATCAGTAAAGATATAGTGAATCTTTCAATGAGTTATTACAAATAAAGATATATGAGTTATGTATTGACACTGTCCTTTAACTTCACAGGAAGGCGTGGGAGATATGTAGAAGGATTTATACTAGAAGAGAACATAAGAGAACACGCACAAGGTGCAATTTCCCTCTTTTTATTTATTTATTATAAAAATAAAACAAACAAGAATTAATTAGACAGTGCAACATTATTAAAGAAAAATAATCATTACAGCTAAAAAGGGGGGGTTGTATAACACATTTTTCTTGTGAAGAAATCTGTATGTAAAAAGTTGACATGGTATACTGTTTATATATCTTTGTATATACTTGCTGTTTATCTCTAAAGCAGCATGCATTCCATATGGAAGAAGGGGTTGCCATGGTATCTGCACTTTAAAAAACCTGAATAGCAGATCTGAAAGAAGCATAAAATCGATTAAACAAGTTGTCATGTAAGTTACTTTGGCCCACAAGGATGAAACCTACGTACCTTTTCTTTTTTAAAAATTGTTTATTTTTTAGAAATACTGATTGTAACTTATTTATTCTTGGAGCTAAACACACAACTGGTCATCAACGTGGTCCTCTTGTTTTGAACACATACAATTTTACTGTGATTCATTTATTTTCATTTGCAAGAGAAGCCAGCAGTGTTAGTAAATAAATAATTGCTTAGTTTACAGAGGCTGGGCTGATGCCATTTAATCAAAGATTTAAATAAAAAAAGTTCTTTTTGACAAAGAAAGAAATTTCAAAATAAAGTTTGGAATCATTCTTGTACAAAATATTATAATCAAGTCACATCTCTTTTGCTCTTCCAATGATATAACTCAATCAGTGGAATGCAAGATTTACCATACAAGATTAGAACTTCTGTCTGTCTTTCCTAGTGTTTGTGTCTCTAGAGAAGCCAGAGTTGTGACTGGGATATTAATACTAAGATTCCAGTGGACAATTAGAAAACTAAATGCTTTTTGTAAGCATTAAATTGAACTGGAAGAGCAAGATGGGACAAAGACCTTATGGATGTTTTCAGAATTCTATCTACTTAACTTCCTTGGAGGCAACAACAAATTCATTGAGTAAATCACAGAGGAGAAGCTTTACCTACCTGAACAATTCTCATTGGTTGAACATAGCTTTTGGGAAAACGTCAATGTTACCTAGCAACCACTGAAAGCTTTTGAATGTTTTATACATTAACCATATTGTGAGCATCAATACTCTCATAGGCAGCTTCAGGGCAATCTTGTCTTAGTAGGGACCTACAAGTCCAAACAAAAACAAAGCAGAAATTTCATTTTTCATGGTTATCAGATTCAGTTATCAAAAGCTGCCTGGCCAAACTCTAAACTCAAATAGTTTCAAGGATAAATTAGATATTTGCAAGAATATCTCAGAAAGGGTGTGTAGAACTTCACTTGCTGTCCCAGTTCTCCTCTCTTACTTCTCACTATGTAGCTTTTATGGCCTGTGACATTGGAAGTGGTTTGGGTATCCCATACAAGCGTAATGAATGATCTTGCAGACAAGTCTTCATATTAGCAGTGATTTGATTTTCCTTCCTGAGATAGACCCATGATTCCAGTATCAGGTGGCATGGTGACAGGTTTTTCTAGGACCAACCACAGTGTGGGCTCACAGTACAAACAAGGACATCCACAGATCATGGAGCTGATAACTGAGTCATTAAGTTTCCAGGGCACCAATAACGACCCTAGCATATCTGGAACTATAAACAGATCCACACGTCATATTTTTACTTCACATACAAGAATGATACATGAACAAATATATAATATATAGATGTAGCAGATTGTAACTATAAAAGTGATATGTTACATGATAAACTATGTTTACACTGCCCCTCCCTTTTGGAAGGGCCACACAAATGTGGCCAATCAGAAATGAAAAGGAGGCAAAGATTTAAATATCTCATGCCTCATCTGCATATTCCCATGGGATCTCTCTCCCAGAAGAGCTGTTTTCGAAAGCTAAAACAGACGCATAGCTGGGGTTCATTCAAAAAGAAACCCTGCTTTCCAAGGCACACTTCTTCCCGAAAAAAATTAGGAAGAAGAGTGCTTTTGAAAGCAGGGTTTCCTTTCGAATGAACTCCATCTATGAGGCTGTTTTGGCTTTCAAAAACAACTCTTTTGGAAGCGAGATTCCATGGGAGTATGCAAATAAGGTGCAAGATATTTAAATCTGCACCTCATTTGCATTTCCAGTTGGCTGCATTTGCATGCCCCTTCCGAAAGGAAGGGACAGTGTAGACATAGCTCATGTTTTGCATAAAGCATCTTTAAGTTATGCATATTCACTTTCATAACAATGGGGGGCATCATATTAGGCGAATATATTCTTTTTGTGGATTGGACCCACTGGAAATACCAAGCTGGGTTAGTCTACTAGGCAATATAATTTAATACTACATTTATGAAAATGGTGCAAGAAATCTTGCAGCAAGCAGCTGTGGAATAATATTTTCTTAGAAATAATTTTATCCTACTCTAATCATTAATAAACTAGATTGTGCCCTGATTCATGAGGGTTTATGTTGTTTCCAAATATCATTGTCAGTGTAATTCTACTTTTTTGAAGCCTGCTAACCTCTTTCTTTGAAAAATAACATTTTAAATAATAATTATCCTCTATTTTCCCTATGTCATCTATTATTTTGTTTGAGTTTATCATGTGTCCTCTTTTACGTCTCTCCTGAGGAAATAGTTCCAGCTTATTTGACTATTTGTTTAAATTACACTTAGAATTTCACAGCTACTTTCAATTTCACATAACATATTTTAGGTATCTAATAGTTTCCTTCATCTCTAATCTTCGTTTCCACTACTGCACAGTATTTTCAACCACAAGTATTGGACAGTCGTGCTTCAGGCCTCCAAAATTCATGAGATTTTAAAAATATTTTTAAAAAATTAGATCTGGGATCCTTTGTATTTGACTTCTGATATTTGAACTATCTGTACTACTGTTCACATGAAAGATCTTTTACCACAACTATGAGAGCTGATTACTTTTTATTTTGTCATGGAAGCTGGAATTCTGGTCCATTAACATCATTCCAACACCCTAATCTTTATGTAAAACAGCAAATATTGTGAGACCTATGATCAAATTTCAAGACATGACAACACTCACTCCAGCTCAACTAGCTTCATTCTGATTCAGAGGGGCTGAACAGTACTGAACACTGTATTCTGAATGAAGTCTTAACATTGGCTCATACAATGGACTTACAAAATTTCCTGTATTATTTTCTGCCTCATTTTTTACATGTCGACATCTTTCTTATTTTTTGTCCACCACCACACATTGAGCAGAAATCTTCACTGATCTTTCCATAATGACACTGAGGACTTTTTCCTGAATATACGTAATTAATTTAGAATCCAATAAGCATTAAGTAGTTCAAATTATTCCTTCTATCATATATTACTTCATACATACATCAATACCGAATGTTGACCACTTTTCGGCTTCATCTGCACCTGGCTTGGTTAGATGTCTCAAATTCATCACAGTCTTCTCTATGCTTTACTAATTAAATTATTTTTGTGCCATCTAGAAATTTTAGCATACTTTCCATTTCCAGATCATCAGATATGGCAGATTTGTTAAAAGACCATAGTTAAGGTTGTGCCAGTATTTTACGGTTAACAGGAGTCATGAAAATATCTAAAACTATATTTTTGAGTTACAAGCCTACTTCAAAAGCAATCTGATCTTATTTGCAACTTTCTCAAAAAGCATCATGTGACTAACATTCTTCCAATGTCTTATTATTTCTTTAGATCTTTTTTAGAGGGAAAAAAGCAGAAGCAGGAAGGAAATTTATGTATGTAATTTCTTCGTGTTCATACTTTAGACTGATACTTACAAAATACAATTTCATGTGCATGGCTATTTTAAATGTTTAAAAGTTAATGTTTGACAATCAACAATATTAACACATTAACAATGTTGCCAGCATAAGACTTCTGATGACACAGTTTGTCTGCAAAAAGCAAATTTTCCAAACCTTGAGTCATTCCTCTGTCTCTTTTCTATATTTTAACCACTATTTCAACATCTATTTTACAATACAGACACTAGAACTGGATGCAATATTACAGTCTCCTTTTAGCAACAGAATCCCACTGGGAGCTCATGTTAAGTTGGTTATCCATGATGGTCATTAAGTCTTTTTCAGAATTACTTCATTCCATGTTTCCGTTCTCTGTCACATATTCTTTTTTCCTAAATGTATCAACTTGTATGTAGATCCCTAAAACTCATTTTGTATGCTTGTTGCCAAATCATCAACTGAGCAAGATCATTTAAACAATTAACTTCTCATCATAGTTTATTACACCTGCCTATTTTTGGGTCATCTGCAAATTCTGCTGTGAATTATTTTATATTTGCATCTAGATGGTTGAAAAATATATTGAATAATATGTAGCCAAGAACAAATTCCTGTGGCATACAACCAGAAAACCAACCATTCAATGAAGATTCATAGATGGATTCATATATTCCAAGAGCAGACGGGACCATTCTGATCATACAGTTTGACATCCTCTCTAACTTAGGCCATAAAGCTTTAGAATAATTTCCAGAATATAGTTTCTAGAAGCAAATCTTAATTTAAAAATGATCAGTGATGGAGAAACGATCAGTGATGGGGAAATCCACCACAACCCATGGTAAATGGCTCCAGTGGTGAATTACTCTTGTTTTTCAAAATGTATACATTATTTTCAGTCTGAATTTGTCATGTATCCACTTTTAGCCACTGAATCACGTTATAACTTTCTCTGCTAGGTCAAAGAGCTTCTTGTTAAATATTTGTTCCCCAAGTTGGTACTTATTCACTGTAATCGAGTCTCCCCTTAACCTTCTCTTTGGTAAGGTAAATAGATAGAGTACCTTGAGTCTAATGCATGTTTTTTAATCTTTTAATCAGTCTTGTAGCTCTTCTCTGAGCCCTTTTTCCCTTTTATCAACATCATTCTTGAATTGTGTGTACCAGAACTGACACAGCAATGGTTTAATCAGTGCTAAACACAAAGGTAAAGCAATCTAACTATTCCTAATCAAGATTCTCCTCTTTATTCATCCAAAGGTTACATTAAACCTTTACCCCAATATGTCACATTTGGAACTCGTGTTCAGATGATTACACAGAATGACCCCCAATCTTTTTCAGAATCATTGCTTTTCAGGACAGAGCCCCCTTCCATGTAAACATAATTTATATTGATTGTTTATAGCTTTGACTTAAACAATTATATTATAAAACTGCAGTTACACTGTTAACTCCAGCTTGGGACTAAATCAGAGGAGTGGGGGCTGGATAATGTCTATCCAAAAATATTAAAGGAACTATCAAATGAAATTGTAAGCCCCATAGCAAGGATTTTTTTTTACTTATCTGTGAACTCGGATGCTATAAACTATGGCTATGTCTACACTAGAGGGTTTTGTTAGCAAAATGCTGCCATGGTTGTTTTGCCGATAGAGTGGCCAGCAGTCCAGCCTCTTTCTGTCAACAGAGAGGATTGCTCTTCCAATCCTCTTGGTGGTTTGGCTGTGCTGTGTCAACAGAAGTTTTGTCAGAAGATATGTTCTGACAAAAACGTCTGTCGACAAATCCCTGTAATGTAGACAAAGCCTATGACTGGAAAATTGCTAATATAACATCTATTTTTAAGAAAGAAAGGAAAAAAGTAATTCAGGAAACTACAGGCCTATCACTTTAATTTTAATTGTATGTGAGATATTAGAATACACTTTGAAAGAGAAAGGTGTTAAGGACATAAAGATAATCAGTCATCTGGGTAAAATATAACATGGATTTCACAAAAGGTAAATTGTGTCAGATCAATCTCATCTCCTTCTTTCAGAAGATACTGATCTTTTAGACAAAGGAAATGCAGTAAATCTAATCTACCTGGGTTTTGTTGAGACACTTGCTAGAGTTCCACATAGGAAATAATTAGCTGAATTGGAGAAGATGGGGATTAATATGAGAATTAAAAGATTTATAAGGTAGTGATTAAAGGGGAGACTACAGCAGGTCACACTGAAAGATAAAGCATCAGGCTGGAGGGAGGATAGTGGAGTTCTAATGAATCGGTTTTAGGACTTATTTAACATTTTTATTGATAATGTTGGCACAAAAGTGGGAGTGTGTTAATAAATTTTGCAGATGACACAAAGTTGTGAAATGTTGCCAATACAGAAGAGGACTGTAATATCACACAAGAAGATCTTGAGGTCCTTGAAAACTACAGTAATAGATACAGGATGAAATTTAATAGACGCAAAATTCAGTGGCAGGCACTTACGGAGATTCTGCTATAAACAATGGCTATATACATTGGAATTACCAAAGATGGAGAAGGAGCTGGGTGTATTGGCATATCATAGGTTGACTATGAGCCACCAATGTGAAGCGGCCGTGAAAAAGAGACTAATGAAGCCCTAGGATGTATCAGGCAAGATATTTCAAGTAGAGATATGGAAGTGTTAGTACCTTTATATGAGACACTGGTGATACCTCATCTGGAAGACTATGTGTAGTTCTGGTCTCACATGTTAAAAAAAAATTAATTCAGCTGTAACAGGTACAAAGAAAGGTTACTAGGATGATCAGAGGAAAGGAAACCTTACTTTATAAGAGAAGACTCAAAGAGCTTGTGTTATTTGGCCTAATCAGACACAGGCTAAGAGGAAATATGATTGCTCTTTATAAATGCATCAGAGAAAAAAATGCCAGGCAGAGAGGGGAAGTTTTTAAGTTAAGTATTAGTGTTAATACAGGGACAAATGCATTTAAACTTGCCATCAATACGCTGAGGTTTGAAATTAAATGAAGGTGTCTACCCATCAGAGGAGTGAAGTTCTGGAACAACCTTCAAAGGAGAGTAGCAGGGGCAAAAAACCTGTCTTCAAGACTGAGCTTAATGAATTTATGGAGAGTATAGCATAATGGGACTGTTTAAAATGGCATATAGCTGATCTGTGACTGCCGCTATCAAATCTTTCCCATAGCCCGTGAAGGGTCACTAGTTGTGGAGGGCTCTGAGTTAGTACACAAAATCCTTTACAACTTGTCTGGGGCTTGCCCAGAAGCTCAGGGTTCAACCAATTACCATATATCGGGTTGGAAAAGAATTTTTCCCTGGGTGAGATTTGTATAAACCTTGGCAGAACCTTCCTCTGCCTCACAGGCATGAATCACTTGAGGATTAAAACTGGTGAATTCTCTACATAACTTGAAGTCTCTAAATGATGCTTCAAAGATTTCAGTAACACATCCAAAGGGTGGAGGCTATTGAAGGCAGAAGGTGGTTATGGTTCTGAAGCCCTGCAATTTTCAATAGGTCAGATTAGTTGACTGTGATGGTCATTTCTGCCCTTAGTCTCTATAAATCAGTTGTTACATCCATGTTACCCATGTGCTATATTGACCAGAGAAAATGATATTTTAATCAGAATCCATGGGATACTAAGCCAAATATTTATCAGAAATCTCTTACATCAATCAATTACCTTTATCAATCAAGCTTGTAATCAAATATACCAACTTGTATTTGACAATATGTGTTTTCCATAAACTGTACGGATTAGATTTCATTATGCTCTTATTTTTTAGTTCTTTACCTACTGAATCCTGTATTTGCTTTTTCATGACTTTGCTGGGACTGTTGTCTGTCTAACTGTCCAATCAGTTTTTACTGATTTTTTTTTTGTCCTCTGTACTTTTAAATGTCATTCTGTATTGGAATGAGATGGACCTGATGAAGTGGGTCTGTCCCACGAAAGCTCATCGCCAAATAAATCATTTTGTTAGACTTTAAAGTGCTACATTTCTGCTGTTTTGTTTTGTTGGAGTACAGACTTACACGGCTACCTCTCCATTACTATTTAACTGTTCAATAGTTTACCCAGGTCATCCCACTGACTTTTTTACCCATTATCACTAGTGTAACACTATGTGGGGAGGTGGGGGCAGTTTAGATCTCTGCAATTTTCTGAAATAATAATTCTCATAACTATTATTTGTGTTTATTTGATTGAATCTTTTTTCCTAATCAATTGTATTCATAACTGTTTTCATTTGGGAAACTGGTCAAATATATATCACGGGTGAAGATGGTGGTTTTTACTGCGGTTATGTTTATCTCATTCCATTTGTATTATAAGATTTTACTGCATTTTAATAAAAGTTTAAATATTGAATGAAAATTTCTCTTCTGGACGTTGGGCACAACTTTTTTTTATTTTTGATCTGATTTTTTATGTTTTAGCAAATACAACTCAGTGGGAAATATGTTGGATTTTTTCATGTTAAAAATGTCTTAATTTTTCAGCAAGGACTAGAAATTTGGCAAGAAAATTTCCTTCATGTTGGAAGTGTGATTTTCCCTTTCTTCGTGAAAATCTGCCCAAATACAACTAATTATAAGACTCAGAAAAATCACAATTCCTCAGCAGAGATTCGAGGGTAGAATCCAAATATTCTCTCTGCTGTGAGCTTGCTTTGTCTCCACACAGTTCCTATGAGCTGACAGGACTGAAGCTACATCTAGACTACCCCCGAAGATCAACCCACTCAGGGTCGATCTTCGGGGTTCAATTTTGTTCCTCTAGTCTGGATGTGCAAAATCAGCCTCTCAGAGGTCACAGTTGACTGCTGTACTCCTTGCAAGATGCAAGGAGTAAGCAGGGGAGTGCAATGGGGGAAACTCTCCTGTCGATCTTCCCCAGTAGAGATGGCCAAGTTGACTGAGTGCAGATATGTTGATTCTATCCACACAATTGTCATAGCTAGAGTTGCTTATCTGTGGTCAACTTACTTTGCCTAGTGTAGAAGTAACCTGAATGTGTGTGGGCTTGCAAAGGTTAAACTGGACTTCAACTTCAATTCTTCCTTTAAACTGCTGGGATCACAGTGGCTCACTGGCATTGGGAAGAGCAATACTGTCTGTCCTTTCATCTCAGTGGTTCCCCTGCTGATGCTCATGGAGTATTGCACAAGAAAGAGAAAGTAATTTGAATGGAATGTGGACGAATAAGGAGCAGAGGGGGAGAGAGGAGGAATGGGGAGTGACGTTAGGTGAAGAAATGATATACATGCACAAGGGCCTATCGCCACTAAATCATACTCCATTGTATAACCTGGAAGTAAATCCAAGATTACTGATCTCAGTATTCCTCTGCTATTATCAGGCAGGTGTGTAACTCATTGGCAGTGGCTGGCAGTGGACCCCTTTCAGTGGCTGGTCTGCATGGCAGGTAACAACCTGCTATTACTAGCATATATTCCGCTCCCTAAAATGATAGCAGCGTGTGCTGTGGATCTAAAGAGCCCAGCTCTGTGAATGCCACATGGGGAAATCATGAAATTTCTGGGTTTAGTGTGTTTCACTTTTTTTAAAAAAATGAGATTTTACAAACACACACGCACACACAGACATACAACCACAAAAACAAAAACAAAAAAAAAAACAAAATACTGAAACAATATTAGGGTTGCAAATGCACAAATGTGAGAAAGAACTGGAATTAAGATTGCACATCTAATGTACTTTGAGTGTACATAAACAGTGTGCTGGTGGGTGCCATAGAAATGCTGTGGGTGAAATTGCAGAAATCAATGGCAAGTTCCAGGATTTTACCACTGAAACAAAAGGGCACTGGCTAAGGGAAACTATTTCTTGCCCTTTGTCCCCGAGTGGTTTGTTTTCTTCCTGAAGAATTGTTTAAAGAAAATGGCAATCAATTCTCACTGTTCTATGTATGCTTTGCTTTTAATGGTTTCAAGGATACCTACTTTCATATGAATTTTTAGCTTGGTTGGTTGGTTGTTTGTTGTATTTTGAAGTTGTTTATTTCGTTTGTGGCCTCACAATCCCTTTTCTATGCTACTCATAGATTCCAAGGCCTGAAGAGACCTAATGATCATTGAATCTGACTGCCTGTAAAGGTCATAAACTTATCCCCAAATAATACTCTTTTAGATGACAGCATATCTTAAAAAAATCCAATTATGATTTAAAACTTGCAGCGATGGAGAATCCATCACAAACTTCGGTGAATTGTTCAATGGTTAATTGCCTGCACAATGGCTGATACTCCTTTATTCTGCCTATTCATCATGACAAAAAAGCAGTGCGGTAGCACTTTAAAGACTAACAAAATAATTTATTAGGTGATGAGCTTTCGTGGGAGAGACCCACTTCTTCAGATCTTAGCCATACCAGAACAGACCAATAGGTCTGTCCCATGAAAGCTCATCACCTAATAAATTATTTTGTTAGCCTTTAAAGTGCTACTGGACTGCTTTCTTGTTTTGATAGTATATAAACTAGCATGGCTATCTCTCTGTTACTTTTCATCATGCTGTTTGTTAATGGCAGGACAGACAAAAAAAGAATAATAAAATCTTGCAGAGTGAAAAGAAGTTTTAAACATATATATCAGAAGTGACCCTTTTAAATTTTTTCTTGTGAAAAATGTTAATTGTGCACAGTGGACTTTGTACAAAATGTTATATGATTCTACCCGTGTCTCTACAGTAACAAGAACAAAAGATCACTAAATCACTCAAATGTCATTGTGAACATAGTGAACCTGCTGTTGTGTTTGGGGCACTTATGTCATAACTATTACATTATTCATTTTTTTTAAAAGTTAGTCATTTATTTTAATGTAGAGTGAACATACGCATTACTATGTAGCCTATGTGTAAATAATTAAAACATAATAACCATGGATTTTCCCCCTATCAAGTAGGTTAATAGTTTAATTGTACAGAGTTATTCTTACATTAAAAGCTGCATACCTGGCAAGCTTTATCGGGTAACGGGGACTTTTAAATGTGCCAATGTTTCTACAGAAAGAACGTGGGTCAATTGCAAAAGGGATAACCATAATGATTAAATCATTAAAATTTTGTCTATGCTTCACAGAGCATAGAGAAAATTAACTTCCCACCAACCTCATTTTTCTGCTGAACATGAAATAATGATTTTCTGCCAGTATAATTACAAAGCTAACATCTGATAGAGTCAGCATCCAGGGGGGATTATCACATGCATGAGTATTAGACCTCATTACCAGCTTGACTGCAAAATTATTACATCTTGTAATTGGATGGTGAGATTTATATACAGATTGGCTGGGTTCTCTGTAAGATTGTAATTACAAGCTTCGTTGGTTCGCTACTTATCACACGGTGCAGGAGGAGGCAAAAACAAGCAGAGGAAAGACCATTTCATTAAGCCATAACCCTATCAAGGGAGGAGCACTGTAACATCCCTGTATTTATTAGGCCAAACAGAGCTGTTTGCAGACGGGGAGGCCATTTATTACTGCCTGACAAATGGGATTTCATTTATTTAACCTCGGTGATCTATTTCAGTAAAATGTACAAACGAGCCATCCATTTTATGATTCCGGAGTCAACGCCTCAATTATCTAAAGGCTAACTGACTGTTAAAGCACCCATCTGCTAGGATGAATTCATTGATTTAATTTGCTTCATGTTACTGAATGATTCTTAGTAGGCAGAGACGGGAAAGGAAGGAGGGGTGGCTGGTGGTTTAAGAGAATGCATCAGAGTGATTCAGCATCCTTGCGTCTGTATGTGCGTGTGTGTGCGTGTGTGTGTTTTAATCCTTCAGCACAATAGAAGAGAGCGATCAATAGCAGCTTAAATTTTATGAGACAAGGAGTTAAGTTGTTCAGTTTGAGCCAGAACACCTTTGTTCCACCATAACAAGTAATCTCTGAGGCAGAATTAATATTGACAAGCTGGCTTCTTTGTAGCTAATTTTGTGGGCGCCTGAGCCAATCAGGAGGCTTGCAGTAATAGAGTTGTTATTAGAGTTCATTATAAAAGCTGTGGATCAATGGCTGCACTGGGAGGCAGAGGACATGCTGTAGCAGAATGCATGTATGTGCTCAAGGAAATGAAATCCTTTTAATGTCCTTGTGATAATTTATTCCATATTTCTCCTAGCCTTAAAAAAATCTTTTAAAAAACATGAAATGTGTTCTCTTGTGAGGCTTTCTAGCTTTAGCAAAGATTTGAAACTTAGGGAAGGAAGTAAGATTAAGATGCTGGGAGATAGAAAATTAGAGTATATTCGAATACCCAGCTAAGGTTTTATCCAGGAGAGCCAGATTATAACAGCAAAAAGTAAGTCCTCCCATTGGATTCTACAAACACAGGCTAGATTGTTGAAAGCCTGAACTGTGATGAATATAAAAAAATATGGTCTTGTGAGCACAATGTGTACTTTTTAGCCCACCCTTTCCTCCCACTTCCCCAAGAAATCTGTTGCCTTTAAGATGGCTTTTCTTTTTTTTTTTTAAATTGGTTGGATATCATTCGTAGGAAACATTTTTGCATCGGGGGGTGGAAGTCACAAGTAACATGCTGAAGCTCTGCTGTTTTTTTAGGGAAGAATGGCATCTGCTGTAAGGGAAGTAGCACTTTCAGTGAGCAGAAAAGTTCACAGAACACAATTACTTGTAAAAGTTTGCCTCACTCAGCGGCAAAAAGGCCCTCATTGGTAAAAATGCTCTCAGAGTAACAATCCATTTCTCTTGTGGCAACCTCTAGCTCATGCTATAATCTTGCCCACAAGCTCAGAATCAATGCAAGTAAGGTGTTTACTGGATAGTTTTTACTCTATATCTCAATGTCAAATGTACTGCATTAAAATGTGGGAACATCTGCACTCTGAGAAAGGCTGGAGGATCAAAGGGGATGCTCTCAGTGAGTAAATTGAGACAAATTAGCATTTTTGGTCATGGTTTCCTAGATATAATAATACATGATTTCAGAGCCATAATTTGTCTTCTCTGCCTCCTCCCCTTAACCTCACCACAACACACAACCCATTCTTTTCTCCTTCTCTCTGGGTTTGCTTACACAAGAAAATAGTATTGCTTTAGTTAGACACTGCTTCTGCATACATTCTTTTTTCAGTTTTAGAGGCATGGTAAAGAATTGGTTTTGAATAAATAAATATTAAAAACTTTTAGACCAAAATACGGTTATCACAAAGAAGAACAACCCTAGTAAACAAAATGACTTATTAGTAAGGAAGGATCTTCAGCTAAATTCACCACCAAAAATGTTTTGGGAAAGTTTGAAAGCAGAAAGAACTATCCCCACAGTAGAAAGGTGAAAACAGACACAGTCATCATAGTCCCATAGCTTCAGATCCACAAATATACTTTGGTACCTAAAACACAGACACAGGTATCTATGTAGCAGTTTTAGACACCACTGCAATCAACAGAGCTTCTCTCCAGCTGTTTATAAACCCTGCAGGCACCTCAACGCACTCAGAACCCATATTTCTGCTGTATAAAAATTACTGCTGTGATTAGAACCAGGGCTTTGTGTGTGCGTGGGTGTGGGTGTGGGTGTGTGCGCACGTGCACACACCAGTAGGGGATGGAATGCCATACCAGCACTTCTGCAGCACCGCCAGGATCCCCAGCTGGGTGGTTGCTGGGATGCAGA
Organism: Carettochelys insculpta; assembly: GCF_033958435.1. NCBI lineage: Eukaryota > Metazoa > Chordata > Testudines > Carettochelyidae > Carettochelys > Carettochelys insculpta. Next base: position 156,473,135 of record NC_134138.1, on the reverse strand, counting down.
GCCATGGGAGCCCCCGGAGGGGGCTGCATACCAGCTGCTCTTTTTTTACAAAAAAACACTGTTAAGAAAAATCACCTGGGATGTAGGAGAGCCAGAATCAATTTTTGCTTCAGACAGAGGGCAAAGAAAGGATTTTTAAAGGGGTATGCACCACTCAAGAGACAGCTCTAACTCCTGAGCTATGAGATATTGTGATGCATTTGTCAACTTTGTGTTAATAATATTTTAATAGCAACCATCCCAGACACAAAGCACATTGATTGTGTTTCCATAGTCTTTTCAAATGTGTTTTTCTGACTTCATTTATGTCGTCCCCATCATGTCTGTCAGCTTCATACATGCCAGAGAGGACGCCAGTTACAAGCACAGTTTTGAGAACTGATTTCCTAGAGAAGTTTGATTTAACTTCAAAATTGGTTTTAAAGCATGATGGCCAGAATCATTCCTTCAAGTGGAAATACATTCAAGGTGAAAGGCTACAACTGTATCCAGGCAACAAACATAGACATGCCAGACAGAAGCTCCATGTGAGTGGCACGTTGTGATGCTCTTGCAGGCCCTTACACTGTGGTTCATTTGTACCTGCCCCTCATGGGCTGCAGGCGGGGCCATCCCAAGGAGTCCCCCCTCACCTCCCTCCACGTAGGGCCCATGCCTTCCCTACTCCACCCCCACTCTAAATCCTGGTCCCCTCCCCAACCAGCCAGGCCAGGGATTACCTGAGGCAGGGGGTGGGTGGACAGCAGCAGATGGCAGCAGCAGCAGCCACAGGAGGTTGCCAACCTGCAGCCTCCTTAGCACTCACCATAAGGTATTTCTCTGAGTGGGCTGGTATGCAAGCTGAGCAGGGAGGGCAGGTTGTTTGAGCCAAGTAGGATGTGGGGTGGGGGAGGCTTTTGGTGGGATGGAATGTGGTGGCCAAACCGAGGGTGGCTATGCCCCACTGGCAGCAGCCCGCCCCAGCAGGCCTGGTCATGATGGTGACCCAGCTTCAATCAGTCCTGGCCCCAGCAGGCAGGTAAGATAACCCAGCTCTGGGGTCATTCCCCCATTCTCACTCACACTGTGTCCTAGCTCCCCGCTCCACCTCCTGTACCCCCAACCCCAGTACCCTTCCCTGAACCCCTCAGCAACCCTGATTCCTAGAGCTGGGCCCCTCACACACCTCAACTTCTTCTCCTGAATGCCTGACATCCTCAGCACCTTGCCCTAACTTCTACACTCCCTACACACACTGATCCCACACCCTGAGCACCTCATGTGCCCCAACCCTGACTCCTGCACCCCCACATGCCCAGCCCACTGCCTAAACCTCCCACACTCCATCCCATAATTTTTGGAGTATTTCTAATTGACCTGTAGATTTGTTTAGAATCTTAAAGCTGAGCTATGTGTAGATAAAATGCATTTTGGTGTGTTCCCTAGCTTGAGTTGTTAGAAAGAAAGATGATACATTTACTTCAAGAGTAGTGTTCATTTTATTTTTTTGTGGTTTCATATTAAATAACATTGTCAGAAATGCTCCTTGTTTAATATATTTTCTTCCACACATATGGACTTTTACAATATATATGTATACCTTGTCATGATGAGTGAGCTTGTGTGATCCAATGAACCTGACTCAGCGTGATGCTGTAGGGAGACTTGTCTCCCAGTAGGGTGTCCCATGGTGGCAAGGTCAAGGGGGAGGGTCCAGAAAAAGAATCATCCTAAAAGTTCTCAATGGAAGAACAGGTGAAGGATAGCAAAGGTAACGCTACAACGGCTGTGAAGGCGGATGAAGGCTGCAGTGGACAGGAGACTCCCAGTCATTGTGGATCCCATACCACTGGACATGAGCCTTCTATCCATCAAGAGTCATGTGGTGGCTGCAGTGCAACAGTCCTCCCACATTACAAGAAGTTATGCACAGGCCTCTTCCTCTGCATACTACTCTCTTTAAGCCCTACTGTGATGGGCAAATGGTGACAGGAGTAGGATTATGAGATCTGGAAGATTTTAGTCATGGGCCAGCATGTAGGTGGTGAATGTGTGTATCAGTCATTCCATTTCAAGGACTGAGCAGCCCTATTTAGGATCTGCTGTGCTCACCCCACATGGGGAGGACACTAGAAAAGGTGCCCTAAACATAGCCCACCTCCTACTCTCTGACTGGATAATCACATCCAGTGGGTTCACCTTGATGCGGTCGAAATTGAACAGCAAATTCTGGAACATGGAATATGCAGACTCTAATGGACAACCCAGACAGTGGGCAACCAGAAGGATGCATGTCAGTTATCACCTGTGAGCTATGATGATTCAACTTTGATATAGCTGCCCTGGCAGAAATGCACAGACCAGAAGAAGGACAGCTAAGAAAAGAAAGCAGGGAGTACACATTTTTCTAGAAAGGAACCCCAAAGGAAGAAAAATGAATTCATGGAATAGGATTTGCCATCAAAAACAAATTGACAAAGATCCTACATGAAGTCCCTGTGGGCATCAAGGAGTGTCTCATGACTCTCCACTTGAAGCTTGCTAAAAATCAACAGGTAACTGTCATCAATGCTTATGCACCAACTGTAGACACTGAAGATGATGTGAAGGAGAAGTTCTACGCCCAATTTGTCACAGTCCTGAAAGACAGCCACAAACAAGACAAGATTATTCTCTCGGGGATTTCGTTGCCACACTTGGAAGAGACACAGACTTCTGGCAAACTACTATTGGTAAGGAAGGAGTTGGCAACAGCAACTCCAACGTAGTGATCCTCCTTATGAAATGTGCAGAATAGGAGCTCATCATCATGAACACCTCTTCCATCAGAAAAACAAACTTAAGAACTCATGGCAACATCCTCCATCAAAGCACTGACACCTCATAGCCTATGTCATCATCCACACTCAGGATCAGTGTGCTATCCTTCTCATACATGCAGTAACTAGTTCTGAGGACAGCTGGAGCAATCACCACCTTATTCAATCCACAATGGTGATCAGGATTGTCACCAAACAGAGAAGTGAGAGGCAACAGATCCAACGAAAGATCAACGTAAAAGGCTTGAAGGAGCCCATCAGAAGAAATGACTTCCAAATGGCTCGCCAAACGAAGCTGCTGACAGTACACTCTGACGATGTGGAAGAATACTGGTGTCAATTGACAAATGCCATCATGGGAGCTTGTGGAGAAACCATTGGCTACCAGTCCAGGAAGCATCAGGATGTCAGGGATTTTTCATCCCTCGGGCATTATCGCCCCCGTGGGTCAGGGGAAACAAGCCTTTGGCCATTAAACACCATTACAGGTACAGGTAAAATCTAAAGTCACATAGGCTGCCATTTAGCAGCCCCCTGTAACAGTCACTCTGAGTCAGTTGGTTTCCCTGGTAACCCTGAACTCATAAACACTTCATGCCCAGGTTCAAAATCCAGGCCTCTGACTGGGCACCTGTGGAGAGATTCTGGAAACTTCCACAGGCTGGAGGACCTGGTTGAAAACCATGGACAGAATCATGAATATTAAAATCAACTTATGAATTATGCATGACATCAAAGGATAAAAGCAGGCACAGCACAGCACCCGGGGGCGTCTCTGGACAGCCACTCCAGCAGTGAAGACTTTTTGAAGAGCTCCTGCCTTTTCAAAGAGCTCCTGCCTTTTTGAAGAGCTCCTGAGTCAACACCAGCACCGTCCAGCAGGGTCCACCTGCTGCGGTGACAGCGTGCTGTTTTTACCTCAGCACTGAAAGAGCGACAAGCAGCCCTGAGGTAGATCAGGCGAGTGGCGAACTGGCCTCATCTCTAGGATGAGGTACTGCGCGCTCGCCTGTTGAAACCCAGGGTCTTCCATCTAAAGCAGCAAGCAGGCTCTGAGGTGGATCAGCTGGGTGGCGAACTGGCCTCACCATTAGGGTGAGGTACTGCATGCCCAGCTGTTGAAGCCCAGAGCCTGCCATCGAAGCGGCACCCTCGCTCCCGCCGCCAACCATTCTGTGAGGACGACAATGGGCACAACCCACCTGCCTAACAGGACTACAGCTGTCCGGACACGTAAATTTACCACAGGCCTGAGGCTCAGCCCAGGCTGCACAGACTTTCACAGCCCTAAGGCTTAACTTGGGCTACACAGATTCTTATAGGCCTGAGGCTCAGGCCAGGCAACTCTTACAGGCCTGAGGCTCAGCCCAGGCGACTCTTACAGGCCTGAGGCCCAGCCCAGGTGACTAGGACTACCATAGGCCTGAGGCTCAGCCCAGGCCATATAGACTTTTCATAGGCCCAAGGCCCAGCCTGGGCCATACAAGTTATACTATCACAACACTGTGGGCGTTGGGTCCCCACATTGGGGGGTTCAGGGTCGCAACCCGGACCATGTCCTTCCAGGGCCAGGGAAGGGCCACACCCAGGGGCTCGACTCTAAGGCCGGGCCTTACTGCCCAGGCTTAAAATTATTACTGCACACTTGTATTAATAGTTTTTCTGTTAATTGGTTAATAGTGTTTACTTAGTACAATTATAGTTAATCTGTTAATCTTAATAGTGTTTATTTAGTAATGATATTTAGTAAGTGTATTATTGGCTTAAGAAATAGACAGGACATCTCGGTAGAGGCTTGACCTCCCAGTACCCTGCAGACCCTGTATCTTACCTTAACCCCTTACCTGTCTTTATCCTCCAAGCCCCAGCTGGGAAGGCAACACTTCCCCTCACCCAGCTGGGAGGAGGCCCTAGCAGGCAGAACCCTAGGGTCTCCAATAGGGTGGCCTAGCAAACCACCCAGAGCACAAAGGGGGGAAGGCAAATTAACCTTCCCCTGCTCGGAGCCAAAACCATTTAAAACTCCTAAGCCTCTTTCCTTAAACTTTCCTTTTAACCACCCTTTTTGCCTCCCAACTCAATAAAAACTGCCATATAGGTCTGCCCTATGGATTTCCCGTGTGTTACTATTGTAAGTGTTTAAGTAAAATATTATTGTTGCAACTTGGTATATTAGTAGTAGTAATCACTAGTTTATATAGTTACTTTGTAAGAAATTATCTACTGTGTTACATATGTTGTTCCCTTTTTTCCTGTTCTGTTGATCAATAAACTTTGTAACTGTTTGCACCTTCACAAGCCTTCCTCTTCTCGTCTCACCCTTCTCCCTTAGAGCCAGCCTCCTGCTTGCCAGGGAAAAACCTACCAGCCTCTCTAACAGCGGTACAGGGCCAGTGCATAATCCCCGGGGCCTCCAGCCGGAGGTGGGTGGGGGCGGCCTGCAGAGGGGCGGGGCAACCTCTACTCGTTGCCGGGTCTCTGCCGTCCCCTCCTTATCCTCGTCCCAGGCCTCTTGAGGATCTGAGCGGTTTACTGGTGGGGGGTCAGCGTGGCCTTGGCCCGCAGCTTTGCCCGCACCGACACAGGACTGGTTTGATGAGAACGACATGGAAATTGAATGCCTGATTGAGGCAAAAAGGAAAGCCTTTAGGGCTGGCAAAGTGACATCAACTGTACAACGAAGAGAGAAGCACGTGCCAAGGCGAAAGCAGAAGTCCAACATAAAATAAAGACTCTGAGAACATAAGAATATAAAAATGGCCATTAGTGGGTCAGACCAAAGGTCCATCTGCTCAGTATCCCATCCGCTGACAGTGGTCAGTGCCAAGTGCCCCAGAGGGGTGGACCAAAGACAATGATCAAGCAACTTGTCTCCTGCCATCCATCTCCAGCCTTTGACAAATAGAGGCCAGGGACTCCATTCCTGCCTCCTGGCTAATAGCCTTTTATGGACCTAACCTCCATGAATTTATCCAGCTCATCTTTGAACTCTAGCCTTTACAGCCTCCTCTGGCTAGGAGCTCCACAGGTTGACTGTGCGCTGTGTGAGAAAAACTTTATTTTATTAGTTTTAAACCTGCTACCCATTAATTTCATGTGCTGTCCTCTAGTTCTTTTATTATGGGAACAAGTAAATAACTTTTCTTTATTCACCCTCTCCACACCACTCATGATTTTATATACCTCTATCATATTCCCCACTCAGTCTCTTCCAAACCGTAAAGTCCCAATCACTTTAGCCTCTCCTCATATGAGGTCCATTCCAAATCCCTAATCATTTTAGTTGCCCTTTTCTGAACCTTATCTAATGCCAAAATATCTTTTCTTAGGTGAGGAGACCACGTCTGTACATAGTATTCAAGATCTGAGTGTATCATAGTTTTATATAGGGCAGTAAGATATTCTTTGTCTTATTTTGTAGTCCCGTTTGTAATAATTCCTAACATCCTATTTGCTTTTTTGACTGCCACTGCACACTGTGTGGATGTTTTCAAAGAACTATCCATGATAACCCCAAGATCTCTTTCCTTATTAGTTGTAGCTAAATTAGCCCCCGTTACATTGAATGTGTACTTGTGGTTATTCTTTCCAATGTGCATTACTTTACACTTATCCATATTAAATTTCATTTGCCATTTTGTTGCCCACTCACTCAGTTTGGTGAGATCTTTCTGAAGTTCTTCACAGTCTGCTTTTGTCTTGATCATATTGAACAGCTTAGTATCTTCCTCAAACTTTACCACCTCACAACTTACCCCTTTCTCTAGGTCATTTATGAATAAGTTGAATAGAATTGGTCCTAGGACTGGCCCTTGGGGAACACCACTTCTCACCCTTCTTTGTTCAGAAAATTTTACCATTTATTCCTACCTTTTAACCACTTCTCAATCCATGAAAGGATCTTCCCTCTTATCCCATGACAACCTAGTTTACACAACAGCCTTTGGTTAGGGACTTTGCCAAAGGCTTTCTGGAAATCTAGGCATATTATATCTATTGGATCCCCTTTGTCTGCATGTTTGTTAACCCCTTCAAAGAATTCTAGTAGATCAAGATACAATTTCCCTTTGTAAGGTAATGGAGATGCACATCTCATAGAGCTGGAAGGGACATTGGGAGGTCATTCAGCCCAGTCCCCTGCCCTCTTGGGGGGATCAAGCACCATCTCTGGCAAATTTATTTTAGGTTTGTTTGCCCCAGACCCTTAATGACTTCCTCAAGGATCAAACTTGCATCTCCAGATTTAGTAGGCCAATATTCAACCTGCTGAGCTATCCATCCCCACTGGAGGAATAAAGAGGCATGAGAACTCCAGCATCTCACAGACATCAACAATATAAGAGGTTTCCTCAGTGCTACCAAAGCTGTTTATGGCCTGAAAAACCATAGAATCAATCCCTTGAGATCAAAGGATGGTACCCAACTCTTGGAAGACAATGAAGCCATTGCTTCTCATTGGAGGGAGCACTCCAATGAATTGACCTTCCACTGTGATCCTAGAATCCCTTGAACAAATCCCTCAGCAACTGCCTAGGGATGATCTTGCATCACTTCCTACCCTGAGTGAGGGTCCAAGCTGCCATCAAAGCGATGAAGTGCAACAAGGCAACTGGATTAGATAGAACCCCTGCCAAAGTCTTCAAAGAAAGTAGGCCATAGCTCCACAAACAACTCCACCTCCTGATTCTCAAGATCTGGAATAGGGAGAAGATGCCACAAGATTTCAGAAACATACCATTTGTCAATCTCTCCAAGAAGGGTGACAAACAGGACTGCAGAAACTATTGTGGCATCTCCCTCCTGGCAATGGCAAAGAAAATCTTAGCTCAAATCCTCGCAAACCGACTCCTGCCACCTTCAGAAGAAATTCTCCCAGAATCCCAGTGTGGCTTCCTATCATTCCAAGGAACAGCAGACATGAACTTCACTGCTCGGCAACTACAAGAAAAATGTTGTGAACAAAACCAATCCTTATACATGAATTTCATCAACCTGACCAAAGCATTTGACTTAGTTAATTGTTGTGCTCTGTGGACCATCTTCTCAAAGATCAGCTGCCTCAAAAAGTTCATCAGCATCTTGAGGCTGCTTCATGACAATATAACTGCCATGGTATTGAGCAACAACGGATCCCAAAGTGACCCCTTTGAGGTTGAAATGGGAGTCAAACAACACTGTGTCACAGCCCCATCAGTGTAGTTCATCTTCATTGCCATGACCCTTCACATCATTGATGGCAAGCATCCAGAAGGTGTGAAGATTGTCTGTTGAATGAATGGGAATCTTTTCTATCTCAGGAGACTGATGGCTAAAAGCAAAACCTCCACAACATCGAACATGGAGCTCCAGTGTGCAGATGACAACATGGTTGCTGATGTTTCTCCCACAGCCCTTTAGACCATCTTACGTGCCTTTGCTGAAGTGTACAAGAATCTTGGCCTCACACTGAACATCAAAAAGACCAAGGTGCTCCACCAGCCCTTACTAATGAGACAATCTCATGTACCTTCTACAAAAGTTGGCATTGATGTGGAAATCCAGCACCATCTGAGCTGTGCAATATCTGCTTTCACTTGCCTGAGACAAAGGGTGTTCAAGAACCCATAAATTTATCCCATCACAATGGGATATGCCAGGCAGTGGTTGTTCCAACAGTACAGTACACATGTGAAACCTGGACAACATACAAGTGTCATTTGAAGGCACTTGAACAATATCATCAATGCTGCCTTAGGGCACTCCTAAATATTCCTTTGAAGAATAGGCACACAAACACTAGTGCCCTGGAAGAGTTGAACATGACCAGCATTGAAGCCATTTTTATTAATCAACAACTTCATAGGACTGGTCATGTGGTTTGCATGTCTGATCACCACTTCCCAAAACATATTCTATTTTCTGAGCTGGAGGAAGGACACAGGAGCCAGCAGAAGTGGTATAAGGACATATGAAGGCACACATGAAAAAGTGCAGCATCTGTGTCAACACTTGGAAGAATTTTGCCCAAGAACGTCCCCAGTGGAGAATGGTAATCTCTGAGAGGGTGGTGCAATTTGAGAGGCCCCCTCCACAGTGCAGACAAAGAGAGATGGAAGAGAAAAGAGCATCAAAAACTGCCCCGTACCCCTCCAACAGCCACCAAGACCTGACCTTTCTGTGATAAAACCCATCGCTCCAGAATTGGGATGATCAGCCATCAACGGACTCAAAAATAGGAGGACGACATGGAGACATCCTATTCATTATCAAGTGACCCTCAAGAAGACAAAAAAGAATATCTAAGGGTTTTTTGGTTGTTTTTGTTTAGCTTTTTTTGTTTTGTACTGATGGTGGCGTTCCACGTACTACCTCAGTATTGGTGTTGCACATAAGAAATTTTAACCTTCCCCAAAGAAAATTCAACCCATCCAAGGATGAACAATCTTAGTGGGAACACTGCTTATTTGCCATGCATGCTGTCAGGACAGCCCTGGTGTAGGCATGGGGCTGGGGCCAACTAGGAGAACCCTGGGTCTGCGGCAGCCAGGATTCCAGCTCATAGAGCAGATAGAAGATAAAAGAGGGACGGGGCAGCAAGGGCCCTGGTGTGCATGCGCCTGGCAACCCGCAGCTGGAATGCTGGAGAAGAGGGGCAGGGCCAGGCTGGCTGGAAGGGTGATGGGGGCAGGACCAGCTGGAGAGCTGGGGGTGGGGGGCAGGGCCTGCTGTGTGTGGTGGGTGGGGGGAATGCTCCACATTTACCAAAAAAACACACGCACACACAGAAATTCCTGCAAACAGGCCTGTGTAGCAAGTTCCCCACCTTCTCACCCCTTACTATGGCTACTTTCATTGACACAGTAAAAACTCATGGAGTTTGCATAGAGAAGAAGACTACGGCTACACCAGAGAAAGTACAGTGGCGGAGATGCAGCAATGCCTCTTTGTTGCAGTAAGCACTCTAAGGCCACATCTACACTTGTAAGTATATTTGAAAATAACATCAAAAGAAGGGCCTTCTTTCAAAATTCTGCATGGAGCATCTACACACACACACCCCAGGGTCTTTTGAAATTAACTTTGAAAGAACGGGGCCATTCCATCAAAGTCGGTCCTCCATTCCCTTGGTGGGAAGAGCACCCCCTTTTGAAAGACTGTTTCAAAAGACAGCAAGTGTAGACACTCCCTGGATGGCTCTTTCAAAAGAGAGAGTACTCCGTGACACCGATCAGCTGGTGGGTGGTGGTGCCACTCACAGCATAAACGGAGCTCTAGGACTCCAGCATCTGCCTGTTTAAGGGCGCAGGATCCCACAACCCCCAAGCAGGAAACTGAGAGTGTGCAGGCTACAGGGAGCCCACACTACTGCACAGCTTACTGCCAGCCCTCCAAGGAGACCAGGGAGTCCTCTCGGGAGACGAGCCAGGCCCCAAACCGCTGGGCCCCCTTCTGGACAGAGGCTGAGCTCTGGGACTTCCTCTCACTCTGAAAGGATAAGGAGGTCCTGCATCAAACGGGTCCAGTGCCACAACGTCGCGGCCTTTGAGCAGCTGTCCAAGGGCCACATTGGCCAGGACCATCCCGCCCACATCCCAGATCAGGTCCACTCAAAAGTTAAAGAGCTCCACCAGGGCTATTGCAAGACCTGGGATGTGGCCCACCAGCTGCCCCTACTATAAAGAATTGGACCACTTCCTTGGGCACAAGGAAGCAGGACACCCAGCTGTCGTCCTTGACACCACAGAGCCTGAGACCAAGCCAGAGCTGGGGACAGTGGCCAACGGTACAGGCGGCCAGCACGAGGCGCCCATGGACAGTCCAGCACCTGGAGACCATCAGTGATGATGCAGGTTCAAGTGAGGGGTCCCTTGTCATCAACATCACATCCAGGATGTCCAGCCAGGCCCCCTCCACCCATGCCTCACCCGGGTTCCTTGAGGGACCCCCCCAGGTAGGTGTCATACAGCCCAGCCATGCTAGGGCCTGGGGAAGGGAAGCTCGGTCCCACCCAGGGTGGCTGCAGGTCACCCAGATGGCCGCTGGCCCTGGTGCATGTGGAACCCAGATGGCCAGGCTCCCCGGGCCCTGGGGGGGAATGTGCAGCACTCAGCACCACGCAGCTGGGACAGTACCACAGGCAGCACAGCCGTGGAGGGAACAGGCAGGGCAATGGGGGTGCCCATGTGGAGAACCCTGGGATGTGGACATTGCAGGGCCCCGGGACGGGGAGGGGAAGGCAGGGATGCAGGGGCAATCGCATGGGACTAATGGCCCATTCCTCTCTCCCCTTCTGTCTCCACAGCTCCAGCCACCTGAAGCCAGATGACCCATGCACAGGCCAGGGAACCCAACCTTCAAGGGCAAGGGAGAGTGGATGAGACTGGGGACAGCATGGGGCTGCCAACAGGCCATCCGCTGGTGCCACTAGGCCAGAGAGGAGGAAGTGGGGGACCTTGCCCACACTATGGCCCTGTGGATGGAGCTGCAGACCTGGGACCAGGTTGTGGCCAACTTGGATGCCCTGACCCAGGCCATGACCGCCCACCTGGCCCCGTCTGCTGCCCCCTCACAAGCCACTCCTGCATCTCCACTCCTGCCCCTACCCAATTGTCCCCCATCCCCTTGTCACCCTGCCCCCCTTCCAACATCCTCCCTCTGCCAGTGCCCTCACTAATGCCCCACTACACTGCCCCCCCACAAACCCAACCTCATTGCCCTGCTCCCACCCGACCTCCCCATAGTCAGCCTTGTGCAGCTGGCTCGCATGCTCTTGGCCAAGCCTGGCCATGAAAAAAAGGTGGCACCCACTGCTCCACCTGTGCTGACCCTGGTGAAGCTATGGGGGCTGAGGCCCAGACACACCCCTACCTCTCCATGGTCCCAGCCCCAGCCCCAGCCCAACCCCGACAGGACCCCCAGACATGGGGAGGTAGGGGTGGGCATGGGTGACGGGGATCCTATCCCTTGACCCCCATCAAGGGTAAGGCCCCCTACCCAACCCTTTTTCCTCCTGGAGCTTTGCAGTCCATCCACCCTGGCCCACACCACCTCCATGAAGAGTTTCCCCAGCTGTCCAGTTCGCAGTTCCCCCACCCATCCAGGTCAAGGGTCCCCCTTGCACCCCTGTACATAGCACCCCCCCAACCTGCCTGTAAATAGTTCCCATGATTATGGGAGGCACAGGCAGTTGTAAAGTGCTAAGTAAACAATTTATTGTATTGTTTAATCATGTCCCCTGTGCATGTGTAGGATTGGTGGTGTGGGGTGTGAGTGCAGGGCGTAGTGGGGGTCAATGTGGCTCCTGGTGGCATGGGGAGGCAGGTGGCTGTTCGTACCTGCACGCTGCCTCGGTGGCCCACCCCTGCATTAACGGCTCCTGATTAGCTACCACCAAGTTGTGCAGGGTGCATCAGGCCCCAACCACCACCAGGACATTGGGGAGGCCCATGTCCAGCCTGGTGAGGAGGCATCTGAAGCACCCTTTCAAGCGGCCAAATGCCCACTCAACTGCATTGTAGGCCCAGTTGAACTGCTCATTAAAAATGTCCTGGGTAGGCTGGGTAGATGTAGATGTCCTGAACCCGTCCCTTTGTGTCCTCGAGCGCCTGCAGGACAAAGGAGTGGTAGCCCTCTTGATTCATGTAGGCCCTGTTGCTGTGCTCCAGGGCCCAGATGGCAATGTGTGTGCCGTCGAGCACCCCGAAGCAGCCCAGCTCCTTGAAGCCCCAGCTCCTTGAAGCCCCAGATGGCATCATCCAGGTCCCCAACGCAGATCAGCTGCTGCAGGAGGACCTTGTTGATGGCCAGGACAATCTGCAGGATGTGGGGGAAGAATGTGCTTGTGAGTGTGGGGTAGAGGGGCTGCGTGCCTGCCCATCCCTGCCCCCACGCCCTACAGGGCATGCCTCCCCATGGTACCGTCTGTCAGCCCCCTGCATGCCTGCCCATCCCTGTCCCAGTCCCCTCCCCCTTCTTTGCTGCGGGCTGCCCCCCCAGTTCCCAATGGTGCCCCTTGCCAGGGAGCCCCCTGCCCCTCTCCCCACTGCCCCCTGCCTGTGGTGGGAGTGTGACCCAGTCATGGCTTACCTCACCGAGGATGGCCCCGACGGTGGCCCTGCCCACGCCGAACTGGTGGCCAATGAATCAGTGACTGATCAGGGTGGTCGATTTCCACAGGTGATGGCCACCTGTTTCTAAAGTGAGAGCACTGGCCTCACATGGGTGTCATGGTGCTGGGGGACTGGGGCAAGCCAGTGGCACAGCTCCAAGAATGTTCCCTTGGTCATCCTGAAGTTCTGTGGCCAGCGGTCATTGCATCAGTCCTCCAGCACCAGGCGGTCCCATCAGTCACTGCTTGTGGGAAAGCCACATAAGCGGAGGTAGACCTGGGAGAATGGGTTGGGCTTCACACCCTCAGGACAACCTCCAGAAGGGAGGACACCAGGGTGGCCACCTGAAGCCGCTGGAGCACAGTGGCCAGCACCACAGCCAGCACGCTGGCCACGGCCTCAATGTGGGGGGAGATTATCAGGGTCCATGGGAGCCTGGGGTGCCTCCTCCACTTGTTCTCCCTCTGCCTGCCTGGGGGCAGCTAGCCAGCCCTAAGTGTGTGCAAGTAAAGGCTTTGGGACTTAAAGGTTGCCTTTAAGGGGCAGCTGGTGACAGCCCCAGAAGGGCTTGGCCACCATGTGACCCTGCCCAAGGCATTTCCTGGCCCTGTTCTTTTGAAAGGGCACCCAGGATGTGTGGATGCTCTCCTGAAAAGCAACCTGTAAGGACATATTAGAAGAGAATTGAAATGGTAAATAGGGCCATTTCTTGTAGGTGGTCAGCAAAACCATCTTCAACAGGTGAGAGTCCTTGAAATATAGGCCTGTATTGTTAGAGAATTTAGAAGAGATACTAATTGTATTTCTTGGTGTTTACCTACATCTTGTTAGAAGTTTAACAATGTGATGTAATTAGCTTGTACATGCTAAACTTTTGTTCTGTCTCTGTTTCTTTATTTGATTCTGTTGATTCAAAGATCAAAGGGAGTATTATCATTTAGATGGGTCTTTTGGTGTAGAAGTATCACTGTCTTCATTTCAGACTGAAATTTGCAATAAACTACCTGGAAGCTGTTTGATGGTTAATTGCCTTATGCTAATGAATGCAAATAAATCACTCATGTATGCCTAGTAAAGGGATTAGCTTCAAAGCAACAATATCCATTACCTATTTTTCAGCCAAGGCAGCCAAGCTGTGATCATTGTTTGCTTCAGCTATAAGGTTGGGCATGATCTGCTTTATCTCAGATCTGTTGCAACTTTATAAAGGAAAGTCTAAGATGCAAGATTTAGGTCTCACAGTCTATTCTGGATTATCCCTGAAATTTCTCATGGAAGAATTTGAAGAAACTATGCATGAAGACAGCCTATTGGACTATAACCTTTTACACTGATTTCATTACAAATCAACAACTTTGCCATCTTTGCTATGAAATTGACCTAAGAACTCTATGCATATCTGTATATATAAAGATCTCAAAACACAGCAATTCTCATTTTTTCTTCAATTTTTAAATGAGGATTTTCTGCAAGCTGCTATTGGAGTAAGATCCGAAATATTAATTAACCTGGTGAGCAATGTGTTTGATCTCTGAGAACTGGTGGAGGTTCATATATGGTGAATAAGGTTTTCAGCAATCCTCCATATATTAGACTTGTTTGCTTGGGTGGGAGCCAAAGGTGGACTTACTTAAAGGGAACTGTACTTTGGCTTCTTAGTAACAAGTAAGGTATTAAAGAAGCTGCTTTGCTACTGGCTTGATGGAATCTAACTATACAATAAATGACCAGTTTTGGATATTATCTGCTCTATCCTTTGTAGTTTGCCCTGATTGAGCATTTTCAGTCTAGTCTCCAGCAAATGGTCACACTATGCAAAAGGGGCTTTCTGCTTTCAGAAAAATTGAAATGAACCTCTGGGAGATGTTTGAAAAGCCTAAAAGGTTGTGCATATTTTGGGAGATTACCTAATCATGGATTTCCTCAACCATGCATTGATCCCTGTTGATTCTTTCAGGGGATAGAAGAAATCCAGGAACTTGGCTGAGGTCTAAGCAAACGCACCTTTTTGTTTATCTTACAGACCATAATCTCTCCAGGAGTATGTGCACATATGTGATATTTTGATCCAGTTCATCTGAGAATATCAATATAGCATATAAGTACACTTCCATGAACTGGTCCAAAAGGCCTTATAGCACATAGTTAATGGAGAGCTGGAATGTTGCTGGGGCATTAGTGAGTCTGAATGGCATGATTAAATATTTGAAGAGTGCATAACAGGTCCAAAAGCCAGTCTTCCATTCATCCCTGCCTGGGATGCAAGTGAGACTGTAGGCACCCCACATAAAAGGCTTTCTTATATGCAGGCAGACCCATGTGGTCCAACAATTAAAGGAACGGGGGTAATCTGCTAAACTGTTATCTGATTTAAGGTTCAATAATCAGCACAGAGGCTTCCATACTCTTTTATAAAAAGGACTGGGGCACCAGCTGGTGAATTCAATTTGCAGATGAGCCCAGGGATCAGTTTCTTTTGGAGATATTCTCATAATGCTGCTAGTTGTGCATATCTTTTCAAATAATATCTTTGCCTGTGGCTGAAGTTCTATGGGACAGCCATAGTCCTTACATTGAGGGAAATTTCCTGCTTTCTTCGTCTCCAAGATGTCAGTGGAGTCACAGTAGTTAGGGGAAATTTCCATAGTTCCTCCAGTTGGTTTTCTAATGCAGGCAACTATACTTCATTGAGCCCTTCTTGAGAGGCTGGGTGTGCAATGTTTGCTGATCCCCAGATGTGCTATCCACTGAAATCTGATCAGAAGGAGACTTTTTGTTCTTATCAAAGTAGTCATGGAGGATCACCCAGGAAATGTGAAGGAACAAAGGCAAATACAGTGACTATACTATACTATACTATACTATACTGACATTGAATAATGGCCTTTGAGGGGCAGTCTCCTCCAAACTGAACCTGGAGACAGCAGGGAGCTATCAGTAGTTTTGATCGTGTTTGCTATGGCCTTGAATGAAAGTAGAATCTCTAAGGCCCAAGTTATAGATTCATCCATGGAATTGCCCTCTCAGCATGCATTAAGGCAGGCCCATTGGAAGAGAATCTGTCATGGATCCCCTGAGATGTGTAGCTAGAGAGTCACCTTCAAATGAGAAGCCCATGGATGGGGCTCAGGGTATGTCCCATTGAGGACGAAGGTACAGACAATTTCTCTTCTCTGAAGTTTCAGGCTTGTCCCCGTCACAGGGCCTGGGTCGGTTTGTTTGTCCAAGGTTCTTGGCACTCATACTCTCCAGTTTGAGATGGCATAGCTTGATTCACCACAACAGTAGCATATGAGGCACTGATTATGCCATTCCTTTTCTTCAGGTGTGAGTCACTGACAATCTACATTCTCTTGCATAGATTTGGTAGACAACACAGAAACTTGAATCACAATATACAATAAGAGAGTCTGTAAGCAACCTCCTTTCTACTGCCTTTGTTCTCACAGTCAATTATCTATGCCGATGGTAAGCCTCACAAAGGCAACCAAGGCCAACTGGAATCTCTACATCTACCAATTCATCTTTGATTTCTTCCTATGAGACTCATTGGAACTGGTATAGCTGTGCTGTTTCATTCTGCTCTGTATCTCCTGTGAGACGGCAGAAGTGCACTAGATAGGTAAATACTGTGCCTTGACCATGCCAGTGTACCCTCAGGGAAGACTCAGCCATTCATGCACAGTGCAGGTCATGGTGGAAATCGGTAGCAGAAAAGCATCGAACTCTGATAGCATTAGGTTATGACCTTCAGGCATGGGAGATGCTCAGTCTAACATGTCTCCTTGTCAGCAGACTGATTACCAGGGCTCTCTTGGCTTGGTCAGAGACAATGTGGGGATGCATCAGATGTACTTGGGTGCAATGGCTTATGAAGTACCAGCACTGCCAGAGGCTCCCATCAAACTACTGGGGCCAGGGAACTGCAGAATTCTGTTTTGGGCCAAAATCTACAGCATTTAGAGCAGTCAGAGATATCAAGATGTCATATAACTTCCCAGGCTGAGACATAATCAAGTATACCTTGAAAACCTGTGACAGCTGTTTGTCAAACCTGTGCTTAAAAACCTCTAGTGAAGGATATTCCACAATCTTCTTAGATATCCTTTTCACATAGCATATGATCAGGAGGAGTATGATGATGAGACACTTTCCATTGCAAATACAACACAGGAGAATGTTATATAGTACTTAACTAAAGCTAGATGTTTTAAAATAAGCAAGGTCCGGGTAATTCTCATCCAAGAGTTTTTAAAAGTCTGGCTAAGGAGTTTTGTGGATGATTAATGATTTTCAGTGAGTCTTCCAGCACTGGGAAAGCTCCAGACTACTGGAAAAAAGCTAATGTGCCAATATTTATAAAGGGGAGTTGGAAAGGCCCAGATAATTATATGTTTGTCAGCCTGACATCAGTCCTAGGCAAAGTAGTGGAACAGCTCATATAGGAATCAAATAATAAAGAATTAAAGAAAGGTAATATCATTAATGCCAATCAACATGGGGTTATGGAAAGTAATTGCTGTCACACTAACTAGGTGTCATTTTGATGAGATTCAGCTGATAAAAGAATAGTGTTGTGTAACAGATTTCTGTAAAACAGACAAAATGGGTGAGGTAATATCTTTTATTGGACCAACTTCTGCTGGTGAAACAGACGTGCTTATGAGCTATACAGAGCTCTTCCTAGATTTCTCTAAGACATTTGGCTTGGTACCATATGATAATTTGATTAAGAAACTAGAAACTAGAAACTTAACACAGCACTCATTCAATGGATTAAAAGCTGGCTAACTGATAGGTCTCAACATGCAATTGTAAACTGGCATGTTGTCAATTAGCATAGAGGTGGCCGTGTTAGTCTGTATCTTCAAAAACAACAAGAAGTTCTGTGGCACCTTATAGACTAACGGAAATTTTGGAGCACAAGCTTTCATGGGCAAAGACCTGCTTCGTCAGATGTATCGACAAAGTGAGTCTTTGCCTAGGAAAGCTTACACTCCAAAATGTCCATTCGTCTATAAGGTGCCACAGAACTTCTTATATTTTCAATGGTGTTACACAGGGACATGTTCTTGTCCTGCACTATTGAACATTTTAATTGATAACCTAATAAATGGATAATCTAAGTTTTCGCATCAGCAAAGTTGGAAAAGTGCTGATGCAACTTATTAGAGTTTAATTTGAAGATATTTTCTTCACCTACTTTGTAAAATACTGTTGACAATTTGTGTTTCAAATTGTTAAAAAGCTTTAACTTTTTGTATCTAAGGCTATGTGTTAACTAGGAGATAAATTCAAAATCATTAACATTGATTTTGTAACACTGGATTTTGTAAATTTGACTTTGATTGTCCTCACCTCCCCACAAAGTTGACTTACTGCAGCCACACTCGGCAAACATCGACTGTTGCAGCAGTGCATTGTGGGAATGTATCCCACAGATCCCTCATCCCCGTAGCATTCTGCATATTTTTGCTGGTATTGGACGTCATCTTCCCACATTGCATTGCCCTAATTCTCCTCCCATGGTGAGCAAATGTCCTTTTTTCCCGTTGGAAGGGAGGAAAAGTAGGGCATCAACAAAGAGGGCAAAATTGATAGCAATTTCTTTCTTCTGTAACTGAATTATCAAGAATTTTATAAAAATCAGCAAGCGTATATCTTCTCAAGGGTTTTTGGGTTCCCAGTCACTATACTGCTTCTTTGCACAGTCTGTGTTCTGAACCAGCCATCCACTAAATGTACCCCCTCCCTTGATTGCATATGATTCCTGAAAATAACACCAGGACAATGAAAAACATGAAGAAAGAGTTAATAGTAAAGTTTTTGAAAAAAATAGAGTTGCTGAGGGCAGAGTATTTGGCTTTCCAGTTCAATATACAGCTTCTGTGCACAGTCTGTATTCTCAAAAGGCCCTCCGCCCACTGTTCCCTGCATGAAGGGTGCAAAGTTAGAAGAAAGAGGACAGAAAAAGGCTAGGAAAAAAACTTTTGTCTTCCCTTTTCACTACACAGAAATTGGCCACACAGGGGATGGCAGCCACGCCCTGAAAATCTTAGCCACCGAGGGACACTTCCCCCTGGTGGCACCTAGTTCCCTGGGTCCTTGTTGGGGCAGGGAATGTGGAGGGGATCAGTGGGGGAGGGCAGTTGAAGTAGTGCCCCCATGAGGCAGAAAGGTCCCAACAATCTTAGCCGCGGGGGGAGACTTCCCGCTGGTGGCAAAAAGACCCCAAAAACATTTTTGGTGGGGGGGGCAGTTGAAGTAGTCTCCCTGTGTGGCAGAAGGGCCCTGAAATTCCCCCCCCCAGAAGCTGCAAGACCCCAAAATTCTTTCCTAGCCTTGGAGACCTAACCAAGCGCAAGCCAGGACATGGTGCTGCCTGTCAGTATGGTCAGCACTGAATGGCAGGAACATCCTTTCATTGGGTCTGGGGCTACCCACATGATGTGGTTGAGCATGGGAAAGACCCTGACTGTGTGGCACCTGTGGGGGAGGGATGGAGGTTCGTGCAAATGTAAAACACTGAGAAGTTTCTCAGATTCTTATTCAAGCATGACCCCTACAACAGCCTTGTTGCCACATGGTGCAGTGGGGCAGCGGCTAGCGCCAGGCAGCACAGAAAAATATACCACGTGTAGAGACAGAACCACGAACTCTGTGCTTGTCCTCTTTGTAATGGGTAGATGCACTTAGAGCGCTAATAGCAAAGAAAGGAAGAAGTTTCTCAGCCTCTCATATAAACATGAGCCCACAGCCACAGGCTTCCTGGTCATGATTTGAAATTCACGGTCTTTCTGTTACCTAATTCATGTGCACCTGAAGTGCAGCAGCCAGAGCGGAGCACTGTGGGACATTTGAGACACTTCTGGAGGTGAATAAATTCAATTTTAAGATGTGGTGCTTCCACGCTGGTCTTTACTTGAGCTTTTAAATTCAAACTTGACGCTACACCCCGCAGGTACGAACAATATTATGATATCAATGTTATTACTCCCTAAATCAAGCTAATGGTATTTACAGTGAAGACAGTCACATCGTATATCGAGCTAAGTGCCTTACATTTGAATTTATCGCATAGTGTAGACACAGCCTCAGTGTCTACCATCGTTAAATAATTATTGTTTAGCCCCTCATTATTTGATTGTCCCAGAATTTTCTACAGCTATGACCATTTAAATTGATAAAAATAAAATACAGACAACCCATAATTTTGCACAATTGGGAAAAATAACCATTGATATTATCCAATGACATAATAAAAAAATATTAATTCCATCAAGCCAGCTGATAAAGTTTGCAGATGACACAGTTTGTGGAATAGCAAAAAAAATCATACATCTAGAGACAAAGAATTCAGGCCATACTTACAGAATTGTGGATTCTAATCTGGGAAGAAGTGATGCTGAAAAAGACTTGGGGACTCGTTTAATCAGCTGAACATGAGCTCCTGGTGTGATCCTGTGGCCAAAATGACCAATACGAATCTTGGAGATATAAAATGGGGACTCCTGAATAGGAGTACAGAACTTATATTAAAGCTAGGAGAAATTTCATCAGAACCTTTAAAAAAATCCATTTGGGGCTCGAATAAATATATTTGATTTTCATTTTTTTCCAAAATGGCCAGCCAACTGAAAAAGCTGTTATTCTTCCAGCTCTCAGTAAATTATCTCTGTGTGTGGCCCTGATTCAACTACTGCTAGAATACTTTGTCCAGTTGTGGTGATAAATTGGTGGTGATTCAGGGAAGAAGCATAAGAATGATGAAAGGTCTGTGGAAAACATGCCTTACAAGGGTCATCTCCACTGGAGCTGCAGTATAATTTATCTCTTGGATAGACATCTATGTGCCAGTGCTGATCAAGCCACCTCCTTAAAATAGCAAAGTGGCAATGGCAACAGAACCAGCTAGTTGCCCTGAGTACAATTCCACTTGAGACCTATACATGTACTCAGGTAGCTAGCTTATCCTGTTACATATGCTGCTGCAGCTACACTTCAGTTTTTAAATGCATTAGTCTGACTGAAGCTAGAGCACACCACCTCCATGAGCTGGAAATGACACCTACTCCTCCAATCTAGACAAACCCACCCTGATAGCATTAAGAAGCTCAGTGTATACAGCATTCCAAAGAGGAACTTAAGAGGTGACTTTATTATCATCTCTAAGTACCTGCATTGGGATCAAATATTTGATAACAAAAGGATCTGCAATCTGGCAGACAAAATATAAAATATCAAATGCTAGAGAACTGAATCTAGACAAATTCAAACTAGATATAAGGTGCAAATTTTAAGTCAGAAATAATCAGCCGTTGGAATAATTTAAACAATGCCACTGGCAGTAGCAGCAAAGAAGTAAAGATGATAATGACATACACATTGAACCTCTCTCATTCAGCACCCTCAGGATCTGATTGGTGCCGAACCAGAGACTTTGCCAACCGATGGGAGGTTAATATTGTTCAGCAGCATTACCAACACTTCCACTGCTGACTGGGTTCTTAGGAGACATTTAAATTAGAGCTACATAACCACAAACCACACTGAGAACTAGGACTGGTGGCTGGAAACCAACTTCATGGGACCATGGGAAACTTGGCCACACCCGTGATAGTTAGACAGCTGGCTAACTAAAATCATGCCAAACCACAGACGCTGCTGGACCAGAGAGAGATGGACTAGTGAGTTTAAATCTGTACCATGCTAAGAATTCAGCATGTTTTATCCCTAAACAATTTGTTACAAGTGGTAAGATATTTTTTTCATTTCATCCTGAAGCTCAGTTTATATGTAAAATTCAGGTCAAATTAGTTCCATCAGTGAGGACTGTGAAAAATTTCATACCCTCTGCTACATAGTTAGGTAACCTTATGTAACTAACCCCATCTTAGATGCCGCTAGGTCAGCAGAAGAATTCTTCCATCTACTGGCTACCACTCCTCACACGCATGCATTTGTAACAATAATAGAAAAACTCTTCTGTCACTGAAGGAAATTTCCATGCTCCAATGTGACAGTGGGACAGCATCAGTGCTGTAGCTGTGCCAGCCGCTACAGTATAGATATATCCCCAGTATGAGTCCTGAGGGGAATAAATTACCCAATCAGAAGTCACAACAGAGCTTCAAAGAAATTTGTGTCTCCATATTTTAAAAGTGGAAGACATACACAGGTCATGATATGCAATACTATGATACTTTTTTACTATACTTTTTATTTATGAGTTTGCATGAGTATAAAATGTAAGCATTCCCGATCACTGACTTCTTCATTTTGTGGGAAATTAATTATAATGTTTGATATGTAATATTCAGGTAGTCTGATTTCTGGTATGGTTAATTTGAGAGTTGCCCCAATCACATCAAAACAATTACACTGGTGTAAATCTGTTATAAATAAGAAGAATATTGTGCCTCTGCACTCATAGTCTGATCATAAAGGGATGATGAGCACCTCGGGTTAAGCCTTCTACTCCAATTAATTTCAAGGGGAGTTGACTTAGTAGAATGAATCCCTTAAATGCTATTACTCAGTTTCAATATGTTACTCTCATTTAGGAAATGTGAACTGCTTATACAAATTCCCAGGCGCTCTGACGATCAATAACTTACTATTCTAGTGCAATGAGCCCATTAACCCTGAGCAGTTGAGACTGCATTCTCCACTGATCAGATAAACAATATGTGAGATATTTTATTACAAAATGATGCACCAATTTAGCCATCTTTTCATCAATGATGGGTTTAAATTGGATATGAAATGCCAGGAAAGTTTCCTCCCCAGGGTGCCATCAGTGAGAAATGTAAACCAGAGATTTTCAGTTAATATAGTTCATATAACTGAGTTCTATTTTTCAGTCAAATCAATTTTAAGTCAGCTGGTAATATTGTTTGACTTCCCATTATTTAAATCCATACATTGTACTGCAATGATTGTTAATCTGACCTTAAATCATCCAGCAACTTTTGTATCTCTTCTTTCTTATTGTTATTAATCCACCCAGTACATTTGCTCTCCTTTTCTTTTCCCCATTCCACACACCGAAGACCTGTTATTTCTTTTTATGTGAAATGCAGCATTGTTTCCAAGTTACATTAAGTAACATGTTCCATTAATTTTAAGGATTTATTTGGGTGAACAACACCAACCTCCTTAATTGCTGAATCTAAGGGTGAGTCCTTGTTCTGAATCATAAAAGTGGATAATGAATCCCCTCACTGTTAGTGATCTTTTACCAGAAGTCTCAACTCTAATATTATCAGCCACAATCAAAGTCATCTTGGGCTTTGTCTACACTAGCTCCCTACTTCAAAGGGAGGATGGTAAGTAGGGTGTTGGGAGTTTATTAATGAAGTGCTATGCTGCATATGAAGATCTTCATTAAGCAAATTCTCCCCCTGCAGCAACTTTGAAATTTTAAACTTCAATGTGCCGGCTCGCGTCTAGCCGCAGCTCACCCGCCGGTACTTCGAAGTCCCGGGAATTCTTCAAAGTCCCTTTACTCTCTGAGGGCGCTTCGAAGTACCAGCAGGTGCCCCACAGATTTGACTTTTTAATCTCTTCCAGACTGACAGATCTGTTGTTCAGGCCCTGATCATCTCACAATGTGCTACAGTAATTTCGTCTTCTTTGTTCTTCTCCCCATTCTCCAGACTTATGCCCATTCATATATCTACAGTTAGGCTTATCATTCTGCCCACAAAAATCTTGCCCTTCACATTCCTCTACTGGCTGCCCATCCTCCACACCCTCAAACACAAGCTGTTTGTGTTTGCCTTTAAATACTTCACTATTTAGTACTGCCTTCTATATCAGATCTACTAAACTTGTGGAGTTGTTGACTTCTACCTTCACTCTATCAGTGATGGTAGAGTCAGTCACACCTCTGTACATTTCTCCATCAAGCATCTCTGATACTTTTTCCATTGCTGCCTCGCATAGATGGGAAAAGTTGTATAACAAAATTTGTAAAGCTATCATCTTCTCATCCTTTTGTTCTTTTCTGAAAACTTGATTCTGTGAAAAAGCCTACAAACATCTCCTATCTTAGATTGGTTATGCAAAGAGTGAACTGTGATGCTTTTCTACTAAACTCTGTTATCTAATTTTCTCAAGCAGCCCCACTATACTTATCTGTCTCAGTTATCAGTTGTGTCTTCTTGGGGCACAACAAGAAATTAAACACCTGTAGGTGGCGCAGGTCATCTGACATGAGCTAACAAGGCTTGGAATGTGGGGCTGTAAAACTGCTGTGTAGACAATCCGCCTTGGGCTGGTTTCTGAACACTGGTGGGAGGGAAGAGTCCCAGACCCTGCACTCCAGACTAAACCAAAACATTCACAGTGCAATGAAACAGTCCCATAGCCCACACTGTCTTATCCTGAGTCAGCAGGCACAGGCCAGCCATGACTGTTTCATTGCAGTGTAGAAATATTTTCTGAAATGTAGTTGTAAACTTTCTGGGCTATAAATATATATATTTTTTGCTATGTCTGCATATGTCATCACTGGGCAGTCTCGATCTTTGGGAACTATCAAAATGACTAATTATAAAAATATTAATAGATAAAGTTACATTTCTAATTTATTCACTTATGCTCAGCCTTAATCATGCAATCCATTTGATCAGCACCATTCTTGCTTTCCATAGCACTTTGCTCTACCAGTCCAAGTAAATTAAGTTTCACTCAGTGATTCCTCCCCCTTTGTCATATAGTATCTCAACAAGTATATTTTTGAAAAAATCTAGATTTTTCTCCAATTGGCTATGGTTTGCCTTTATTTTAAACATAAAAGAATATAAACCTGACCATAAAGTCTGGATAATATCATGGTTTAATTTATAGCTATGGCTCACCGTCATAATGGACAAGATCACATAGGGGATAAGGCCATGGAAACTCTCTGTGTGTCTTCTACCCTGTGATGTTATCAGGTACTCAACCCTAAAGCAATAGTAACCATCTGATAAAAAGAGGGGACAGGGAACTGTGATAATAAATCAGCTCAACTGCAGAGAAAGTGCCAGGGAAAACTGTATTGATTTTTTTACAAGTCAGTGCACAGATTTGTCAGACAAAAGAATAGAGATGTCAGACCCCACAGAATCAAACACACTAATACAAAGACAAAAAGCATAAAAAATAGTCAAAAATAAAACCTGCTCTAGCACTTACTCAACACTCTGCCACAATATTTGCATAGTGATTTTCTTTTTCAGCGGGAGCAGTATTTTATCATACAGCAAAATACATAAAGTGAATATTAAATATGCTAGTGTTTGCCCCTCACACTGATTTCACACAGGGGGATCAACCAGAGGGAGAGTCAGAGTCCACAATGGAAAGAAAACTCCTCTGGTCCAGTGAACAGAAATGAGATGTTTCATCATCACCTGAGGGAGGTGACTTACTGGTCATCATCAGTGACCATGCAGTTACCTCCCTAGATGGTAGTCAAAGTATGTTGTTGCTATTCAGTGAGTCAAAGGAGCTTTCTTTCCAAAATGTTCATACAGCTGTCACAGAAATCAGGACAAGACAGGAAAAGAACAGACAAAACAAGGTTGGAGAAGAAAAAATTAAATGAGTAAATTCTGCGCTAATAGAAAGAATCAGCAGCTAATGTTGACATTATACAATCAGTCTAGGTACTACACCTTAATAGATATTGAGCTTCCTATTCAGCATTATGAGTAGAAGGAGTTGAAGGTGATGCCATCTATTAGTCTCAGGCTGTGTACTACACAATACATTCAAATTTATTAATATCGATTTTGTAATTCTGAAATTTATAAGCTCAAATTTGACTATCCTCACCTCCCCACGTGCTCCTCACACAGTTGCCTTATTGCTGCACCACTTAATTGGCAAACACTGACTGTTGCAGTAGTGCATTGTGGGAACCTATCCTATAGTTCTCTCATCCCCCTAGAATTCTGGGTATGTTCGCTGTTCTTTGACGTCATCTTCCCACATTGCATTTTCCTCATTCCCCTCCGATGGTAAGCAAACGTCCATTTTTCCAGTCGGAAGGAAGGAAAAGTAGAATGTCCACAGAGATGGCAAAAAAGTTTACAGAAGTGTCTCTGCTATGTAGTGGAATCCTCAGCTGACCATATATTGAGTGTCCTCCCTCCCATCATTGCACCCAATCCCTGAAAATAATACATGGGCCCCGACAAGCTTGAAGAAAGAGAAGATAGGAAAGTTTTTAGAAAAAAAGAGAGTTGCTGAAGGAGAGTTTTTGGCTTTCTGGTGCACTATAAGGCTTCTGTGCAATGGCTGTGTTCTCATCTGGCCATCCACTGAGTATCCCCCTCCCATCATTGCATCCAATCCCTGAAAATAATACAGGCACCTGGACTGTATTCACACAGTTAGAAGAAAGAGAATAGAAAAGTCTAGGAAAAAAAGATATTTGACTTTCCTGTTCACTACACAGATATTGCCAACATGAGTGATGTGAATGAAATATCCCCAAAAAGCTTGCAGAAAGAGAAGATAGGAAAGTTTTTCAAAACAGAGAGTTGGTGAGGGGAGAGTCTTTGGTTTCCGGTGCACTATAAGGCTTCTGTGCAACAACTGTGTTCTCAGCTAGCCATCCACTGGGTGTCCCCTCTCTCATCATTGCATCTGATCCCTGAAAATAATACAGGGACCCTGAAAAGCCTGAAGAAAGAGAAGATAGGAAAGCTTTATCAAAAAAGAGTTGCTGAAGGGAAAGTCTTGGTGCACTTTAAGGCTTCTGTGCAAAAGATGTGTTCTCAACTGGTCGCCCCCTCCCACGATTGCATCTGATCCCTGAAAATAACACAAGGAAAAGACTCAAAGTTAGAAGAAAGAGGATAGAAAAGTGTAGGAAAGAAGAAATTTGGCTTCCCTCTTTGCTACACAGATGTTGCAAACATGGGGATTCTTGGTGGGGGGCTACTTGCTAGGGGCGTAACGGGGGTTCACAGGGACACTTTCCACCGGGTGGCAGAAAGCCAAGTATCTTAACAGCCATGGGGACAATTCCCCCCAGAGGCAGCTCGCACCCAATATTGTTTTCTGCCGGGACAGACTTACCTCAGCATCATAAAGCTCCTGAAAATATTGTTGGTGGGAGGCCAGTTGCTAGAGGCATGTGGGGCTTCAGTGGGGGGCTTCTCCTGGCAGCAGCAAGCCCCCAACTATCTTAGCTACCAGGAGAGACTTCCACCCAGCAGCAGCAAGCACCTCTAGGGCCTTGGGGGTGTCCAGTGGGGGTCCAGTTGACATGGTCACCCCCAACTACCTTGGTTGCCGGGGGGAGACTTCCCCACAGTGGCTGCAAGCACCACTAGTCCTTTGCTAGAGCCATGGAGGGAGTCCAGTGGGAGGCCAGTTGAAGTGATCACCCCCAACTATCTTAGCTGCCAGGGGAGACTTCCCCCAGGCAGCTGCAAGCCCCCAAATATCTTAGCCACTGGGGGAGACTTCCCCTTGGCAGCTGCAAGCCCACAATTATCTTAGCTGCAGGGGGAAACTTCCTCCCTGCAGCTATAAGCCCCCTAAATTCTTTCCTGCCCTTGGAGCTCTAACTGCGTGCAAGCTAGGACATGGTGCTGCCTGGCAGCATGGTCAGCACCGAACAGCAGGCACATTCTTTTATTGGATTGGAGGCTACCTACGTGATGTGGCTGAGTGCAGGAAAGATGCCAATTGCATGGCACCTGTGGGAGAGCGAGGGAGGTTCTCACACAAATGTTAACCACTGAGAAGAAGTTTCTCGGCATCTTATGCAAGCACAACCCCCACAACAGCCTTGTTGTCATGTGGTGCAGCGGGGCAGTGGCTGAAACCAGACAGCGCAGAAAAACGTAACTAGAGACAAAACCATGAACTCTCTGCTGGGGCTATTTGTAATGGGTAGATGTGCTCACAGAGCTAATTGCAAATTAAAAAGACATTTCTCAGGCTCTAATACAAACACGAGTCCACAGCCATGGGCTTGCTGCTCCCACTTTAAAATATACAGTCTTCCTGTTACCTCATTCCAGCGCACCTGGAGAGCAGTGGCCAGAGCAGGGCACTGAGGGACATTGTAGGTTATATGTGGGACACGTCTGGAGGCTGATAAATTCAATTTTAAAATTTAATCAAACTTTTGAATTCAAGCTTGATGCTATACTCATGCCAATACTGTAATCTCAATATTAGAGATCCCAAAATCAAGCTAATGGTATTTAAAGTGAAGAGAGTCACATGATAATATCCAGCAAACTGTCTTAAATTTGAATTTATCTCATAATGTAAACACACCCTCTGAGAGGTAGCTGTGTTAGTCTGTATCTTCCCAAAACAAAAAAGCAGTTGTGTCATATCTTAAAGACTAACAGTATTGTTTATTAGGTGATGAGCTCACATGGGAAAGACACCCTTCTTCAGGTCTGAAGAATAACTAATAACTGAGAGAAAAAGAACTGCTCGAAAAAAATGGAGAGAAAAAAACACATCAGCTATTCTTGGGAACCTATGAATGTTCAAAATTTTTTGGATTTACCTATATCTATCATATGCAGTTTCCTACTCATTCTGGTCCACAGAAGCTTGAAATTCATGGCCATATATACCGATTTAACTCTCCTTCCTCCTACCCATCTCTCTCTCTCTCTCTCTCTCTCTCACACACACACACACACACACACACACGCACAAGGAGTAAGAATCATACTGTTAAATCAGTACACACAACTTTGGAAACTGATAATTTTCATAGACTCGTAGAGCTTAAGGTCAGAAGAGACAGAAGATCTAGTTTGACCTGCAAAATACAGACCATATAATTTCATCCAGCTACCTCTCTATTGAATTTAATAACCTGTGTTTGATGAAAGGATATCTTTTAGAAAAACATTCAACATTTATCTGAAGACATGAAGAGCTGAAAAATGTACCAATCTTTTTGGGGTTTGCCCTATTTCTAATTTCTACGTGTCTGGCTTTAGTTTCAACCATTATTTCTTGTTATACCTTTTTCTGCTAGAATGTAGAGCCCTGTAATACCTGGTATTTCCTTCCCATGAAGATAAAAGACAGTTACCTGTTCTGTAACTGGTGTTCTTTGAGATGCGTTGCTCATGCCCATTCCAATTTGGGTGTGCGCCTAGCACATACCCAGTTGCCAGAAGCTTTTTTGCCCTACGTGGTAGCCCTAGGGTCGGTGTGGCACCCCCTGGAGTGGCGCCCATATGGCCACCCATATATGCACCACCTGACCCACCTCCCGCTCAGTTCCTTCTTGCCAGTTACTCTGACAGAGGGAAAGGTGGGCGGGTTTTGGAATGGACATGAGCAACACATCTCGAAGAACACCAGTTACAGAACAGGTAACTGTCTTTTCTTCTTCGAGTGATTGCTCATGTGCATTCCAATTTGGGTGAACGCAAGCCAATGCCTAGGAGGCGGGGTCGGAGACCCGAAAGGAGTGCAGGACAGCCCTGCCCACCGTAGCGTCTTCCCGTTCATGCTGTGTAACTGCGTAGTTTGCTGCGAATGTGTGAATGGAGGACCAAGTGGCCGCCCTGCAGATGTCCTGGATAGGGACCTTGGCCAAGAACGCCACAGAGGACACCTGTGCCCTAGTGGAGTGAGCCTTGATCAGGGGAGGGGGAACCCCCGCCAGTTTGTAGCACTCTCTGATACAGGCCACTATCCAGGAGGAGATCGGCTGAGAGGAGACTGGGTGCCCCTTCATGCTGTCTGCCACTGCAACAAACAACTGCAGCGACTTCCGGAAGGGTTTGGTCCTGTCCATATAGAAGACCAGTGCCCTCCAGACATGCAAGGTGTGTAAGCTCTGCTCCCTAAGGGAGGAATGGGGCTTTGACTAAAACACCGGTAAGGTGATGTCTTGGTTAATGTGGAAAGGGGAGACCACCTTAGGCAGAAATGCCGGGTGGGATCTCAGCCTGACCGTGTCTTTGTGGAACACCATGTAAAGTGAGTCCACCATCAGGGCCCTGAGCTCTGACACCCTTCTGGCTGAGGTAATGGCCACCAGGAATGCCATCTTGTAGGTAAGGAACAATATAGAATAGTTGTCGAGAGGTTCAAATGGTGGAGCCATCAGCTTAGACAAAACCAAATTAAGGTCCCATGTTGGCAGGGGGCCCCGAACCTGTGGTTTGACTCTTTCCATTCCCTTCATGAACCTTTTTACCACCAGGTCTGAGAAGACCGAGTACCTCCTGGCCTGTGGGTGAAACGCCAAAATGGCTGCCAAGTGCACTTTTAGGGAGGACAGTGACAGCCCCGTCTGGCTTAGGGCCAGCAAGTAGTCAAGGATACATGATATTGGGGCTTCTCCTGGGGACATCCCCTTTTGGGTGACCTATATGGTAAACCTTTTCCATTTGGCTACATATGCTACCCTCACAGAGGGTTTCCTGCTGTTCAGCAATACTTCCCTAACAGGTTCAGAGCAGGCCAGCTCAACCAGTCTCAGCCATGGAGCCTCCATGCTGTGAGATGCAGCGCCTGGAGATTGGGATGCCGCAGTCTCCCCTCCTCCTGTGTCACAAGTCCGGGCACAGCAGAAGCACCTCCAGGGCGTTACTGGACATCTCCAAGAGGGTCGACTACCAGTGTTGTCCAGCCCAGGCTGGGGCCACCAGGATAACTGATGCTCAGTCTGACCGAATTTTCAACAGAGTTCGGTAGATGAGCAGTATCAGTCAGAAGGCATTCAGCAGTGGACCCAACCAATGAATGCTGAAGGCGTCTGCCCAAGAGACTGGACTTCGGTTCAGGTTAAGAGCAGAATGTTCTGTACTTCGCATTGAGATGAGTGGCAAAGAGGTCT
The DNA here is from genome assembly GCF_033958435.1 of Carettochelys insculpta. Lineage (NCBI taxonomy): Eukaryota > Metazoa > Chordata > Testudines > Carettochelyidae > Carettochelys > Carettochelys insculpta. The sequence goes on along the minus strand of NC_134138.1, from coordinate 156,442,416 downwards.
ACCTGGGGATGTCCCCACCTCTGGAAAATTGAATTCAGTACTTCGGTGTGTAATGACCGCTCATAGTCCATGAAGGACCTGCTGAGGCAGTCCACTAGGGAGTAGAGAGCCCCAGGCAGGTAGAACGCCCTAAGGAGAATCTGGTGCTGGATGCAGAAGTCCTAAAGCACGAGGGCACCTAGACACAGGGTCGACAAGCGTGCACCCTCTTGTCTGTTTATATAGTACATTGCCGTAGCATTGTCTGTGCTGACTGCAACACACCGCCCCCTCAGTTTATTCTGAAACACTTCGCACGCCAGCCAAACCACTCTGAGCTCCTGCACGTTTATGTGGAGCTGAGTGTTGGTCTTCCACAGGGCCTGCATCTGGTGGTCCCCCAGGTGTGCCCCCCAGCCCATGTCTGAGGCATCTGTGACCAGGGAGAGGGAGGGTTGCGGGGGATTGAAGGGCACTCCCATGCAGACCAACCTGGCTTCTAGCCACCAGTGTAATGCCATTAACACTCTTGGGGGGACTGTGACTAACTTGTCTATGTCATCCCTGACAGGTCTGTATGCTGAGGTGAGCCACAGTTGAAAGGGGTGCATTCGTAACCTGGCATGCTGGACTACAAATGAGCATGCTGCCGTATGGCCCAACAGCCTAAGGCATCCCCTTGTGGTTGCAGTTGGGAACCTTAATAGGTCTTGGGTGCAAGACGCCATAGCTTGGACCCTGCTCTGTGGCAGAAAGGCCCTGGCTTGCTCTGCATCTAGTCTTGCGCCCACAGATTCCATGACTTGAGTCGGGGCTAGCACAGACTTCGCCTTGTTTACTAGGAGGCCTAACATGTGGAATGTTTTTCTTATCAGCTGTACATGTCTTGACACCTGTCTCTGTGACCAGTCATCTAGGTAAAGGAACAGGTGCACTCCCTGCCTGCATAAGAAGGCTGCCACTACTGACATACATTTGGTAAAGACTCTCAGGCCTGAGGAGAGTCCGAACGGAAGGACTGTGACCTGATAATGATCCTTCCCTAGCACAAACTGGAGGAACCTCCTGTGAGGTGGATAAATTGCTATATGGAAATACGTATCTTGTAAGTCGACAGAGGCAAACCAGTTCCCTCGTCCCAGCATTGGGATAATTATACCCAGGGCTATCATACAAAACTTTATCTTCTTCACAAATTTGTTCAGGTTTCGCAGGTCCAAGATTGGCTGTAGCCCCACTTACACTTCCAGGATTAGGAAATAGCAGGAATAAAATCCCTGTCCCTGGAATTTCTGGGGAACTTCCTCTATAGCCCCCTTTTGAAGGAGGACTCCTACCTCCTGCCTGAGAACCATCTCGTGAGAGGGGTCCCTGAAGATGGACAGGGAAGGGGGTCCTGAAGTGGGGTAAGAAGAAAATTGGATAGCATATCCCTTTTCTACCATGCAGAGGACCCACTGGTCTGAAGTTATGCTGCACCATGAATGGTAGAATGGGGATAGGCGGAGTGAAAATAAACCCTGGGCTGGAACTATGGGAGTGGACAGTGCATCACTCCCGACCACCCCGTCAAAATTGGTGTCTGGGTCCAGGAGGGGTTTTAGGGTGGCCCTGGTCCTGAGTCTGGCAACCCTGACACCTCCTATTATGGCGGCCCCTTCTCCTGTTCCCATCCCGTTGCTGCTGAGAGACCTGCCTGAACTGGGGCCTAGGGTTAAACTATGTTCTCTGGGTTGCCAGTGTGTATAGACCCAGTGAGCGTAGTGTGGTCCGTGAGTCCTTCATGCTATGAAGTCTCTTGTCAGTTTTTTCTGAGAATAGGGAGGGGCCCTCAACAGGGAGGTCCTGAATGGACTGCTGCACCTCCTGCGAGAGTCCTGAGACCTGAAGCCATGCCCCCCTTCTCATGACTATACCCGAGGCCATGACCCTGGTGGCAGCATCGGTTGCATCTAGGGTGGCCTGCAGAGCTGCTCTAGATATGAGTCTCTGCTCTGCTACCAGAGCCGTAAATTCCGACATGGTCTGGCGGAAGCAGTTTGGAGAAATGGTCCATACAGCTGGCCATATTGTACGCATACCTGCTAACCATGGACTGCTGGTTCGCGATTCTCAACTGTAGGCCACCTGTAGAGTAAACTTTCCTACTGTACAGGTCTAGTCTTTTGGCATCTTTGTTTTTAGGGGAGGGCCCCTGAACCCCCTGCCTCTCCCTATTGTTCACAGCATCCATGACAAGGGAGTCAGGGGGATGATGGGTGAACAGATGTTCATTTCCCTGGGCTGGGACAAAATACCGGAGTTCATTTTTCCTAGCCATGGGCAAGGCTGAGGCTGGGGCTTGCCACACTGTCTTAGCTGTGTTGGCAATTGTCTCTATAATGGGCAGTGCCACCCTGGACGTCCAGACATTGAGAAGATATTTGTAACAGGGTCTATTTCATCCCTGACCTCTTCCACCTGCACTCCCAGACTCTGGGCCACCCTTCTCAACAGCTGCTTGTACGCTCCTCCATCCTCCAGTAGTGGGGATACAGAGGACCCAGCTAACGCTTCATCTGGGGAGGACGAAGATGAGGGCATCATGCCCTCCAAGCCCACCGGCGTGGGGGGGTTCTGGCACTTCCATTTGAGTCCCCGGCATAGTGGTCTGTGGTGCTGTGGTTGGTGCCTGGGGTGAAGGGCCCCCTAGTGGTCTCTGGTATGACGCCTTGAAGACAGGGCCACTCTGCACCTGGGACAGCACCGGTTCTGTCGGTGCCGGTGCCCACTGCACCACAATTCCTGGTGCCTGCAGGAACGGTGCCCACGTTTGGGTCACCTCCAACTGCACCAGTGCCTGCGTTGGTGCCATTGCCAGTGCCATCGTCGGTGCCAGTGCCGATGACTCCGCTTGCTCTCTCGGTGGGGCTCCCAGAGCAGAGGTCAGTGCCAATCTCGGCACTTGAGGGGTGCCAGGCGCCCTGCACGGGAGTCCTGCATCCCGCCTCCATGCCTCGTGGATCGCCCACAGGGTCCAGAAGGGCCATCGTGGTGCCCCTTGGGGGGGCCTTTGCCATTCCCCTTCTGATGGGCGTCGGGAGTGGTGTCAGTGTCCTCTGCATCGGGATGACCTCGTACTCCCACTCTAAGCTGAGCTGGAGTAAAACGAGTCCGACTCCGATGCAGACCCTGACTCCGATGACCATGGTGGTGCCAAGGGTCCCATAGCTCCCGCCGGTTCCTGTGCACTCTGCACTGTCTGCACGGCACAGAGGGAGGTGACCGTTTGTTGGGGTCTCACTGGCATCCGGAACTGTGCCAGGGTCCCTAGAGCCTGACCAGGTGCCTGGAACAGGGGCAATGAAGGCTCCCAGTGCGGTGTCTGTGGCAATCTGGTGGACTCCCCCGAAGCTTCTCTTCACCTTCTTCTCTCCTGGGATCGACCCTGGTCCTCTCTTCTCTTTTTACGAGGCACCATGGACTGGCTCTTATGGCTCCGGGAAGCGCTAGGCGCCAAGTCCTGCTCTCGGTGCCGGGAACTTTCTGACGGCACCGAAGCGCTCTGCACCGACGATGCGGTGCTCTGAGTTCCATCCGGGGAAATGTCCGGGCTCAAGGCTGATTCCATTAGAAGAACTTTCAGCTGTTGAGCTCTATCTTTTAAAGTCCTGGGCCTGAAGGCCTTGCAAATAGAGCAGCGCTCCCGGAGGTGAGTCTCACCGAGGCAACTCAAACATGCCCTATGCGGGTCACTTTTGGGCACACATTTGCCACATTTTGAACAGTTTTTAAACCCCAGGGAGCTAGGCATCCCCTGGCGCTGAGGCGCCAAGGAAATTAAAGACCCAGCTCAGCTCACTAGGTGCTAAGAGGAACTATATGCCTTTGAAGATAACTATCTAAACTATTTACAACTAATTAAAACAATAAAGGCTAGCAGTGAACTCTCAACAATGAGGGAGCTCCAGCAACCAACAGTGCGGCGAGAAGGAACTGAGCGGGGGGGCGGGTCAAGCAGTGCATATATGGGCGGCCGTACGAGTGCCATTCTAGGGGCACTGCACCGACCCTAGGACTACCAGCTAGGGCATAAAAGCTTCGGCAACTGGGCATGTGCTCAGCGCACACCCACATTGGAATGCACATGAGCAATCACTCGAAGAAGAATTACATATTGTAGTCAAGTCACCTCTTTATCTTTTTGATAACCTAAAAACATTGAGCTCCTTTAATCTCTCACTATAATAAATTTTCTCCGGCCCTTGAATCATTTTTATGCCTCTTTTCTGCACACTTTCCAACGGTTCAATATCCGTTTCAGATGGACACTTAGAACGTAATGCATTATTCTAGTATCAATCTCACCATTGTGATAAATAGAAGAAAAATCACCTCACTATTCCCTTGTTCATACATCCAAGGATTACATTGTCCCTTTTTGCCACCGCATCGCACTGGGAGCTCATGTTCAGTTATTTGTCTGCCACAAGCCCCTAGATTCTTTTGAGTCAGTGATTTCAAGACAAAATCTTCTGTGTTTTTTTGTTCCAAGATTTATGAACTTGCATTTCACAGAGTCATAGAATTGGATTGGAAGGCACCTCAAGAAATCATCAAGTCCAGGTGACTGCACTGCAGCAGGACCAAATAAATCTAAACAATCCTTGAAAGGTGTTTGTCAGACCAGTTCTTAAAAACCTACATTAACTGGCATTCCACAGCTTCACTTAGAAGTACAAGTACACTACATCCTCTCTATCTTCTTTGTCCACGTGTTTACTGACACCCTCAAGGAATTCTAATTGATTGGTGAGGCATAATTTCCCTTTCCAAGAGTTGTGTTCACTTTTCCACAACATATCATGTTCATCCATATATTCTTTACTATAGTTTCAATTAATTTACCTGTTTCTTAGGCTCATAAGCCTGTAATTGCCAAGATCACCTCTGGAACATTTTTTTTAACTGTGCCACATTAGCCATCCACCAGTCATCTGATAGGCTGATGTGAGTGACAGTTTACATACCACAATTAGCACTTTTACAATTCTATAGTGTTATATTTAATAATCTTTAATTATTAATGAGGAAGGAAGAACCTGAAAAAATAGCTTTAGATAAAGAACATAAAAATGCATTACTTGGAAAATACAGCATACATAAAGTAGTTGGCCCTCTGATGGGAGGAATTAGTTAATTTTACTGAAACAATGGTGTTTGACTTTAAAAAAGTCCTGGACAACCCATGAAGAACCTGAAGTCTGAAGTAGTGACTGTCAAAACTATAAAAAAAAGAATCAATCAATGATCACCTGACTTTTATCAGTATAATAAACCTGATCCAGTTCCTTCATTGTGAATCAAGTGCGATGGATTCAGTCACAGAGGCTATGTCTACACAGCAATGTTTTTCATGAATAAGTTATTCCGGAAGAGGTATTCCAGAATAGTTTATTCAGAAATAGCACAGCTACACACAAAGGCCATATCTACACAGGCCACTTTCTTTGGAAGTAGCATGGTAATACACGGCCCGAAATATGCTAATGAGGTGCAGATGCAAATTCCCCGCACCTCATTAGCATAACATCATGTGATTTGGAGTGCGGAAGACTGTTAGGCTCTGCCTAACTGAAAATCCAGCCCTTTATATCAGTACAAGTGCTTTTATGCTGGTATAACAGTGTCTATGATAGGGATTACACTGATTTAAGTACACACATTTTTAAACCCACTTAGTTAATCAGTACAGAAACTTTGTAGCAAGGCTGCAAAGGTGTGAAATAAAACCAGTGTAGTTACTTGATTCCTGTTTATATGAAGATAAGGTATCAGTTATTATTCATTTCTTACTCAGCCAAACTCTCAGGCCATTTCTACACAGGCCACATTCTTCACAAATTCCCTGTGCCTCATTAGCATAACATCACGTGATTTGGAGTCTGGAAGACCGCTCTTCCAGATTCCAAAACGCCGTGTAGAAGCGTGGCCCCGGGGGAGCTTCCGGAAGGAAGTCTTTCTTCCGGAGGCCCCGTCTTCCCGAAAATTTTTGGGAAGAGGGGACCTCCGGCAGAAGGACTTCCTTCCGGAAGACCTCCCGGGGCTGTGCTTCTACACGGCGTTTTGGAGTCCGGAAGAATGGTCTTCCGGACTCCAAATCATGTGGCCGTATGCTAATGAGGCATGGGGAATTTGCATCCATGCCTCATTAGCATGTTTCAGGCCGTGTATTACCATGCCACTTTCAAAGAAAGTGGCCTGTGTAGAAACGGCCAAAATGCATTTTGAAATAGTCCTCAGCTATTTCACAATAGAATGTCTACACATGTAGGCTAGATCTACTCTAGAGAGTTTTGGCAACAAAACTCATGGATCATCAACACACAAAATGAATTTTATCAAGTCTGTTGACAAAACTTGACACTTCTGCCAACAGTGTTCTGCCACTCCACAATGAGGAATAATTCCTTTGTCAACAGTTTCTGTCAACAAAAAAGCCAAGTAGACACTCCAGGGTGCCCTCTGCTGACAGACAGGGCTTCTGGCTCACTGGGTTCTATTGACAGAGCAGATTGTTATTTCGATCTGCTTTTGTGCGTGGATGTGATCTGTCATCATAAGTTTTGCCAGAAGATCTCTTCCAACAGTAACTTCTTTTGATAGATCACCGTAGTGAAGACATAGTCGTAGAACCCATTTTGAAATAGAGCCTTTGGACGCACTTTACCTTATTTTGAAATAGGCGCTGTTATCTGTCTAAACAGCCCCTGTTTCAAAATACCGATTTCAAAATAGGTGTTACTCCTCGTACAATGAAGCTTACCAATTTCAAAATAAGGTATCCACTATTTCCAAATTATTTCAAAATCGCAGTTGCATGGTGTAGATGCTCATACAGTTATTTTGAAATAGCAGCTGTCACATACCCTTTATGACTGTCATTTGTTGTGCTGAAATACCACTCAGCCAGCATGGACATAGAGATGGAGTCATAGCCCTTTCCAGTAGAACATAGACACTGAGATCATCTCAGCTCTTGAAAGGCTCAGCCAAAGGGACTCACCTTAGCAACCAAACATGCAGCCTCAGAGGGACCTGGACCCAAGACAAATCCATCTTACTCTGTATAAAGTCTTACACAAGATAAGTTCACATTGTTTCCCACTTTCTCTGGGTAAAGGGAGACATGCCATACAAACTCCTGGCCCTCCCAGGTAACAGTTACTTAAATTGAGTTCATTAATAAACAAAAGTGATTTTATTAAATATAAAAGGTAAGGTTTAAGTGGTCATAAAGGATAGAACAAAGTAGGTTACTAAACAAAATAAAACAAAACTCATAAGTTACACTTAATTCACTAAGAAATTGTGGTTACATACAATGTTTCTTTCCCCTGTTCAATCTTTGATGTTCCTGGCAGTCATCTTGCTCACATCTGGCAGCATCTCTGGCTTCCCACCATCTAATGGTTTTGCCAAAGGCAGAAATCCTTTCTGATCAGTTTAAACTTTTTTCTCACTTTTAGTATAAAAATAGAGCATCGAATATGGGTCCCAAGATCAGTTGACATGGCCACATGCTTCAGAGTAGGCCCAACCATAGCCCCTCATCCCAGGCTTACAAGAAAAACAAGTCCACCTACAGTTCATTGCTTTCTTGCCAATGGGCTATCAGGATCCAGAAGTATCATTAATGGCCCTTATTTTATGGTGACTACAATAATACTATAGTTTATACTCCGTACTTCTCACTTCAAATACAAGAATGATAGTTGCATACAAATGGGATAATCATAGTCACTAGATTGCGAGTTTTCCAAAGATACCTTACACGAGACATTTTGGATAAAGCGTATTCCAGTTATGTCATAGTCATATTCATAAGCATATCTCCATAAAGTATGTGGAATGCTCCATGACACCAAGCCTGTGGATTTTTTGATCATTTCAATAGGAGTCTGCTGCACAGGCTTTCTTGCCATAGTCAGTACAGAACACAGAAAAAACACTCATCCACACCACAAGTGATGTATGGGGGTGCACTGGTGGCCACAGGCACCACTGGTTTTATCCTCCCCTCTACTCACCATCAGCACAGTGCCACTTCCCATGAGTGCAGGTGAATCCCACCCCTCCACTGACTAGCAAGGCGCAAAAGCAGCAATTTGCTCTACTCTCAGGCTGCACCATACCAGGGGAGGGTGTGGGGCTTGCCTGTGCTCACCAGAAGCAATACAGCTCTTCTGCAGAAAGAGCAGGTTGTGCACACAGCAAGGTTAAGAGTGGGAGGGCAGAGTGGCAGGGAAGGGATGGGACATGGGCAGAACAGTGGTTGAAGTAGGAGATGCAGGGATGGGGAGGGAGCAGGACAGGGGCATGTGGTCGGTGCCCCTCCTGGAATACCCACACCAGTCACCTCTGCTCACAACTAAACATCTGACAGAAAACCACATGAACTTTGTCCAGTCACACTGCAAGAGCTTGATCTAAAATTTTAATGTCACAACTGATTAAAGAAATTGGTCTGTAATTACTCCTTAGTCTAGATCTTTCTCAGATTTAGGAGTATCTCAAATTATGGCTTCTCTGAGCTTAGGTGTGAGAGTTTGTTCATTCTTGGCCTCTTTGAACATATTCAGTAATAGAGGCATTCAAGTCAGTTGCGAACCTGTCACCAATGGTCTTTCCAACTTTAATTCCTTTCATAGACTGGGTGCATCTACACTAGCCAGCTACTTTTAAGTAGCTGGCACAACGTCGAAATAGCACGCGTCGCGTCTACACGCGCCTTGTGCTATTTCAACGTTGAAATCGACATTAGGCAGCGAGACATCGAAATCACTATTCCCATCCAAAGATGGGAATAGTGCCCAACTTCGACGTTGAATGTTGAAGTAGGGCGTGTGTAGACGATACATGTCCCACTACTTCAAAATAGCAGGGTCCTCCATGGCGGCCATCAGCTGAGGGATTGAGAGACGCTCTGTCCAGCCCCTGTGGGGCTCTATGGTCCTGCATGCAGCAGCCGTTAGCCCAGGGCTTCTGGCTGCTTCTGCTGCTGCTGCAGCTGGGGGTCCATGCTGCATGCACAGGGTCTGCAACCGGTTGTCGGCTCTGTGGATCTCATGCTGTGCAGGCCGAGTGTGCCTGGGAGGGGCCCTTTAAGGGAGCGGCTTGGGGCTTTGCTGGCCCCTTATTTCGATGGGGAGCACTTGTGTGTGTGGACACTCTGCATTTCCTTCCAGGGCGGCTCCTTTCAACGTTCTCCGTCGCTACTTTAACGTTGAACGTCGATGGCACCAGCCCTGGAGGACATGTAGACAATACGCATCGAAGTAGCCTATTTCGATGTCCTTACTTCAAAATTGGCTACTTCGACATAGTGTGCTAGTGTAGATGTAGCCACTGAGTCAGTTCCATGATTTCTAAAGGAGCATCTGGTTTATGACAGAGACAATCCACTAAAAAAGTTATGTAGGGCATCTTTACATAGTCCCTCTTCAGTTAAAATTGTTTCAAATAAAACTCCAAACTGTTTATTAATATCTGACTTCTGTATTTAATTTATGTCTTCTATTAGCCTTTTGTTTAACTAAAGCAGTTTGCCATCTCTCTCTCATCAGTTTCTCAGTAGCTTTCAAAAACAGTAAAACAACTTCAGCCTTCAGGACGGAAGTTTGCTGATTTCATATTTTAGATTGGCAAGGGTTCTGGGTATCTCTAGGGAGGAGGCCTTCATTTCTTTGGAAGAGTATCAAAAGGATGTTCTCTCCATTTTTTAAAAGGTGATAAAAGAGATGATACAGCCTCTGATGAAGCTTTATATAGGTGTCCCAAAGCGTGTCAGCTGATGAAGCAGGGGGGACATTTGTTTTTAAAAAGTTTTAACACCTAGTGGATAGAGTTAACAAATGATGTATCCAACAGCAAACTGTCATTTAGTTGCCACCATTTAGTTGGAGGTGCGTATCCTAGTGACCTTAGACACATGATCAGATATAACAATAGTACCAATGCCACAGTGAGTGACAGAACTGATCAAGTCTTATGATAATAAGAAAGACTTTAGTCCTGAATATGTTGAATGAGCTGCAGGGTGGAGAAAAGAGTATAGTTTCTGGTCACAGGATTCTGGCCAATCTCCACGCATTTTGTCAGCATAAATCAACTATGTATGTATGAGTTACCCTATGACTAGTCATGTTTTTTATATGGACATGGAGAATTATCTAGGACCGCATCTAGAGTTTCATTAACATTTCCTGCTATAATAACAGGACAGTAGCCGCTATCATTTTTGCTTATAAAACATTTATTTAAAAGTTGGGTTCATTCTGGTTTGGCTAGTAAGACAGGCAAAGATGATTATACAATTGCCAAAGTAAATCTGCCCTCACTGTCATAACTTGTGCTCAGAATATTATTGCATTTTTATATATTCATAAAGCAACACATCTCATTTTAGAGTTAAAGCAGCTGGAAACTGAGACCCACTCAATCTCTATTCACGTTACAAGCTTCAGGGTTCATCAGACGTGTCTCCTGGAGCACGGCAATGCCAGCCTTTTCTTTTCCAACCATTGAGGATATTTTTTCTTTTAATAGGCTTATTAAAAACATCTTTATATTCCACAAGACACATTTAATTATTGGAGTCACCATTATTAAAATATACTGAATAAAATATAAAGTCACATTATACATAAATGATAAATTGCAAGTTTTTTTTTTTTTCTGAGCAGCAAACGGTTCTTGCATCTTTAAGAAGCAAAAGTTGTATCATCCAGGGAAAGTATGTATGTTCCACAGAAGTGTGATACGAATTTCCAGCATGGTAGTGTAAAAGGAAGAGCATAGAAAGACAAATTAAGTAAGCGAAAAAACAAAATGGATAAGATAATCAAAAGTGAAACACACGTTAACACCACAGAAACAGAAAAATCTGTTTAAAATATCCAAATCAGGGTGGTCGAGAGAATTGCCAGGCCTCTGGGTAAAGTGGCGGGGGGGCAGTTCTGTGCTCCAAGAACTGGTAGGGCCTTGACTGGAAGGGACTGTGCTAAGACAGCCAACCCACAGCGCTGTACCACACCACTCCCCACAGACAGCCCTTCAGCACACCTGTAGTACATCATGTGGTGATCCAGTGGCGATTCAAAAGGGCCTGGGGGGAATAGCAGTCACAGAGGCTAGGAGCCCTGGGCCCTTTCGAATCAAGGTGCCCTGATCCAAATATACACACTTGACACTCAACAGTGATGGCCAGATAGGGTGAATTTTGGAGATCTTCACAGACCCTGGAGTCCCAAACATAGTACTGCCATGAGTGCACAGGACTAGACTAGATGACCTTGTGAGTCCCCTTCAGGTACCACAGGACTACAGTTTCATGATTCTAGATTAAAGGGGAAGAAAGAACTTTATTCCACAGACACAACATGGTTCTCCATGAACAGCTATTTTGGGAAACCTGCATATTTACTCCTAATTTGGCTTATGAAACTATATCCTGGTAAAATGAAATTGAATTTGAACCTTAGTTGGTGCAAAATGGCCACGGAGTGCATGTTCCATAGGCTGAGAGTTCATTTATGCTGCCTACACACCTCTTTGAATGCTAGGATGGACTATGTCATGCCCATACTTGTCCCCTACTACATGGGCTGTGTCTACACGTGCACGCTACTTCGAAGTAGCGGTGCCAACTTCGAAATAGCGCCCGTCACGGCTACACGTGTTGGGCGCTATTTCGAAGTTGAAATCGACGTTAGGTGGTGAGACGTCGAAGTCGCTAACCCCATGAGGGGATGGGAATAGCGCCCTACTTCGAAGTTGAACGTCGAAGTAGGGCACGTGTAGACGATCCGCGTCCTGCAACATCGAAATAGCGGGGTCCACCATGGCAGCCTTCAGCTGAGGGGTTGAGAGACGCTCTCTCTCCAGCCCCTGCGGGGCTCTATGGTCACCGTGGGCAGCAGCCCTTAGCCCAGGGCTTCTGGCTGCTGCTGCGGCAGCTGGGGATCCATGCTGCATGCACAGGGTCTGCAACCAGTTGTCGGCTCTGTGGATCTTGTGTTGTTTAGTGCAACTGTGTCTGGGAGGGGCCCTTTAAGGGAGCGGCTTGCTGTTGAGTCCACCCTGTGACCCTGTCTGCAGCTATTCCTGGCACCCTTATTTCGATGTGTGCTACTTTGGCGTGTAGACGTTCCCTCACAGCGCCTATTTCGATGTGTGCTGCCCAACGTCGAAGTTGAACGTCAACGTTGCCAGCCCTGGAGGACGTGTAGATGTTATTCATCGAAATAGCCTATTTCGATGTCGCTACATCAAAATAAGCTATTTCGATGTAGCGTGCACGTGTAGACGTAGCCATGCTGTGTAGTGTTTGTACTGCTAAAGAGGAGTACTGTACTTCCTTCCAGGGTGGGCACAGGACAGTTCTGGTTTATAAAATGTGTATAGGTAGTCAGTTCCCACTTACATATGCACAGGTCCTGGTGCCCAGTAGGAAAGGGAAATTGTGGATCTCATATGTGCACATATCTTAGAAGGGGAAGTTTCAGTTTACTGAAGAGTGCAGTATCACAGCAGCATGCAGAACCCGTTTTCTTTTGGCCACCAATCCTACCAATTTCTATTAGGACATGGTCCCATTCCCTATGACAGGGGTTCTCAACAATTTTGTACCGCAACCCGCCTCTGACAACAAAAACTACTATATGAACCCAGGAGGGGAGATTGAAGTCTGAACCTGCTAGAGCCCCTCAGCCTGTAATATGAGCACTGCAACCCAGGGCCGAAGCTTTGGCCCAGGAGCTGGGGCTTGGGCTTTAGCCCTGGATGGTGGCTGTTAGACTTCAAGTCAAAGACAGCCCTGGCAACCTCATTAAAATGGGGCATGGATGCACTTTGGGATCCCAAACCACACTTTGAGAACCTCTGTCTTAAGGAACCTGTTCATGAGTGTCTCTTCATGCTGAAAAGCCTTATGTTCCTGAGTCCAGAATATCTCAGACTACTCCTGGTGCCGCCAATCCACGAAAATGACCAGGTCATCCCTGGTGCCATGACCAGCATCTGGGCAGTCAGACCTAGTAGACAGAGCCAGAGTTAAGCCAAAGATCAGAACTATCACCACTGTCCAAGTCAAACTAGGGGTCAGAGCAACAGTTAGAGTCAGAAACCAAATACAATGACCAGGAATAAGACAAGAACTAAGGATGAGTCAGGAAAGTAGGATTCCGAGGTCAAGGGAGAAGCAAGGATCTAAAATAATAACCAGCCAGAACCTTGACTAGTTGCACAGAGCACTTCCTGTGACTCCTTCTCGCTTAAAGGGTGCATCTGAACAAATCAGTGGGGCCAGCATGTGGGCACTGCCTCTGCGAAGTAAGGATTCCTTGGCCACTCAGCCCATTAGTTAATAGCAATCTATTGGATGGTGGGTGGAAAGCTAAAGTTTCCTCTGCACCTGGCATCAAAACCTGTGGGTCCTCAATAGGATCTTTCTCCTGATGTCTGTAGGGCGCTGTTTCTGCCCTCCTGCTGTAATGATTCCCCACTGAGAAACTGAAGGTCCTGCCCACTAAAAAATAACAGTAGCATTATATTGTTTCTCTAGAAAAAACTGAGAAATTTCCCTGTATGGAATAATTTTGCAATGGAAGACCTCAATACTGATAGTTTTCAAAACTCCAAGATGAGACTGTTACACAAGGACATCAGGGGCACAGAGCCATGTTAGCCCCAAGGGACCTATGCAGGAAAGCAGAGCTTTCCTGATTTACACCTGCGTCTTGCTCTGGGAAACATTATGAGGTGCAGCAGAGATGGGGGATAGGCCAGGACTGTAGTGCCAGAACAAGGCTGAATGTTGGTGAGGAATGTAGGGGCCCATTGGTACTTACCAGTTTTGAGTCCTGTTTCCTTCCATGACTTAGGTTCTTTCCCTCCCACCCAGGACTCCTCCCTCACTCCCAGCATGCTACTGAATTCCAAATCCTGCCCAGATCCCACACCCCAAGCCTGCTCCAGCACCTTCCCTCCCACCCAGATCCTATACCCTCATCCCCATCCCCATCCTGGTCCCCAGCAGCCCCCTTCCTCACACTGACCCTCTTGTTTTTGATCCCACCCCAGAGTCTAGGATGACCCACAAAATCTATTCGCCTGGGCCCACGGAAGAGTAAATCTGGCCTGGGAAAAGCTCTGAACCTTGGACTTCCTTCTCCACTCCCCCATGGGGCTGGAAGACAAGGAGAATGATGTGTCTCAGTCGGAGCCTATATTGGTGTGGGATTTTCATTTTGTTTTGGTTTGGTTTTTTACTTCTCAATCTCGTGTGTTCCCTAACTGGTTTTTCTGGGAATAAGTGGCCCCAACCCAAAAAAAGATTCCCCACTCCTGCTCTAAACTTATAGGTCACGTCTACACTAACAAGTCTTTTCAGAAAATCAGGCCCTCTTCTGAAAGAAAAAGTGAAGTATCCACACACAAAATGTGTTCTTTCAAATTCCTTTTGAAAAAAATTCAGTGCTTCTTCCAGAGGACCTCTTCTTCTCCCAAATGAGGAAAAGCGTCTTTTTCCAAAATATTCTTTCAGAAAAAATGTGTGTATAGACCCCCCAGGTGCCCTTTATTTGAAAGAGCAGTCCTCATGGTTCTGGATTTTTTGATCCCTGGCCCATTCTTTTGAAAGAGCAGGGGCTGTGTGGACGCTCTCTTTCGAAAGAACAGATTGCTCTTTTGAGCTACTTTTCTGTTGTGGGCATCCTCTTGTGAAAGAAGATCTTCCAGAAGAAATCTTCTGGAAGATCATCTTTCAAAAAATCACAGTAGTGTAAATGCGGCCATGAAAATTTATCTCAGCTTGGCTATCCAATTCATTTTTATATACGACTGATTTACAATACCCTTTCCCTCATACACCCATGAGTGCATGGTTGGCAATGTTCTAGGGGACTCGAGAAAAATGTAGTTCTGAGAAAGTCTGGAAGGTTCTATGAAATTCTACAAAGGTCCAGAACATTATTGAAAAATGAATCCACACACCAAATACCTAATTATGTTACTTTACACATTCTATTTTCCTTTTTATGACTAACAATGAAAACTGCACCCAGAGCCTGGCACCATCAAAGCTTGGCATCTCAGGTAGTCACCTGCCCTTAAATTTACCCTCTCTGACAGGGAATGAGAATAATTTTCCCAGGAACAAAAGACAGCTCTTACTAACTTGAGATAGCCAAAGATATGTTTATTACAACGTTCTCACCCCCAAATAGGACATATCTAACCAGTCCCCTTCCTTCCTGTGGTCTGTGTGGCCCTGCCTGGGCCTTGCTGCCTCCATGCTGGCTGAGAAATTCACAGACATAAGGGCACAATGATTGCTCCTTAATAATCAAATACAAACACAAAATATTGGTTCATAGGAAATCAATGAAACTATTGATTTATATCTGTGTCTTACTCTGGGAAAAAATGTGAAGTACAGCAGAGATGGGAGAAGGGCTTAAAATCAGGATTGTCATGCCAGTGCAAGACAGGATATTGGTGAGGCCTGTATGGGTCCATTGTAGCTGACCAGTCTTGAGTCCTGTTTCTCGCCACAATTTAGGTTCTTCTTTGAGTTCAGGAGTGGGGATTCCTCAACCAGCTCCCACTTGACCTGGGTAGGACATTTGTGCAAACAACAGTTCTTAAAGAGATACAGCATGTGAAGTACTTTTCAATTAATATTGCGGCAATGGTTCCCATTAAGAACAGATGACTTGTGTTGTTTGATAAGGTAAAATTGCAGGATGGTCCAAGGTTTCAGTTGAAGAATGATTCATAATGGTTGATAATATCATGAATAAAAAAACCGGAAAACAAATCACCACTCATGTATTAGAAATTCTGGAAGGCTTCAAATTAAACTTTCAGGTGTGCATTGGTCAACCCTATGACAATATGGCTGGAAAGTACAATGGAGTACAAGCAGTCCTTCTTGAGCAAAATCCAAACTGTATTTTCTCCAGTTGTGGCAACCACACACTAAATCTTGTCAGTGCTAATTGCAGTGAATCATGCCAGGAAGAAATCAGATGCTTTGGAACAATCCAACAATTGTGCATCCTCTTCAGCAGCAGTCCTCGAAAGTGGAAATTGTGAAGCAGCACCTGCCAGTTTCCCTTCACAGCATGTCGACAATTATATGGTCAGCCCGAGATGATGGTGTTAAACCAGTTGCACAGCATTTGGACTCCCTGAGAAAGGCTGTAAATGAGCTTGACTCTCTTATTCTCACAGCACAGGTTTGCACTGAGTTTAAGGATCAGAAGTATATATCCAAATCTGAATGCATTTTAATGTAGCCCATATGGATGAAGCTGCTAAAAATTATCGACAAAATGTGATCTACTTAATCTTGTAATTGAAGCATACAATGCTACATTAGATGTTGAGAGAGATCACAATGAATGACTTCTTAAAGATATTCAAAAGATTCATGATCAATGAGACGCAAACCTTTCTGAGTCCAACTGAGTAGCACAGGATATTGACATTTCCTCTGAGTTTTCCACCAACTGCAGCCTAACATCTCAGTCTAATGAAGAAAAGCAACATCAATTTTTTTTGTTTGTTACGATTGACTTAATCAAATCTGGTCTTACAGATCAATGTGAGTCACCTCAACAAATTTGCACCCTTTTTGGATTCCTTTGGGATTCAGAGAACTAAGTGGTGAAGACCTATATTCAGCAGCTGAACAGTTTCAATAAAGGTACAACAATGAAATTTCAAGAGATCTTTGTGACAAGATCATCTTTCGGAAACATATACATTCCACCAACTTTAAATCAGATTTCAAGACAAAGGAACGCTTCAAGAAATATTCAATCTCAGCCTGTTGACTGTGTTTCCTAATATCACAATCACGTTATGTATTTTTGTCAGTCTCCCTGAATCAGTGGCTTTGGGTGAATGCACTATTAAACTATTAAAACAAGTAAAGAACTTGTCCACAATGGGACAAGAGCATTTGAATGGGCTCCTAATGCTTAACATTAACAGTGATATTGCATGTAAATTAGATTTTTCTTCAATTATGAATGAGTTTGCACAACAAAATCATAAAAGCATTCCTAAAATGAAGAGTTTTGCTTGCCATGGAAACTCACAATTCAAATTATATGTTGAATAAACACACTATTGGTATAATGACTTCATTGTTAATAAATACATGTCTCGAGTGTTCATTTAAGTATATTTCGTTTTTTTTAGTATGACCCTGTGGATGAGAAGTTAGATATGTAGGGGTCCTGGAGCTGGGACTGGGCTGGGGTCCCTAACCTCAAAGTGGCCTAGGGCTTCTGTCATTCTTTTAGAGGGCCTGTCTGTAGCCATTGCATGGAACATTCTAGCAAACAGGTAGGATAAGAAACCAATGTGTTGTACATTCAAGCTGTTGTAGTTTATGTCCATCTGCCTAACATTGCTACTGAAGTCAAAGATGAACCTGATGCAGTGGAATCTGGGCACAACCCCTAACTCTCTGCCAGAAAAAGGGAGGAAGGAGATGCTCTGGCAACAACACACAATCAGAGAATTCCCCTGTGCAGAAAGTACGGTCTGTGGAGAACTTAAACCTGGTTTAAAGCGGCTGTGTACAGCCCAAACCATCTGGAACACTGCTAGGAATCAGGCCTAAGACAGTCCTTCTATTTCTAAAGAAATATACATTTTATCTTGGCAAGCAAATCAACAAACCTTTCACACATTCTTTACACATTACACAAATTCAATATTTCTTTCTTTTTCAGCTAAATTTTTATTTGAAACAAGCTTCAATATAATATTTCTTTTTCCTCATTTCATTTCCTACATATTCCACACTTTGGCGGCAAAGGGCTGGGGATCTACATTCAGTGAATTTAATTTAGTGGGAAAATGGGCTTAAACCACATGTCTGTGAGCTGTTGGCCACGTTACCAATTCAGTCCTTTGCTGGCATCAGCTAAGCACAATTCCTCCTAGTATCATTAGTTCTTTTTAGTCTCACTAATCTGATTGAAAGACCAGGCAGTAGGCTCTGAATTCCCAGTTGGCTACTGCCTGACTGGCTACTAATAGTTTTCACACCAGGGGAATATAAAAAGCTCCTCTCATGTTAAGTGAGTTTTATTTTATTTCTAAAAGGGACAGCAGACCCACTTCATTCCACGCAGTCACTCAAACCACTTGCAAACATTCTTACACATTTTCACAGTCTGTTGCCAAAATATATAAGACTGACAATATCAAATTACTTCACCATCTTTTTCTTATTTTCAGACTCACACACCATTGGCTCTTCTGGTAGCTAAGGAAATTGCAAGGTGCTAAAACGATTAAATGAAACAAAATAGACTATTACCTGCAGTTTTTTTCCCCCAATTAGCTGGAACTGATTGAGGCAATCAGGGGATTTGCTGAACATCCTGCATTCTCTCTACAACTTTCTGTGAAGCAACAAAGGGTCCTGTGGCACCTTATACCCCTCTGATACTTAACTTTCTGTGAATGGCACATATTCATATTTGAATAACTGCAGACTGCAGTGTCTACTAACAACCATCATCGTTGCCAAACAAGTATACTGCAAGAACAAAATTTAATGGAAAATGTGTTACAATAAACTAACTTAAAAAAAGATAAAACTAAAACTAACATAACCTTAGACTGAGGAATGGGCCTGAGTTAAAACAACATGCTCAAAATTAATCTTCTCATTCAGTTAAACACCTTTCCAAACACATTTTCACTTATCTGCATTTCAACTTTATTTTCTAATTTCTTTACCACAATAATTAATATTAATTAGCTAATATTTATGAATATTTATGAATTAATATTAATTAATATTTGTGCAAACAGAAAATTTTCTGCCACAACCCATGTTAATTTCTTTCTGTATATTTCAGGGGAGGAATGTTTTGATACTTCTAGGCAGTGGCCTTAAAAATTATGCCAAACTTTAACGAAGGAGTTAAGATGAAAATATCTTTTTTTTCAAATTTCAACATCTTGAACACTATGGAAGGCCATGAAGAGAAAGCACGTTAGAAGCAATTCTTTATTACCTCTGGAAATACAACATACTCCCCAAGTGCCGCAAGTTACAGCGCTGTAAGGCACCAGTGGAACAGGCTGCCAGTGTCAAAACAGTTTTTCACAGGAAAATACCATTTTAACTAATATAATTTTTGTGAAATCATACTGATCTCAAAGAATTTTTTCATATGGAAAAAAATTGAAAATGTTGAAGCATCCTATTTCAGCATTTTTAAAACAAAAAGATTTTGGTTCCAAAACACGAAGGAGAATATTAACTAGCCTTTCACCTTTTGTGACCTTAATTTTGTGAATAACAAGATTTCAGTTTGATTTTTAAATGATTTAGCCTTCTAGGCTACATGCATCTCTTTGGACTAATGAACCGTTTAACTCTAGAGTTCCTGTAACATGTGAAGGGCTCAGAACAAAAGGCAAAACAGGCTGTTCGGCAGAGATACAGTCAGTTCTGAATGAACTTTTATGAAGATTTTCCTACTTAATGGTTTGGAAAGGAACGATATCTGTGACCACTTTCCTGGTGCTCTATTCCACACATGCAGACCTTGTATCCCACAAAATGCTCTTCACTGCATTGCAAAAAAGTGGTGAATAGAGTTATCCTTCAGTACAGAACCTGGGGAATCTTCATTGTTAGCATTTCAAAACTTTTGAACGCTAGCATTTCCAAACAGCTCCCTACAAGAAGCCACACAAGCTCTGTCCAACACCATATATTTTTGGAGAGAATTCTGTGACCAATTTCAAAGACGTTGTTTTTTGACAGGGAATCTCTTCCGCATTTACCACAAGCTCAGCACTTATTCCTCAAATATTAACATTCTCACCAAGAATGCTAAACTACTGAGTCTAAACATTCTTTTCACTCTTAAAGTTGGCCCCTCAAAGTTAGAAAAGAGGAACGCTGACTGGGTAAGTTGAAGAAGCACCATCTACTATCTGTTCTGTAACTATTATGGAAATGGATTGGAAAATTCATTGTCAAGGGCTCTTTCCCCAGCTCCCTTCACAAGTGCTAAATTCACATACAGAGATACATTCCATGGAGCACCATATATTACCGGTTGACCTAGCATGGAACAATAGATCTAAAAGGTATACTTAATACACTGTGATTTACAGATGCCTATTAGAAACAACAAGAAGTCCTGTGGCAGCTTATAGACTAACAAATATTTTGGAGCATAAGCTTTTGTGGGCAAAGACCAGCTTCGTCAGCTGCATGAGTGAGAGTTCCAGAGGAGGTCTAAATATATAGCTCATGAAAAGAAGGAGTCCCAGTCAAGTGGAGGTCCAGAGTTGACAAGGTCAGGTCAGTCATGGAGGGTGTGGCCCATTACCAGCAGCTAATGTGGAGCAATGAACATCAACGTATGCCTATTGTCATATATCAAATATTTGTATAAAATAATATGTATATTTTCAAAACTAATAACTGTGACATAAGGGCAGTGAAGTGCCAGGGTTAAAGCACACTTGTTTTCAAAGAAAACTAAGGCTAAGTCTATCATTAATTACTTGTTTTACAGACGCAGTGTTGTAGCTACGCTGGTCAGAGGATATTAGAGAGACAAGATAGATGTGGCAATATCTTTTATTGCACCAATCTCTGTTTGGTTAGGTAGAAAAAGAAACCCATTGCCTCTTTAAACTCATCATTAGAACAGAAGCCTCTGGAAACCTTAGCTAAGTCCTCAGTCAAGATTTAAATCCTTGAAAGATTGTGTATCATGAAAGCTAATAATTACCTTTAATTCCCACATATCTCAGCTGTGTGGACTTCAAATAGTATAACCAACAACAGAGATGTGCTTGATTTGAAGGGACCTATTAAACTATATATCAATGTTATACGTTAGCTGTCAACTATTTGTAAGGTATTTATTAGTTTATTCTTTGACTGTCTATAAATAGATGTTCAAGTTACTTTACACTAAAAAACGGTATACTATGTTTGAATTATGCAGTTGCTACAGACATGTTCAATCCTTCCTCTCAAGTCATTGGGAATCTTTATCTTTTTGTCCATTTGTTTATAGAGTTGTAGGCAAGGAATGGGAGAGAAACCCTGGGTGTATGTGAATGTAAATAGTTTGTTCCTGTGTACTTTGATCTGCCACATACTCAACTGATATAGTGGTGGTGTGCTTATTGTAACCAGTCTGGTTATTCACAAAAAACAAGCAGTCCTGTAGCACCTTAAAGACTAACAATTTTATTTGTTTGTTTATTGATCTTTAATGTGCTACAGACTAGCATGGCTACTACCTCAGACAATTTGGTTATTGTGAGACCACAAACTTTGTAATGCTAAACACAGTAATTTTGAAATGTGATCACCAAAGCTGTAATTATAGAAAAGACAAACAGTGTTTTACCATGTTTCCTAAGGAGAAAGAGGCTGTGAATTGAAAAAACCTTAGAGGGACAAGGGACCCTTTCCAAAACTCTGTAACATCAAAGGAGAAGGGCAGAACTGAGCCAGCCGGCTCCATACCTTCCAGGCATGAGCTGGTTCAACCTGTTTCTGCCCACTGTGGTTCAATGACAAAGTTAAACCAGGCTCCATGAGAAGTCTTTTATTATTATACATTTACACCACAGGAGGCTGGAGACTTCCTATGTCTGGACTGTGCTTTGGGTCAACAGTTGAAATCACTGAGCCCAGAGCCAAATATACCACAAGCTGGTGGAAGTAGTAAGCAGTTGCCCAGCAGGACACACAGGGGGTGGGCACAAGCAGCTCTGCAATGGTGCTACAATGAGCAGCCAGCAGGGTGGTGTTGGAGACCACTGAGCAGGTGGATGGCAACTGACTAGTGGAGTAAGATGCTGCTAGACCTCCACTGCTCAGGATGGGAAGTGAACCCTGCAGCGGAACCCAACAACTCAGGGTCTGTCCTGACCAAGGGCAGCAACTGCAAGAGGGGTGCAGAGAATAGTTGACCCTGCCAAGGGGACATTTGGGTTTCTGGACCTGAGAACCTGAAAGGAAGAAGACATTGCCCAACCTACTTGGGGTGGTTATGAAGCCTGGTTATGGTTTTTTTCCCAAGCTAATGTAAAATTACTTCCCCCCTTTTATTAGAAGTTTATTTTCTACACTCATACTGTGTGCTTACAAGGGGGTGGTATGTGGGGTGATGTGTGAACTTCCTAGGTCACTGGGTGGGGGCTCAAGCCAGCTCTGTGTTGGACAGATGGTGAGGAACCCCTAGATCCTGAATCTTGCCATGGCTGCTGCTGGCTCCCCTTGGCAGAAGGGTCACAGAAAAGTCTCTATCAACTCTTCTTCATTCTGTACAAGAGTCCAAATACTGTCCCTTGAATCCTCCAAAGCCCACAGCTCTCTCCTTTCACCATGAAAAACTGAAAGGCCTGAGTCAATCTGCCAGTCCTAAAATAATCCCCACTATGTCTGGTTGTATGCATGCATGCGTGCATGATTCCCATTTCAAAGAACTTACCATCTAAATAAGAAACAGATTAATGTGTGCTACAAAAAAGTGGCACTGAATGGTAAAGTTTACCCTCTGTCAGTTTCTTACTCCCACAAGTCTTGGTTTGGTATTGGGAGGAAAAGGAAAGGTACCCTGTTATTTGCTTTGCTCTCACTCCTGTGAGTGGAGGACAGATATTTAAGATAGGATTTGAGGTGGACACATTGGGTCTGGGCAAAAGATCCAGACCAGGTCAACCGTATTTCCCTGTCCCAAATATGGTACAGGGAGATATGGGGAGAGGCGCGGCACCTTTCACCTCCACCAAGCCCCGGGGAGCCAGGAAGGAGGTGGCAACTGATGACGCTCCCCAAGGCCCAGGGAAGCAACAGCCCCCAGCGCTCACCAATCGCTGGGGAAGCAGCAGCCAGCCAGGCTTGCGGGCTTTGAGGCTGGCGAAGTGTGCTCTCCGGAAGGTCAGCGGTGGGGAGGGCCCAAATCCAGAACAATTATTCCCTTTTTTAAAATAAGTTAGGACACCTTTTTGGTGTCCCTGATACGGGACAGCCGGTCACCCTAACCCAGGCGTAAGGGAGTGAGGGGGACAGAGAGGAGCAGGCCATGACTAAGGCCTCGAAGGTGAGAACAGAGGAGTCTGTTGTGCAACTGCCTGAAGAGGGGGCACCGCTGCCCCCCGCCTCTCTTCGCCTCGCCCTTTCCCAGCTGCGGGCCCTGCAGCCCCGCGAGCCTCAACTTCGCCCCCGCAAGCCCGCCTGAGTCTGCACCGCCGGCTAAACGCTGCCGTTCGCCCGCTGCTCTCGCACAGCTCCCATGTGGGCTCTGCCGCTGCGGGCCAAAGCGAGGGGGCGGGCGGAGAAGGAAGGGGGCTCGGGGGCGCTCCGCGGCAGCGCTTTGCAAAGCGCGCGGCCGGCCCCGCGGACGCCAGTGGCGCTGCTCCCGTCCCCGCCTTCAAACTTGTCCCTGAGGCCCGCGAAGCCGCCCCGTGGCCTCCCGCCGCCCGCAGCGACAGAGCCCTCCCCTGCGTGTGCCTGCTAGGGCGAGGGGCGGGGGCGCCGCCTCCTGCTGGGAAATCTGCAGAGCTGCCAGCGGAGGGCGCTCGCCCTGCTCCACTCCTCCCCCGCCTGCGGCCGCGCGCGCACTCAGCGGGCTCCGCGCGAGCACCGCCTCGCCCTCCTCAGCTGCGGCCCTGCCAGCCCCGCGGGCGCGCTCCCGGCGGGCGGGGAAGTGGCGGGAGAGGGAGAAGCCGCTCCCAGGCGGGCAAGGGGCTGTCTGAGGAGGGAAGTTAGCCCTGCAAAGCAGCAGCGCCGCCGCCGCGAAGGAAGCCCGGGAGCAGCCCCCGCCGGCTGAGAATCAATATAAAATTCAAATACTTTTGTGCCACCTGTTGGATTTTGCCGCTAATTACATGTCACTGGAAATAAAGTGCTGCATGAACGTGGCAGTTAGTTCCTAAACTGGGGCTATTAGGTGCCTTTGTAAACGGACTCTTTTCACTTGCCATGGGGAAATAGCGGTCCACGGGTGGATGGGGATGTGTTGCTCTGCATAATGATCGCTAACTATTGGCGTCCTTTAAATCAGCTGTAACCTCATGTGCACTGCAAGCCAGAGCTGCCTCTGTGAAAGAGTATTCAGAGCAGAATTCCAGCCACACGGCAAAGGAGGGTGGAAAGAATCAGAAGTTAGCCGTGGTCTTATGTAGCAGTAAAGATGGGACCCCATAGGGAGTCCTGTGCAGTGCCCAGGCTGCGTTCAAAGTTGAAGAAGTGAGGGGTGTTAAGAAAGAAAATAATTTTGCAGCAACAGCACACAGGAGAGGGAGGGCAGTCAACATCCAAACACCCCACGAACCTGTTATCAAATATACGATTCAAGTCTGAAAAATAGCTTTCTCTGAAAACTTTTAAGAATAAGTTTTGCTTTCACTTTCGCGTTCGAGGGTGCCGAGTTAATATTTATTAGGATACTTTTACTATGCAAGGTAGTGTAAATTCATATACGAATAATGTAACCTCATCAACTGGTGATTTCATCACCGTGGGCAAAGAACATTTATAAGGGCATGTCTTCAGAAAAACTAAACGCCGCCCCCCATTAATCTTCCGGAGTTTTCTTTAGCATGTCTGGTAGGGACACACTAAATCAAACCTGCAGGGTGCTCCCACTGGCGCTGGTACTCCTGCTCCTCACAAGGAGTAAGGGAAGTGGAGCTGGCATGCAAACTCAAAGAACCTCACCTCCAAGTACGTAATTAACGTAGCTGGAGTTAGGAATCTTAATTTGGTCTTCCCCTTTAGTGTAGACCTGGCCTTCGAAAAGGAAAGAAGATTATGTATAGATCACCAAAATATGCTATCATGCACTTCCTTTCTGTATGTAATTATCTTATTCTCTACTTTTCTTTTCCCTTCAGACTATTTATAGATGAGCATGCTTACAGATGTGTACACACAGAGGGTTCAGCACGCTCACCTGTGGGTAATGTTGGAGTGAATACTGGAGACCCCTTCCTGCTACTTTTGCTTCTTCAGGGAGGAGAGTTCTCCCAGCGGATACCCCTACTGCTCCTGAGAAGGGGAGTAAAGCCCCTGCTGCCATTCCTGGGGAACATAAGGTTATAAGGCCAGTCCTGCGGGCTAGCAGCATGCAAAGGGAGGGTGGGGCAGGGGATAGGGAAGAAAATGCTAACATGCACTGTGCCTAGAGTCTTAGATTAATTTGGCCCCATTTCCATGTCTCCTGTTTTTAGGAAAGGAAATCCTGCAATCTGCAATCCACCTACCATATCATCTGTGTTGTGGTCATAACAAGAAACAATGGGTTTAAATTGCGGCAAGGGAGATTTAGGTTGGACTTTAGGACACAGACTCTGACCTACGGGAATCTTTGAACTTTTCCAGCTAGGACAGTTAATTGTGAGTGGGGAGCTGGACAAGAGGAAAGTGACCAGAACACATCAGCCACTCACAACAGACAAAGGAGCACAGAGACTGGGACTACTGTTAAATACTGCTAAGGGCTGGAGGTGTGGTTCTTAGCTCACCAGACTTCCTGAATTGCTGGTCTGCCAGAATTCATTCTGTTTTCTTCATCCACTTTTCAAACTCCCCTACACATAGATTCAGAGAGTCCAAGGCCACAAGGATCTTTATTGTAACCTCTGAACTCAGTGCTTGAAAGTACGGAAGATTTGCCCACTGGTTGTGTCAGATTTCTGGGTAGTGGTTTGTGGCAGTGTTAGTTATAACATTAAGAAAGCCCCTAGAAACCTGAACACAGCCCATTTTTGCGATAACACCACCTAGGAAAAGGGCCATACCCTCCTCTGATTGCTTGCTAGCCCCCTGTCAGACACAACCTTGTGTCTTGCCTTTGGGGCACCTTTATTCTGTCCAAGCAAGCTATGTTTGTGTGGGTAAGCAATCTTCTGTCATTCCAACTCTGCCATCTCACCCTACACCTGGTACCCAGATTCTTCTGACTGTTCTCCACAAGTCGCTTTTCTGCTCTGGCCTCCATGGCTCTGGAGCACCACTTACCACCAATACTACATCTGCTGGACTGTCCAGGGCCCCAGCCATGGCACTCAGTCACCTTGCATGCCTTCTCACAGGAAAATTGACCTTTTCTGGCTCTTGGTCAGGACCTGCTGCCTCATCCTGTCTCATGGCATATGAGTTCATCATGGCTACCACTTCCAATTTCCTCAGATCACCAGCCAGCCCCCACCGCCCACATAGGCTCAGAAGATTCTCTTTCTCGGATAGCTCATAACCAATGCTTATTAAGTTACTGATATCAAACTGACAGACTTACTCCTGACTTTCTGTTCAAGACAAAAACTGTGTTTTAAAAAGCATCACACACCATCACATAGATCCCATTAGTTATCACATCCTGACACAAAGTCCTAGCAAGCTCCTCCTCCTCATCATCATTTGCTAGTATTGCTGTGAAGGGAATCCAGTCACATCCACGGTAGTAGGGTCCCTGGACACTCCGAGGGCACACACCTTCCACCTTCCAGCCCTTTCTGAGAGCTGCAACCCACTGTCCAGATACTTAGCTCCTCTGGCCTCAGTGCTAATCCAGGTACTCATATACACCCATCTGCCAGACTCCATCCAATAACAGTGAAGCTTCTAGCTTACAATAAACTGTCAGGGACGTTCAGCAGTAATGAAACCATGACCATATAGGGAAACACTTTGGTCAGAGCTGAAGAGCTTCATGCTCTTTTATACTTAATTGTGTAAAGCATGAGGGAGTATTGATCATAAAAATTGACTAAATTCTTCTTTTAGTTTCCTCACTGCTCCGCAGAGTTCTTTGGAAGAGAGTTGGAGTCCCTAGGATTGTCCAGAATCCTTTTGTCCCTCTGGGCTCAGGAAAGGGGAAGGGGCTTTCCTGTCCCATGAAGTTGTTACCTACTGGGTGACCTTTCCCTTCTAGAGCCATTCATCCAGCTTCTGTGACCTCACTTTTTCATGCCCCATGCATCAAATTCTTGCCTGATTCCCTCTTTCTGGCTCTTTCTTTATTTTAAACTCCTATTGGTCATGTGGTCTCTTTGGTTCCACTCTATATGAGTTTTCATTGCTTCTTCCCTCCCTTCTGAGTTAACCTGGTTTTCTAAGGATTCAGTTGTTTTTTTTTTATCTAAACTTTGTGAGGTCGAAGTACTGTCATTAACCATAAATATTTTTCATTCACTGACTCACAGAACCCTGGAACTGGAAGGGACCTCGGGAGGTCACTGAGTCCAGTCCCCTGCCCTCACAGGAGGACCAAGCACCATCTAGACCATCCCTGATAGATGTCTATCTAACCTGCTATTAAATATCTGCAGTGATAGAGAGTCCACAACCTCCCTAGGCAATTTATTCCAGTGTTTAACCATCCTGACAGTTAGGAAGTTTTTTCTAATGTCCAACTGAAACATTCCTTGCTGCAGTTTAAGACCATTGCATCTTGTCCTACCCTCAGAGGCCAAGGAGAACAATTTTCCTCCCTCCTCCTTGTAACCCTCTTTTAGGTACTTGAAAACCACTATCATGTCCCCTCTCAATCTTCTCTTTTCTGAACTAAACAAGCCCAGTTCTTTTAGTCTTTGCTAATAGCTCATGTTCTCCAGATTTTAATCATTCTTGTTGCTCTTCTCTGGACCTTCTCCAATTTCTCTGCATTTTTTTTGAAATGTGGTGCCCAGAACTGGACACAATACTCTAGTTGAAGCCTAATCAATGCTGAGTAGAGCAGAGGAATGACTTCTCATGTCTTGCTCACAACACTCCTGCTAATGCATCCCAGAATCGTGTTTGGTTTTTTTGGAACAGCATCACACTGTTGACTCATATTTAGCTTGTGGTCCTCTAGGACCCCTAGATCTCTTTCTGTAGTACTCCTTTGTAGACAGTTGCTTCCCATTCTGTATGCATGAAGCTGATTGTTCCTTCCTAAGTAGAGTACGTTGCATTTGTCCTTATTAAGTTTCCTCCAGTTTACCTCAGGCCATTTCTCCAGTTTGTCCAGATCATTTTGGATTATGACCCTATCCTCCAAAGGAGTTGCAGCCCCTTCCAGCTTGGTATCATCTGCAAACTTAGTAAGTGTACTATCTATGCCAATATCTAAATCGTTGATGAAGATATTGAACAAAATCGGTCCCAAAACAGAACCCCACTTTTTATGTCCTTTCAACATGACTGTGAACCATTAATAACTACTCTCTGAGAATGGTTATTCAGCCAGTTATGGACCCACTTCACTGGTCCTCTGTGGTGTGCATTTTCCTATGGACTCTGTCAATAATGGTGGATTCATGCACATATAGCATAAAACAGAAATTAATTGTTCATAATACACAATATCAATTTCATCATATCAGTCAGAATTGTGTAGAGTCCTTAAATTAGTAATAAAAAATTATAAGATTAAAACCATAGAATAGGTATGTCTACCCCCTTGGAATACCAAAGAATGTCACAACAGTCATAATTTCTTTTCTTTTCTCCTTCCAGTGTCTTCTTAAAAAGGATTCTATTTAGGGACTCAAAATAGAAAGGACATAAAATACAGTCTTCATACAGATCATTAAATATATGAAGGTAATGTAAGGGTAGATGAGGAATTGGGAGCAATATGATCAGAGAATGTGGGGCTGAGGTGGGGCTAGTAATGAACTGATATGTTTATGCAAGGTTGTGTAGTAATTTCTACAGCCCAATGCATATGGGCTCAAGGCTTCACTTCTTAAAAAACATTTGTCTTGATAAGCAAAGGATCCATTCTCTAAGAAACTTTAATCATATTCAAATTCTATATGTGTATTTTTCCAGCTGGTAGCTCTACTGTTAAAGTAATGTGACAGTTGTCCTCATGCATTCTGAGCATCTAGCTCATCTTCCTGGGTAAGATTCAAGAATGAGAGAGTGACAACCAAAGAACATGTCTATGGTTAAGTGTGTTTAAAAAGGAAACTGGTATTGCAAATAGTTCATAGTAATCTTGTCCCCATTTGGAGTGTCATTGAATCATTGTAGTGTTTTTGGTGGTCTTTTCCTGGCCTCCACATTTTTACTTTCAAAGCATGTGTGTGATTAAAGGCCAGCAAAAAATAACAGCATAATTTTGCAACTCAATATAAGTGGCATAGCTTTAAATAGTTGCCACTGAGAATTCAGTTCTTACACACCTGCATAAAAGACAGAACATATCTTACCTGTGTTTGGATATTCCTATTCTGTGGAATAGCACTGTATATACAAAAAGAGTGTATATCAATGAAGAGTAATTTGTAAAGCTAATTTTTTAACCATATGTTTTCTTACACAACCTTCTCAAGAGAAGCTTTCCTTTAACTCTATGAATCTGTGCAATGAGAAGCAATGCCTTTGAGTTGAAATGCCTCACATTCTCAGTCATCAAACCATTATCCAGGTCTGCTCTAACCAACCCACACCAAGGGCCAAATTCTCTCTTAGAGGCACAAATGCATTAGAAAGCAGAAGCTGGCCACAGGTATCAGTAAGAAACAGTTAGTTTACCTAACATATCTTAAAACACAGTGGGTGCATCTACCCTAGGAAGCACTACTTTGAAGTAGCCTGCAGAGAGTCTACACGTTTTCCCTTTCTTCAAAGTTAACTTCGAAGTAAGGGAGCCCAAATTTGAAGTCCTTACTCCATTCTTGGGAATGGAGTAGTGTCCTACTTTGAAGTAGGGTGTGCGTAGACACTCAACTTCAAAGTATGTTACTTCAAAGTTGTACTTTGAAATAAACAACTTCAAAGTTATTTTTGTAGTGTAGACACAGACATTCTCTGATGTAAAACCTCTGTCAATGTGCCATTCAACAGACAATGCATGATGAATCATCAAACAAATATTCTAGGGAATGAAAAAAAATCTAAACTCCAGCGTGCCAGTCAGTCAGAAATTGCCTGAAGAATCACAAAACATTTTCAGAGACAAGTAAAACATTTCTGGACTCTGCGAGTGTACTGGGCCAATCAATCATGGTGTACCAGATGAATCATGAAACACATTCTGCAACATGTCAGTACGTATACACAGTTGGCATCATTCCCATCACCCTCAGTTTGTCTCACAGTTAAATTGACTAAAGGTGAGTTATAGAAATGTTGTTTCTTCCACCTGCTGACCTCCACAACCAGCAAGTCTTAAATTTGCTTCATCTGCTCAGGGTGAAGATTTTAGACAAGGGTGCAACAAGATAACCAATCTATATTTGTGATGTCTAACAGGTGTTAAACCACCACTGAAGTTGTCAAGCATATATTTTGACAAGAGAATGGGCTCCAACAGAAATGTTCCTTTTTCAAGTCTTCCATTCTACATAAATCAGAGCAGGAACTGAATCCATAATGCCAATTCAACACTAAGAGCACAAGCATCCTGTTCTAATGCCATTATAAATTTGATTTATTCCTCCATGGTGGGCTATTCCAAAGGAAATATCTCACCATTCGTTCTCACCCAGAATATACAGAGTTGCTACTTCATAGTTAATCTTTCCATCATAAATTGTGAAAAGTTGAGAGCCTAGCAAATCAAAATACATTGAATCAAGTTAAAATATTACATGTGAATCTTCTCACATGGGTTTATAACAGTATACAGTGCAACTAGTTAATTTTCTTTTAAATTGCCCCTAAACTTCCCTCCCTCCTAATTTGGCAGAGAAAAATTCATTTAGTTTGAAATGTTGCTGTTTATTCACAAATTAAAAAGGAAAACTTAAAAAGGTAAACTTTTAACGTTTCTGGAAACCAATTTTTTTTAAGCTTTTACTTTACCAAGAACAAAACTTTTTTTGTTTTTGTTGTTGTTTTGTTTGTTTTTTATCAGTAAAAGAAGTTTCCAAAATAAACCTTTTATGAGAAGTAGTTTCATTCTTTTGTTGTTATTGTTGTTGTTGTTGATGAAGGTACTTACCATTGTCTTTCCATCTATAATAAAATAAATAATAATAATACAGAGAAATTTTCATCAGTAGAGCTCAAAACATTTATAATGGAAAAACATATCATTATTCCCATATTACAGATAGGGAAACTGTAACTTCACTTACTTTAACAAAATCATTCATGATTTATGTTTGTGAAAATGGAAGAAGACATAGTTTCATTGTTCTTACACTGAAAATTTCTTTTTAGCAGATAAATGTGTAAAAGAAATCAATGTCTAGAAGCTGAACCTAGATAAATTCAGACTGAAAGTAAGATATGCATTTTTAAGAGTGAGAGTCATTTACCTTTGGAACAATTTACCAATGGTCCTGGTAGATTCTCCATAACCTGACCATTTTTATGTCAAGATTGGATGTCTTTTTTTTTCCAAAGAACTATGCTTTAGGAATTATTTTGAGGACAATATAAAACCTGACTAAAGGCCAGATCCATGGAGATATTTGGGCACAACAATAAATAAACTCATGGGGCTTGTCTACACCAGCTCTCTATGTTGAAAGCTCTCTATGTTGAAAGTGATCAAAAGTAGCCAACATGGATTCACCAGGGGCAAATCCTGCCTGAACAATCTGATTAGCTTCTATGATGAGGTAACAAGCTCTGTGGACATGGGAACGTCAGTGGATGTGAAATATCTTGACTTCAGCAAAGCTTTCGATACGGTCTCCTGCAATATTCTTGTCCATACATTAAGGAAATATGAATTGGATCCTTGGACTATAAGATGGATAGAAAGCTGGCTTGATGGTCAGGCCCGATGGGTAGTGGACAATGGCTCAATATCTGGATGGCGGTCAGTTTCAAATGGAGTGCCGCAAGGCTCGGTTCTGAGGCCGGTGTTATTCAACATCTTTATTAATGACATGGATGAGGGACTGGATTGCAACCATTCCCAAACTCACATATATCCACTGTTTGCAGTATGAATTCATGGATGCATTTGTGCACAACTGTCTTTCTGTTATCCACTAAAATAGGCTGCACATATTTGTGCTAGTTGTATACTGTAGAGTGTATTGAAGAGAAAATTACACTTCTGAGGAAAAAATCTTTTTAGGTTTTCTCTTTGAATTTCTTCTTTCTCTTATATTTATGTCGGAATTTTATTCATTAGTGGTATGGAAGTGGGGTACAAATGAGATGGTGGTCCACTGTTCCCTGTAAGCTGAGTGCTGGCTGCTCAGGAGAGATTCAGATGCCACCCAGCTGATTAGCAGTGCACCCACAGCCTCCCACAACCAGTGACATGCGTTGCTACTGGTGGTGTGCATTCACACATGCCTTGGTGTACTATAACAAAATTTATTCTGCACACAGATAAAAAAATAGAGGAAACATTGTGGTCATCCGGAATAGAATAGAGCTGAGCCTTCAAGTTCCACAGGAATCTGTATACCAGGCCAGAATATCATTCTGGTAGCACATATGAGGAAAGCTACACATCATTATTTTTTCAATTACATTTTTCAGTAGTTTCACAGACTGCAATATGCAATTCAAAAGCCTGAGATTGTCCTCTCAGATGGTAAGCATACGCTGTCCAGTTTCTGTCTGTCACAAAAGGAAAGAAGGTTATTGAGGACCATGCTTCCCAGCTGAGGCAGCTTACTTGCAGAACTTCCCAGTCATTGGGTCAAAGCCCTTTCGGGGGTTCTGGGGCGTCTTTGCCTCAGCCTTACACATGACACTTACAGGCTCATGAAACTAGAGACATACACACAATAATACACATAGCTATAGTAGGGGACTAAAAGGAAAACCAGAGATAAAAATGCAAATGCTAACTTTTACTTACGCAGCTGAGCAGGTACAGGAACAAAACAACAAAACACTGCATCTGGCTATCTAAGCTATACTGTTACAAATTTCTTCATGGTACCAATAGGTATTCATGCACTACTCTCTTTAACTCGCAAGCAGGTGGGAGAAGTGGCAAAGGGTGATCAGTCCTTGTCGCAGACAGCGTCCGGTCTCTCCAGGATTCGGGAGTTCTTCTCCCTCCTTACATTGTTGCCCCCCTTTATGGTCCTGCTGTTTGTTGGCTCCACCCGAGGCCTGACACATCACATCCTGGTTGCTTCTGCTTCTCTTCACTTGCAGCCCCCCTCAGCCCCTGAGACTGAATGACAACTGCGGTATTCCTGGGATCAACAAGAAGTTTTGTCCTGAGAAAGAAAAGCAGAGGAGACTTGTAGCTGACCTATGCTCCATTCAGAGTGCAAGGATTCAAGTCAGGGGTCAGCAACCAAAGTAGTAAGAAGAGCCATTTTGTCCAATTTGGTAAAAAACTCAGTAATTCAAGAGCTGCAGTGTATGTGAATCTGAGATGATCCTTAATAAATAGCATCAAACCATACTTTTTGTAACTCCTATTTTAAGAATAACACACACAATGATGTGTAAAGTGATACATGTTTACTGCAGGACACTCACAAATCTTTTACATATTCTATTTCCTTTTACACTTTACATGTGTGTTTGTACCACTGTCTTTCTGACTTTCACTCCCAAAACTTCACTCTCTCACTGGAGGGTGCTAAGGGGAGTTATCCAATGTTTTGAACTCACATATTATTTACTATTTAGATATGAGTTGTTTATTTTGAGGTTTTTAGACATTCACTGTTTACTGAAAATAATCAGGAGGGATTTTTTTCCACTTTGCAATTGTAACATTGGGAGCCACAAAGAAGTCCTTAAAGAGCAGAACCCTGGTTTAAGTCAAGCAAGTCAGTCAGCACCATCCTGAACATGATTCTGATTTGAAGGAGAGGTAGAACTTTCACCACTTTTTAGATTTATTTTGATATAGGATGTTTATATATTTGAGACAGGCCTTTATGATACTAGTGTGGAGGTGAAAGGAACTCTATTTTGGGGACAAGGAGGAGCCAGTTTTGTTAGCATGTGATTTTGATCTTATGTGGGGAGAGTGATTTGTGAATCCCTGAAGTTACAGTACTGAGTTATGGGTTGGGAGTTCCAAAGCTCTGAAACTTTTGTTGGAGTTTGGTGGAAGAATTTGATTTAGACAACATAATTTTATGATGGTGACAGGCTCAGAGTGAGGGTTGACTGAGGATGAGTCATGGAGGAGGGTTGGCATTTGGAGGTGTGAGTTAATGGGAATCTAGGGAAGTTTGTTTCTGTAAATCACACTTGAAACCAGTTCTGGATTTCAAAAAAGCAGAAAATGTACACTTTAGTTAAGACCTGATGGGATCTGATCAAGGTTCCTGCTAATATTTTCCATCCATGTGTGGCATAATATTGTTTATGTGCACAGAAGCATGTGTAAATGCGCACCACCAGTAGAAACAAAATCTAGCTGTGGACACCGCTAATCATCTGGGCATCATTGAATCTCTCCTGAGTGGCTACACAAGTGTACAGCTTACAGAGAACACTGGATCTGATAGGTCTCAGCAATGCTTCTTGTGCTTGGAGGTATCGACATCTGTAGTGGTTTGTTGTGGGGGCTTTGATCCTGAAACTCCCATCAGGCTTAGAAAAAAACTAGTTAACAAGTCTAATCTAGGTTCACAGTATTTGCAATAAATCGTGCTCTTCTTATTCAGGAGTGTTTGTTATGTTTTCATGGTTCTAACGGACTGGTAAATAGGATCCCTATTCCTCAATGAATGCTACTTCAGGTAGGGTCAGTGGCCAGTAGAGTTAACATAATGCATGACTAACTCATCAGTGATATTACATGTTATCATGGTTACCAGGCAAAATGTATTTTGTTCATCCTGAAACAGCTTGTGCCGTGATATAATTTTGTAAGACATGTAAAGCAAATTTGGTGTAAATACTCATTCTTCCATCTAACTAATGCTAAACTAACTAACTAAAAAAAATTTGAAATCCATTTAGAAAATGTCCTTGGTTTTATACTTTCCACATCATACACACTTTACCTGGAGGTTCTCCTAAATTCATCTCCTGCACAGAAGAAATTGGCCAAAGAAAAGAAGCATTCCAAGCTAATGGGAAGCAACGTGTGCATTCCTAACAAGGAGATTCCTCTGAACATCTTCCAAAAAAAATCAAAGTTTATGCACAAACCATTCCAGCTAAGAAAAGAGCTAACTCCTCCAGTCTTCTGAAGTATCACTTGCTTTTTTAATTTATGTATGTAACTTCTGCTCTCCGAGTGTTCATTTGTACAAGCACTGCAGCTGTACATCAGCCACAGAAAGGAGGTGGGATGAAAGTTACTTTAGCTCTCCTCTTTCTTCCTTCCTCACTGCAGTCTCACATAAGGGGCCAGCAGAATCTCAATCACAGATTGGGAGAATCAGGTGAATAAGAGAGAACATAACTTTGGTGAACAGAACTAGTTCAGAGTAACAACGTGTGGCATCAACCATTCAAATATTAACTGATCAATCATTATATAGGGAAACACTTTTGAGAAGCAATTTTATTATGTCATACATGATCACTTCTTAGAATAACAAGTTCTGGAACTCACAGCACAAGGAGTTACTTTGTCGTAAAACACACAAAAGAGTTGGTACCAGAAGTAAAGGCAGCAGGCCGACAAAGGAATACTGATGAGTGACACTATGGTACCACTGCTCACTTTGACTAGTCCCTTCTTGTCTAACTGACAAAAATTCTCAATGGATAGGCTAAACATGTGTTTAGGAAATAAGCCTTCAGAAAGAGGAAGAACAGTCTACGTGCTGCTCAGAGTAAAGAGCATCAATTATGCCAGGTAAAGTGCAAAATGGAAATCAGGAGGGTTAGGAGGAAATATAAAGAACAAACAGGTATGTACCAATAACTGAAGTCAATGACTCAAATGCAGTCAAACCAGATTCATAAATTCACATGCTCTTTGCAAACTGCAAGATCAGGACCATAGCTAATTCTTGAAAATACAAAGAGAATGACACTAAATATAATGTAATGCCCTCAATAAATTACAAATATAAGTGGAATACTGGATAAATTGTCTGCTTAGAGAACAAAGTCAGGTCTTTATGTTGAGAAGGCTCTTCCTTGAAGATCAGTAGAAAAAACTCACTAGAAAAAAACTATTGCGGAGATAGATCTATGTCTGCAAGGGGTAAATGCAATGGTTTCTCTAGCTGAGATTTGGTAGATGAGATGCTACATGTGTTGTTTGTTTCCAAAGTCACCAATCTACTGTCTCCTTACCCTGGAAACACCTGGGGGAAGAAATGGGCCTTGCATCATGACTAGACAGTTTAACAAACTAGTGTTCTAAAATTAAAACTATAGTATGAAGTCAAAGGCTCCTCAAAGAGAACCTTCTCCCTTCAGTCTTCCACAGTTAAACCAGTGGGCAGTTAGTTCAGTTACCTCCGGATGATTTTCGAGAGCAGACAGTCTCTGAGGTAAGCAAGGCAGAATCCCATTATTAGTTTGTACTTCTTTATGGAGTACCACAGTTACTTGAATTTACTGGGTCCAGTTCAAACCTGGTGTAAGCAAGTAAAGATGAGTACAGGTGTGCCTGATTTTTGTTAGTATATGGGGTACTAGGGAAAAGTGCCACTGTTGAAAGTACACATGCTTCTTTGAAAATAGTTCATATGCTTTGGTACACAACAACATCCATCTCTCACATGTGGCTCCAAGTATCGGTTTGCATATGACAGTGGCCACACCCTGGAAGATCGCTTAGATGAGTGGGCCAAAGCAGGTGAAAGTAGCTGATGGTCTTTGGCCTTCAGCAAGATAGAGAAACTGCCTTTCTTGTGCATACATAGACTGTTCTCCTGGACTTGGTGGAGGAAATCAATTTCTGATTCAATATGTTGTGGGGCACAGGCAGCCTTACAAGACACTAAAGATGTCCTGGTCACCCACTGCAGCTCAGGAAAAATGTGGATCTGTTCAAGTACTTGAGCAGTAAGGTTTCCATAATACGGAAATCTCCTCCATAATTAGTAAAGCCAGCCAGCCTCTTGGCCATCTTTGAACAAAAGCTCTTAACCAACACAAGATCCATCTCACCAGCAAATTGAAGATGCAGCAGTTCTAACATGTCTCCTAACATCTGAGATGGGGACTCTTTATAGACATCACGTTACGGAGGATGAGCAACTTCACATGCACTCCTACAGTTCAATAATGAGCATTTACTGGCAGGAAAGAGTGATCATAGTAAGGTCCCTGAAAGATCAAACACAATCAGTATTGAGGAAATGCTATCGAGAGCACAACTTTACAAGGAGAAGGCATGTCATCAGAATGGAACACTACCATCTCCCAAAACAGACCTTATATGGGGAGCTGAGTCAGGGCGAAAGAAACAAGGATCAATCATATAAGCATGTCAAAGATAATCTGAATATCAGTCTCCAGTGGACTGGCATCAATCCTAAGCAACTTGAACAAATAACTCAGAACAGACTCTCTAGCAGTCTCTGGCAAGATCAGCATGTAACAAATTTTGAGCAGGGTCAACAAAATTACCTCCAGGCTGCAAATGAAAGGAAACACAAATCTGCAAACTCAACCATGGTAAATGCAGACTTCCTATGAGTGTGGCTGACTCTGTGCATCAGGATTCAGACAGTGGAGTCATATGCATAGCTGGATACGAGAATTTTAACAATATCATCCTTTTCGCCAGCAATGGACTATAAACACACAGATACACACATATATATAAGCATAGATTACAGAAGGCCTGTGTTTGATTAGTGTATTAGTATGAAAAAATAACCCATCTGCATAGATATCAGTTGAGTGTAGAATTTTTGGCTAAGAGGTTAAACGTTATCTAATACCTGTTCTCAGAATGGCTGCCCTATTAAAAGTCTATAGTCCCTTTGCCATATGGCCAGATAGTATACAGTTACTTCCTAGAGTTCCTGTCAGATGTAATAAAACATTCTTTACAAAGGTCAGCCTTTGAATTCACCAATAGGTGGCAATACTGGTAACTGAAAGATAAAAAGATGCATTTTTGGAGATAATGGAATTCTAGGAGTTACTTTGTACAAACTTTTATGTTATGAAATAAATAAATTATAAAATAGTTTGGGATGCTAGCAGGTTTTCATATCAATGTAGTTTCAATGGGCTAATCAGCTTAAGAGAGACCTGAGCTAGCAATAAACTGCATTTTGTTAGTATTTATGTAACTGAGATTAAGTTTTTATGAGATTCAAACTTATGTTTTATTTTGTCTCAGTGGTTCAGCCTTTTATTATTCTGCTAGTGTACCTAATGAAAGATATAGGTTTATTATGTCTTTACAGTTTCAGAAATTAATTTAGGGTCAGAGCCTAGTAATCCTACACACAGTGGCTGTATCTACATTAGCCCCCTTCTTCAAAGGGGGCATGGTAATCAGCTCGAGCAGAGAATACTAATAAAGTGCTGTGATGAATATGCAGCACCTCATTAGGATAATTCTCCCTGCGGCAACTTCGAAGTTGAAAACTTCCAAGCACCAGCCATGCCATGTAGCCGCAGGCACTTCAAAGTACCCATGCAACTTTGAAGTGCCCTTACTCCTAAAAATTTTGGGAATAAGGGTACTTCAAAGTTGCATAGGTACTTCAAGGTGCCTGCGACTACACGGTATGCTGGCACTTCGAAGTTTTCAACATCGAAGTTGCCGTAGGGAGAATTAGCCTGAGGAGGGGCTGCGTATTCATCACAGCACTTTATTAGTATTCTGTGCTCAGGCTGATTACCTGAGATGGAGAAGACAGAGGGTGGGGAGATGCTACCCACTTGTTTGTAAACTGTGCCAAGCCTGGAGCCAACACAGGTCAACCTGAGTCACTGTCATTTAACCCCGAAGGAAAGGGAACATCATCACCATCAGAATCTATGTTTTACTATGACAACCCAGACATGCCCACCTCTTGCCCATCCATATGAAAATTGGGAAATGAACATGCCAATGCCAGGTAGGGGTTGATGGGCTGGGCACCATCAAGGTTTAGATAGATCAGCAAGAAATCTACCTTGTTAACTTCCAAAAATATATAGAAAGTGAAAATTGCCAAAGGCTTATGCAATCTACACTGCTGGTTCTAATATTGAGTTGAAGGGAAATCAAGGAAGAGAGGCTGGAGCAATAGAAAAAGGAACAAACGGTCAGCAAATGGACATCAAGAGGAAAGGTCATATCTTTAATGGCACCATCGGTCAGATAAACCATACCGGCAGCAAAAAACTACTAATAACCTAGCTGAATTGGGAATCTGAGTGAAGCCAAGCAGCAGCAACTAAGATGTCTGTACATCTTCCAAGAAGTCTGCAAGGAGCCTGGAAAACAAAATGGAGGAACTATAATTACTGCTGCAGGAAGTGAAGCCAGATACAGGGGTAATAGAAATATAGTGGAAAAGTAATCGTGACAGGAGTGCAGATACTGAAAGGTAGGTGCTGTTTAAGAAAGACAGAAATAAAGATGAAGTTGAGGGAGTATCCTTGTATATTAATGACAAGGCAGACAGTAAAGAAATTAGAAGTGGTCATGTGAACAAGATGAAATTATCTGGGTCAAAATCATTTTGGGGAGGAAAGGTAAAAGAGATTTCACAGGGATAGAGCTTGGAGTATGCTCCTCCCCCAAATCCATTCGAGATATGGATCCAGACCTCTTTGATGTTTTTAATGAAATGAATGCTATTGGGAATTGTAATTAGGTAAAACTGAATTCCCCAAAAATAGATAGGAGAACAAGCGATAGGAACCATGTCGTCCTAGATGTGATAACTGACATATTTCTTCACTAAGTCGTCATCAAACAAACAAGAGGTGATGCCATTTTACATTTAGCATTGATAAGTAGAAGACCTGATTGTAGAGAACAACCTCGTTTCCAGTGATCATGAACTAATTCAATTTAAACGGAATGGAATGATAAAATAAAATCGGTCTGCAGCCAAGGTTCTGAGTTCAAAAGGGCAAACTTAGACAATGAAGGGAAGTAGCTGGAGAAATTGACTGGACTGAAAAGCTCAAGGATCTGAATATGGAGAAAGCTTGGCATTACTTTGAGACAAAGTTGTAGAAGCCCTCTGAACCATGCATCCTGAGCAAGCAGGAAAGAGAAAGTAGGAGAGTGTTGCAGATGAACAAGCACCCCAAATTGGGAAGAGAAATCAGTGAAGCCTACAAGGGATGGAAGAAAGGAGGGATCAGCAAGAAAGCTACCTGTTGAAGACAAGAAAGCATAGAGAAAATGTGAGAATTCCCCAAAGCCCAGAAAAGTTGCATCTTTAAAAGGAAATTAAAACAAATAGTAAAAGATTATTAAGCAATATACATGAAAATGAAATCAAAGGAGAAGCAGTGAGACCACTGAATACTGAGGATGTTGCAGAGATTAAAGATAAACTAGGCATAGCCCAACATTCGAACAGATACTTTGCCTCCATTTTAATAAGGATAATGAGGAGCTTAGGAGACACGCTGTGGTGGATAATATAAATGAGAATAGGAAATTAGAAATTACCACATCCAAGGAGGAAGTCAGACTCAAACACTTGAAAGGGGCCAAACTGGAGACTTGTATAAACTCCATGTTAGAATATCAAAGGAACTGGCTCATGAAATTGCAGGCCCAATAGCAAGACTTTGTAATAACTCTGTTATCTCAGGATTAAAAATTTCATTAGTACCTTGGCACTAAAAGTAGGTGTGTGCTAATATGATCAGTGAATAATACAAATTTGGCAGAAGAGGAGTGGAATCTCATACCAGAAGGTGTGGAAGACCTTGAAAACTGGAGTTATAGAAATGGGATGAAATTTAATAGTACAAACTTGAACATCATGCATTTAGAGAAGAACAACAAAATACTTGCTATTAGGTGGAGACATATCAACTGGAAGTGACAAAGGAGGAAAAAAGACCATGATGAAGGCAATGAATGAGATTAATGCAATCCCTCAAATTCATCAGGTGAGGTATTTCCAATAGAGATAGGGAAGTGTCATTACCATCATATCAGTCATGGGCGAGACTTCCTTTGAATTCTGCATGCAATCTAGTCTCCCATGTTTAAAAGGAATTAACTCAAACTGAAGCAGGGGTGCAGAAAAGAGATAATAAGATGATCAGAGGAACAGAAAACCTTCTGTATAAGAGAAGACTCAAGCTTGGCTTGTTGAGCTTAATTAAGCATACGCTGATGGGCAATATGATTGCTTGTTATAAATACCTCAGAGAGGGATAAATATCAGAGGGAGACAAAAT
This sequence comes from Carettochelys insculpta, assembly GCF_033958435.1. Classification (NCBI taxonomy): domain Eukaryota; kingdom Metazoa; phylum Chordata; order Testudines; family Carettochelyidae; genus Carettochelys; species Carettochelys insculpta. The sequence continues at coordinate 156,401,201 of NC_134138.1, read as the reverse complement.
CTTTAAAATAAGCACCAGCGTTGGCACAAGAACAAATGGATATAAATTGTCCATCATCAAGTTTAGGCTTAAAATAAGACAAAAATCTTTTAACCATCAGAGGAATGAAGTTCTTAAAGTCTATGGCTGTGTCTACATATGTCAGATCTTCCAGAAGACACACAGGCTTCTTCTGCAAGATCAGGGAAGCATCCACTTCTTCTGGATCCCTAACTCTCCTTTTGTAAGGGGAATAATTCCTTCTTCTGGAAGATTCTTCTGCAAGAAAGCATGTGTGGACGCTAGCGGGCTGCTTCTGCTGGAAGAAGCAGTCCATCAAGTTAGCTCCCCCCTAGAGCTGGGAGACAATCTAGCAAGCTCCTGGGGGCACTATGGTGCCTGGTTCCAGCAGCTGTTAAAGCTACAAGGACCTTAGAAATCCCAGAGCAGGAAACAGGGGCTGTGAGGCTGGCAGCATGTGTGGGACTGCAGCATCCAGCCTACTGCTACTCCAGAGTCGACGGCTAGCAGCCAGATGTCCAGCGGCCAGCCTCCCCATGCCCCCCAAGGTAGTCCTGGGGGGTCAGATGACAGCAGCCTGAAGGGGGACCAGCCCCATAAGAAGAGAGCCCCTGCCTGGACAGAACCACAGTTGTGAGACCTCCTTGCACTCTGGTGAGAGGAAGATGTCCTGAGGGACATGTCGGGGCACCGGTGAAAAGCCTCCGCTTGCACCCAACTGGCCAGAGCCCTGGCCGCCCCTTGGCCACCCTGCCCAGACCACATATCAAGTCTGTTGGAAGATCAAGGAGCTCCGACAGGGATACACACAGGCCAGGGACAGCAGCCTTTGCTCCAGGGCTGTACCAGCAAGGTGTCCCTATTATAGGGAGCTGTGGAGCACTCTGGGGGGCGATGACACCTCGCCACTGCGCCACCTCATGGACATGGAAGCCACGGACCCCCTGCTGCACCAGAGGAGGAGGACAGTGGCACCTCCAAAGAGGCCAGGGAGGAGGGCGAGACCACCAGCCAGCCCCAGGGACCCTCAGATGACTCCTTCCCTGCTGGGCCCCTGGTGGTAGCCATGGCTTCTGGGCCAAACAGCTGGGACATGTCCAGCTGGTCATCCCTGGACTCATATGAGGTCACACAGGGTAGGCGCACAGCATGGGGCATCCCTCAGTGGTGGCACACACGGGCCCCCATACTATGGCCTCCCCATGCCCTACACTAGTGTGCACCTCAGGGCCGCAGGCAACCTGCAGGGCACCCCGAACCCCCCACTCTGAAACCCCTGCACACACAGGTCTGTGCAGGGGGGAAACCCAGGGTGCACAGCTGCTCCCAGACTATCTGTGCCCCAGGCACAGGGCCCTCTGTGCCCAGCCACATCCCTCTCACCCGGTGCCCCATTCCCGGGCGGGGCCCTTCACAGGTGACAGCATCCCTAAGGTGACGGGCTGCCCAGACTACTGTGCCAGGGCTGTGGCCTGCAGTAGATGTCCCTCCTGGGTCAGGCCCAAGGGGAGGTGCCCAGGGGGACAGGGGACTGCCACACTCCCCCGTTTCTCTTACAGCAGCTCCATCCCAGGGATGGGAAGGGTGCCAGAGAAGCTCAGAGCAATTTGGAAGAGTGCAGGCCAGAGATGCTGGCTGTCCCCTGGGTGGGGCATGGCCCTCACACGTGGATGCGACACATGAGGCATGGCTGGCCCACTGCCAGAGCCTAGTGAATGAAGCAGCAGCATATGCAGCCGCTCTCCACCACCAAAATTATGTGGTGGAGAGGTGCCTGGCCCTGAAGGTGGAGGATCTCCAGTGGCACCAGGACACATGGGGGGAGGTGGTGGGGATGCTCCACCAGGTGAGTGGGGCCCTTGTGGCACTCCCCACTGCCCCCTGCCACCCTCTGCTCCGGCTGCCACCCCCTCTTCCCCCCTGCTCCTGTCCCCAAGGCCCTAGCTGCCCTCTTTCCCAAGGGTCTTCCCACAGCAGCCCTTAGAGACCTAGGGGACTGGCTCCTGGCCATGGCGGGCCCCGTGGCAGGCCTCCCACCTCAGGAACCATTGCCCACCCCACTGAGGACATGCCACTGGCTGGCCACCACCACCTCCCCGTGGTCCCCACCCCATTGGGGACCCGACGGGCACCATGCACCTGGGGTGGGAGAGGCGGTAATGGGCACTGGGGCTCACGGCCCTCCACCCCCTCCCCCAAGTAGGGGCCCCTCCCTTCCCCTCTCCTCCCTGTCCACACCCAGGTATTATGCCCCTGCTGCCCAGATACTCAGCCCTTGTAAATAATTGACCTCACTCCCTTGCGTTATGTTGATGCCTGTTTTTATTGTTTATATATACACAGTATAGTTGGTTATTTGCATGATACAGTTCCATTTGGCACCCCTGTGCCCCTGTTCATTGGGGGGTGGAAGAGGCCAATGTTGGGGGCCTGACTCAGAGTTTCCCGCAAGCGAAAGTGAAAGCCTCCCGGATGTGGACCCCATCCTGATGGAGCTGCCAGTTAGGGGCCATGGGTGGCTGCTCATACTCCTGCAGCAGCGGGGCCAGCCCCCCCGTGCTGTGTCTCCTCATGCGCCTCGGTGAGGTAGTGGAGAGCACAGCAGGTGGCCACAAGCTGCAGGATGTTCTCCAACCCCACATCGAGGTGTGTGAATAGGTACCTCAACCATGCCTTTAGGTACTCCATGGCACGCTCCACTGTGTTCTGGGTGCATCCCAGCCAGGTGTTGAAGAGCTCCTGCAATGGGGTCATGTGTCCCATGTAGGGGGTCTGCAACCACGGCTACCAGGCATAGTGGGATGGCGATGTCACCGCTAATGAGTTCCCATTGGATGATGTATGTGCCCACCTCCATCTGGTGGCACAAGGAGAAATTCCAAAAGATGTGGGTGTCATGCACCCAGCCTGGACAGCCAACATAGACATTGGTGAACCAGCCCCGAGCACCCACCACTGCCTGGAGCATGATCAAGTGGTACCCTTTGTGGCTGATGTATTGGTTGGTGTGCCGGGCAGGGGCCCTGATGGGGATTTGGGTGTCATCCAATGCCCTGAAGCACTGGGGAAAGCTGAGCTCCGCAAAGCCTGCCATGGCTGTGTCAAGGTCCTTGAGGCACATGAGCCTCCACATGAGCACATCATTGATGGCCTTCAAAACCTGCAGGGGACAGAAAGCATGCTCACTCGTGGGTGTACCCAGAGGTACCCTGGGCTGGTCCCCCGCCTCCCCCTCCCTCCCTCTGTCTCGCCCTCCCTATGTCCCCTGCCCCCCCCGCCCCCGCAGGATGCCCCTCTGAGAGCAGGCTTGCATGTGGATGGGGTATTGGAGTCCCCTGTGACAGGTCCCCAGGCCCCTGTGTCTGGGATCCCCTGGGTTCTTGGGGTCCCTGTTGCCTGACATCCCCTTCCCCGCTCCCCAAGCCGGGTTGGGGGCTGGCGTGTGGCTTACCTCCAGTATGACGGCCCTGAAGGTGGACTTGCCCACTCCAAATTGCTGCCCAATGGAACGGTAGCTATCCAGGATGGCCAACTTCCAGATGGCGATTGCTAAACACTTCTCCACCAGGAGGGCTGGCCACATCCCGTGTCCTAGCAGTGAAGTGGAGCGGAGGGGCCAGCTAGGCACAGTTCTTTTGCATGAGCAGGTTCCGCTGCCACTGTTCATAGTCCCACTGTGCCATGACCACCCAGTTCCACCAGTCGCTGCTGGTGGCGTGGGTCCAGACGTAGTAGATGGGCTGTTGAAGGCCCAGCTGGGACAGGGGTGGGTCAGGGCCCCTGGTGCTCAGACTGCATTCGTGCCGCAGGCTGAGGAGGGTGGCCAGGAGGCTCTCCAGCACCCTTGTCAGGGCGAGCCTGTGCTGCTGCAGGACCTCGGGGTCCATGGCCAACCCATAGGCTATGGTGAGAGCAGTGATAACAAGCTATGCTGGGAGCAGCACAACAGGCCTCAGCAGCTAGTGCAGGGAAGGGCTGTTGGGAGGTGGGGCTTAACCAAGGTGCATGGCCAGTGCCCCAGAAGTGCTCTCCAGCCTTGCGACCCCATCTGAGATGTTTCCTGCCCTGTTCTTCCAGAAGAGCATCCCCTCATTTGTTGCCATGATCTTCTGGAAGAATGGGCAGCTCTTTCAGATGCTGTTTTCTGTGTAGACGCTGTTCTCCAGAGCACGATCTTCCTGAAGATGGCTTCCAGAAGATCTGACACATGTAGACACAGCCTGTGAGTGTATGATCTGATCAGGTGATCTGTGCCCTTCTTCTGAACAGAAAGGTGGGAGAAAAACATGCTTCCTGCCAATCTAAGATATGGATAAATTCTTCCTTGACTAGAAAGCTGTCTCCAAGTTTGTAAGCACGACATACAGCCAGGCATCTAGAAAGAGGGTGGAATACTCACAATACTCACAATAGCACCCTGTAACCCTCATTTTCACCACTGTCATATGATTATTAAATATTTTTTGTACAAAGTGAGTCTTATGTGGAAGTCGTGATCTGTTAAACATTACCATTTTCTTGCATTATATGTATGACCACTGCACCTGCAGTTATGAAGTTTTGCAATTTGTTTGGCACTGAAATATGTTGTGAGTCCGGGAAATGCCCACAGCTGTCCTTTTGGTGGCAACAAAAAGGCAATTTGCACTTGCAAGTGAGGGTTGTATTAGCAAAAGACAGCCATGTGTTGATGGCCTATTAAGCAGAGTCTACTCTTCTAAGCCGTGTCTACACGTGCACGCTACTTCGAAGTAGCGGCACTAACTTCGAAATAGCGCCCGTCACAGCTACACGCGTTGGGCGCTATTTCGAAGTTAACTTCGACATTAGGTGGCGAGACGTCGAAGTCGCTAACCCCATGAGGGGATAGGAATAGCGCCCTACTTCGACGTTCAACGTCGAAGTAGGGACCGTGTAGTCGTTGCGCGTCCTGCAACGTCGAAATTGCCGGGTCCTCCATGGCGGCCATCAGCTGAGGGCTTGAGAGACGCTCTCTCCAGCCCCTCAGCTCAATGGTGGCCGCATGGAGCAGCCCCTTAAAGGTCCCCTCCCCCTCCCTTCCTGTGCAGGAAGCTGAGGGAACGTGCAGGCAACAGCCCAGACATGCGGCCAGCCTGCACGTCCCTCAGCCAGCACAGCCACCCACCCAGCTGTGATGGCTGCCCGGCAGCCCCCCCCAGCGCCCCCAGGGGACCCCCCCCCAAGGGGAGCCAGGGCAGCCAGCCCAGCCAGAAGGGCAGCCAGGCTGGCAAGCGGCAGCGGGGCCCCTCCTGGACAGAGGCCAAGCTGCAGGACCTGCTGGGGCTCTGGAGCGAGGAGGAGGTGCTCCAGGTAATGGGGAGCAAGAGGCGGAATGCGGAAGCGTTCGCTCGGCTGGCCGACGGCCTGGCTGCCTGGGGTCACCCTGCCCGCACTCCTGATCATGTCAGGAGTAAGGTGAAGGAGCTGCGGCAGGGTTACTTCCGGGCCCGGGATGCGGCCAGCCGATCTGGGGCCGCCCCCGTCACTTGCCCCTTTTACAGGGAGCTCAGGGACATCCTGGGCCCCCAGCACACCTCCTCCCCTCTGGCCACCCTTGATACCTCGGCCGACGAGCCCGAGCAGGCCCTGCAGCCGGAGTCCGCCCCGGAGGTAAGCCCCGCACCCCGGGGGCTCCCCCCCGGAGCCCACCCCTGGGACATCGCGGCAGGAGGAGGAGGAGCGGGGGGGCTCCTCCTCTGCAGAATCCGGGCTGCAGATCCTCCTCCTGCCATCCCAGAGCAGCAGCCCGGCCTCCGCCCCCCGGGGATCTCCAGACCGTGGGAGCGGACCGACAGGTAGGTACCCCCCTCTGGTGTACACCCTTGGGCTTGAGGGGTGGGGGTAATAGATATGTGTCCAGGGCCCCCCACATGCTTACATGGCCATGGCCCCAAGGACAGCAGGGCCATGGCCCTCACAGCAGTGCATCAGCCCCTGCCCCCCCCCGACCCTGCACGACAGTGCCATGCCCCATCCCCAGGGCAGGGGGGAGTGGAACCTCGAGGGGCCCCCAGGAGGAGGGGGTGGGAGACCCCGCAGCAGCAGCAGCAGCAACAGCAGCAGCATGTGATGGAGTGGGGGGACTGCAAAAGGGAGACTCAGGCTAGATATGAGCAACAAGAGCCGAATAGCTCCCAGGGGCAAAGGATGATCCTGGGGCTACAGCTGGCAGGTGACACCTCTGCCCTGAACAAAGAGGAGGGAGGAGCCGAGCTGGGTTGGAATTGGGGGGCGAGGGCGGGGGCCACAGGTAGAGGCTAGGGGAAGGGAGAGCTGGAAGGCAGCCAGTCTGAGGAGGGGGAAAGCTGCATCCCAGAGGGGCCCCCCTTGGGGTCTTCTCCCCACGACAGGTTGGAAGGACTGTCTCTTCCGACAGCTGGTGCTGTCACTCCTGGCAGAAACTGGGCATCTGTGGCCTAAGAAACCTCTCCTGCTGTCAGACCCTGCGGGGTGAAGTGAGAGTCGCTCCCACCAGGGGACGGGGTGCAGGGCAGGGGGACCCCTGAACCCCATCCATCACAGCAGCATCTCCTGGGGATGGGGATGGGGAACCTGCAGCACAGGGCTGGGGGGACAAAGGCCATGGCTCGGGGCCCACACTAACGCCTGTCTCCATTCTTCTTCCCCCCCTCCTCTCCTGTGTCCCACACCTGCACCATCAGAAGGACCGGAAGAGAGCGCCGGCGAGGCCTCAGTGGTCCCGGAGAGCCCTCCGGGACCATCGCTCCAGGCCAGTCCCTCGGCCGAGGACCGACCGGCCCCACGGCGGGCTAGACAGCAGACCCCGCACCACCACCAGCCGACGGCGACGGACCCCCAGCTGCTGGCCATCCACCGACGGCAGCTGGAGGTCGCGGAGCAGCACCTGCAGCTGCAGGAGCGGGCGCTGGCCTGGCACCAAAAGGCATGGGGGGCCTACATGGAGACTTTTAACTGCCTGGTGGACTACCTGGCCCCCCATGCCGCGCCGGCCGCCACAGCGCCTGCTGTGCCTGCTCCACCACCTGCACCACCAGCTGCTCCGCCCATCGCCGTCCCGTCCGCCGTCACCCTGCCACCCACCGCCGAGGGCCGGAGCGCCGAGGGACCCCTGGAGCCACCTGAGACTCGCTGGGCATCATATCATCCGGTCCGGCCCGCCCCCAGCCAGCCCCAGACAGGGCTGCGACCGCGGCGGGGCTCCCGGCCAGCCACGCCCAGTGCCGGACTATAGGGGCGAGGGGCCCGGGACGTGGCCCCCCCCTTTGTATATAGTTTAAACTTATTATTTGGTGCCCCCCGTTTGCCCTGTCCCCCCCATGTAAATAGTTCTCCCCTTTATCCTCCCTGGTTTTCTTTTTATTAATGAGGACACTTGTTTCTTAGTATTGTTTTATTTATACATATTAGTTTGTTTCCACATGTTTGTATATAGTTTGTTCTTGTTTCATATATTTACAGTTAAAAAAAAAAGTTCTGAAAGAAAAAGAAGTTTAAGTTCAGCCACAAGTGCGTGCTGTCATTTGTCCAGGAAAAGTGGGAGGGGGGTGTGGTGGGGTGCTCCATGGTGTGGGCGTTGGGGCAGCAGTGTGGTGGAGGAAGGGGCGGGCAGTGGGGGGCCTGGGCAGAGTTCACCCCGTGGCCTCATCATTGAAGTGGGCCCGCAGGGCCTCCCGGACCCGGGTCCCTTCGGGGTCCACCTGCCGACTGGGGGCAGCAGGTGGCTGGACGTCTGCCCTGCCGGCCTCCGCAGCCCAGCCCTGGAAAAAGGTCTCCCCCTTGCTCTCCACCAAATTGTGCAGAGCGCAGCAGGCACCCACAATCTAGGGGATGTTGTTGGGGCCCGCATCCAGGCGGGTCAGGAGAGATCTCCAGCGTCCCTTCAGGCAGCCAAATGAGCGCTCCACCACCTGGCGCGCACAGTTCAGGCGCTCATTGAAGCACTCCTGGCTAGCGGAGAGATGGCCCGTGTACGGGTGCATGAGCCATGGCCGGAGGGGGTATGCCGCATCCGCGATGACACAGAAGGGCATGGTGGTGTCCCCCAGAGGGATCTCCCACTGGGGGATGTAGGTCCCTGCCTCCAGCCGGCGGCACAGGCCCGAGTTCCGGAAAACCCGGGCGTCGTGGGTGCTGCCAGGCCAGCCCACATAAATGTCCTGGAAACGTCCCCGGCTGTCCACCAAGGCCTGGAGGATGACAGAATGGTAGCCCTTGCGATTCAGGTATCGTCCTCCACTGTGATGCGGGGCGCGGATGGGGATGTGAGTCCCATTCAGAGCCCCGAAGCAGTTGGGGAAGCCCAGGGTGGCAAAGGCGGCGATGGTGGCATCTGGGTCCCCCAGCCTCACGAGCCTGTGCAGGAGCATGGCATTGATGGCACGCACAACCTGCAGAGAAAGGACAGGGGACAGCACCAATGAGGGGTGAGCAGGGTGTGCGTGCCCCTGCCCTGCCCTGCCCTCCTCTGCCCGGGCCCCCCTCCCCTGCCCTGCCTTCCCCCCGTGGGTTCTCTTACCTCCATGAGGACAGCCCCGACGGTGGCCTTGCCGGTACCAAACTGCTGTCCCACAGATCGGTAGCTGTCGGGAGTGGCCAGCTTCCAGACAGTGATGCCGACCCGTTTCTGCACCGTGAGGGCACGCCGCATGGCAGTGTCCCGGTGCCTGAGTGTGGGGGTGAGCCACTGGCACAGCTCCATAAATGTCTGCCGGCTCATCCTGAAGTTCCTGAGCCAGCGGTCGTCGTCCCACTCCCCAAGCACCAGCCGCTCCCACCAGTCGGTGCTGGTGGGGTAGCTCCACAGCCGCCGGCATGTGAGGAGGGGGGGGCGGGGTGCTGCAGGGTTAGGGTTTGAGCCCTGCTGCCCTGGGGGCAGCTCCTCCTCCGGTGTAGCAAGGAGGTGCTCAGCTGCCTCCCACATGGCATGGAGCAGGGCAAGCCCTGCTCCTGCTGGGAGGGCTGGGTGGACTTCTGGCTGCTGCTGCTGCTGCTGCTGCTGCTGCTGGGGGTCCATGACTGCGGCGCCCGGGGTCTGTGTGCCTATGGCTCCTCAGACCGCGTGCTGTGCAGGCTGTGTGTGTCTGGGAGGGGCCCTTTAAGGGAGTGGCTAGCTGTTGCCCCGGAAGCGCTAGTCCGCCCTGTGACCCTGTCTGCAGCTGTGCCTGGCACCCCTATTTCGATGTGTGCTACTTTGGCGTGTAGACGTTCCCTCGCAGCACCTATTTCAATGTTGGGCTGCGCAACGTCGAAGTTGAACATCAACGTTGCCGGCCCTGGAGGACGTGTAGACGTTATTCATCGAAGTCGCTACATCAAAATAAGCTATTTCGATGTAGCGTTCACGTGTAGACGTAGCCCTAGTGAGCCCCTTCCAATGCATGTCAGAAGAGGGTTTGTGTAACCCAGTGACTCTTCAGGGGGCATAGGACATGTTGAGACATTATTTTTCCATGACAATGGATTGAGAAGGATATATACTGGAGACTGTGACAGCAGCTAGGGCCTCTCTCCTCCCACACCTACTCTGAAGGCAGCAAGAAGTTTTGGGGAAAAAAAAGATCATGAACCAGAAAAACTGGTCTCAGGCTTAGCAATGAACTCAGCCTATGTACCGAGAACTGTGAACTACTTACCACACATAGGCTGTTTCTACACACGCCACTTTTGAACAGCCCAAAATATGCTAATGAGGTGCGGATGCAAATTCCCCGTGCCTCATTAGCATAAGGTCACGTGATTTGGAGTCCGGAAGAACGTCTTCCGGACTCCAAATCACATGGCCTTATGCTAATGAGGCACGGGGAATTTGCATCTGTGCCTCATTAGCATATTTCAGGCCTTTTATTACCATGTGTAGAAACGGCCATATAGTGGGGTGAGAAACTGTTTGGCTCAAATCTGGCTATTTATGATAAATTGTGGAATTTAGACGGATTTTATTTCTCTTTCTTATGTAACCAACTTTTAACTCTATCCCTACGATTGATAAGTATTTAACATCTATCCTTCTGTCATGAATAAACTTATTTTAACATTTTATCCTTACCAATGAATTTATACAAAGTGTTTGCGGAATATCCTTAGATTGGAGAATAATCTTAGATTACAAAGGCTGGTACATATCTATTAACTTTTGATGGAGTGCAAATTATTAATGAGATTGCACTGTACAAGAAAAGATCTTGATTGATGTAAGATGGTATCTTTCTGGGGCAGAAGGCTGGGGGGGGTTGGAATGATTTGCTGGAGTTACCATTGTATAGTTCATGAATAGTTTAGAGAGAATTCATGACATTTAGCTGGATGTGTCCCTGCAATATGCTGGCTGAATGATCACAGCACCTCGAGGAGTTTGCTGCTTGTCATCAAAGAATCATGTGACGTATCACAGACTGGAGAGTTAAGGGGGCACAGTGGCCCCACAGTTCTAGATTGTATCCCAGTGATCCCATCACAAAAAGTTCTATGGTCAGATCAGAACAGTGCTCCAAATTGTCCAGTGTCCCATCTCTATATCTGGTGAAACTCTGATTCTTCAGGGAAATTTGCAGGTTCCCTTAATACACACTCCATCTCTACCCTTTCCTCTACATCTCTTGCACACCAGGGCCCTGCACTCTCCGGCTCCTCCCTTTCCCTTCCAGCACTTTTGGAACACCATGAATCAGCTGATTCACACCCCATCCCTGCTTCTCCCCCACCTCCTGGAGCTTGAGTGCCACAGCAAGTGGTGTCAGGGAAGAAGGCAGAGAGTGTGTGTGCAGGCGCCATGTGGAACCTCCATGGGCCACAGCTCACCACTGGATAAAAGCATTTCTACTTCTTTTGAAACACTCAGCATGCTGTGTATTCATGTATTTAATAACATTCTTAGGGTCATGGTTAGTGTGCATGATGGATTTCAATCTTGTGGCCCACAGAGATGAAGGAGGACCATTCATTTGGCCCACTTACTAGCCCTGGTTACCCATCACTGATTTATAGCAATACTGATATTGCTTTATGTTGCACCATAAACCCAGCTGGACACGGAATGGAGGTCAGCTGCAATGGAAAACCAGGCCCGGTCTGTTTAAGTGTTTATGTTAAGGAAGGAAAAGGAGATTTACCTGGTCTGGTGTTGCTAACCATCAGCAACACTTAAAACTGTCCTTGACCTGAAGCTGCTTGCATACTCAAGACCTCAGGGGAAAGAAGCAGAGAAATCCTAAGAGACAGAGTGTGCAAGGATTCAAAGTGGAGAAACTTGAATGGGAGGACCATAAGGAGAAACCTGGGAAAGAAAACTCAGGGGACTAAGAGACTGAAATAGAGCTAATTCTTGTGATGGCTCAGGGGAAAATGAAAGAGGTGAGGGTGGGGATCTTTTTAGTGGAAATTTCAATAGACAAGTTAGAACTTCTGCAAGAAAGAAAATGGAGTACTGAGTTATAGCAAATAGAAGAAGATTCTCCAGGACCTTGTTTGGGACTAGACAGACAGAAGGGAGAAATTACTCTGGAAGCTGACTGAGGGGGAAGAAAGAAAGAAAAGAAGAGATCTGGGTCATTAGGGCCATGCCTGGCTGGATTCACGCGAAGTAGGCGATATTTTAAAATTCCAATTAAAAATGAGTGATGTTTTTTTTGTAAAAGACAGTAAAACCCAAGTATGGGAAAAGTGCGCTCAGTGGAGAACAAAATCTGTTTTTGTTTTTGTTTTTTTCATTGCCTGCTGTTGTCTGAGATATACAGGTAACATTTTACTGTCAGTGGTTTCAAAAGAAAATATGGTACAAATATATGCACAGCTTAGCAATATTAAAAGCTAAGTTCTGCAAATAACCTCAAACTAAACAAGTGATAAAAGAAAATGGTTAATATTAATAAATGCTCAGTAAGGGCAATTGCAACCTGAGTCCACAGTTTTTGTTGGACAAGGATGTTCTCAGCAAGAACCATTGGACAGAAGAGCTAATTGGTACTGTCAAAAAAATCTGTTCTCACTTTTCTAACTCAATAAACTGCATAAAGCATTGAAATCTGTGCAGCTAGAAAAACCTCTCTTCTGACCCGTAAAATCACTGGTTCAAATATTATGCTTTCAATAAGCAATTGGGCGGTGATTAGAAAGTCTTGTTCCTATTCAGGAGCACTCTCAGACTGCAACACATGTTATTCAAGACAATGTAAACTTAAATCATAGTCTATTTCATATTCATTTTTCTTTGTTTCTCACTTTAGATTGCATGACATTTGCTGACTAACAGGTTGGTGGATTTCTAGGTTACTAGACTGATAACCATAGTACAAAGTCTTTTCATTCAGTGGATAGGTAGAGTATTGGCAGCAAAGTAGAAGTAGAATTCTAAGCTTTGCCATGATGAGCTACCAAGGTCCATCAGTCTTGATCTGGAACAGCTGTGCAAGAGGTAGCAAATTTGGTTCCTCTCGTTGCCCATCCACTCTTTGCCATCTGTACCGAAGCTATCAGTCAGCGCCACATGTGATGGCATCTTGTCAAGGGAAAGGAAATAAATAAAGGTCTTGAGCCAATTTGGACTGTTTTCCAGAGAGACTTAACAGTATTTTTATTCAACTGGCAGTGCAAGTTTGACTAGGGGAAGCAAGATTTTTTAAATTTTTTGCTGTAGGAAATAAACAGTATGAAGCTTTTATTTCCACTTAACATATACAATACCCACACCCTTGCTAAACTGAAAAACCATTATTCGTACAGCTGATCATTGAACTGATTGTGCTAATAAGGTATCAATCGTTCATCATTAGTTATCCATTTCTGTGCTCAAAATCAGTAACCAGCAGCCATCAGATGAAATCAGAGTCAATAATTTCTGCAATTAAACTTGTCATTATCCTTACAAAGTTTTAAAATACTTTCACCATCTAGGAATAAATCAGTCTTCTTGTGTATATAATTATACACACAAACAAAAGTCTACAATAAAATTATTGTTAAGGCTGGAAAGGCAAGTGGTCCAAGTAAGGAAGTGCCAGAATTAACACTACCTCGCTAAAATTAACTTATACCCCCCACCCACTTATGTTTGTGCTTTATGCTACAGTCCTTAACTACATGATCATATACCCTATGTTTACACAAGCCCCTTCCTTTCAGAAGGAGCATGTTAATGTGCAGGTTCAAAAGATGCTAATAAGTGGGGAGGGATAGGTCAGTGGTTTGAGCATTGGCGGGCTAAACCCAGGATTGTGAGCTCAATCCTTGAGGAGGCCATTTGGGGCAAATAGATATCAGGGATGGTGCTTGCTCCTGCCAAGAGGGCAGAGGACTGGACTAGATGACCTCCCAAGGTCCCTTCCAGTTCTAGGAGATGTATATCTCCAATTATTAAGGAGCTTCCATGAATATGCAGCACCTCATTAGCATAATGGTGGCTGCAGCAATTCAAAAGTGTGGCTTTCAAATCAGATGCCACCAGTGGAGATAGGGACCTTCCAAAAAGGACACCCCAGTTTTCAAAAGCCCCTTCTTCCCAACACCAGATAGGAAGAAGGGGCTTTCAAAAACTGGGGGGTCCTTTCAAAAGGTCCCCATTACCTTTATGAGATACTGTTTTTTCCCTGAAGATACCAATATTAATTCAAATCTTCTAGGAAGCTTGTGTGGCATTACTGATTCTGTTGTTGATTATTTGCAGCCAGTGCAATTATTGGCTGCCCTATCTCTGAAATATCATATTCTAGGGTCATTTGTCCTCCAGGCTGTTTCAAAAGAAGGGTACTTATAATGATTTTTTTAAGTCTTTTTCATTTTCTGTTGTCATGGCATTCTCCAGTCTCACTCCACATAGATTATGAGGCCAGCAGGTATCACTGTGGTCATGTAGTCTGGCCTCCTGTACAACACAGGCCATATAACTTCCTTAAAATATTTCCTAGAGTATAGCATTTAGAAAAACATACAGTCTTGATTTTAAAATTTCCAATGACTGAGAATTCCCCACCACTCATCATGACAGAAGATACACTGAACTATTTAGACATGAACATCCTAGTGGATAATCATCTGAATTTGAGCTCCAACTGTGACAATGTGCCAAAAAAGGTGAATGCAATAGTTTCATGTTTAACCAGTAAACTATTGTATAGGAAGAAGGAGCTAATATTACTTCTGTATTTGGCAATCAGGCAACCACTGCTAGAATAGTGTATCCAGTTCTGATGCCCATAGTTCAAGAAGGATGTTGATACATTGGAAAGGATACCGAGAAGACCCAGGGGAATTATTAAAGATTGGAAAACATGTCATGTACTGACAGACTCAAGAAGCTCATTCCACTTAGCTTAACAAAGAGAAGGTGAGACTTCTTCAGCCTGTAAGCACCTACGTGGAGAACAAAAATTTCACAATGAGTGATTGAATCTAACAGAGAAGGATATAGGAAGATCCAATAATTGGAAGTTGAAGATTGACAAATCAGGACCGGAAATAGGGCACAGATTTTAAGCAATGTGAGTAATTAACTTGGAATATTTTGCTAATGGTTCAGAGGAATTCCTTGTCACTGTTGATTTTTAAATCAATACATTTTTCTAAGACACATACTCCAGGAATTACCTTGGTCTTGTAATCACTAAATTTATGGAGAGATCTACAACAAAGATTTTCTAAAAAGTGTGTTAGTTTCATGGATTTACTGCCCTGTCTTGCTACCTCAACAAGCACTGCCACCAGCCTCCAGGCAGGCAGTTAATTCCAGCAAGGTGTTTGGAGGTCCTGCTTCCCCAGGGCTGCCCCGCTTGCCCACAACACATGCCAACCCCACTTCTGCACACCAGGGTTCTCCCTCCTACCACCAGGCACAGTGAAATGGCAAACCTCTGCATCTTAATTTATTTGTTAAGGAAGCTGTTGTAAGTTGGACTATTGGTGACTTTGAAAAGTATCACCAGCACTCGGACCATACATACGTGTCAAAAGGTTAAATTTCAGCACTCTACCTCGGAACTAGGATATAACTAGATCAAAAGAACAACAAGATGTCCTGAGGCAGCTTATAGACTAACAGATATTTTGGAACATAAGCTTTCATGGGCAAAGACCCTCCTTGTCAGATGGTTAGTCTATAAGGAGCCACAGGACTTGTTGTTTTTGAAGATATAGATAAACTGAGCTATGTCTCTGATAACCAGATCAAAAGAGTAAGTCTGGAATAATGAATCTTCCCATGAATGTACCACTTAAAGCTCCATGTTTAGTATTGCTCTTGCTCTTTCACTTAGATATTCCCTCCCATTTCTATGCCCTTGGGAGTCCAAGTTTTACATTTATATTCCTCAGTTTCCCCAACCTGTTGCCTGCAATAGCCATCATGCACCCCACTGGCTGACAGGAGAAAAATCTTCTGGGATAATTAGTGCAGCTTCAGCTGGGAGGGTAGTGAGTGGGAAGTAAACAGGTTCAGGAGCTCTGGGAACATTACTGTTGCTGTGGGCTCAGAGGCAGCAGAAAATAAATGTAGCTGAACAGTTGGGTAAATGGTGATTTTTTTTTTGTTCTTTTCTTCTGCATATGAGGTAGGAGCCAGGTCAAATCTGAATTGCAAACTTAAATTTTGGAGCAGTTGCCCCATCCCTCCAATGACATCTCCACCCCAGTGTATGGTAAAGAACAACAATGACCCATTTGGAAGGGTTTCATCTTATTGTTAACTGCACAAGGAGATAATTTGTTACATAAATAATGAATGTGATGTGTATTAATTTAGAACTGCTTGTCTGGACGGTTTGTAAACAGCTGTGTGATTGTCGCCAGTCATATGCTGTCAATTAATTTATTCTAAAGCTAAATCTGTTTAAGCTCATTATGTGTATCACACAGTTTGGAATTTCTTCAGAAGGTCTTAGTGATTCCAGTTCTTGGCTGAACATGAGTTTTAAACTGCCAAAGATTAGCAAAGATCCCAGATAAATTACAAATGGACATGGGGAACTCGACACATTTTTTCCTCTTTTACGCTGCATTCCACTGTTAATCTGCTTGTGTTATTTTTACCAGTGCTGTGAAGGCTCGAGAAAGCTCTTCCAAGGAGCAAATTCTTTATTTATTTTTTACAAATAAATGGCAGGGGCAGAAAAGGGGGGCTTGGAGGATGGGAGAAGGCACAGCAGGGGGTTGACCATGGCCATGATGGCTGCCCACTCCTCCAGGTTACACAACACCTGGGGAAGTATCAGCAAGGGCGGGGGGAGAGCTAGAAGGGGTGGGGTGGGGCGGGGTGGGGCAGGGATGCCGGGGGCCTGGAAGGGTCAGGGTGATGGGGGCAGGGATGCCGGGGCAGGGGCAGCAGACGTGGGTAGCTGGGCCAACTGGGCCCACCTGGTGCCACTGATGGTGGCCTGGTGTGCCATCAATTTGGCCTATATCCATGTCCACCACTCTTGCTCCCATGCGTCCCTCTCCTGTTCAAAAGCCCACCATGCCTCCTCACCCCACACCTGCTGCTCCATTAGTTCATTCTGTCAGCTGTGTATGCCCACAGGTTGCCATTGTCCACCCAGCAGCGGGCCCTTTGGTTGCAGGGCTGCCCTCATGCTGGTGTTGTCAGCAGCCTCTCAGGCTGTGCTCTGGGGCTATCTGGTACCAGTCGCATGACGGGGCTGGCTGGTCCTGGTGGCATGGGGGCAGGGCTGGCCCAGCCCTCTGACAAGGCAGCTGTAAGGAGAAAGGGGGAGACACAGAGTCCTGTCTGCAGCACAGCCCCAAAACACCCCCCTCACCATGAGCAGCAGCCCCCTGCCCCATGACATGGGATGGAGATGTCCTGGAAGCACATGGGACGGGGCCCTCTGCTCCACCCTCCAGCCCCTTCATCTGATGATCTAGTGGCCCAGAGATTTCCAGGCACTGAGGGGTCCCCACATGGGTGGCAAGTGAGCTGGGTGCAGACTGCCCCTGCCAATCCACCCCACATACACACACACACACACACACACACACAAGTGGCCTACAGCACTGTCCACTGGTGAGCGTGCTGGCTGTCACCCAAGGATGTGCCTGCATGCCAGGAGTACACCCACCAGTGCTGTGTCTGGGGTCGGGCTGTCGCCCACATTGCTCACCCCGCCCAGCCATGGCAGGGGCATCTGACACATGGGGCCCTGGGGCAGATGCTGTTCCCCTGGGGACGGCAGCAGGCTGGCACCCATGCCTAGAGGACATATTGTTTCATGTGCTGGGCCTGCAGTGTATAATCCCAACTGAGACAGCCTGGTGAGGCTCATGGTGTGTCCTGTCCAGGCCGTCCTCCCCTGCCTTGGTGAGTGTGTCCAGGGGCTGCTCAGCAGATGGGTCCCTGAACAAGTCTGGTGATGCCCTGGATATCGCCCCACTCCAGGGGCCAGAGTCCAAGACAATTACCAGGGTCTCCTGGCTGGACCCCGGGTCCAAGTCTAGCTCATCCTGGGGCTCCAGAGCAGTTCCAGCCTCCTCTGGCTCCTGCTACAGTATCGAGGGCTGCACTGCTGGGCATGCCATCTTCACACCCCAAGAGCTGGTGAAGGTCTTCATAATAGGGCTAGGTGGCTGTCCCTTTCTCCAGCCTCCACCGAGCATCCTGTGCCTGCACGTAGCCCTGGCAGAGCAACATTACCTTGGCTTACACATGCTCCAGGGTGCACTTTCCCTGACAGCAGCAATGTCTCACTGTCCCAAACCAGAGCCAGTGGGATGGCAAGGAGGGCATAGCCTCCCCGGATCCCCAGGGACCCTCTGGAGGGGTCACAGGATCCACTCTGGGGCAGGGTGGCCATGCTCCACCTGGGCTGTTGCAAGGCGTGCTTACCCTGACACATTGCAGCACTGAGCAGAGGGGTCTAGGAGGATGACCTCCTCTCCCCACAGGGCCAGGAGGTCCTGGATTTCAGAGCCGGACCAGGAAGGGGCCCACTTTTTTCCACCCAAGGGTGGCGCCTCCAGAGAGCGCCCTGGAGGTCGTGGGGGCAGGGTGTGCCTTCCTATGCCATCCCACTGGCTCTGGTTTGGGATGGGGCGGCATTCCTGCTGACAGCATGCAGCCTGTGGTGCCTTCACGCTGTCCTCTGGCTGCTACGGGGCTTCCTGAGCTCCCCGTGCCTTTAAGGGCAGCTGGAGGCACAGGTCATGGAGCCTTAATTGTGGTGAAGAGGGCGCCTCCCAGCTCCAGGTGGCTGGTGCCATGAGGGACCTCTCTGTCAACAGAAGTCCCCCCAGCGCATCTACACAGCTGTTTTGTCGAGGGAAGCATTATTCCTCACCACAGAGGTGCATAACACTGTCAGGGAAAGTGCTGAGTTTTGTCGACAGACTGTCACCAAAATGCATTTTGTGTGTAGACACTCTGCGAATTTAGTCAACAAAACCCCAGTTTTATCCACAAATTCTCTAGAGTAGACACAGGTTCAGAGTAAGGTATTTCATCCCTATCTATCACGGCCAATTGTTGTCAATCGACCTATCCTCCAGGAACTCAGGTAGGTCTTTTTTGAATGCAGTTATTGTTTTGGCCATCACAATATCCTCTGGCAAAGAGTTCCATGAGTTGACTGTGCATCATAGGAAGCTCCATCTCTTTATTTTAATCCTGATGCCTATTAGTTTCGTTGGGTGACCCCTAATTCTTGTGTTTTGAGAAGGATTAAACAATACTTCCATATTTACTTTATCTACACTTCATATCCCTACTTCGTCCATGTCTACACCAGCAAGCTTACAGAGGTACAGCTGTACTGTCAGCATAATAAAACCATGTAAATGAACCATGGTAGCTGTGGTAATGGGAAATGCTGCCTGCTGATGTAATGCTGTGCACGTAAGTGCTTAATGATTGTGAAACCTCCGTGGCTCATGGGGATGCTTTTTTCACGACCCTGAGCAATGTAAGTTTTGCCAGCGTAAGCAGAAGTGCTGCCATGGCCTTAGCTGTCTCTTTTCAGTTCTAAAAACTCCAATTTTTTAAATCTCTCCTTATAAGGAAGCTGTTCCATACCCCTAGGATTTCTTTATCTGTATCTTTTCCAGTTCCAATGTACCTTTTTGAGATGGAATGACCAGCTCTGCATGCATAATTCTAGAAATGAGCACATCATGGATTTACACAGAGGGTTTATGATACTGTCTGTCTTATTATATGTCCTCTTCCTAATGGATATTAACATTGTGTTAGCTTTTTGGACTGCTGCTGTACACTGAGTGACTGTTTTCAGAGAACTACCCACAAAGATTCCAAGATCTCTTTCTTGAGTGGCAACAGCTAATTTAGGTGCCATCATTTTTTATATTTTCCAATGTGCCTTACTTTACATTTATGAATAATGAATTTTATTCGCCTTTTGCCCCCAGTTAACCAGTTTTGTGAGATCCTTTTGTAACTCTTCACAGTCTGCTTTGGAAATAATTGCTGAGTAATTCTATATCATCTGCCAATTTTACCACCTCCCTATTTACCCTTTTCCCCCTCACTTTCCTACTGTCACCAAAATAAAAGCAATTTGCTTGAAATGGCACAAACATAATCTCCTGCCACCATCGACTTTTGAAAATTAGAAAAGACATTTATGGAATATGAGGATGAACTAGATGAGATAACATTTTTTTTCATATTTCCCTAAACTTTTTTTGGATTTGTCCTAACTCTAAACATTAATTTCATGTGAAGATTGATCTGTTGTTGTTTCTGGGACTAGATAAAGCCTTTAGTGAATCTTGGGAGAGTCTGACATGCAATTATTTCATTATTAAAAATTGTTCTCATCTACCTTTTGAATCCATGGAATTCCTAAGACCACATCAGGAGTCATGTACCCTTCCAAAAGTCTTCACGCTGAAGCCCCTGCAGATCTTGCAATATCCATGGGAATAATTATCACTGAGTATTTCTGAAAACATCAAAAAATAGTAGATAAATGGCAGCATTGTCTAGTAGAGAACACTGGATGAGAATTCAGAAGATCTGAGTTCTACTCCTGGCTCAGCAACTGACCTTGGGTAAGTTGCTTTATTTTTCTGTGCCTCTCTGTCTCCATCTAGAAAAGTGGGGAGACTGATTCTTTCTGCTTTTATAAAGTATTTTGATATCTACTGATGAAAAATACTACATATAAACTCAGTATTGTTATATTAATGTGGAATTGTGGCTACAAATACACAAAGCAGAAAATTGACTTAACAGAATGCTGTTTTTTCAACAACATATAGTTAGCCAGGAAAATTAGATTCCATTTAACAACAACAACAGAAACTATAGATGCCAGCTGAAGTCATCACAGCCTTAAGTCTATCCTCCCATCTTTATACATGGCTACATCTATACTAGAGAATTTTCTCTCTTTGATACGTTTTCCTTCTTCCATTCTCTCACCACCTCTCTCTCATTCACCTAAACTGTGTTCTCCTTTCATCAGAAAGCATTTTGTAGGAAGGTAAGATCAATATTTCTCTTGTCAACAAACAGTTTCCCTCAAACAAATGTTTACCAAAAATTAAATATGAAGCCCTGCAAATACACTGTACTGAAAATGGACTTTACGTTTCATGAGATATTAGTGAAATTTGTTTCCCTTCTATTTCCCTAGATCTAATTTCTGTCCAGTCCCTATTGACCCTGACTGGTGTGGAAAGTGTTGGCAAGAGGAGCAGCACTTCTAAGATTGTTACTTGGATGTTTTCAAGTAAGACTAGGTGCTCCAGCTTTCTGAGCCCTTGTTGTTTCTAATCCATGCGGAGAGGCTGTGGCTACACTACTCCTCCCTTTAGGAAGGGGCATGTTAATGAGGAAGATGCTAATGAGGCACCAACATGAATATTGGATGCCTTATTAGCATAATGGCAGCCACACGCAATTCAAAAGTGCCGCTTTTGGAATGCATGCTGCCCATGTAGACAGGGGCCTTTCGAAAGGCCTAAACCTATTTGGTTTTAGGAAGAAGGGGCTTTCAAAGTCAGGGGGTTCTTTCAAAAGGCCCCCGGCTACATGGAGAGTGTACATTCCGAAATTGGCACTTCCAAATTGTGCGCAGCCACCATTGTGCTAATGAGGAGCTGAATATTCATGTCAGCACCTCGTTAGTATCTTCTGAACTCCCTCACTAACATGCCCCTTCTGAAAGGGATGGGTAGTGTGGCCACAGCCTGAGTGTCGTTCAAACAAGAGGCAACGTTCAACCATCTGTTATGTGGCATAATCAGCAATTGAATTTTACATATGACAGGGGCTGGGTTATTTTTGTAGACTCCAGATTGAAGCCACTATGAATGGTGCTGCAACTGTTACTATAATTATAGTGGCTAATCTGCAGATTTGTTTCTTTTTGTTACTATGTCTACATGTGCTTCACTTGGTCTTCAAAATGACATTATCCTAACAAAAAATATATACTTAAAGAAATGCCCCAGATTATTAAAAGGGTAAAAATGTAAATATCTAAATTTTCTTTTCACCATTACAGTTTGTTTAGATTCTTATTTCACTAAATTTAGGCAAGTAAATAATTAGTGTCACTACGATTTTTGTTCTATTTCCATTCCTGATTTTCAAGCACTAGTAAAATGTGCTTATATTTGAGTTTGTAAAACTCATAGTTTTTCATAGTAAGCAGCAGCAGGAGTTCAATGAACCGAAAGGAAACCATTTTAAAACAAATAACATCAAAATTTTTTTAGACAAATCATCCAGAGCCTATGGATTCATTGCAACAATCTGTCAGTCAGACCAAGAGCTGAGTATGATTCCAAAAAGGGCTAGACATATATGTTAGACATTTATATGACTAAGGAAAGATCCAATTATTTTAGACAGATTTTTTAACCTGGGACTTGAAACCTGAAGCTTCACCCCACCTCTGCCTGTGCATGATGAAACTTCTCCAGCAGCACATTTCCTAATTATCCATTACAAAAATTTTTGCTCCATCTTCTGAAGCATCTGGTATTTACAATTTTCAGACAAAGGACACCAGTTAAGATAGAATATCTAAGTTTTGTACATTAATTTTAAGTATTGGCATCATTTTAGATAATATATGGATATTATTATTTAACTAGGAAAAAAACACACTACTCTCTATGAAGAGACTGATGGACATACAGCTGACCTCTTCATATCACAGCCTTTCTCCATTGCTAAACCAAGCACCCTGTTACCTTACTTTCTCCTTCCGCTTACTGCATCTGGATTTGACAAAATGTGAAACTTCAGAATAACAGGCTTAGATGGAATTATTTAATCAACAATAATTAATCAAAGATTAATGTGGCCACGCAGAAGGAAAATGTGCTTTGCCACCTTCTGTGTATGGTGAAAAGCTGCACACATTTATATCCCCCTGTAACAGGTGGAATGCTGGCAAGTATTCAGTCCCAGTTTAACTTCCAAAACCTCTTTAATTTTATAGGGTTTAAGACAAAGAAATTCCTTTTTGGAGGGAAACTTTACTTTCCTCAAGCGTGTGCTAATTTTCATATTTCAATTTATTTCAGGACTTATAGAATTTCTTATATGATATTTATGCGATTAGGAAAATGTGATGGATTAAATAAATTTGCAAATCCATGACTATTCAGAAGTACTTCCTAATGAGCTAAATACATCTTTCAGGGGTTCCTTGTTGTATTTCACAAATCACAGAAAGCATTTGTAATAGCAAATATCTCTGATCAATAACAGAACATATTTGCTTTTTAAACACCCTCTTATCAGTTATCCAATTTTATTTATTATAACATACTGCTGTAACATCTCTTCTTTAGTTTTGAGGGGTCCCTTAAAGGCACAGGAGACAATTAGGTACAGCTCAGTACTTAATGATATACATTTTAGAGCATTCTCTCACCCTTGGTTTAATTGAAGGACAAACATTTTCAACTTCATGGGAACAGGAGACTCAATTTACAGATACACACCGTAAAAAGAATTTTGGTTAACAGATAAGACAATTATAAGAGAAATAATAAAAGGTTAATATTTACTAACATGCTCTTCTTCCTAGGCCACCTGTGACCTGTTTTTCTTCCTTTTATACAGTTTGCCCTCTGTACCCTCACACACGCAGCTCAATTCTTTTTCCTCTCTCTTTGCTCAAACTCTTGAAACTGCAATTTCAAACTGTTTTTTATTGGTAAGATGAACAGCAAAGTGAAATTAGCTAGATCTTAATGTAGATTTTTATTATTTCCCTTTATTGTTCAGTTTTCCTGTATGTCTGAGCCACTGCAAAGGTTGAGAAAAATATCAGAAAATTGTACTGACCAGACCACTTCAAATTCTAGTTTTACAACAGGTGTAGCAGAGTAGAACAGCTACTTCAAGGTCCTTTATCAGTGCTCACTATAAGTTAAAAATTATTTTAAAGAAATTTCCAATTAGAATTCCTGAATTTATCTTTCTTAGTTAGTTATAGTCCAGGGCTTGATGAAACTCTCATTGAAACTGAAGTTTGACCTCAATTGCACGGAAAGATTTAGAACCAAATTTGAAAATGAATAGTTTAAAGACATAGAGATAAATGGTAGCTGGGATAAAACACAATAAGGACTGGGAAAAAAGCAGATGAGGCCAGACAAGCCTGACCTCTTTCTTTTAGAACATAACCAATTTTTGAGAAAAAACAAATCAAGTAGCTCTAAACTACCTCAATCTAAGTAAATAATCTGATACAGTTCCACATAGGAAATTATTAGTTGCATTGGAGAACATGAGGATTAATATAAAAACTGAAAGGTGGATTAGAAATGGTTAAAGGGATGATGACAATGGGTCATACTGAAATATGAACTGTCCTGCTGGAGAGAGGTTACCAATGGAGTTCCTCAAGGATTAATCTTAAAACCAATCTTATTTAATGCTTTAATTAATAACCATGGCACAAAAAGTGGAAGAGTGCTAATCAAATCTGCAAATGACACAAAGTTGGGAGGTACTGACAATAGAGAGGAGGTCTGGAATATCACACAAGTATATCTGTGGAGGACCTTGAAAATTGGAGTAATAGAAATGGAATAAAATTTAGAAGTGCAAGGTTATGCAGTTAGGGTATAACAAGAATGTTTTGCTGTAAGTTGGGGGCATAGCAATTGGAAATGACAGAGGACATGGGTCTGTTGGTTGATCACAGGATGATTAGGAGCAGCCAAAATGAAGAGGCAATGAAAAAGGCTAAGCTTCATCAGATGAGGTATTTCCAATAGAAATAGGGAAGTGTTGTTACCATTATAAAGGCACTGGTGAGACCTCATCTGGAATACTGTGTGCAGCTGTAGTCTTCTGTGTCTAAGGAAGATTAATTCAAACTGGAACAGATGCAGAGAAGAGATACTAGAGGGATCAGAGCAGAACTCACCTTATGAGAAAAGACTTCAGGAGCTTGGCTTGTTTAACCTAACTCAGTAGTTCTCAAGCAGTGGGTTAGGTCCCTAAAGTGGATTGTGACACTGATTTAATGGGGTCACCAGGGCTGGCATTAGATGTGCTGGGTCCTGGGGTCACAGCTCTTGAGCCCCACTTCCTGGGCCCAAAGCCCAAACCACTGCCTGGAGCCAAAACCCAAGGTCTTCAGCCCTGAGTGGCAGGACCGGGATTATATAGGGCCCCACAGCTCCCCACCTCCACCCAGGGCTCAGGCCTCAGCCCCCACCCCCACCCCCCACCAGGGTTGTGCATTAATTTTTGTTATCAGAAAGTGTTTGCAGTGCAAGGAAGTTTGAGAGCCTTTTGCCTAACCAAATGTAGGCAGAGTGGAGATACTATTGCTCACTATAAGCCAACACTAGAGAGGGAGAGGATTTCGATAAGTTAAGGGCCAGTGCTGGGCATCAGTAAGTTTAGGATTGAAATTAGACAAAGGTTTTCAACCATGAGAAGAATGAAGTTCTGGGACAACCCTCTATGGGGAGCAGTGGGGGCAGAAATTCTTACTTGACTTAGTAACTTTGTGGAGGAGATGTTATGATCAGACCGTCTACAATGGCATATGGCCCATCCACATCGGCTCTTAGCACATTTCTCCATTGTCCAGAGATAGAACACAAGAAAGGGAGGGTGCTGCAGAGCATTTTTAGCAGCTGTCTGGCTGGTGAGTCTTGCTTGTATGCTCAGTGTCTAACTGATCACCATACAAGGGGTCAGGAGGGAATTTTCCCCCAGGTCACCTTGGCAAAGACTCTGGAGGGTTGTTGCCTTCCTCTGGGAGCACTTGCTGGTTTGAACTAGAGTAAATGGTGTATTTTCTGTATTTTGAAGTTTTTAAATCAAGATTTGAGGACTTCATTATCTCAGCCCAAGATTACATGTTTATTACAAGAGTTCTGGATAAGGTTCTATGGCCTGTGATCTGCAGGAGGTCAGATTATCTGATCATGATGATCATTTCTGGTCTTAAAATCTAGGTGCAAAATCAGGCACTTCGTTGCTGTCATTGTTGGTCTGCCATGTTCTCTTTCCCCAGTCAAGTAGGCCCTGGGAAAGAGTTTAAGAGAGCATGATTGTTATTCTTCCTTGTGACTATTCTCATACTGCCATGTTTTACAAAACAGAATACAGGAGTGAAAAACTCATGCTGATGTGAAGGGGAAAGGTTACCTGCTCTGTCTATCAGGTTACTGCACCTGACTGCTACTGGCATATTTCAGATCCTCTGTCATGGACTATTTTTTCTCACCCTCACTCTACACTCTTTGGCCAAGTCTACACTAGCAAGTCCTTTTGGAAAATCAGGCCTTCTTCCAAAAGGAAAAGCAGAGCGTCCACACACAAAGGCCGTTTCTACACAGGCCACTTTCTTTGAAAGTGGCAAGGTAATACACAGCCCAAAATATGCAAATAAGGCATAGATACAAATTTACCGTGCCTCTTTAGCATATGGTCACGTCATTTGGAGTCTGGAAGACCGTTCTTCCGGACTCCACAACGCAGTGTAGAAGCGTAGCCCCTGGGGAGCTTCCGGAAGGAAGTCCTTTTTCAAGACCCCCTGGGAGCCGCGCTTCTAAACGGCGTTTTGGACTCCGCCGGAACGGTCTTCCAGACTCCAAATCACATGACCGTATGCTAGTGAGGCGCGGGGAATTTGTATCCACGCCTCATTAGCATATTTTGGGCCACATATTACCATGCCACTTTTGAAGAAAGTGGCCTGTGTAGAAACGGCCAAAATGTTCTCTTTCAAATTCCTTTCAAAAGAACATGGCACTTCTTCTGGAGACCCGCTTCCTTTCCCAGATGAGGAAAGCACCTTGTTTGGATTCTTTCAGAAAAAAGTGCATGTATACACTGTGGGGACCCTTTGTTCAAAAGAACAGTCCTCGTGGTGCCGGATTTTTCTATCCCTGTCCCATTCTTTTGGAAAAGCAGGGGCTATGTGGACTCTCTCTTTCGAAAGAGCAGATTCCTCTTCTGATCTGCTCTTTTGTGTGTGGACATGCTCTTTCAAAAGATGAAATTCTGGAAGATTATCTTTCAAAAGATCACTGTAGTGTAGATGCAGCCTATCATTTTTATGGATTCTCAATTATAAAATTAAACCACTGTATGTGTAACATAGAACAAGCTGGAATACTTTTTCTTTCACTCTTTTTTCAGATTACTTTATTCAGGCATGGGCAGATAAGATGATGTGCTAAAATTATCTGTGAAAGGATGCATGGACTTTAAAGCAAATTAATAATTGCCTTGGGCAAAGATATACAAGCACTGAAAACACTGAATCTTTCATATCAAGTTTATTGTTGAAATACTATTTCATCTAGTTAACTAAAGGAAAAAATGTGTGCTTTCATGAGAGTGAAGAACAAACTTGGAAAATTTAGATGCAATTTTTTTTGTAATACACTGCATACACACTTAAATATTAAACTTTGATCCTTTAATATTTAACCAATGGTCATTCCACTGAGACACTTATTTCATTTCCACTGGGGGCCCCGTACAAGCATCAGCTAGTTTTAATAGACATCACACACTTAAAAAAAAAATAGGCACAGCTAAGTCGCAGTTCAACTAAGAGCCATGGGGCACAATATGTTGCATGGGTCAAAAGCGCACGTCCTAAAGGAACTAGTGAACTAGAACAGTGTCTTTGTTATTAATCCGGAAATTGCATTTTTAGAACATATATTGCTGACTGTATAAGTCTCAGTTTTCTCCCTTGTTGTATTTTCTCATGAAAACAAAACAAACCCTCCCTTTTGTTCCTCAAGATTTTTTTCCACCCGTTCCTACTTGAACCGATCGGCATAATTTTTAATTTGCATCTATATATTATGTTTAGCAGGTCAGAAATGTTCGTGTTTGCTCGTACTAGGCATTTTTAATATATACTCCCATCTGCCAGTGACCTGCACATAACCTTCTTTTGAAATACAAGGTTGACTTGGCAGGCTCTACTTCTGGTCCTTCGAAAGAAAGATTGCCAGGTCAAATCGTGACAGTTTAAGTGTGAGGTTTGATATTGACTGCTGTCCAGAAGGGACTGCAAACGCCACATCTCCCACTTTGCTCAGGACCTTACTATTGACTTCAGCTACTGTTCTAAGTTAATCTTTTCTAAATTCTAAACATAGGAAAAAATCACACTATGGGTGTACATTACAAAGCTACTGTCTCCCAGTTCAGTTGTAGGGCTGCATGCCTTCAACTACTCAGCCTCCTAATGCACAGTCTGTGGTATATTGCTGTCATTGGTTTTGTTACTATTAATACAAGTACTATCATTCTAGAGCATGTTTTCATGATTTACCTTTAAATCCATCCTTATGAGATATGCTTGTGGGATGCATTATAACTATCCTATCTTCACAAGAAAGTCATCCTCAGTGAAGAATGTGGGGAAATAGGGAGCGTACATAACTGCTGTCAGGGAGGCTTAAAGCTGGGATGTAAGGAGTTTAGTACAGGTACCTTTACAGCTTGAGCTAAAGGCCAGCCACCTGCCAGCTTAGGCTGCAGTGGATACTTATTCTTCCTCTGTGAAGTGATCTAGGTACCACTACATGGAATAGTTAACCACACATAAGCTGTGTCTACACGTGCACGCTACTTCGAAGTAGCGGCACTAACTTCGAAATAGCGCCCGTCGCGGCTACACGCGTCGGGCGCTATTTCGAAGTTAACTTCGACGTTAGGCGGCGAGACGTCGAAGTCGCTAACCTCATGAGGAGATAGGAATAGCGCCCTACTTTGACGTTCAACATCGAAGTAGGGACCGTGTAGACGATCCGCGTCCCGCAACGTCGAAATTGCCGGGTCCTCCATGGCAGCCATCAGCTGGGGGGTTGAGAGATGCTCTCTCTCCAGCCCCTGCGGGGCTCTATGGTCACCGTGGGCAGCAGCCCTTAGCCCAGGGCTTCTGGCTGCTGCTGCGGCAGCTGGGGATCCATGCTGCAGGCACAGGGTCTGCAACCAGTTGTCAGCTCTGTGTGTCTTGTGTTGTTTAGTGCAACTGTGTCTGGGAGGGGCCCTTTAAGGGAGCGGCTTGCTGTTGAGTCCGCCCTGTGACCCTGTCTGCAGCTGTGCCTGGCACCCTTATTTCGATGTGTGCTACTTTGGCATGTAGACGTACCCTCGCAGCGCCTATTTCGATGTGGTGCCGTGCAACATCGAAGTTGAACATCGACGTTGCCAGCCCTGGAGGACGTGTAGACGTTATTCATCGAAATAGCCTATTTCGATGTTGCTACATCGAAATAAGCTATTTCAATGTAGGCTTCACGTGTAGACGTAGCCATGCACTGTTAAGCTACTAAACAGCCTTATCTCTGACCCCCACAAGGGAAAAGGGGGTGGGTGAAGTCTCCAGTCTGTACTTTAAAAATCAATTTAATATAACCTAGGTCCATAAACACTAAAGTGCCTTAAACCCAATCAACTCATTATTGCATTGCATCACTGCCGCAGTGTTTCAAAGGGGCCCAGAGTCCAGCTGTCACCACAGCCAAAGTAGCAGCAACAGTGGCTGGAGCTCTGGGCCCCTTTGAAAGGCTGGGCCAGGGCAATTGCCCCTCTCGCTGCTCCCTTCCCCCGCCAATGGGCCTGAATGGTGGTTCCCTGTTCTCTGGGAAAATCAGTATAATTATTAGGACAGACATGGGGTATTGGCACCAGACATGTTCTCAGCACCCCACTGTCTGCACACTGGGAACCAGAGTTCCCTCTGCTTTGTGTACTCGTGAGATTGCTCAGGAGAGATTCAGATGCCAACCAGTTGATTAGCACAGTGCCCACGGCTAGGTCTTGTTTCTACCGGTGGTGCCCATTCACACACATCACAGTGCACATAAAAGTTTTATTCCACAGATGGTTGGAAAAATCCACACATGGATGGACTGGATTAGATGGAATTGGTAATAGCAGCTCACGAGAATGATCTTCACCATCTCACCTCTCCAGAGACTGTATCTGTTTGCAGCCTCCATGGGCATAGCACCTCTAGCCACTGCTGTTGAGATCTTTAATTTCCTCTTTTCCATGTAAGCAGTACATAGCTGTGCCTTATTTATTTATTTATTTTACATATGTTTCACTTGTTGGTCACTTATACTGTTCTGGGGATTGTACTACAACAAGAACAAAGAAAATGTTTTAATTCCAATGCATGGCTAACAAAATTGCTAATGTGTGCCACTTTTTTTCTTATGTTACCAGTTCATAATCTTCAGGGTTAAGCATTTGTTGTTAACATAATAGACCTCAGAAAATGGCTTGTATTGAAACCAAAGTTGTGCGTGGAGGCTATGTTTACATGACAGAGCTACTTCAGGATACCAAAGTACGATGTGGGTTACTGGGAATGAACTATCAAGCTCAAAACATCCCTGCTAATTTCAAGAGAGGAGTTTGGACGCACAATTTTTATTTCAGGATACAAATGTATTGTGAAATAGAAACAATAGTGTCGGGAAGCAAGTAGGTTGGATCCCACAATAGCTACTCTGCGTCTTTGAAACATGCTTGTTATTTCAAAATATGTTTTGAAATATTTTTTGAAATAACAGGTGTCTTATTTAGGCATTCCTGTAATCCTTGTTGCAGGAGGAGTAAGGGATGCTTCACAACAGCACATTATTTCAACATTTGGCTCTGTTTAGACAACACCAAATGCTGAAATAGCCTATTTCAAAATAAACTTGAAATAAATTGTGCAATTTGCATAGATCATATTGTGCATCTTATTTCGAGGTGCGGGTGCCATGTAGACATAGACAGAGGGCGCTCACTGTGACTCCACAGAAATGCTATTCTCTTCACCTTAGCTGTGGATTTTCGGCCTATGAAATATGTTTCTAGGGAAATTCATACACCGTAACAACAATAATCATTCAATTTCCTCTCCCTCCTTCTCCATTCTGTGTCACAGATTTTAGTGAAATAGATGCTTGGTGCATTTCATGCTGATTATTGTGAGCACCAACTATATCCTTAAAATAAATCTGAGCCCAAACCACAAAATTTGGATCAACTTCCCAGAATTTTAGAGGTGTCCAGAGATGTTCGGATTAGGAAACTGAGCCAATTCTTCAATGGCTCTGTGAGGTTCAGAGATACCACTCCCATTTCCCTCACTCCCACAAAACTGCAGCCCATTCATCTCCATACATGGTTGCACTCCCATTATGTCCCTATAAAGCCATATGCCCCTCCACATTTTCATATATATGTAGTCTTCAGGCTCTTCCTGCATCCCCATCTGCCCCAGATACTCCCTCACGCTCCATCCTCTCCCCTTCACTGCCTACTCTCACTCTATCCCCCTGCTGTGCTTGGAGTCTTTCACTCTGTCCTTTCCCACCTCCCTCATCTTTTGCTCTCCAACCTACTTGCCTCCCTACACTATTGTTTCTATTTTGGGATACATTTGCATCCCAAAATAAAAATTGCATATTCAAACACTGGTCTCACAATAGCAGGGCTATTCTGAGCTCTGTATTTCATTCCCATTAACCCTCATCATACAAAGGTTACCAGGAAGTTCAATATAAACACTTATTTCGAACTCCAGTGCAGTACAGCCAGCACTGGGTTTGAAATAGGACACCTCAAATACTTGTGTAGCATATTTCGAGCTCAGGCTATAATGTAGCCTAGCTTTAGTGAGCAATCTGGGAGCACAAGCTGCTAGTGGGCCATACCTTATGAGAAGAGATTTTAGCCAGACTGATTGAAAACACTGAGGAAAGGACTTGGGCTAAGTTATTTTGAAGGAGATAGGGGAATGCCTTGTCAGCTAAGTTTAGGCTCTAGAAAGCACGGTATGATTTTGTTTCATATGTAAACATTTGCTTCCAATATTCTCGCTATCACTTAAATCTGTTCTTAGGTAATCAGCTCATTCTTGTTTTCCTGATTTAATGCCATGTGGTAGGAAAACCTATTTCTGAGCTGAATCTTGCAAGCTGGTGCACACTAGTCCTATGACAATAGTGAATCTGAAAGTCTTGTGAGTGTTCAGTGGAATAGGCCATAAGAACTTTAGAGGGATGGTCAGAGGACTTAGTTTGTGCCTACTGCTCACCTGTACATAGAGAGCAAAGCCGGCAGAGATTTAGAAGATGGCGCTTGCGTTACTAGAGGCCGGGGGACACAGGGAGCTGATTCCCAGCAGGCACAGACAAGACTTGTTTGTACTAAGGACAGGCAGAGATAAGGAGTCCCAGAGCACCGGCCACCCCAGGAAGCGTCCCAGGTACCTTTTTGTTACAAATTGTCTGCATTTCTTAAATCCTGATATATATATTTATATTGTCATCTTCTTCCTTTTTTTCAATTTGCTATGTGATCACTTTAAAAAAATGTATTACCCATTTTGTACCCACTCTGAGCCAACATGGATTTTTGAAACTGAAAAGCTCATTGTGATAAACAAGTAATTACAATCTTTTGAGCACCAAGTAATTACATTACTCTCCATTCTCTCTAATCTTTCTCTGTTTAAATATTTCATCCTGATCAATTTAGTTCATAATTATTTTAGCTTTGGGAAATAAGCCCCTTTAAACCACCAGATCTATCTATCTATCTCTCTATTGAACTACCTACCTATCTATCTATCTATCACTAGTTAGAAATTATCTTCTTTTTAGATAAAACAAATGCAGCCAGGTCTTAAACACTTATTCCTAGACAACCACTACTCAATAGCTCAGTAGGGAGTTCATTTTTATACGTCACATAATATGTGATCTCTTCTTTGGGCCACATGTGTGTCTACATTCTGAAATTCCACTTTTTGTCAAACATAGTAAAACTTCCATGGAGAGGAGGTTTTTTTGGCTTTTTTTGTTTGTTTGTTTGTTTTGGGGGGGGAAGAATAATAAAATAGCCTAATATGAGAATTGTCCCATTAATTTCTCCAATGATATTTAGCTTACAGTAATAAAAGTGCCTGATACTCAGACATTACTTTACATGAATCATGGTCAAATTTTCAAAAGCATCTAATGATATAAGACCCTAAGTCCCCTTTTCAAAAAAACTTGTGGCTTTTCTATGTGGCACATCAAAGCATGACGGAGCAAAGTGAATTGTAAAGTGATGTAACATGCCCCATAAAGCCTGCTAGTACACTATAAAATATACCTCATTTGCATTAACAGTGTACTGTTTCAAACATCACCAAGTTAATGGAAGCTACATACCTTTTAGAGCATACTAGTGAAGACTACATGAGGCAGTTAGAACTCAGCATACTTGAGTGCATCACAAATCACACCTTTCGAGAGCACTTAAAACCTTAAAGACAAGCTGGTAGGCAGTTATGCTCAGATCCTTAAAGATATGTAGCCACCTAATTCCCATTGAAAACAATGGGAGATTTAGAAAATTCAGTCCAGGTTGACTTTAGGCCAAATTTTGAAAGATATTTCAGTGCCTAACTCAAAGTTCTTAAAACATTTAGGAACTTAAGTTCCTTTTTTAAAATTATCTGCCTTTAGCCTTCTAAGTAGCCAAGGTATTTCTCAAAATGGGACTGTGTCTCCCAAGTTACTCAAGCACTTTTGCAACATTACCCCTTGTCAAATAATTCTGGCTATCATTCATATTTAGCAACACAGACTCCAGTTGTGCAAAGAAAGTACTTGGAGTTAAGAACAGTGTTAGCAAAATAGCAAACAGCCTGTTTCAAACACAGGGCTAAAATTCACTCCCTTGCACTCCCTTGCTGAGATTTTAGCTCCATCTTCAATTGTATTTGAAGCAATATGATTTCCATAGATGGGAATTGGATTTTTCCTAAAAATAAATATTATATATGCATGTATGACAGTAGGATGCGTGCACCTATTTAGTCAATTATGAGATACAGGGTGTTATTTTCCACTATGTTACCACAGTTTTACAATGGCGTTACTACAGTAGATTGCAACTGGCTCTTGTATAAGCTATCAGGGGATTTGGACAGTTAGAAGAGAAAGCAGCTCTTCTATCTCCTCTCATATCACTTGTCTTGGTTCAATCTTCTATTAACAAGATCTGGTCACTCGTCCTTTTCTTCATTAAGTATTTTCTAGTTTCAGGATCCAGGCTCGATACCCCAGTAATTAAAAGCTCCTTGTAGCTCTTAAGCCATAACTCCGTCTGCTATTGTAGGATGTCCATTATGTGTTTCTCACTAATGGACTGAGTCAAGAGTCCTTTTATTTACTGTCGCTGGCTGGTTCTGACAAGAAAGTGTGTGGTTTCCTCACTTTAGTTCACACAGCGATAATACTACAAACTCAGACCCTCAAGTGGATATCTCCCTGGTAAATTGCTTCTGTCTCCTGAGAGTGGTTGATGTTTCTGATGAGATTCCAAGTTGGTCTTCCAGCTTCCAATCATCTTTGACTGTAATTAATTCACTCCTTTTTTATCTTTTCTGCTTCTGAGTGTCTTTTGAAGTAAAATATATTTCCTCAGTGCTTAGTTTATTGTTTAGGGCTTATTTATCATGATTCCTTGTTTCATAGACAGCCAAGGGCCACATATTTTCCCCTGAAATCCACATGGTCTCTTTGAAGAGCATTAATGAAATGGTTCCTCTTATGCATTTTTTTCTCCTGTGTCTATAATTTGATTGCAAATGATCTGCTCTCCTCTTCTGCCATTCTTGTGAAAGGTACTTTTCTTACATGAAAAATCATCACCTTTAGCTAGGAGGCCTGTAGCTGCTTGAGAATTAAAAATATTAACTGAAGTCATGTTAGCTGGTATTACTCCAGGTCTGATCACTTGTTTCTCAACTGACAGTTTAACCCATCCTCCCAAATATTTCAAGATGATATAATTATAATAATCAACAGTAATTGTTTCTAAATGTCTTGAGCGTTTAAATGTCTGTGTGTTTCTTGACCTAAGACTATTACAAATATTATTAGAAAGCATTCTTCCAGACACTCCTGCCACTCAATAATCTTTGAAAATTGCTGCTTTAGTTTAGCATTATCTTCTTCAGTAACGACTAATCGCATCATGCTACAGTCAGCTCTGTTTTACCTTAACTCATTCATGGTTTCAAAGCTAAGAAATTTGTTTTATATCATTAAATTAAAGTATAAAGCAAATGCTCATTCTGATATTCTGAGTCTTATAATTGTTCAAACACAATACACACTCAGGCACAGATCAGTCGGTAGCAGGAATTGCCATTGCCCCCTAGACAGGACAAAATCACTCCCTCTGAGATACATCGTTATACACCAGTACAAACAAGTCATGTATGACTCCCAATGTAGCTAGGTGACACCGTCTGAGCTACTTGAGGGGTCACCCATTGAAGTATCCAGATGGCTCCGTTACTTTTCACATGTTAGTTTGATCAAAATATCTCTAATTCATCATGTTACCATCCTGACATTATCTTTAGGATGAGTCAGTGTGTTCCTGTTATGGATGGGGAATGTGCTGGAATCACTCTTCTGGAACATGCTTACCTGACTGTTCTGTGCTTAGCAATATCAGCCCTGTGCTAGCTAAATTCTGTGAGCAAGGGCTGCCCCTTGCTCAGCATCTGACTTTGCTTTATATTAGTAAGTTTTGGCCATTACTTTAGCCAATGCCTAAGGACTCATATGAGGCCTTGGATACTCAGCCTTTTATTTCAGGTTCTCCTCCTACTACTCTCCCCATCACCTCAACAGGACCCAAGATTCTTGCTTACTATAATGGCTTCTGAGGTAAGTCAGGATGCTACACTACACATCTCAGGCATTTTCAGGGGTAGCTGATTGACCTGTTTTAGGGAAATATCATCTAACAAACCCTCTCCTATCCAAATACCCTGAATCAGACATCTTCTGAAGTGGAAAGACAAACACTTTTCTGGTTCTTCTGCATCTGGCCCTTTGAGGCATTTATGTTGACACACCAGACAGTCTTAGAAAATAGTAAATATAGAAAATTGATAAGGGAAGTTAAAGTTGCTACAGCAAAATCCATGGCCAGCAGGACTAATAAGACTAATAAGGATTTTAAGTACACTAGGGAGAAAAGAAATCATAACTTATTAAAAAAATTAAAATTTTAGAGCTTTCAAGTTCACTCAGTCCTACTTCTTGTTCAGCCTGTCACTAAGACAAACAAGACTGGTTATTTTGCAGGCAAAAATGCTGCCTGCTTCTTATTTACAATATAACCTGAACAACAGAACAGGCAGTAACAGAGAGGTAGCCATGTTAGTCTGTACTCCAACAAAACAAAACAGCAGAAATGTAGCACTTTAAAGACTAACAAAATGATTTATTCAGTGATGAAAGCTCATCACAGAATAAATCATTTTAGCTGTGTCTACACGTGCACGCTACTTCGAAGTAGGGGCACTAACTTCGAAATAGCGCCCGTCGCGGCTACACGCGTCGGGCGCTATTTCGAAGTTAACTTCGACGTTAGGCGGCGAGACGTCGAAGTCGCTAACCCCATGAGGGGATCGGAATAGCGCCCTACTTCGACGTTCAACGTCGAAGTAGGGCACGTGTAGACGATCCGCATCCCGCAACGTCGAAATTGTGGGGTCCTCCATGGCAGCCATCAGCTGGGGGGTTGAGAGACGCTGTCTCTCCAGCCTGTGTGGAGCTCTATGGTCACCGTGGGCAGCAGCCCTTAGCCCAGGGCTTCTGGCTGCTGCTGCGGCAGCTGGGAATCCATGCTGCAGGCACAGGGTCTGCAACCAGTAGTCGGCT
Source organism: Carettochelys insculpta (assembly GCF_033958435.1). Lineage (NCBI taxonomy): Eukaryota > Metazoa > Chordata > Testudines > Carettochelyidae > Carettochelys > Carettochelys insculpta. The sequence continues at coordinate 156,365,063 of NC_134138.1, read as the reverse complement.
CTGTGTATCTTGTGTTGTTTAGTGCAACTGTGTCTGGGAGGGGCCCTTTAAGGGAGCGGCTTGCTGTTGAGTCCGCCCTGTGACCCTGTCTGCAGCTGTGCCTGGCACCCTTATTTCGATGTGTGCTACTTTGGCGTGTAGACGTACCCTCGCAGCGCCTATTTCGATGTGGTGCCACGCAACGTCGAAGATGAACATCGACGTTGCCAGCCCTGGAGGACGTGTAGACGTTATTCATCGAAATAGCCTATTTCGATGTTGCTACATCGAAATAAGCTATTTCGATGTTGGCTTCACGTATAGACGTAGCCTTTGTTAGTCTTTAAAGTGTTACATTTCTGCTGTTTTGTTTTATGAGAACGAGCATTTATTTGCATGTCACATTTGTAGCCGGCGTTGCAAGGTATTTGTATGCCAGATATGGTAAACATTTATATGCTCTTTCATGCTTCACCCACTATTCCAGAGGACATGCTTCCAAGCTGATGACTTCATTAAAAACAGTGAGTTGATTAAATTTTTTACTGAACTCCTTGGGAGACAACTATATGTCTCCTGCTCTGTTTTACACGTACTCTGCTGTATATTTCATATTATAGCAGTCAAGGTGATGACTCAGCACATGACCATTTTAAGACCATTTCCTCAGCAGATTTGACAAAATGCAAAGAAGGCACCAATGTGAGATTTCTAAAAATTGCCAAAGCACTCAACCCCAGGTATCAGCATCTGAAGTTCCATCCAAAAGACGAGAGGATCAAAATGTGGAACATAATTTCAGAACACTTGTTTTCAGAACAAGAATAAAACACCAGTGAAGAAGCTTCAGAACCTGAGCCACCAAAAAAGAAAAGCAGCCTTCTGTTGGTAGCTTCTGATTCAGATGAGGAAAATAAACATGTGTCAGTTCATTCTACTTTGGCTATAGAGCTGAAACCATCATCAGCAAGGACACGTCGCTTGGAATGGTGACTGAAGCATGAAGAGACTCGTGACTTTTAGTGTACCTGTCATATGCATCTCTTGCAACACCAGCTACAATAGTGCCATGTGAATGCCCTGTTCTCGCTTTCAAGTGGCGTCATAAACAAGAAGTGGACAACATTATCTCCTGCAAATTGTAACCAAACTTTTTTGTCTGACTGGCTGAACAAGAAGTTGGACTGAATAGACTTTAGGCTCAAAGGTTTACATTGTTTTAATTTTGAATACAGTTATTTTTGTACATATTTCTTCATTTGTAAGTTTCATGATAAAGCAATTGCGCTACAGTACTTGAAGTATGTGAAATGAAAAACTCTGTTTTGTTTATTTTTTTCGCAGCCCATATTTATAATCAAAATAACTACATATTTGAAAAGATATAAAGCATCCAAAATATTTTAAAATGGTATTCTTCTATTCTACAGTGCAATTACATGTGTGATTAATCACAATTAATTTTAATTGCTTGCCCTACTTGTTTTTAAATTAAGATCATAATAACTGACTTACAAGTAAAAAAAATCTAATTAAGATAGGTAGGCTTAGTGACTTAGCAGAATTAGATTTTTTTTTTATCTTTTTGATGGATACCATTAATTTTAAGCTTTTTTCAGTTTTTAGCTCTATAAATGTGCAGTTTTACTAAACTGTAGATTTTAACTTTTTAGTTTTTTAAATTTAGCAGTTGTAGGAAATTATAGGCAGGGTCTAACAACAATAATTTCATGAAATTTTGAGATTAAAAAAATTGAAGTTTTATAAGCATTAAAACAAAAATTACCCACAATGTGTCAAAATATACAAAGTAAATAGCCTTAAATATTCTATTATAATAATTTATCAAGCAGCATTTTTATTTTGCCTACCTGTAAAATTGGATTATCGTCGATTAAAATATTTTCCTTTGTTTTGTGTGTGTAGAGTGAAATTGACACTTAAACCAATGAAAATGTAATCCTTTTAAGCCTAAACATAGTAAAATATTCAATGCCCCTTTTGCAATATCTATGCTTGGATATGCTATTCTGCAACAATCACATTTTTACACATAAGGAATTCAGATATTATAGTTTTGAATTCTTTTAAAGGAAGAATAACCCCACAGTGTAATCTGCTGGTGAAATGTATGGTATGAAGGGTTTGGGTTGTGATTTTTTTTTTTTTTTGGGAGAGGGGGAGAATTGAAATGGGGAGATGAAGAAATTCTCTGAAGTCAGAATGTGGTGTGGCTGTTCCTCAGTAATGGGAAATCACAGCTGTTGAAACTAATGATGACAGATTGTCAGAAAAGAAGTCTGAAGGCCTGTAATTATTGGTTGGTGTGCCTGAGGCATCACCCAGGTGTTAGTAGTGCATCAAGGGTGTGCAAGAGAAGACAAAATTTTACATAGGTTCTATGGTAAATACTCTCAAAATAGTCCTATTGATACTATTTGTTTTTCTGTACTAAATGGTTTTATGACTGTAAGAGCCACTGTGAACCCACGTACTAAAAATAAACACTGCTCTAAATACGCTTTCTTCTTGGACTGTAGTTCTAGGTAAAGACCAACAGATAACCAGATACAAGAACAGTTCTTGGGAACCTTTGTACAAATTCTGAGAGGCTTTTTGGTTTCCGCCCCTTTTAATTGCTATTCACAAACATTCACATGAATAGGACTTTGCACTAATGTTTGAGGAATGGGTATCCATCCAAATTCCCATATTCATGAAAGAACAAATGTATTGATTAGTATCAGAGAGGTAACCGAGTTAATCTGCATCTTCAAAAACAACAAGTACGGGGGCACCTTGTAGCTGCTGTGCAACCGGTGGTTTCTCCCCGCATGGTGGCCGAAATAGTGCGGGCGAGCTGGGCGCTAGGACCCACGGTTCCCGGGGGGGGGGAGCCCAACCGCCCACCCAAGCAGGAGAAGAGTGCAGTCGTTGATAGGGGACAATGCAAGTGCACCTAAGGTCGCCGCTCTTCCCCTAGCAGGTAGTGACCAGGACAGGAAGTGAGGCTCAGGCACAGACCAACAAGATATAACTAACAACTAATTTATTAACAAAAAATTCAACAAGCAAAAATACAACAACAATAAAACATACACATAAGCCTACTCATATTAATTACTATCTTAACTTTACTTAACTTACAATTATAGTTATTATACTAGACTCCATAAGGAACACCTGTTTGTTTATCTTTATTTAACCGCAAAGCAAAAGAGTTTCATTAGTGAATTGAAGAAAAGGAAGATAAAGGGAGTCTGGGCCGGGGCGCTGCTCCCAGCCCAAGTGGCTGACAGTGGAGGCTGCTGGGGATCCTACCCGTAGCCAACCTCCTTAAGCCTCAGCCTTCTCCCGGGGATCTCATGACCCGCACCGGGATAAAATATGTGGGGGAGGAATGAGAGGAAAAAAGGGAACAAGGTGGCTTAGTTTGTGCCTTACGGCTACGAGTTAAGATTCTTACTCTATTAATTCTGTTTAACTAATGACTTTAGTAATCCTATATAATTACTATCTCTAAACTAAAAGGTAACTAATTATATTTTTAATCAAGTGTGCCCTAATATGGGCTGAGTGGGCTTTTAGGCCCAGCCGTAAGGGGTCGGACCCCTGGGCTCTGCCCTCCCACTGCCGGAAGAACGGCACGGCGGTGGTTGCGACCCTCCGCCCCGCTGTCAGGAGTCCCGGTGCCCACGACTATAAGTGTCCCTTGAATGTATGTAGAATGTCAAAAGCAGTGAAAAGGGCCGGGGCTTTGCCACGGGTCTATTGGATACAGTTATGTGTCTTGTCCAGCATGATGTCCATTCTGGTGTGTTTGTCCAATCCAGGTGGGTTGTCTTGTTTGGTGAAGTGAGCCAATTAGAGAGCAATGCAGGCGGTGCGACGACGGGAGGAGCAACGGTGATGATGCAGTGTTGGTGGGCTCCTGGTTTCCCTGTTGGGTATTCAGAACCCACAGCCGAAGCTGTGGGCCAGTTCGCCACCCGTCAGGTACTCCAAGGAGCCCACTTGTCGCTCCTCGATGCAATCGCGCCGCTCGGGAGCGGTGAGGCTCGCTGAGGCACTGGTGCTGCTTCTGGCTCGCTGGTCCTTTTAGGTCTCCGTCCGCTGCGGTCTGCGCCGCAGCAGATGCTGCGAACACTGAGGTGATTTTAAGCTCCTTCACTCCTGAGAGCCTGGCCTAAGGGTCCAGCGGATGCGGCTTGTGCTGCCACGCTCCCCTGTACTGAGTAGCAGGGTTCTCACCTGCATCCCCAAGGGCCGCCGAATGGACTGACAGCCCTGAATTTATAGACCAAGCTCATGATTATTCATTACCTGATTACCATATTGAATATTCTAGACAGGTGTTTTCAAACAGGTCCTCTGCCTGGCCGAAGGTCCTAGAAAAACTTACCTTCGGCCAATCAGAGGACTCTATTTCAAACCTTCAGCCATGAATAATTCATGAGTTCAGGTTACCGGGGAAACCAACTGACTCAGAGTGATTGTTGCAGGGGGCTGCTAAATGGCAGCCTATGTAACTTTAGATTTTTCCATGTACCTGCATTGGTTTTTACACTGCCAGAGGCTTGCTTCCCCTGACACACAGGGACGATAATGCCCTAGGGATACAAATCCCTGACAGTAGCCTAACAGATAGTTTGGAATCTTTGCCCAAGAAAGATTATTCTCTAAAATATCTGTTCGTCTATAAGGTGCCCCAGGACTTCTTGTTGTACTGATTTGATGTTTGATAATCTCCATTCATTATTCTTTATTCACCCTTTAAAAGTTTATTCATTCAAACAGTAATGGAAACATTGCAATGTAACTTACTTTATCAATCATACTACTTGAACAGCACGTATTCAAATCCTAATATGATGCGGTCATGGACATCCCATAATCTTAAAATGGAATATACAAACTATTTAATCAGGATCTGATTTTTAAATCAGTGGAGTCAAGTGTCTTGGTGCTTTGGAAATCCCTCTAAGTATCCTTCTGCAATCTTTAAGCACCTAAACACCTTTAAAATTAGGGCCTCCATGCTCACAAATAACAAATACAGCATCAGAAATTCAGACAAATTTGTGAGTGATTCTCTAACCACAGTGGATAATATAATTCAGTGACTATTTTAACCAGCTATAATACATGCAGACATGCACATAGTGCAAAAATATTGTAACAGTTGCAAAAGGAATTTCTATTTCATTCCTGTTATGGTCATGGAACACACACAGAGAAACTAAATAAAAAACACCATGAAAGCTTCAAACCACAAGATTACATAGGTGTCTAAATCCCAGATTTGGATGCCTTAGTCTGGTGTTTTGGCATCTAGATCCCATTTTAAGGTCCACTGGAATACACAAAACTGTCACCAAACCTGTCTCCTGAAACAAAATAGGAAGGGTGCTTTTGAAAGAGGGGTTTCCTTTTGAAGAAACCCCATCCACCCAGCTGCTTTGGCTTCTGGAAATGGCTCTTCCAGAAGCTAGAACACATGTGAATATGCAAATGAGACATGAGATATTTAAATCCATGCCTCACTTGCACTTCTGATCTTGCTCATTTGTATGCCCCTTCCAAAAGGGAGGGGCCATGTAGATGCAGCTTCAGTATTTATCTTTTCAATGTAAAAGTCTCCTACACGGCTTTGTCTTTGGGGGTACGCACTGATGCCTTTCTCTAGTCATCCAGATTGTTATCTTCCCAGAGTGATTCGCAAACTGATGTTTTGTCTACCTAAGTTGCATGTGGGCCTGATCTGGTAGGTGAACCCCTTTCAAAGTCTGCCCAGAGGAGGAGTCTACTTAATTACTTTTTGTTGATGGTTACAGCACTCACCTGGGTTATGGGAGACAGAATTTGAATGGGTACCGCACCTATCTCAAGACAACATTCAAGTCACTGAGCCACAGGATTTCTTCAGTCTCATCTTTTGAAATTGTTCCACTGTGGATGAAACAGAAACAATGATTTGAATTGGCATTGTAGACTTCACCTCCCACATAGCTTGGGACAACTGTTTCCATAGTGTTCCAGCCTTTGGCTCCACATCAAATTTACCTCATCCTTTATGGAATGTATCAGAGCCATTCATGTGCCAAGCATCAGGAGATAAGGGAATATGCTGATACCCAGAAAGTAGGGAGGGAGAAAATTTAAGGAAAGAAATTCTAGTAGTACAAACTCTAGAGGGTCATCAGTTGAGATAGGTGTCAGACTTGCTGACATATTACGTTTCACATAGGGGTCTCCCTATCCTCTGTCTCTAATTATGCCCTATGTTGGGGGCAAAGGAGGAGTATGAGCGGTGAAAGGTTAAGAATGGAAACTGTTCTCATGCTTTTAAATGAGCTGCTTTCTCAGCCAGTAAATATGTTATCTGGTTTCCTGTGCTGGTAGGCATTATCTGTAAACCCCCTAACCTCTTCCCTGAGTGAGTGCAGAAGAATGTCCATGGTAAAGATAAAGCCCATGAAAAGTCTGTGGTAACAATGGTTGTGGAACGACAGGAGTAAACAGAAGGTGCAAAATGACAGGAGAGAACATGGCACGCAGGCATGCCAAAATAAGAAATGAGCAGCGATCCATATGAGACAGGGTTGCATCCATGGGTTGTTGACCAGCAAATAGAGCCTCCTGATGGTGCCCTCTGCTTGGATCACGTCGACAGAGGACCAGCTCAGGAGCTGCCATGGGAAACTGGCATGAGCTGCCTCCTGTTTGTACTGACATACTGCCTTGGACTGTAAGTCCATTTGAGAGTGTGAATGAGGTTCCCCTCACCTCCCTCCCCGTCCCGGTATTAACATAGTCAATAAATCCTTCACACTTCTATAAGGCAATCCCTTGTCCTTAGTGTTCAAAAGCAGTTGCAACCCTATTCCTCTTGCAACACCCCACACCTTATAATCCACATATGGCACCCTCATGGTCCCCATTGGCCGCCGAGGAGCTCAGAAGCTCTACATCTTTACAAAAGTACCAGCAGCAGGAGAGTCTGTGGAATTCTGGACCTCTTCAGGTGGTCCAAGTCAGTGGGACTATATCAAGTCCACACAAGCTGAGGGTAAATTATCCACAGGAGCAACCGTGGCACGAGCAGCCAAGTCGAACTTACAAGATCTACAAGAAACATATAACTAGTTCCCAGGGTGTCTCATCAAGCACTGTCTTATGCCAAATGCCCAGTGTGGAGATGACCATGGCAAGGATTCATATGTAAATTTTCTGTACCTCAGTTTTGCCATTTGTAAACTGGTTGTAATGCTATTTACCTGCTAAATAAAGTCTATAATGTGATATGTAAATGCTGCATGTTAGTTATGCTGCATCCATCACAGCAGTAGGACTAGAATTTAAGAATTGGGGCCCAATTTTGTTTTGTTTCGTGAGCTGGATCAAACAGCGCAACAACTTTTTCAAATGCAGAAGTTGCTTTTCAAGCGTATGCGGTCTTCATTTTCTGTGAACAATTTTCAACTCCTAAAATTGCACAAAAATTTCAGGAGATGCAAAATCAAACAAAATTAATTAAAATATTTCAGATGACTTTTCGCACATACACAAAAATCATTAGTTCTGACAAGTTTCCTAAGCAATTAGACAAGAATAAATGAATAATTGAAATGTTTTGTGGAAGTGCTATTTACAAAGAGTAGTAAATCCTGCCCATTCAAAAATGGAACCCGACGTTTGTAGGTGCTGGCTTCCTCTGGGCCCAGAGCATGCCACCCCATTCCACTCCAGTCCCCACATCCATCCAATTTCTTACCCCAAGTCCTCACCACTCTCTTCCCGCCTGCACCCCATCCCCACTCCTTCCCATCTCTCCCAGAGCATCCTGCATGCCATGGAAAATTTGGTAGACGCCTAGGTTCCTATTCAATGAATAGGAAGAGAGAGGCACCTCAGAATGCCTTTCACAAAACCATTAAATTGAGTGGAGACCTGCTAAGCTAGCCAATGGGACATGTAAGCCAGAGGGGAGTGTGCTAAGTATCTCGGAGATAGATCCTTAAGCCTAACAGGTGCTGAACTCTCGCAGGTGCCTAAATCCCTGCAGGTGCCTATTTCTGCTTGCTATCCATGAATGGGAACCTAGGGCTTTTCTTGTGAGAATCAGTTTGGCATCTGCCTTGCTTCAGATAAAATCTTTTGAAGAGGATCCTACCTTATAACTTTTAGCCCTCTGGTATGAGAGCTCAGTTAGAAAGTGGGAGACTGAACTGCAGTGCCTCTGTATCAGGAAGAAGATGTGAACAGAGGTCTCCCACGCCTCAAGAGAACAATCTAGCCACTGAACTGTGGGATATGCTAATGTGGGAGCTCCCTCAACCTCTCTGTTAAAGATGTCCCACTGTGACTTAATAGTTAAAGAATGATTAGAGCAGGAGGAGTGGACCCGGAATCTCCCTCATGGGTACATTAAACATGGAACTACAGAGTCATTTTCTCTCTACCCCAATGACTATTTAAGTACTTACTCACAGTGGGCAGTCTCTGGGTTAGAAAGAAAGACAGCAAGAATGACGCTGCAGTCCAGTGGTTGGTGTGCCCACTGAGGAGTTGGGAGACCCAGAGTCCAGTCCACCTGCTCCAGACATTCCACATCCACAGTGCAACAGCTTCAACAGGAGACTAACGAATGCACACGTCAGAATATCCTATCGCTCGGTGAGTGAAGTACCCTTCTGAAGTGCTGGCAGCTCATCTTTGGATCCTTCCTTAAGGAGAGAAGTGGGGTTTGAAGTTGGGTCTCTGATATCCCAGAGCTCTAACCACTGGCTGAAAAATTATAAAGTGGACATCACCTCCTCTGGCCAGAATTTGGGTACATCTAGATGAAGCGGAATATCAACCCAGTTAGGTTTGATCATCCGCAGTTTGAACTATCTGGTGTCAGCAGGCAACCCCTGTACTCCTCAATATCATGAGGAGTAAGGGAGGTTGATGGGAAAGTTTTTCCTGTTTACTCCCCTCTGTGAATACATCCAGGTGAGTTGACTGCAGACAGGTCATTTCTACCTACGCAATTACCAAGCTAAAATTGTGTATCTACAGTCACCTTACTTACCCAGTGTAGGCCAAGCCTTTGCAAGAGGCCTGATGAAATTGCACTCAGCACATAGTTTGCATGCAGATTGCACACATAGATTGCACACAGTTTGCACTCAGATTGCACTCAGCAGATAGTTTGCACACAGATTGCACACATACATTGCACTCAGCACATAATTTAAGTGGAAGAACATCTATTTCCCCATTTTCTGAAAGTGTGAATAGCTCTGGGATTTAAGCAGGAAATAGATAGCTGGCAGCCTAGAGGGAGCAGCAGTATATAGATCCAGAAGCAGAACCGTGAACCTGAAGAGCATTTACTTGAAAACCTATGCAGTTATTGAATTTATATCTTTGCAGAGTTTACTGAAAGTTTTGTGGATTACAATGGAGCCAAAACTGTGATTTAGGCACATAAACTCAGGATTAGCATACCTAAAATGATAATCAGATTTCTAAACATCGGTTATCACCTTAATCTTTACTAATACAAATTTCACTTTGTAACGTTAGTGGAGAGACATGTAGCAGATTTGAGGATATAGGAGAACAGGTTACATTACAACATGCTTCAAAAATCTTACTCCTTTGTCAGAAGGAAAAATAAATTTCTGGATGAGTTATAGGCAAAGCCAGCTTTACCCTGCCTTAATGAATTGTTACCCAAATTAGATGTCTGAAGCTATCAGACATTTAATTGCCATGAAATGCACTATTCCTATTCTTACCTCCTTCTGAAGAAGAAGGATTCAAATTAGTCATGCTACGGAGTCTTTGATCGATTTACTACATAGTCTTTTATATGCCCGCTTCTGAGAATGAGTGAAGAAAAATGAATCAAGAAAAAAGGCATATTTAGGCCTTGAATCACACATTTCAACATGAGAAATGATCCGCTGAACCTCAGAGTGCAAACATTTTTTACAAAGGAGCAAGATCAGTTGCAGATCAGCTGCAACACTAAAGGCATTTACTTTAATACACAGTTATGGAAAGAATTAGCGGATATCTCAGTTTTACAATGCATAGCTGACCTGTAGGATGTATTTTTGAGAAGTATAATATGAATGCCAAAAGTGCTGAGCCTTCACAGATGCTGTCTGAAATGTAAAATATAATATAGACAAACCATGCTTCAAAATTCTTTAAAATGTGAGCACAATGTTCAGTGTAGCCTTCACTATGTCTCTATTTTTGCTTCCACAAATATTTATTTTATTATTTTATATGAATTGTCACAAAAAACAAAGAATAAAAAATACAAAAAAGGTAAATGAACAGCAGCTTATGTACGTTGCCAAATACTGCATATTTCACAAGACAGCCAATCAAATCATGTGAGTATGCAATTTCTCAAAGGATAAGACAATACAAAATCCAGCACGTGAAACAGAACATGTCATGGCGAGGAAGAAAAGAAAAGAAAAGAAAAAAGGATGAGGTAGAATGGAAGGCTGGCATTATTACTATTCCTTATGTTGCTTTCAGTGGCCTTCAGTGGTGTCTCACAGTGCGCCACCATGACTGGTCTGGCCACCATTTTGGACTTTGCTTCCTGATGGCCGAGTACACAGGAACACGCCCATCCCCTTTGAAAGCCTCATAAGATTTCAATTACATTTCCAGTTTGCTTGTTGTGGAGAACTCATCAGACAACTGCCCAGATGATCATGGTTTGATCTCTTGGGTCTGTGGGAAGTGGAGGCTGTGCAGGTACAGTTCCGCTCCAACTACAGAAACATTGACATCTAGAGCCAGACTGCTCAGGGCAAGGAGGAGAAGGGCTATAACATGGGCATGAAGAAATGCCATGGGAAAAATCAAGGAGCTGTAGCAGGTGTTCCAGAAGGCGAGGCAGGGAAACAGTCTCTCTGGTGCAAAGCTGCAGACATGCTGCTTCCACAAAGAGCTGCATGCAGCCCCACTACCATGCCAAGGAGCCCAGTGGATACTTTGGGGTTGCTGGGGTCACATATCACCAGTGTGAACCCTGAGAATGAGGCATTGGATGAAGAGGAATAGGAGGAAGAGGATGAGGGACAGGAGACTGGGTGATCATGCGAAGCAAAAAATCAGGACTTCTCTTGTTGGACTCATAAGCAGTTGAGCCACTTCCAGTGGCCCAGCATCAGTGACCCTGATGGAAGGGAAGGAACCTCTGAGAAGTTTGCAGTTTGCTTTGATATCGCAGAGACACTTCTCTTCATTTTACTATTTTTTAAATCAGGCTTATACGACGTACTGAAACAAACAATAGAAAGAGAGCTGCCATCTGCTTATCGTTCCCTTGTAGAATTAAGCAGGGGAGGCCCTGAAAAACAGTTTGTTTATGGGTGGTGGGATGTCACATGAATCCACCATAGACATCTCAAGGAAACTTTCAAGTCTGCCTTTCTCTACTGAAGGTTTCTGGCAAGGCCTGCCTTATTTCTTCCACTGTGATAGGACACTCCCCCACACCAGTCAGCAATTACTTCAGCTAGTTCCACCAAGGAGACAGGCTAATGGCATACAGACTTGGTCTCTCGCAGAACATATGCAAGCTGTTGCCTTTCACTGTCTGTAACCCTTAAGAGTGTGACATCAGCTAAATCCACCCCTGCCTGTGGCAGAATTCAGTTCAATTGTCCTACATGAATACACTGATTGCCATGCACCATCACCACCCACCACCATCCTTATTGTCCTAACTCACCTCCTCCCATCCAAGCCATACTCACTGTGGCTGGAACTTCCAACATGCTCTAAGAATCCCAAGGAGAAGTAAGAATATTGTATTTGTAACTTGTGTGGCTCCTGAGGAATGAATACGCTCACCATAGTACCTCTGTTCCTTGTTTCTGTAGCAGTTACAAATGTGGATATAAGGGTCACTTCATCTACAGCAGCAGAACAACTCAGCCAGTTAACAAGAAGAAAAAAGAGGACAGAAGAACACATGTTCCAGAAGGCCCTGCAAGCTTCTGGTACTTCAGATTCTGAACACAGAGCTTGAAGGATCACGGTCAAGGGCAGACTACAGAGGGACAGCGACAACAGGAGAAATGGGCAGTAAGAAATAACAACACTCAGTCTTGAGAGAGCCTCTGAGTGAACACTGGGCTGACTAAATCTGTTTCCCTTTGCAGCTTATAAAGCTCTGCATTTTGAGACCTACCTACCCTCAGAATAAAAGTCTATTTATGGAAATAATTATTTTTTATTATCTCACAATATATGATGGCTGGGGCTGTTATCATTTACAAATAAGAGCTACCAATGCATGGTCACTGTTTTATTAGTACAGCACTCCTTTCAAGGTTGATACACGTAAGCAAAAAAAAAAACCAATGCCAGGCACACGCACCACAACAACACACATTACTATGGCTCACGGAGCTGTATAGCTTCTCATTGAGCTCTTCATATAACCCTGGTATATGACTGCCCCAAGCTATCAGAGGGACAATCCACATCTGCACCGCATCCCTGCTGAAAATTCTCCCCCTTTATGTCACAGAAATTAGGAAGTGCACAGCAAGCAGCTACGGTCATGGGGATAATTTCTTCACAGAGGTCTAAACTCATGAGTAGATATTGCCAGCCTTCCAAACAGCCTCCTGAGCCTATTATTGAAGTGCTTCCTGCTGCTGTCAGGTTGGCCTCGGTACAGTTTCATGAGCCAAGGGAGTAAGGGGTAGGCTGGGTCTTCCAGAATCACTTTTAATGTTTCAATATCCCCAGTGTTAAGCCTTTGGTCAGAAGGTAAATCTCAGATCAAGGTAAGGTAAGTAAATCTTACAGAAGGTAAATCTCAAGTGCTAGTCAAGGGCATTGGCCAGGGCCCCACAGAAAAGCTCTAATAATATTATTAAATTTTCTAAAATAAAATAGAGGGATGGGCAGCCTGCTTATAATACTGAGGTGCCTACGCAAAATAGAGAACAACAAAATGTCTTGTGGCACCTTATAGACTAGCAAATATTTTGGAGCATAAGCTTTCATGTGCAAAGACCCGCTTCATCAGATGCATGAGTCCGGGGAGGTGGTGGTTTCAGAGGGGTATTTAAAGAGTTTTTTTAGTATATTAATCCTTCCTCATAGGATCAACAAGAGAGGATGCCACCTAATTTGGTCAGCATTTGTGGGAGTACAGGATTTAAATGTGCCTTCATTAGTTTGTTAATTTTTCTTGATGATTGTATAACTAGATACTTAATTGCATTGAGTTTCCGATGCAAATTCCCTTTAGAGAGAGCCCCACTACATGGAAACAGGGAAAAGACTGTCTAGGAAGGAGTACAGCAGAAAGGGACCTCGGGGTTCTAGTAGATCACAAGTTAAATATGAGTCAACAGTGTGATGCTGTTGCAAAAAAAGCAAACATGATTCTGGGATGCATTAGCAGGTGTGTTGTGAACAAGACACGAGAAATCATTCTACCGCTCTACTCTGCGCTGGTTAGGCCTCAGCTGGAATATTGTGTCCAGTTCTGGGCACCCCAATTCAAGAAAGATGTGGAGAAATTAGAGAAGGTCCAGAGAAGAGCAACTAGAATGATAAAAGGTCTGGAGAACATGACTTATGAAGAAAGGCTGAAAGAATTGGGCTTGTTTAGCTTGGAAAAAAGAAGATTGAGGGGGGACATGATAGCGGTTTTCAGATATCTTAAAGGGTGTCATAAGGAGGAGGGAGAAAACTTGTTCTTCTTGGCCTCTGAGGAGAGAACAAGAGGCAATGGACTTAAACTGCAGCAAGGGAAGTTTAGGTTGGACATTAGGAAAAAGTTCCCAACTGTCAGGGTGGTCAAGTACTGGAATAAGTTGCCAAGGGAGGTTGTGGAATCTCCCTCGCTGGAGATATTTAAGAATAGATTGGATAGATGTCTATCAGGGATTGTGTAGATAGTGGTCGGTCCTGCCGTCGGGGCAGGGGACTGGACTTGATGGCCTCTCGAGGCCCCTTTGGTCCTAGTGTTCTATGATTCTATGAATTACAATTCTTCCCAATTAATTTTGTAACCAGTTACCAGTACTTTTTTTTTTCAATTAATGGCAGAAAGGCTAGAGTAATTGTTCCTGGTTTATACCCAAGGACACTGTCTTCATGTAACATTAAATTATAGACCATGGAACCAATTTGTATGCCCCTGCTATCTGAATGAACCTGAAGACCTATTGCCTGGGACTCAGGAGCCAAATCAAAAAGCAACAGAGACAGAACGTATTAATTCTAATAGCCCAGAAGAGGCTGACAGCACCCAGGATCACATTGTTGGTTTTGATTCAAAAGGCTGAAATAGAAAATAATAGTTGGATTCAGAAACTAAATAAGTCCACGTCCAAATTTTTGTACTTTACAAAACATATACCTCCAACTCACACTGTCTAAAAGGGTTTTGGCATTAAAAGCTAATATGGTTTGCATTTTTGTGTCAGCTTCTTTCAATTCTGTAATATCAATAAATTGTGGAAGGTTGTCACAGCCATGACAGCCTCTGACAAACTTCACTTGATTTGAATACATGAAAGAGCTCAGAACGTTCTCCATTCTCATTGCCAGAACTTTTGCCACTGTTTTGACTTCCCCATTGGTACGTGATATTGACCAACATTTGAACTATAATGTGGCATTTTGTCCTGTTTTAGAAATATTGATACTAAGGCTTCCCTCAGCATAGGGGGAAGTATGCCCTGTAGGAGTGACTTATTAAATATTTCATGTGTCTTGTTAGACAGGAGGATGAGGCAGTGTCCACAGAATTTGTCAGGGAAGCCATTTGGCCTAAGGGATTTACCCATTTTCATATTTTCAATTGCCTCAGTTAACTCAACCTATGTTAGGTGCATGTCAGGTTTCCTACACTGAGCTACAGTAACTTCCAAGTAATCAAACATTTTAGAAAAATTGATATAAAGCATCTATAGAGTGGTTTCTGCCCAGTTCTACATCTCATTATAGAAATTAAAGAACTCTTTATTAATACATTTATGTAATGTACATAATTTACCATGTTTTTCACTGATGCCCATGTTCTACATGCAGAGGTCTTTTGCCTTAGGTGATATGTTAGTAACTTGCTAGCTTTCTCACTGGTTCCCAGAAGTCCTGCCTGAGTTGAAATAAGACAAATTCAGCCTGCATAAAGTGAAATTTATTGAGTTAAAGCTACAATTAATCTGGGACTGCAGTAAATTTGGGGCTATTGCATAAGACAGATCAAACACCCACAATGATATGAAAAGAAACCTTGAAATGTCTGCTTTCACTTCTGGATACTTGAGTACAATAAAGATATGACCTTTGTGTGGGGGGGGGTGAGTGGGTGGGTGAGTATGTGTGTGTGTGTACCTTTATGCATGCAGTTTTCCAGAGGAACACGGGTGACTTGTTCTTAAATACTTTCCACCGATCCCAAAGCAGTTGCACTTTTATTCGAGTAACTTGTTGGGTACTTTTTCCACCTCTGCCAAGGATATAGAAACAACTTCATATAGGTTGAAAAAATATGGGTCTAGAGTTTAAAAACAGAAATATGTGGGCTTTTCTAAAATGTAATTGCTTAAATGGGACCTGTTACAGATACAAAAGGGATACATCAATTAAAAAAGAAGACAGACACCATTGGGAAATGCTTGGTTTCTAAAATATTTAAGCAATAAAATGTAATTTTTAGCAATGTGAACTGTGATGTCAGATTCATTCCAAATCCCAAGTCTGACAAGCCCACAACCCGCTTACAAGATTTGGCTGAGCAAAGGACAGAGAGGTTAAAATAAAATAGCTTTTCCAAAAATCACATATGCAGTTGCCTTTTAAGCACAGACCAGTGCAGGTCCACTTTCAACATACATTTGTATATTAAGCAATTAATTTATTGCCAGAGGTCAACAGAGTCTGCGCATTCAGACATCCTCAGTGTGAAGAGGGGGTGTCCCATAAGCAGGTTCTAAGAAAGAATCAAGAGGCAGAGCAGCCCCATAAAATGGCCAGTATATGAGGCAAGTCCAGTGGTGATAATGGGAATAATATACAAATGTAGGGAAGAAATAGCAACATCAGTGCTATCCCCATTTTGATGTGCTTCTAGGTTCCCCATCTTTGCACTCCTCCACACCATGTAGG
This sequence comes from Carettochelys insculpta, assembly GCF_033958435.1. Taxonomy (NCBI): domain Eukaryota; kingdom Metazoa; phylum Chordata; order Testudines; family Carettochelyidae; genus Carettochelys; species Carettochelys insculpta. The sequence goes on along the minus strand of NC_134138.1, from coordinate 156,348,920 downwards.
GTGTGTCTACACGAGGAACTAATTTTGGAATTAATTTCGAAATTAGGAACTACTTCGAAGTAGCCAGCAGAGTCTACACACAGTTTCTCTTACTTCTAAGTTAAGGGAGCCCAACTTTGAAGTCTTTACTCCATTCCTGGGAATGGAGTAGTTCCCAATGTCAAAGTTTAACTTTGAAGTAAGGTGTGTGTAGACATTCAACTTCGAAGTTGCTTACTTTCGAAGTAAGCAACTTTGAAGTTATTTTTGTAGGGTAGACACAGCCATAAGCAGCAGCTTGGTGGCACATTCCAGACATAATCAATCCAGTCACAGGCCATAGAAAGCAGCTACTTACAGGGGTGCTGTAACAATTTGTATTAGGGTTGGTGCTGGGAGCCATTGAACCAAACTAAACCATGAATTTGGCATGGAAATGACCTCTCAGTGACTACTTTGGTGGCTCTTAGGCTGTTATCTCATGTTTCTCCCGCAGTATGAGGTTTAATAATGGCATGGAAGAGCCAGATTTTTAGGGTGTGCCTTCTGCTGAGAGAAGGAGAGAAAGAGTATTCCATAAAATAAACCCTTCAAATATGAGTGAATGGGAATGTTACTGTGGAAATCTGTACAGTGTGCATCTCATGTAGCTTCTCTGCTTACCCAAGAAGACACTGGACTGGGTGCCTGTACTTGCAAACAGTATGGCTACAGTTACACTGGCAAGTCTTGCTGGCAAAACCCCGATTTTGTAGCTAAAACTGGTGGAGCATCCACACACAAAATGTGTTTTGTCGACAGTTTGACGACAAAACTCAGCACTTTCTCCAGCAGAGTTGTGCCTCTCAGCCATGAGGCATAATGCTGCTGTCAACAGATTCTGTCAACAAAAAAAACTGTGTGGACACTCTGAGGGGCCTTCTCTTGACAGACAGGGCATCCAGGACAATGGATGATACTGTCTACTGTGCTTCTAGGTGCCTGTTTTGTTCAGAGAGCAGCCAAGTAGTCTGGTCTTTCTGACAACAGAGTGGAGCATTGTCCCAACTGGCTTGTGTGTGACCACACTCTGCAAACAGAAGTGTTGTCGGGGAATCTCTTCCAACTGTGACTTCTGTTGATAGATCACTGTAGCGTAACCTACCCTCCAGTTATAAAGTTGGGTCTACACTACATAGTTCTGTCAATGGAAGAGGCCTTCTGTCAACAAAACTAGGGAGCAACCACACTACGAGTGTATTCTGTCGAGATCTATTAACAGAACACAGCAGTTTTCCTGGCAGAGTTCTGTCTTGTCCGTTTGAAGCATAGTGCCTCTGTCAACAGATTCTGTTGACAAAAAAATAGCGTAGACACCCCAGGGGGCCCTCTGTTGACAGAGAGGGCTTCCCATTCACCGGGCTGCCCTGTCTGCAGAGCTTCCAGTTGGCTGTTCTGTCGACAGAGGGCTGGGCAGTCTGGCCATTCTCTGTCGACAGAGGGCATTGGCAGGGGGAGCCCCTCTTAGGTGTGGATGTGTTCTGTAGACAAAGGTTCTGTTGGGAAATATCTCAACAGTGACTTCTGTCAATGGAACTCTGTAGTGTAGACACAGCTTAAGTAATTGTTCAGTAAACAGGAGTCATTGTGGAACAAAAAACAAATGAACAAAGAAGAAGAAGTCCTTGCACTGGGGCTCAGTTCCTTGGTGTGCACATATGAGTTTATTTTAACCTGTTCTTGAGTTCTCAGAAAAGCTATAAACTTGTGTTTTATTATTAGCTTATTTTCTCATGATGACATTAAAACATATAATTTCAGTATGGATCCTTTTTGCATTCAACTCAATTCCAACAACCTCTTTTGAACAAGATTCAGACAACTCTCATAGTTTTAAAATACCCTTTTTCAGGGTATACTTACCAGACTGGTTGGTTCACTAGGATACAAGACACTTGTCTTGTGAAACATAAAATATTAACCAATAGTCTTTAGCAATGTAAATAATCAGCTTGTTTAAACAAGAAAAATAATCATTGATTAGAGATAAGTTACTATGGGAGAAATCCTGGCACCACTGAAGTCAATGGAAAAGAATTTTAGCCTGTATGTTTTATTCTGAATGCTTGAACTTCTAGCAATAAAGGAGAAACAGAAATATTTTTCAGTTTATTAATACTATTACAAACATTAACCAGACAAATAATAAAATTTAAACAAAATGTTGCTCTCACTAATATTAGTAATGCAATAAAAATACTATCCTAGTTTTACAAAATGTTTTTCAAAAATACTGATCATAATATAAGAAATATTTAGAATGGCAAAAGAGGAAGGTCTATTATAACCTAGAGATGCCCTATTTATAGTTCATGGAAATTAATTAAAATTTTCAGATACATTAGATTTTGAACACCTCCATTAAGAACCAAATCTAGGGAAATAAAAAAATGCAGTATTTCTCAATTAATTCTAACACCATTTATTCAGGAATAGGCTTGAATAGGTAACTTACTCAACAATGGCATTCTTCTACAATTATCATTGTCAGGAAAAATAATGTCTTTATATTAATTAGTATTCAAAAATACCATATTTCATAGGCAAGCCATGGTGACTCCATATGAGCTATGTGTGTGTTCAAGCACTTGACAAAATGGAAACTAATATACATTTTTAAAAAGTTAGGTACTTTTGTTTTTTCACTGGGCTTACATATTTCATAAAAGTTCACATAAAATGCTCAGAGTCTTAAATTCCCAAGACTCTTCTTTGAAATGTTCAGTTGATTGGACACTTTTTCATAGTAAACAGCGCTTCTGTGAAATTGAAAGATCTATTTGCTGAGTGGTACATGTATTAATTTCATTGTACAACATAACCCCTGAGATCTGGAGCATTTAAAAATAGTTTTCCTGTTTCTCTTCACTGCAATTGATTTTTATAGCATATAAATTGAATTATTTTAACTGTTGACATTATTAGGCTGAAATTCCTAAGTTTATCATCCAAGTATTATGTTATAATAATTAAATCGTGTATACAGCTGCCACTTCATGTCACCACATTCTTCATGGCCAAACTGTTATTATATCTGGACATAACCCAAATATGTATACATTAGCATCGTCCTACACTTTGGCTATGTCTAGAGCAATCTGTCGACAGAAGTTTTTGTCAGAAGACATTGTCCGACAAAACTTCTGTTGACAGATTGTGGCCAGAAAGCAAAGCAGATTGCTCCGTTGATCTGCTCTGTTGACAGAGAATGGCCAGACTTCCCAGCCACTCACTTGACAGAATGGCCACGCAGAAGACCATCAGAAAGGGTTGTTGTATGGCTGGCCAGACCCGCTGAAGCCCATTACCTGCCCATGCTGAGGCGTGCCTACCTCCACGAGGGATAGCACTGCTCCTAGAGCAGGGCTTCCATGCTTGCTGTGAGACACAGTGCTTTCCAGCTAGCCATGGTGCCAGACCAGCCCCCAAGCTTGCACTGGCCCCACCCAGAGGTGCTTCAGCACATACTGTACCTCCTCACAGCCATTCTCCTTTTCCTCTGGGAGAACAACCCAAATTCCAGTTCTGAGCATCTTGTCATTGCTGCCATATAGTCCCACAGGCACCCCACCCCCCAGGTGCATAGGTGGATCTGGAGGCACCACGCCAGTTCCAACTGGTGGAACCGGCTGGTCATGGAGCAATGGGATGACCAGCAGCAGCTCCAGAACTTTCACTTGCAGAAGGACACCTTCCAGGAGCTCTGTGATGGGCACATCCCTGTCCTCTGGAGACAGGATACCCTGCTGTGGCCCACCATCCCTGTGAAGAAGTGGGTCACAGACAACCTCTGGAAGCTCACCAGCCCAGACAGCTACCAATTCATGGGAAACCAGTTTGGTGTGTGGAACTCCACCACTGGGGGCCTCCTCGTGGAGCTAAGTCACTCTCAGGCTGCAGTCCCTGCATGGGGGGCATGTCCTGACAAAGGGGAACTCTTGGGAAGTGGGGTCAGGGGTACAAACTGTGGGGTTGGGTGGGAGCCCTGTCCCCAGGGTACCATGCCATCCCACCCTTGCACAGCCCTGCTGCTGGGGGGTGGCCTCACAGATGACCTTACATCCCAGAGGCCTCGGAGGGAAGGGATGGGAGCAGGAAGGTTGCTAAAATTGTTTCGATATTTTAACAACTTGCACCCTGCTATCAGTCTCAGCCTTAACCATTCCACATGAGAGATCCATTTCCTGGACACCACAATACAAATCACTGATGGCCAGATCAATACCACTCTCTAACGGAAACACTTACCTACATGCCTCCAGCTTCCATCCAGCACCCAACACATGATCCATTATTTACAGTCAAGCCGTTAGATACAATCACATCTGCTCTGATCCTACTGACAGAAACCAAAAACTTCAAGACCTCTACCAAGCATTAATAAAACTTAATTACCCACCAGATGGCCCTCAGCCATAGCCAGAGGTCAATGATGCCCTGTGGGATGGCAGGCAGGGGCAGGGGCAGGGGCGGGAGGGGGTCAGGGGCATGGGGGCAGAAGCCACAAGCAACTGAGCCAGCTGGTCCCACCATATGCCAGTGGTGGTATCGAAGTGGGACATGAGTTTGTTCCAGGCCAGCGACCGCCACTCCTGGTCATCCCACAGCCACCACTCCAGGAGGTCTGTGAGCCTCCAACGGGTGGTATTGTGGTTCCTCTGGACGTCCTTCTGCATGCAGCAACTGCCCCTCCAGCAGTGGGTCTGACCTTGTGCTTGGGTGGGGCTGGCTCACTTTGGCATTGGTTCAGAGCTGGCTCGCTCCAGTGTTAGGGTGGGGCTGGCTCATCTTGGCAGGGAAGTGGGGCTGGCCTGGCCCTCAGATGGTGCAGGCCCAGCGGTAAGGAAGACAAGGAGGAGAGACAGTGAGTCATTCATCGAACAACAGAACATTAGAACTGGAAGGGACCTTGAGAGGTCATTGAGTCCAGTCCACTGCCCTCTCAGCAGGACCAAGCACCATCTAGACCATCCCCAATAGATGTCTATCTAACCTGCTCTTAAAGGTCTCCAGCAATGGAGCTTCCACAACCTCCCTAGTTAATTTATCCCAGTGTTTAATCATCATTTTTCCTAATGTATAAGTTACACCTCCCTTGCTGCAGTTTAAGCCCATTGCTCCTTGTCCTGTCCTCAGAGGCCAAGGAGAACAATTTTTCTCCCTCCTCCTTATAACCCTCTTAGAGGTACTTGAACACTGCTATCATGTCCCCTCTAAGTCTTCTCTTTTCTAAACTAAACAAGCCCGGTTCTTTCAGTCTTCCCTCACAGCTCATGTTCTTTCGTGCCTCGTGCTATTCATTCATGCAACACAGTCCCTAAGGCTCTGCCCCCCACCAGGAGTAGCAATTAACACCCCCCAGGCCAAGAGACAAGAATGAACTAGGAGCAAAGCCACGTGTGGCCTGCACAATGGGTTCTACTGCACAGGGACCCCGGTGCCTCTGGGACCATGCTGAATGCTTTAAACACCCCCGACTGGGGAACAGGCTAGTGGCCAAGGCAGGGTTCCAGACACAGAAGTTTCCCCTCATGGCTGGAGGGTGAGCTGGTAGCAGCTCAGCCCTCCCTGGGGCCCCCACACATCCTGCAGCTTGCAGTGCTGTCTGTAGGAGTGGGTGCTGCCTCTCAGCTGTGGGCATGCCTGCGTGCTGGAAGCCACACTCCTCAGTGTGTCTGGAGTCAGGCCTTTGCCCTTGTGGCTTGCCCACTTCCAGCCATGGCAGGTGCTGGCAGGTTCCCCCCTCCCCCTCCCCGGGGTCTGGGGTTTGTCCAGCCTCCTGTGAGGCTGGCGACAGGCTGGTGCCCACACCTGGAGGCTGCCTACTGGATCCAAGTGGCACACATTACCTTGCATGTGATTCCATGTGCTGGGACCACAGCACGGGGTCCTGCCCAAGCTGGCTAGGTGATACTTGCAGACATATGGGCTATTTACAGGAGAAACCCTCGTCCAGCTCCGAGGACGCCCTGGAGGTGTCCTGGCTCTTGGGGAGTGACTCCAGGACAAACATGAGGGTGCTGCTTCTGGCCTCTAACTCCAGGTCTGGTGCTGGTGGGGGTTGGGTCTCGGAGTGCTGCTCCTCCTCCTCCTCCGGGGGTGGGTCCTCCTGTGCCATGTTGATGAGGGAGGTCAGAAATGATGTGTCGTTTATGCCCCACAGGATCCAGTGCAGCTCCCTGAAATAGGGGCAGGTGGTTGGTCCTGTTCCAGAGCATTAACTGGCATCATGGGCCCGGGTGTAGCCCTGCCAGAGCTCTTCAACTTTTGCCTGTACCTACTCCATGCTCCACATGGGTGGCAGCATTCTGCCAGGGCAGTGGCCATCCAGGTGCAGGTGAGGACATTGTGCTGCTTAGCCTTGGAGTCAAAGGGGGTTGCCTCCTCACCCAACAGGTCCAACAGGGCCTGGACCTTGGGCCCTGTGTCTGGAGGGGCCCCAGCACTTGGTGCCCCAGGGTGGCTCCTGGGATCCCTCTGGGTGGTCCCTCGAGGGCCCTGGTGGGGTCTCAGGATGCCTGGCTGTGTGCCATCTGGGAGGGCTTGGTCTGAGGGAGTGTCTGCAAGGTCATAGGGGACTGCAATTTGTACTGCTGCTGCTCCCACACTCTCAGCTTCTTTCTGCAGGGTTTCCCAGGCTCCCTGCGGTTTTAAGAAGGGCCAGAGGTAGGCACCATATACCGCTGATTGCTGCAGGCAGGGTGTGCCCCGGGGCAGCCGTGTGGTGCCCTGGAGGTCTCTTCAGTTGACAGAGGACCCCCACCCCCTGGAATGTCCAGACTGTCTTTCCGTGGACAGATCTCTGTCGACAGAGATGTTATGCCTCGTGGGGAGAGGGATAAAGCTGTTGACAAAAGTGCTGTATTCTGTCACTTTCCTGTCAACAGAACACCTTGGGAATCTAGACGCTCTGGGGGTTTTGTCCACAGAACACTAGTTTTGTCAAAAAAAAAAACCTCCTAGTGTTGGCATAGTCTTCTATATTTCACCTGGGTTTTCCTTTGTGGGTCCCAGTTCTGAATTTTTTGGTCATACTCCAGACTTCTGTTAACTTTTTAAAGGGAGATTTGAGTGCTCATAGAATTCCAGTGGGATCTTACACAGGAAAAAAATAACAGAATGTTTAAAATAAACATAAGGGGCCAAATATTTCCTCAATATAATTTGGATAACATAAGAAATTTGCCTTTCTATTAGCTGATCAGTACAAAAGGAGACTAATCTTATACAAAAAGTCAACAACAGGTTTGCATGTGTACAATTTACAGGTTCAAGAGCAGAAATGCAAGTCTGTTAATTATTCTAAGTAAAAACAAACAAAATCCACCACGACAGATCAAAATCAAATAAATGAAAAAGCATTTAGGTACTTTAACATTATTGTTTAAATAAAATGTGTCATTTTATTTTATATTAATTATGTACTTTTCATGCTGGCATAAGTATGTTTGACAAGCATTGAAAATATGTATTTGGCAGAAGTAGGGCAATTGTATCCCTGAACCTAAATTAATTTTCATTTTAGCTGTAGGAAATATGGTTCAGGGAAAATTCCACTCCAAATACAGAAAAATAAGATTATTTTATGGCAACCCTATTTGCATCTAAGAAATTATACTATAGTTTTTAAATATCATAAGAGGCTTATGGTTTGCAAAGAAGCAATTGATTTAATGCTTTAATAGATTGGGATATTTTCTACATATTGGTATTATTTCAGGTAAGACAATTTGTTATCATCTATAAGAACTGGTAAATCCAACTTTGACATTATATACGGTCTGTTTTTAAAGTAGAAATAACTTTGTACGACTGCAATTTAAGTCTACAAAAATTGATAACACAAACCTTAGTTTGCACAGGTAAAATCTTGTATTATATTTCAATTTGCTAAAGCTTCAACCCTTCAATTATTTTTTTTGATGTTTAAAGGTTACTTTTTATTCGAGTAACCTGGCTCACTCTAAACCTTCTCGGTCTACAAGGGACAGAGAGTAAGACGTTAGCATGACAAATGATTCTGGTGAATAGTTTTGTAGAATAATAAAAATAAATATGTCATCTTGTCATTAAAAGAAATCGGTTGTCATTCTTCTTTTTTTTTTTTATTAGTCCTGCCTGTGACCCAAGGTTACCTACTGTGTGTAAATAGGATTGCCAAATAACTTGATTTCCTGTTTCTTTTTCAAAAAGTTTTGGAACCACTGGCTTATTTATGACATGATTTGGGTTTAAAAACTTTGCTTTTATATTATTTGTTTAAAATGATATGGTTTTAGATTTGTATAATACAAAATAGGAATTTCCTATATTTACTGTAATATTTGATAATAGTGAAAATAAAAATGAATTATAGTATTTGAAGTGTCTAATATACTTTATAATAGAAAGTACACCTATTAAGGGGAACATAATCCATTAACTATAACAGAGAAGGGTCTGTGGTCACAGCAGCCATAAAATTGCTGGATACATCATAGAATTCCATTGAACTCTGATATGACCATGTCTATAACATACAACTTACAGAGACACTGTTTCCTTTGTTCCTAAATAAAGCCTTGTTTAAAATGGAACACTGTAATTAAATAAAGTACATTTCTGCTAACAGCAACCAGAAGTAGTATAGGTCTTATTTTTCAAGATATTCCTTGCTCAGACTATTTTATTTAATCAGGCTTTCCAATAGTTCTGTCACACACAACTATTGGTTTGCTCTACAAGTAGAAGTATTGATGATTCAACCTCTACAACAGCTCGTGGGAGCTAGGAGAAAGCAAGTAAATATAGTGCATTCATTATGATTAATACTTGTTCTAATCCTTCCAGAGCAAGTGTGGCTCATGGCAGGCGATACCCTACTCAATTTCTGGTAGAGAGACAAAGAGAAGAATGAGAACAAGCCCCTTACAAAGAAAGTATTGAAAGGTGTTTATTTTTGGAAACTATCTCCCAGTCCTGGGACTTCTATCTCTGATGAGAACACAGTGTGAAAAGGCACAATGTAGCTTTCAGGCCGCATCGGTACCATCCAGTGTGTGAGAAGAAGGTAGATTTTGATGCCTGAGTGACCAGAGCTCCTTCCAAGTAGTTTGCTAAATTCCCACTGGCTAGGAACAGCAAAGCTGGAAGTGCAGTAGATGGAAACTAGAGAGCATGATAATTGTACCAAGGCCTGCTGAGATTTTCTTAACTGCTTCCAGTAAAAGAAAAGAGTCCCCTTGTAACAGTGGTAACTCCCAAAAGAAGGACCAAAACATTATGGTCACTCATATATGAATAACACTTATTTTATCACATGAAGTTATAGATCCAGGTGCTCTAACAGAAAAGGGAATTTAACAAATACCTCCTGGGGCAAAAAACTTTTCTTTTTTTTTTTTACAGAACTAAATTAATTTGTAGCTGGTTTTCTATATTCTGTGTTTTTCAGGTAATTATAGTTAACATAAGAAAATATTAGTTTTTCTTCTGTATCATGATAAATGTAGAAATGAGTCCTTTAAATGCAATTGAATCTTACCCTTTTTTCTTTACAACAGTAAGTCTGAAGGCTTTTTTTAATGTGTATGAATAAAAATATTTGTAAAGTGTCAGCATCACGGATTGCTAGACTCCAAGCCAAAGGAACCACTGTGATTATCTAGACGAATGTTTCTTAGGCTGTGTCTACACTACAAGATAAATTTGAATTTAAGACAGTTAGCTCAATATTACTACGTGACTGTCTTCACCGTAAATTCCAGATTAGGGAGCCCTAATATCGATATCATAATATCGTCAGTACCTGAGGGGTACACCATCAAGCTTGAATTCAAAGTTCAATTAAAGGCCTGTGTAGAAGCACCACATCTTAAAATTGAATTTATTAGCCTCTAGAGGTGTCCAGTATGTAAACCACAATGTCCCTCAGTGCCCGGCTCTGGCTGCTGCTCTCCAGGTGCGCAGGAATTAGGTAACAGGATGACTGTGAATTTCAAATGGTGACCAGGAAGCCTGTGGCTGTGGGCTCATGTTCGTAGGAGAGCCTCAGAAATGTCTTTCTTTCTTTGCTATGAGTGCTGTGAGCACATCTGCCCATTACAAATAGCCCTTGCGGGGATTTTGTGGTTCTGTCTCTACACTTGATATTTTTTTCTGCACTGCCTGGCACCAGCCACTGCTCCACCGCACCACATGGCAGCAAGGCTGTTGTGGGGGTTGTGCTTGCATAAGAGGCCAAGAAACTTCTTCTCAGCAGTTTACATTTGTGCACAAAACCCTCCCCCTCCCCCACAGGTGCCATGCAGTCAGGGTCTTTCCTTCACCCAGCTACATCATGTGTGTAGCCCCCAACTCCAGAAAAGGATGCGCCTGCCATTCAGTGTTGCCCATGCTTCTAGGCATCACCATGTCCTAGCTTGAACATGGTTAGGGCTCCAAGGGCAGGAAAGAATTTCAGTGGGTTGCAGCTGCCGGGGGAAAGTCTCTCCAGGCAGCTAAGATATTTGTGGGGACTAATTCAGCTGGCTTCCCACTGAAACCCACCCATACCTCTAGCACTGAATCAGTGGGGCTTGCTGCCACCAGGCAGAAACCTCCCCCAGCAGCTAAGATATTTCAAGGGGGGAACTACTTCAACTACTTCAACATTCCAACGGGCTCTGCAGCCACAGACCGCAGCCCCCACCACCAAAAATATTTTCAGGGGCTTGCTGTCTGTTGCCGACACCTGCTGCTTTGCTATTTCTGTTATAAAATCTTTCTGCTAACATCTCCTATCTGTCTTCATGCTGTAACCCCACCCCCAAAAAACACAAGGGCTGCGTCTAGACTAGCCCCCAACTTGGAAGGGGGCATGGAAATTAGGGTGTCAAGAGATTACTAATGAAGTGCTGCGATGCATATGCAGAACGTGGTTAGGCTAAATCTCCCCCCCACAGCAACTTCGAAGTGTGGAACTTCCAAGCACTGGCTTGTGTGTAGCCGCGGGCCAGCCACAGGTACTTCAAAGTGCGCATGCTCCTTTGAAGTCCCTTTACTCCTCAAAATATCATTAGTAATCTCCCAAAACCCTAATTACCATGCCCCCTTCAAAGTTGGGGGCTAGTCTAGACACAGCCAGGGTGGAGACGAGTTGAAACTCCTGTTTCCATTTTAAGTTCGGTGTATGAGATTTCACTACCATCCCCACTGCTGGCAATGTCTGAGTAGTGAAGAGGGAAGACAAAAATCTTTTTTCCAAGACTCCTTCTTCTAACTGCTGGCAGGGAGCTCTCATGTCGCTGTGATAATTAACTGTTTGATTATGCTAATGAGCAGTCATTTGCAATTGCAAGACTGCTCATTTCCATGACGCTGCTGGCACAACAGGTCTAGGTAGACTCAGCCTTTGAGACCACAGAACTCTAAACAATAATATTTTTTATGCAGAACACCTATGAAAATTTTCTTAAAAAAATCATTGTCAGACCAAAAACAAAAAACAAAAACAAAACCCACAACATATTCAGCAAAAGCAAAATGAAGTAATTGAATCAGGTGTCATAGCAGTGAAGAGGTAACATTGTATCTGGTTTTAATAACAGAACATACAGACCATCAGTGTATGATATTCAATAAGTATCAGACACTTGTGGCACCTCTGCGAGTTATTCACAGAACACCAGTGTTCTGCAGAACATAATTTAAGAAACACTGATCTAGACTGGCCACCTGTATAACACAGGCGAAAGAACTTTCCCAAAATTATTCCGAGAGCAAAAATATCAAATATTGATTTAAAAATGATCAGCAATGAAGAATCAGCCAAAGCCTTTGGTAAATAATCCTCACTGTGGAAAATACACATCTTATTTCCTATCTAAATTGGTCTAGCTCCAACTTGCAGCCATTGGACCCTGTTACATCTCCCTCTACCAGATGAAAAAGATCATTATTCAATATTTATTCCCCATGGCAGTACTTACAAGTTATCGTCAAGTCACCTGTGAAACTTCTCTTTGTTAAACGACATAGCTTGAGCTCCTGGAATCTCTCACTATGAGGCAGGCTTTCTATTTCTTTAGTTGTTCTTGTGTCGCTTCACTGAATCCCCTCCAATTTATAGACATCCATACAAAACTGTGGCACCTGAACTGGACACAATAATCACAATAATGGCTAGTACAGAGGTGAAATAATATTTCTAATCCTACCTGAGATTCTCCTATTTACACAGCCAGGGATCGCAGTAGCTCTTATGACCGCTGTGTCAAACTGGGCAGTCGTGGAGCTGATTATCCACCATGACCCTGAAATGTTTTTCAGACATGGCTTCCTAGCACAGAGTCCCCCATCATGTAAGTATGGCCTGAAGTCTTTGTTTCCAGATGCATTCATTTATATTTAGCCATATCAAAATGCATAATGTTTCTTGTGGCTTGTTTAACCAACGTGGGATCACTTTCAATCAGTAACTTGTCCTCTATGTTGTTTACCGGTTCCTCACATTTTTTGTCATCTGCAGACTTTATCAGTGACAATGTTATGTTTTCTTCCTGCCAGATCTTTTAAAATGCTTGAATGAAAGTTATCTGGGCACGCTGATTTTAAATGCCTGATCTTTGTATTTGATATTTAACATCCTCCCCGATCTAAGTGAAATGAAAAGAGGATTATCATATGATATGATGACAGTATCCGTTTTTCTAAATAAAAAATATAAATATTTATTAAAACTTCTGCTTTTTCTGCATTATGATTTGTAATTCTATTTCCCACCAGTAATGGACCAATACCATTGTGAAGAACCTTTTTGTTCCCAAAATCTCTGATTGTCCATAACTCTTATGAACATTTGGTTCCCTTATCAATTTTCTATAATCCCTATAATTAAAACAGTACTTCTGCTGCTAAGACATCTTAAAAATTGCTTCAAATCAGGGCTGGTTACAGTGGACCTGGTTTTGATTTTACATACACCAATTTTCAATTTGTGTAACTATATCCATTTCAATAAAGATATTCCTGCTTTGCAATATTGTACATTAGTTAATTCGGTCCAATAATTATAGCAAGAAAGCTTTTTTAGATATTCTTTCTTGCATTGGCTCATAAAAGTTATATATAAATATTCCATTACTTTTAAAAGCTACTCTGGACAACGTTGAGTGCCAAAATGTGATCCTTCTTTGAATATTGGCTTACTTCACATACAGTACCACTGAAATCAATAGGATTATTTTTGTGTCATATGCTTTATGTATATTAAATCTACTGTACTTCTCTTTAACACTGAGATCAGAGCAGGTGTCAGTGGAAGTCCCAGCCATCTTTTTGCAGAATTACATGTTTATATTAGTTTATTCGGAATTTAGTTGCAGAAGTACTATGTATTGGTAAAAGCACTACACTGTACTTAACCATTCTGTTATTGAAGTTGCTTACAACATGGAGCCTGAAGTGTTACCTTTGGATCAAAAAGTCTCTGAAAACTGAATATAGACTAACCAATACAAGGAAAATTAATTTTGACCACTCCAGAGGGTTTCAGATGTTTATATAGACCAGCATTTCCCAAAGCGTGGTCCACGGCCAGGTACTGGTCCCTGGAAAAAAAGTACCCATTCTTAGAAAGTATACAAATTATCATGCACAATCCTATTAATTTGGTACATTTCATGTTTTCCCATGTAATTAACGTAATAAGAGTAAGTTAGGCACTTATGTATTTTAAATCAAGATTTATATTATTATGTACTATTATTTTTGTGAATAAACAATAAACAGCAAAAAATTATTCATTTTTCTTTTTTTTATATGGATTTATATTTTTGGGCTGCACAAAAGGGTACTGAAAAAAAAAAAACAGGTTTCAACTACATAGAGTTTGGGAAATCCTGATATAGAACAGACTACTGATCCAACAAGGAGCCATGCCTGACCAACCCTGCTCCTGTGATTAGAAAACTGGCTCTGTGGATAGGGAGAAAGAAGTGTACATGATTTACCTTGACTTTAGAAAAGCTTTTGATATGATCTCTCACAGGTTCTTGCCAGCAAATTAAAGAAGTATGGATTGGATGAATGGACTATAAAGGTGGATAAAAAGCTGGCTAGATCATCGAGCTCAATTGGTCACAATCTACAGCTCCATATCTAGCTGGCAGTCAGTATCAAGACAAGTGTCCTAGGGGTCAGTCCTGGATCCAGTTTTGTTCAACATCTTTATGAATGAATAATAGGAGGAAGTGAACCCTCAGCAAGTTTGCAAACAATACTAAGCTGGGAGAGAGGAGGATATGCTGGAGCATAAGGATAGGGACCAGAGTGACCTAGATAAATTGGAGGATTGAGCCAAAAGAAATCTGATGAGGTTCAACAATGCCAAATCCTGTCCCTAAGACAGAAAAATCTCATGCGCTGCTAGAGGCTGAGGCGTGATTCTGATTAGCAAACCATACCTCTTGGGAATCTTTCTATGGCACTTTTAGATATATGTATGAAGACTGCCTATCAACAGGAGTAAAGGTGATCTTTTGTGAGGTAGCGCTGAAACAATATATTACAGAAAAGATTTATATTGTGGTTTCTCAAAGATTGTTCTTTCTTGGGTTTTGAAATGGATGCATGCATTTCAGCATGTCTATCCCCCGGAAAATTTAAATATCTCCATGTTTGTTTTCATTACAAATCAGAGCAAAAAGTTGAAATTTTGAGCGAAATATTCCACTGTTTTAAAAAAAATGTCAGAATGTTTTGTTTCAAAAATAAAATATTTCAGTATTCTGAAAACACAATTTCTGGAGACAAACACATGGCTGCCCAGATGGTGTTGGCAAGAGGGCTTCAGTTTCCTCAGCCATGAGATGCTGTTTTGAGAATTAAGACTACTAGGAAGGAAGGGGTGCACATGACTAAGGCTGAAAGAGCACCTCCTGCACACACAAAATGATCAGCCAAGTGAGGGAAGTCTTTATACTAGGTTCAGTGAGATCAGGTGATTAAAAACCCACAGATAGGTAGAAAAAGGTCTCCTTAGCAGGATAGATGTCGGGGAGGGAGGCATGGAAAATTATAACAGGGTAATATGAGCAACAAGAAGGAAACCAGTGGAGGAGTCTGTTCAGTACTTTAGCTGTCTATATGCATGTGCAAGGAGTGTGGACAATAATCAGAAAAAAATGGAAAATTTCATATCCATCCTGTTCCCAAAAATGCATTCCATGAAAAATTGCCTCCTGATCCCATACACTCCTTTACCTGCGAGTCCCTGGTTCACATCCAGCAAAGAATGGTCAAAGTTGTCATTTGATGGCTATTCTGTGGCTTCTGTGAAATGAGCTGATGTTTTTAGTCCATTCTCTGTGGCCGCATCTACATAGTATTCCCAGCCATGTGGGTTCTGGCCAGAGGTCCATGGCATGCCCCACCCACCTGTCCCCATGTCCTGTGTGTACATGTCCATGGAGGACTCACTGTGAGGTCCCAAGAAGAGGTCAGGGGATGCCCATAATGATGGCATGGCACACAAGAGGCCGGAGGAGAAGGCACTCGTTAGGGTGCCCTGGCTTGACTCCAGGTCAGACAGCACCTCCTCCGGTGGCTCAGGCAACAAGCCCAGCCCCTGCATGCTGGTCAGAGAGGCCTTGTCCCCAGTGTCAATGGCCCTTGGGATTGGGGAACTGTCATTTCCCCCCAGCACGCTGTCCAGCTGCTTGCTTGTAGTGGGTGCAGGCAGCCACCCCTGCACCTGATTTCTGCTGGGCTTCTCTGCATGTAGCCCTGGTGGAGCTCCTTAATCGTGGCACACACCTTTTGCAGCTTGCTTGCGGGGTGGCCACACTCAGCCAGGGAACTGGCAATGCGCTCATAGCCAGGGGCTTTCCTCCACTTGGCACTGGGGTCGAGGACGAAGTGTTTCTCATCCCAAAGGGCAAGCAGGTATTTTATCTCTGGGACAGGCCAGGAGGGAACCCAGTTTCTTGCTCCTTGAGCAGAGTCCTGGGAGACTTGGGTCCTGTGAGGGGCCGTGGCGGTCTTGGGAGGGCTGGAACATGGTTTAAGGGCTCTGGGGAGTGGGATGCAGCCATGCTTCCATCTTCCTGGGTGGAGGCTGTGAGGCTTCCTGTAGCTTTAAAAATGAGCAGGGAGTGGGATCATAGAGCTTGGGGGGGTGGGGAAAGTGCCTCCCGGCTCCAGCAGGCTGGTGCCATTTGGAGGACCCCTCTATCAAAAGAAGGGGCCCTGGAGCATCCTCATTATCATTTTTTTGACAAAACAGTGTCAACAGAGACATTATACCCAAACGGGGAGAGGTATAACACCGTCAGATGAACAGCTGGGTTTTGCTGACAAAATCTGCAGAGCACATTTACCCTCTGGATGTTCTGTGAGTTTTGTCGACATAACACTCTTCTGTCAACAGAAGGTGGCCTGTGTAGCTGTGCCCTGTGTGTCCAAATGACTAAAGTTGTTATGCTCTCATAATCATAGCCTTTATTAGAAATTTCAGCATAAGAGCCAAGGGCTAAATGGGCATGGTAACTGTTCATGGTACAGAAATGTTTATCTCTTCAGCAGCTAAACGTAAGAATTCAGCCTCTAAGGTCATTTTGACACCTTTGTCAAACACTGAACATTCACTTAAAAATCACTTATGTTTGAAATTCCTCCCTGAATGCACAGTTAAAAATTCTAAACGATGCCATGTTCTTCAGCAAAAATTCAGCAAGACAGATGTGTGTTTTCAATGCCAGTAGATTTTACAGTGAGTTACTGTCCTCCAAAATGAAGCAATATGTTGAAGTATTAAACTAGTGCCCTAATCTCCCCTCAGTCTGATCAAAATTGTTGCAATACTAAGCAGAGGAATCCAAACATGTAGGAAAATGTTACTAGAGAGTAGTCTTGTACTGGCAGGGAGCTCCAGTGACTAATCTCAACGTTTTTCTGGTTTTCAGCTTCTGTTATTTTGATCTTTCTCTATACTTCGGAGAAATGTAAAATACCAAATTGCTCCCATGTTATAGTGACCATTCAATATGGAAGGATCCTCTGTGTTCTTTTGTTCCTAATGTACACGTAAAGAGGAATACGCATGTCTTTCTGTCTGGCCATTTATCCTCGATATGTCCTTGAGCTGAGGTACCCAATCACCACAGTATCCCAACAGGACTGGGATTTTCAAAACTGACAACAGGAAGCAAGTCATCAGTTACTAAAAAGGTCCTCTCCCCTCTGTAGATGGGGGGAGAGTGTTAAAAATAGGACATGGAAGGAAATTGTGCCCCACTGACAACCCATGAGACTTTTCTCCAGCAACAGCTCTTCAGATCATCCTGCCTCACCACTTGGTAACTCTCACATCAGAAGAAAACAACAAAAAGGAATAGGATCAATAACAGCACTAGAATGTTCCGTTAAAAGTAAGGAGCCATTTTATGCTCTCAGCTCTAGGAACTGACATTAAACCTTGCCATGCTATTCTTCAAAGGACAGACAAGTCACATATTTCAGATGGAAACGCTTTAAGGATCTGATATAGTTTATGCTTTCTTTTCTTCTGCATTTCATTCTAAAGTGTGTAAAATGTGCCCTGTCACAGCTCCGGGAGCATATGCTATATTTAACAAAATGACTTTTTAAACCAGTCATCTGCCATAGAACTCAGAACTCCACGCCTCTGACAAACCTTTGCAAAAGAGCTGAATCTTCTGCTGTGCCTTAAGGCTGAGAGTTACAAAGTCATCTATGGGATTTCCACTGGGAAAGCTACACCAGTGTTTAACTCTGGATACTTGTCTACAAAGCCTAGGTCCAAAACCTGCAAATATTTCCACCTGTGCTTAACTTTAAGCATCTGAATAGTGAATGGAATTCTCTCATGTTTAAAGTGAAATATGTTAATAAGTTTTCAGGACCCACCTCTTAACTTTCTCAGATAAGTATGTTCCACATCCAGTGGATCTCTTCCAGGCCAACAACTTTGATTGTTGCAGCGGTCTTTTTAAAAAAATAGAGGGATATCTGGAGACCTGTGATCTTTTCAATCATGGTTGCAAATGCAAAGTACTCCACTTAGGAAGGAACAACCAGCTTCATTTGTATAGAATGGTAATTGACTGTCTAGGAAGGAGTACTGCAGAAAGGGATTTAGGGGTCATAGTGAACTACAGGCTAAATATGAGTCAACAGTGTGATGCTGTTGCAAAAAAAGCAAACACGATTCTAGGAGTGTTGCAAGCCAGACACAAGAAGTCTTTCTTTTGCTCTACTCAGCGCTCATTACACCTCAATTGGAGTATTGTGTCCAGTTCTGGGCATCACATTTCAAGAAAGATGTGGAGAAATTGGAGATGGTCCAGAGAAGAGCAACATGATTAAAGGTCTAGAGAACATGAGCTATGAGTGCAGACTGAAAGAAATTGGCTTGTTTAGTTTAGAAAAGAGAAGACTTAGAGGGGACATGATAGTAGTTTTCAAGTGCCTAAAAGAGAGTTAAAAGGAAGAGGGAGAAAAGTTGTTCTTGGCCTCTGTGGATAGGACAAGGAGCAATGGGTTTAAACTGCAGCAAGGGAAGTTTAGGTTGGACATTAGGAAAAACTTCCTAACTGTCAGGGTGGTTAAACACTGGAATAAATTTCCTAGGGAGTTTGTGGAATCTCCATCACTGGAGATATTTAAGAGCAGTTTAGATAAATGTCTATCAGGCATGGTCTAGATGGTGCTTTGTCCTGCCATGAGGTCAGGGGACTGGACTCAATGACCTGTCGAGGTCCCTTCCAGTTCTAGTGTTCTATGATTCGATGATTCTATGGTTGGTGGGGGCAGGAGTTTGTTGTTGTTTGGTTGGTTGTCTTTTACTTTAGGCTAGAAATTTAATGTAAGCAAATACAACCACAACAAATGGGTAAAGAAATGAGACCTATTACATTTTTATCAGAAAATGTAATAATTAATTATATGCAATTTTAGATGTCATGTGCATCCTCAATAGAAGTCTGATCTGAGTGTTTTCAATGCATTGTCTAGGTGTACTAAGAGCACTTCCAAATGACTCTGGATTTTGGACTGTGACACCTAAACATCATGCTTGTTTACAAATAGCTCCCTTAATGAGTTGTACAGCCTTGAAAATAAACTATGCCTGGGTATTAAGAAATATGACTATTATTTTTAATTTGGGGTTTCTCTAGAACTGCAATGTCCTCATACATTTTAGCTGTATTTACACGTGAGCACCCTTTCAGAAGGGCAAAAATAGATGTACGGAGGTCAAAATAGTGGCCGTCGAAAGGAAGCACTTGATGGCATTAGTGGATCAACATTTCAAGCCACTCTTTCAAAGTGCCACTGCAGTCTTTCAAAAGAGAGCCTCCACATGGCTTCAAGCCCTCTTTCAAAAGAAGGGAGGCAGGAAATGCCATGGACAGGATCCCATGGCCGACAAGCCCTTCCGGGGCCGCAGCCAGCCACTCCCTTAAAGGCCCCCACCCCCCACCTTCCACTCTGCATGGGCCAAGTGCTGCCCAGCCGTTCCCAGCCAGGCAGAGCCCACTGGTCCTAAAGATGGAGGCACAGCGACAGCTCCTGCAAGAGGACACCCTCATCATGTACGCACTGCTGACGGTGCTGTGCACCATCGCCGCAGCTGCACCCAATCTCATTGGGTGCCTGGGCAGTCCCTCTGGGGTTGTGGGCCCCTCCCACCCAGGGCACTCCGAGGGTGCCTCGACTCCTCTGGACCCACCCCAGCAGTACCGACTGGTGGGAGAGCCTGGTCCTGGGGGAGTGGGGTAAGGAAAGGTGGCTGTGGAACTTCTGCATCTCGAGGCAGACCTTCAACGAGATCTGCCACTGGCTCGCCCCCGCACTCCAGCACTAGCATGTGGCCAGTCCTCACCCTGTAGAAAGAGAATGCGATTGCCATCTGGAAGCTGGGCACCCTGGATTCCTACCTCTCCATGGGACAACAGTTCGGGGTGGGCAAGGCCACCGTCAGGGCTGTATTTATGGAGGTAAGGTTAAGCTGGGTGGGTTGGGTGGGGAGGCTGAGGCAAGGAGAACGCACTGCTGCAAGGCGCCGAATGGGAGGGGGCAAGTGGCCGGATTGGACTGGGCCTGGATGGGATGGGGGCAGAACGGGACCGATGTGGCGGGAGAGATGGCCCACCACACCTGCACTGGAGCATGTGTCCCCCTCCTCCTCCATGCAGGTCGTCAGAGCCATCAAAACGATGCTGCTTCATAGGGTCATCCGCCTGGGGGATCTGGACAACACCGTCACCAGCTTCCAGGACCTGGGCTTTCCGAACTGCATTGGCACTTTGGATGGCACACACATCCCCATCCATGCCCTGCCACTCAGTGTCAGCCAGTACATCAACAGGAAGGGCTACCATTCGGTGGTGCTCCAGGCCCTGGTGGATGCTAAGGGACAGTTCACTGACATCTACGTGGGCTGGGCCAGCAGCACCCATGATTCCCGGGTCTTCCAGAACTTCAGGCTCTGCCGGCACATGGCAGACAGCACGTCCATCCCCCAGCAGGAGATCCCAGTAGTGGAGGATGTCACCATTCTGCTCTGCATGGTGGCAGATGAAGCATACCCCCTGCAGCTGTGGCTCATGAGGCCATACACGGGACACCTCAACCCTACCCAGAAGGCATTCATTCAGTGTCTCAACCATGCCCACAATGTTGTGGAGTGGGCCTTCGGGCACCTAAAGGGGTGGTGGAGGTGCCTCCACACATGGCTGGAAGTCAGGGTCCTCAACATGCCCCAGGTGGTGGGTGCCTGTTGTGTCCTCCACAATGTTGTGGAGGTAAAGGGGGACACCTGTGTCCCGGGGTGTAGGGGGACTCTGGCCAGCTCTGGCCATGAGCAGTTGGACACTGCTCCCATCCTCCAGGCCCACCAGGACGGCCACCACATGCAGAAGACCCTCAGGCAGGCCTTTGCTGATGGCCACCTCTGACCCACATGCACACCCATATCCCACGCACATCCACCTCCCACCATCCCTGCCAGCCACCCACCAGCACCGCACCCACACATCCACCACCTACCATCCCCCTGAGGAGCACAGCACAGGGTGAGGAATAGTAAATAAATATTTATCAAGACCTTGCTTTGTGAACTATGTACAGATGGGGGACTCCGAAGATGGAAGAGGGTGGGGGGAACCTAACCTGGAAGGCGTGGGGGGCTCATTCCAGCTGAGAGGAATAAGGGGATTCCTCTCATTCTGCTGAGAGAAATAAAGGGATTTCAAAAGGTGTGGGGTCCTTTCGAAAAGGACTCCCATGTAGCCACGCCGAGCCACAAGCGTTCAAAAGTGGCACTTTTGAAGTGCCGCAGCCGGAAACGTCCTAATGCTAATGAGGCGCTAAATATTCAATTCAGCGCCTCATTAGTAATCTTCAAAATGGCCATTTGCATGGCCATTTCAAAGTTTTGGCCAAGTGTGGCCACAGCCCCAGTGTTTATGCAAGTAAAAAGTTTTTTACTGAAGGACTGTGCTTTTGACTTTAACTTCTAGAATCTTAAGCTTTCAGAGCATTTCTAAGCATAAGCAAATGTTCATTGAAACGTGTGATGATCTAGAAAGATATAGGAAAAAAGACCGGAATGTTCTAAAGGAGCTAGGAGTCTAACTCCATTTGAGCAGTCTACTCAGAGTTCCTTAACAGCATGTATGTATTTGCACACCCTATTCCACGTAGATAAGGAGATTCTTATAAAATGATCGCTCTCCAAAGTATTTATATCAGGTCTAGTTACACCTAGAGGTAATCACCACAATTAAAAAGGCTATTTTCTATGTCTAACTAACATTTGTCTGAAAGCATAGATTGTGGCTCTGAGCACTGAGACTCAGTGGAAACCTTAAAATTTGGACATATAAATCCACTCTGCTTTGTTTGGCTTCTAATGGTGGATCTACCAATGCATGGCTGTTTGCCCCGCCAAGCAAATGTCTGAATTATATCAGAATTTTCCAGATCTGAAGAAGTGGGTCTGTCTCACAAGAGCTCATCACCTAATC
Organism: Carettochelys insculpta; assembly: GCF_033958435.1. Lineage (NCBI taxonomy): Eukaryota > Metazoa > Chordata > Testudines > Carettochelyidae > Carettochelys > Carettochelys insculpta. Next base: position 156,326,892 of record NC_134138.1, on the reverse strand, counting down.
AATTATTTTGTTTGTCTTTAAAGTGATACAAGACTGCCTTTTTTTTTTGTTTTGGTAAATTAAATCACTTTTTAAAATAAACGATTAACTGATACTATCTTAACAATAGCCTTTTCGGTGAATGCTTCCATAGTCACTTGGTTAGTATTTCCTTAACGTAATTGTTTTTCTACACTTTGATCTCTGCTGTCAGAAAAGTCTGATTCACTTGCACCAATTTCAACTTTCAGATTTCAATGGGCTGATACAAAGTATAAGCCACGCATAATTTATTTCCAAGAAGCTAGATTTCCTAATACTAAACCCCAATGCAAAATGTCTTTGCACCATAAGCCAGAAGACCTGGATTTGCAGGGATAAGGTGCTTTACAGGATTTGAGTGGAAAATAGCAGAAAAGGTAAGTTTTCTTACAGAGAGCGGAAAACAGAACTATCTGAATAAAAAAAAAATAGTCCTGTAGCACCTTACAGACAACCAATATTATTTATTAGGTGATGAGCCACTTCTTCAAATCTGGAGAAAACTGAACAAGTGGGTCTGTCCCATGAAAGCTCATCATCTAATAAATAATATTGTTAGTCCTTAAGGCGCTACATGACTGTTTTTTTGTTTTGTGAAGATACAGACTAACACGGCTATCTCTCTGTGACTATTCGTGAAAGTGAGCCATGGATAGAAAACTTGTGTAATATCTCCTTATGAACATGAACTGCTAGTTTTTATATTTTCCGAACTTGCCATTTACTAGTTTTGCTTCATTGTTTACACAAAAAAGAAGAGCTATTGTGACCTTTAATGTAAAGTGGTGCAGCTGAGTGTGCAGCAACGCAGCAAGCCATGACAATGCTCACTGAGTAAACATTGTGGCTTCTATAAAATGGGGAATCATGGTTCAATGACTGTTGAAATTTTTGTAGCAAGTGCACAGCTGTAGCTACAGTACACCTGTGTTCTGTTGTAACTTAATTGGTCACATCTGATTTTAATTAAAAAAAACATTTTGCTTACGCAGAAGGTCTGTCTCCTCCTAGATGTTATGTTGGGAGAGGAAAAAATGTGATTTGTTAGATACCTGATATCACAGAAACCAAACTACAGTATTTAGGTATTAGAGAATTGCATTCATGTGTATGTAATTTAAATAAGTTAAAAATAATACCTATCCCTGGCTCTCTTTGGCTATGGTTACACAGAGTTTTGCCAGCAAAACCCCGGTTTTGTCGACAAAACTGGTGGAACGTCCACACACAAAATGCGTTTTGTCAACAAAACTCAGCACTTCCACCGGCAGTGTCCTGCCTCTCAGCCATGAGGCATAACGCTGCTGCTGTGTGAATGCTCTGGGGGGCCCTTCTCTCAACAGACAGGGCATCCACAATAATGGACAGCCCTGTATGCTATGCTTCCAGGTTCCTGTTTTGTTGAGAGAGCAGCCGGGCCCTCCAGCTGCTCTATCGACAGAGCCGAGCACTCTTCCAGTTGGCTTTTGTGTGTGGCCACTCTCTGTTGACAGAAGTTTTGCCAGGAAATCTTTCAACAATTACTTCTGTCGACAGGTCACTGTAGTGTAACCACAGCCTTTGACTCCCTGGCCATCATTTAACAACTACAGTTCAAAACCATTACAAGAGAAGTAACCAGCACATTGCCCTCACACTCCATCACCAGTAAACATAATTACAGACCAAGCCAGAATCTCCCCTGCCTCCAGATTACCCCCAGGTGCTTCAAAACCAGAGAGGTAGCCATGTTAGTCTGTATCTTCAAAAACAAGAAGTCATGTAGCACCTTTAGGCTAGCAGATATTTTGGAGCATAAGCTTTCATGGACAAAGACCCACTTCATCAGACGCATCTGATGAAGTGGGTCTTTGCCCACGAAAGTTTATGCTCCAAAATATCTGTTAGTCTATAAGGTGCCACATGACTTCTTGTCTTTGCAGAACCGCAGAGTTTGCAGCATGCTCAGAGGGTCAGACATTGAGAATTTTCAGGATCAAAATGCAGTTTGATTTCTATTAAGATTTTTTGAACCTCTCAGGGTTTGATTTACGTGCATATTTAGAGATTCACATTCAACCACCTCCAACCTTTAAGGGAGCATCAAACTTCCTGCCTCAGAAATCCCACACTTACCCCATACTTGAAAAACACCATAGCCCCATAGACTGTTCCTGACTCACTTATTTCTGCTTTTGTTCTGATAACACCCTGAGAGAACAAGTTTAAAAATCAGGAGCCAAACAAAAACGCATAAAGGAGCTGAGCTTTCTTTAGGTATACTTAACAATCCTGGCCTATACTTCTGTTTGTTACTCTTTCATTTCAGGTTCTCTGGGTGAAAAAGAGATAGTTTATCTTTGACTCCTGACAAATTTAGGGAAAATTGATGACCCTTATAAGTAATTTCATAACAGTGATGTGTTCAGTTTTTCAGCCTAAATATTTTCTTGGCAAAAACATGCAGATTTGGGTTGAACAAAACATTTCATGAATTTGTGGTGATTTCAGTTAATTGTTTCTGATGAAATAAAAAATAATTTGAAACACTGAAATAGTTTCACATTATAAAAATCAACCATTTTGATTTTTAAGCCAGGGTCTCAAGGTGATTTAAGTAATGTTCACAAAAATCAAGGAAGGAGTGATGCCACCCTTATATGCAAATAGCCAAATGGTTAAACTTTTACATGGAATGTGGGAGATCCATCTGGGAAGGAGCAACTTGAACCTAGCCCCATCCCATTGTGCCCTAATCACCAGTACACCAGGTATTCTACCATGTGGTGTTTTCCCAATCATTACTGAAGCTGGTACAATTTGCATAATATAATTGAATAGTCACTGAACCAGAAAAAGAGCTAGACTGACTTTATAGCTAAATGACTTTACACCTAAAGAGCTGGATTCTCATCCTTGAGCCCCTGAGTGTTTCATTGTTGATAAAAAGTGGGGCAGCTTCAAAAGGGCAGTTTAAGAAAGACCCATGCCAGAATAATTTGGTGACTAGGACAACTCAGTTGAAAAAAGGGGAGACCTGCATTAAAGATCCAATTCTAGACAGGGGATTAGAATTGGAGTCTCCCTTGTTCCAGAACAAAATATTTTTGTTCAACCTGAAACAATTTTTCCCCAAAAGTTCTTAAAAAAAAAAAAAAGATAGCTTCTGTTCAACACAAAACAATTTTTTCAGAGGTTCCAGAAAAGTCTGTTTTTTGCATAGCCCAATTACCCAGGACCCATATTTAACAATAGTCTCTGAAAAGCCAAATGTGCTTTGGTACTAAACATCTATGTTCTAAACTTACAACATTCAGAAAGTTCAAAAGAATGTAAAGGAACTGCCAAACCTGAGTTGAAAATGGAGACTGAGGCAGAGATGGTGGAGTCATTGTAGACTTGCAAGGCTGAATGGTGGGTGAGATGCGAGTGGGAGGTGTGGATTTGCGTGTCATTGGCAAAATGACAATTAAAGGTGAATTAATGAGATTATTTTAGGAATAAGTGGAAACCTGGTTCACCACTGTGTCCACCTGGTTTTAGATCATCATGATTCTATTGGCTTCAGTGGAGCTGCACCAGTGTAAAACTGGAGTAATTCAGAGGTGCCTTAGGACCTCTGGATATAACGTAAGAGCACAGAACACTGATTGTATTCTTGTTCTGAGAATTTTAATTCAATGAAAAACTAATTTAAAAAACATCTAATTTAAAAAATTAACTGTAGCTGCCTCAGAATTTCCAATCTGTTTCACTAGGATACCCTAGAAACCAGCAGGCCTTTTCTGAAACCTTCATTGGTGCTTGCAGTAGGGGAGCTAGTACGAGATATATTACCACTCTGCCTACCGTCTTGCTCACTGCAGCTATTGGTAGCCTCTTCTGTCCTCCATTGGAAGTCCCATTGAAAATCATTCCCTTCCTTTTACAAATAACCCAATGACCAAAATATAACTTTGACACTTACTTTGGGGTTTACAAACACATCCTGGAACTCTTCCTCTGGGACCAATGTTTCACAGATCATGTTCCAGGATAGCAATGCTGAGCTGTTCAGTTTCCTCCTGAATTTCACCCAATTTTTTATGTGTCCATCAGTTGACAAATGACTTTCACACCATCTTGCCGCTTATTAAATTGATTGCCAAAGTGAAGAAATGGCTCTGTTCCTCTGTGATGTGGTCCATGCGAGGGTATATGGTAGAAATGGCAGGGAACTCACTGAGCCTAGCAATTTAGGAGGGATACTTGTGCCAGAATCCCAGAATGTTTCACCAGGTCGGGATATCCATTCTGGAAAATGGCACAGAGTCCATGTTCCCAGCAACAAGTATCACAATGGTAGCCATGTTCGTCTGTATCCACAAAAACAACAAGAAGTCCTGTGGCAGTTTACAGACTAACAGTTGTTCCCAGCAACAGTTCTAGGCACTGTTGTGTCGATACTTTAGGAGTTCCAGATTGCACTGGAGAAGTCAGGCAATGTGAGTACTTGCCTCTCTCCTTTGCTCTGACTAACTCTTCCATTTGTTATACTGCTTTTAGCCCCAGTTATCAAGTTCTTTTTTTCTTTAAAGAAAAAACCCCACATGTAACTAAGTCAGCCACCCCAGTTTTTCACTATGTGCATTTGCTTTTATGTTATCATCTTGCTTCTTCCTTTCACCTGTTTCTGCATTTTAAGTTGTCCGGTCTCTGGAGCAGGGATTTTCTCTTATCTATGGTTCTGTTCCTAAAAACATTTATGAATGTGTTTCACTTTATTATCGTGAATAGTCCAACTGAAATCAACGAAAATACTTAAAACGGTAAAGTTAAGTATATGTGTAAGCGCATGCAGGATCAGAATTTATATCTCTACAATGCCCAGTACAATGCAGCCACAAATGGGCCAGGGACTTTGCTTGTTTACCATGATATATATGTTTAACAACCATGAACAATAATAACAAAAGTTACACTAACCACTGTTTTCACTTACAACCCTTCTTGTGCATACTGTGTTGTTACAATTTGTATTCCAAACCAAAATCTCATCTCACAGACAGTTTAACTTTCTCATAAAAAGTGCTAGAAACCAAAGCAGTAAGCAACATAGTAAGTGCTTGCCTGAGTCAACATTTCAAAAGGAATAGTTTCAGGATAGGTCTGGTTTTCAAATGAGGCTTCTGTGTTTGGGGACACAATTTAGCACTTAGAGCTAATTTCACCTTAGCTGTCTCTACACTTGCATTCCTCTTTCGAAAGAGGCATGTAAATGAAGGGAATTGAAAATGCAAATAAGATACCAATTAACATACCTGATACTTCATTTGTATAGTCTCTTTTTGAAAGAGCTTCTTTTGAGAGAAAAAAAGCAGTGTAGAGGGGGCTCTGTCGAAAGTAAACCCCACACTTGAAAGAACACTTCTTCCTGAAACCAGATAGAAAGAAGGGTTCTTTTGAGATGAGGTTTATTTTTGAAAGAGCTGCGTCTCCACTGCTTTTTTTCTTTTGAAAGGAGAATAAGCAAATGAGGCACCAGATATGTAAACCAGTGCCTCGTTTGCATTTTTTGATTTCCTTCATTTGCATGAAAGAGGAATGCAAGTGTAGACACAGCTCTTCGGTTTATGTCAAGTAATTTCTATTCTTCCTCATCACTAACAAGTGATAAAGTATAAACCAGTGGAAGACTATCTTCAAGCACTAGTTTAAATAGCTGCCGGAAGAGTTAGGTCTCTACCAACGCTGCTTTTTGGCTTTTATTTCAATGAGTTAGCTAATTAAAATGTGCTTATAAAAGATCAGACCGACGATGCAAGTCATCTCTTCAAAAACTGCCCTTCCTTTTTCTGAGCAACACAAACAAATAAAAAAAATAGTATATAAGAAATCAGTCTAGATACTCTTGACTACAAGAGAATTTTTTTACCATTAGCTTTTGAGGGCTGCCATGTATGAAATTGTGACAGTCCAAAGATATGACTGGGCACCTTCTGAAAAGAACATTCCTTTTGCTGTTGTATTTACAGTTGTAAAATAATGTGGTTTCAAAATCTCCTTGACAAGAAAATGTTTGCTAGTAAGAAAAAACAACTCAAAAGCTGTTATTTGAATTTAAACTGTGGGTGCCTCAGAACCCAAATAAAGCTGGTTTCTCTTTGTTCCGTTTCTTTAAAGAAAAGAAATGAAAGCCTTATTTAGGTTCCATGAATTTCATTTTTTCTGATTTCATGGGAGGAAAACCCCACTAGCATTGGTAATTGCATAAATGTTATAGGAAAAAAGGAATGGGTGAATAAAATAATGCAAGCAGTGAGGTTTACTACCTGGACCAGATTAGTTTGCTTCGGTTCTAATTTGCATAAAACAATCTTAAACATATGGAAAATGTTACTAATGCTCAGAACAGCTATAGGTATATAGTTCAGCTAACAGAAAGGTAACGTGAAGTAAGATAGGGGAAACAGTTTTTTTGAAAATATAATTTCTCATCTTTACAATCACTTCCATTTTACCTACTGGAGATTACGTTTATATTGTGCGAGTTTATTTTTTTCCTGACAATAGTGGCCATCACAAATTCTGATCCATCATAAAGTTGTACAAAGTCCATTAAAATGTATGTGATATCATGAATGATTTGGGTAGCAAAGAAGTTGTGACACTTCACAGAGAGTTACCCCTGATCAGGCAAACCGTATTGCTGATGCACTTATAAAATTACTTATTCATACTGCATCTATTGAATACAATGAAAAATAAGGTGCATTATGTTAGAAAGCATTTTATTGTCTCCTGTATCTCATTTTATGCCTAAACTAGTAAATGGACTTCTTTCTAATGACATAGCCATGTTATTATCAAAGTGCATATTGTACTGCTCAAGATGAAAGAAGCAGACTTGGAAATTCAATTACAAATTCTTTCAATCAAAAATGCTGTGAATGCATTTGAATATTTTTGACCTAAAAGTATTAAAATTACAGGTGCCTTGTGTATTTAACATGGAGTTGCTTTTTTCACCCTTCCTTTTATTTCTAGGTTCATCTGAAAAACAGGTAAGTCAAATTCAAGTCCCTTTGGCAGTTCTGAACATGACATCACTTTTCCACAATAAAATAAAATACCCACATTTTGCTTGTGATTTCCTTGAATAACATACTGTGACACTAACTGCTCTGCTGTGCATTAAAAATACACTGGTATTTTTAATGTAGTCTGATATCTTATTGTACAACTAAGGTGAAAGAAAGGAAGATTCTGTTCTTCAAATGTCAACTTTTAAAACTGAGGACTGAAGTGAGGTTCTTTTTTCAGAGCAACTCTAAAAGTGGCACGGTGGCCTCTGAAGTTTCAAATTGCCTGCTCATTTCTGTGTCAAACGTGTTCCACTTTCAATTAAAAGAATAGTTTTCTTACTGACAGACGATGTTCCCTCTAATGTTTTCCATAAACACATGGATTTTTTCCATCCATGTACAGAATAAATTTTGTTGCACTCTGAGACATGGGCAAACATGAACCCCCAGGAGAAGCATAAACCTCACTGTGGGTGTTCTCCTGATCATCTGGGTGGTATTGGAAGCTCTCCTGAGCAGGGTATGAGCAAACAGCTTACAGGCAACACTGCTGCCAGCCCTGCCAACTCAACCTGGGATATGTGAATCAGTCATTGTTCTTTGCTCTTCCTTATCCTCACCAATAATGAAGCGCCTGCCTCAAGTACCCATGTGCAAGATCTCCGGATTGTTTTCAGATTACTTCATCAGTAACATGGGTACAACCCCTCTGTCGTGAAATGATTACAAGTTCATATATAATGCTGTTTATGATGAACAAGTAGAAATAAAGCACTTCTGTGTTGACTAAGAGGAATAAATGTTACCAGTTTTATTACAGTAAAAGCTCTCTGATCTGGCACCCCTAGTCCTCTGGGGGTGCCAGATAGTCAAAAGTGCTGGTTTTGGAACACAGCTGCCAGCCCTGTTCCATTGGCCCTGCTTCTTCTGCTTCTGACTGATCAGCCAGCCCCATGGCCATTGGTCCCAGCCTGGGCAGGGCAGCTGGCCTCCAACCCTGTTGCTGCCAGTGGACATCTGGCCCCAGCCATACAGCCAGCCCCGTGGGCAGCAGGCCTCCAGGCCCACTGTTACTGGTTCTGGCCAAGCAGCTGGCCGGGGACCCAGCCACCAGCCCTTCTTCCACCAACGCCAGTTGGCCCCATGGCCGCAGGCTACCACTGAGTAACCAGACACTGGTCCTGTAACAACCAGCCCCACTCCACTGGAGCTGGTGCCAGTTAATTGAGCATGCCAGTTATCCACTTTCCAGATAACCCAGCTTTTACTGTATTAAAGTAAACCAATGTGTCCCTGGCTAGACACAAGAAACAGACTTATTAAGAGAATCCAGCCAATACCATTGTGCTGGGAGCTGTACAAATGTGTAAAGAGATTATTTCAAATCATGTGGGGTCCTGATTCATCAAGGCACTTAAGCATGAGCCTTCACATTAAGCCATTGGATTCCTCATGTAGACGAAGGTAGACTCATATTTAACTACCTGCCTGAATCGGGGCTTTCTGATGACAAAAAGGAGTATAAAATACAAACAGGAGGCAGAAACAAGGTTAACATGAATAGGAACAGAAAGTTGCATTGATTAGCTATGTCAATAAAGGTAAAGATTTTATATATAATACACAGACACAAATCAACAAGAGATTTATGAGGGCTCTGCAGCTAAGCAGGTGGCCTGTTACAGGTCTATCACAATCTTGTGATGATTTCTTTTCATACATATTAACAAAAATAATTAAACTTTAAACCCTGATCCAGTGTGATTCTTGGAACTCTACCGTACTATGAAGATATAATTATGATAACAACATGTTGCTGTTTGATGTAGTGGTTGAACTGTATGCATAGGCGGTGCTGGAATAGAGTTGTTTGAACTCAGATACTCCCTCCTTGAAGAATTTTTTTCAACATTCCTCTTACTTCCTTTCACTTAATCACTGTCTTACAGGTCTTTGCCTTTCCTCAAGGGTGAATGCTCTTTATAAAATATTGGATTACATGGGTGGTTTTGGTGATGCTATCATTTCAGGGAAAGTTTCATATCCTTCTGGCATCTTTTGTACTCAAAGCCTTCTGTAATACTCAGTGGGGCTGACAGCCACCATGGGCATGGGAGCAAGTTGGGAGAGGGGCCGACTTCCTGCCCCAGGCTGGAAGGGGTGGGACTTAGGACAGTCAGCCCTGTCCCCACCCCTCCTACACACACATTCCCTCAAAACTGCACATGGAGAAGCAGCACAGCACTGCTGCAGCATTTCAAAAGGGGCCCAGACCTCCAGCCTCCACCACTGCTACTTTGACAGTGGTGGCAGCCGGAGCTCCAGGCCCCTTTGAAGTGCAGTTGATAAGTCTGGTCATACTGCTATCATCTTGTAATGCTACCCTGGGTATCCAGGACTGCTGCTCACCAAAGTCCTACCCTGCCCCACCACTGCCTTAAGAGGGAGAATGTTGAAGCTTATCTGGCTGTCAGCTCTCTGATACCACCAGCCTGTTAGGCACACAATCGCCTCTTGGCTATGCCAGCCCTTACTTTGCCTCGCAGGTTACAGGAGCTGCATCCCTGACCCTTTGAAGTATTCCCAAATACTGTCTAGCCCTTTATCTCTGAACACTTACAGAACTACCGTGTCTCTTATCCCCAAGAGAAAAGTGTAAACACCAGGGTTTGAGATACAATTTAGGACCACCTTGTTTCGTAATAACACAGCATTGAGCTACTTTTCTAGTTGAAATAATAATTTTGTTGTCAAAGTGTCAAGATTCTAGAGATAATGAGTAAGGATGGTGAAAATAAAAGGAAGGCATAAAACACATTCAATCAAATAAAGAATATGGCTAAATGTTTAATCATCAACAAGAAAGAAGATTAATAATGGGATGCCCCAAATACCTTTAGGTGGAATAATGTTTAATATATCGTTTCAAGATAACTGATTATTGGGAAAAAGATGTTGAATGGTAAGGTGGCAAAAAGAAAAAGTCAGGTTTAAAGAAGATTGTGTGTAGCTCAAGTGGAACTTTAACAAACCATCAGTGAGTCAGCATTAAGGTAGATCGTATTCGCTGACAAAGGAAAGGAAATGTACATTGGATAGAATAATCTATACTACTCATACACATTGCTGGTTTCTAAATTAACTGTAACCACTTAGGAACACAAAAACATGAGAGTGGCCATTAAAGAGATCAGTGGTCCCTTTAACACAATATTCTATCTTCAGTAGCATGTACCAAATATTTCAAAAGAAGATACTAAAAATTACAAAGGAGGCAGTCAGGGAATAATTTGCCCATACAGATAGTTTCTTCCCACCTCCATCAGTTATAGATAACCCTATGCTCAGAATTCTGAGGTCTTATGTCCCTTTCCAATTTCATTTTGTTATTTCTTACAATTTTAATTCTATATAGTTTTGTTATCCGTATATATTTCCAACAGGGTTTTGGATCTTACTAAACTCATGGTTATAATATCTTCTGGCCTTGAGTTCCATAGGCTAGCTGTACACTAAATGAAAAAGTATTTCCTTTTTCACTTTAGTTTTCCTGCCTTTCTATTTCATTAAATGCCCATTTGTTTTTGTAATATTAGAAAGAATGAATAAAAGTACTTCATTGACCTTCCCCAAAAATTTATTATTTTATATGTCCTCTGTCATTCATCACGTAAGGGAGCAGACTCACCACAATGGTGTTTCTGCTGGCTGTCTTGGGAATTCGCTTAGTCCTTCCACAGGGCATCCTCCGCCCATGGCTGCCATCACTTCCTCTATGGGATTCACACTGCTCCCCAGACCACAGCATCCTCTTCAGGACACAGTCCTCCAACCATGTCCCACTCCATTCTACCCTCTTCTAGAACAGCAGTCCTTAGTCTCACCACTCACCTCAGCAGCCAAGGTTCTAGACACTTACCTGAGGAGTAAAGTTCAACCATTCACTGGGCAGTCCCCTTAGTTGCATCCCCAGGCCTGCTTTAAACCCTATCTCCACCAGTGTGTGCTAGATACCCCAACACATACCTCCTTATTAAGTAAACAATCCCTGTCTTTTCATAACCTCTTTTCGAGGCCTTTAACCTGTTTCATGTTTAATATAGATTCATGGATCCCAGGACCAGAAAGGACTACTCTGATCATCTAGTCTGACCTTCTAGGGTAAAATAAGCTGTAGAACTTCTCCAAAATGATTCCGAGAACATAGCTTTTGGAAATACATCCAGTCTCAGTTTAAAAAGTGTCAATGAGAAAAATTGTCAGCATGGTGTTAAGTTGTTCCAAAAGTTAAGTATTCTCACTGTTAACAGTCCACGCCTTATTTCTGGTTTGAATTTCTCTTGTTTCAACCATGAGTCATTGGCCCCTTTAATAACTTTCTCTTATAGATTGAAGAACCCATTATTAAATATCTGCTCCCCTTGTAGCTACATTAGAGTATAATCAAGTGGCCACTTAACTTGCTCTTTGTTAAAACTAAATAGACTGATCTCCTTGAATCTGTCACTCAAAAGCATGTTGTTAATTCTTGTAATCATTTTATGGCTCTCCTCTGAACTTTCTCTCTAATTTATCAACATCCTTCTTAAGCTGAGGACACCAGAACTGGACACACTATTCCAGCAGCAATTGTCCTGGTGCCAAATACAGAAATGAAATTATCTTCTTTTATTACTACTCAAGATACCCTAGTTTATTCAGCCAAAGATCACATTATCTCTTTTGGCCACAGAGTCATAGTGAGAGCTCAAGTTTAATTGATTTCGCACCACCACCCCAAAGGTTTTCTTCAGGGTCACTACTTCCCAGGTTAGACTCCACAGTCATGTAAGTATGGCCTGCATTCTTTCTTCCTTTACATTTAGACATAGTAAAAAGGACACTCTTTGCTTGAGCACAGCTTACCAAGCAATCTAGTTCACTAGGTATCAGTTATCTGTCCTCTTCCTTATTTACCACTCCTCCAAGTTTTATGTAATATGTAAATCTTATCAGCGATGATTTTATGTTTTCTTCCTGATCATCGATAAAACATTCAACAGTATTCTCTGATCACAAGAACTGATCCCAGCAGATCGTCCCTAGATACACAGCTTTTCAATGGTGAGTCCTTATTCACACAAATGATTTCCCTATTTACACAATGATGCCCCAATTACAACTGAGACCTATCAGTTAGTCAACTTTTAATCCATTTCATGTGTACCATGTTAATTTTATATCTTTTGAGTTTTTTTAATTAAAATGTCATGTGGTACCACGTCAAATGCCTTACAAAAGGCAAATATGAACATTATTACCTTTATCAACCTAATTTGTGATTTCATGCAAGAAATCAACTTAGTTTGGAAATTTTAGTTTCCATAAACCCATGCTGATTGGCAAGCCTTATATTACCCTTGCTCAATTTTTCATTAATAGAGACTCATATCAACCACTCCATTGTCTTGCTGGGGATTGATGTCAGTCTATAATTATCTGGGCCACCTCATTTTATCTTTTTAAATATTGGCACATTAGCTGCTCACCTCATTCTCCAGATCATCAATAAATATACAACATTGATCATAGGATACAATTTGTGGCATATGGGGTTTAATTATGCACTCTGATGAAAACGGACTCTTTATAACATTTTTTTCCTTTCTTTGTCTTAGGCTGCTTCTGATCCATGATCATTTATTGGTTCTCACTCTAGAACTATTTAGGTTTGTGAACTGTGTGCTTTGATCTACTCTGCTTTCAAACAGGAGTAGATAAAAGTGATGCTGGGAACTTTTTGTGCGCAGCAGCAGGGTCCACAAAGAGTCAGTGCATGGAGGGATAGTGCAAGGTAGATGTAGTGCCTCTTATGACACACTTTGCAAATGATTTTGTGACAGTCCAAAAAGGAAAAGGTCTTGGCATCATGGTGGACAACTCAACACGCGGCAGTAATTCAGGTTAGAATATATAAAGCGTACAGAAAATAACATTATAAGTATTCCATCATGCTAATGTAAATCATTGGTACTCTGTGCCTGGAATATTGAGTTGAATCCTTTCCTGTTCCTATCTCCCCTGACTCCACTCATGTGAGTGGCAAAACAGACAGAAAGTCAATGTAACCATGGTGGCAGAGCTCCAGTCATGCCCTCTACATCCCACACTTCCTGGCATTTTTTTTGTTTGACCGAGAGGCTCACGGCAACTCTTTCATTACCTTCCATCTTTCCAGAGGTAAGGGTGTCCACTTACAGAGGCTGTCTCATCCCAGGCATGTCACTAAGCAAGAGAGGGATAGCTCAGTGGTTGGAGCACCGGCCTGTGTAATGACAGGGTTGTGAGCTCAATCTTTGAGGGGGTCATTTAGGGATGCGGGGTAATCAGGTTGAAAAGAAATCTGTCATGGAGGGGGGCAGGTTTTGCTGGGAGTGCAGGGGATTGGACTCAATGACCTCTCAAGGTCGCTTCCAGCTTTATGAGATAGGTATGTATACTAGTTCAGGGCAAGGCGTCTGCAATGGCCCTGGCTCCCCATCTTTCTCATGGAGCAGCTCCCTGGGGTAACGGGAAGGCTGGTGGCAGCACAGACCCACCCACTACTCTGGCCCAAAGACCTTAAGTAATGGCAGCTGGTGAGGCTTTTTCCTCTATAACAATTGCAGCAGCTGCTGAGCCACTTCTCCCACCACTCCCCATAACACCTTCTCCCTGGTACCTGTCTGAGTCTCTCCTGTCCTCTAAACCTTAGTTCTACGGCATCACTTCCTCCTCTTTGGTCCATTCTGCCTCTCCTTCCACCCGTCCCCCCCCTTTACCTGAGGGAACCCTTTTTAAGGTGACACTGCCAGCCTTAACTGGCTGCAGGTATTTAACTAGCCTGGTGCTGCAGGCCAGCTCTTAATGAGCCTCAAGTGCCTTTTATGCAGGGAACAGAAACCTATTCACCCAGTACCCAGAGCATCTACCCTCCCTCAGGATCCTACAGCCCATTGCCTTCAGTCTGCCACACCATGTATGTGGTTTAGTGTAAAGGGAATCTCTGTGTCATGTGAGGCTAGTTATGCTGGTCTTAAACCACTCCACTCCCAACCCTATTTCTTTTTCTCCCATTCTCAGCACAGATCCATAATTAGGGACAAGGCTGAGGGAAAGGATTTTTGGGATGTTGCACTCTGAGGTTCTAGGTTGCTAGAATAGCCTTTTGCAGCCAAATTCAACATGAAATATTCCTTGGGATGTTCTAAATTATGCTGTGAGTCAAACTGGTCCCAGAGCAGCCCAAGACGGGATGCTATAAAAGTGGTATAAACCCACGTTTGGCTTCCCCTCCAATTTCAGCAGACACATCTGAGTATCTGGCCCTGTGACAGGTCAGTCTGATGGCCAGCTTGCTGAGTGGTCAGGAAACGGCTCCACAGTCCTTTCAAGCCTTGCATTTCTAGAAGGAGCCCTGGCCAAGTTCCAATGTGTCAGGTCTCAGTCCCTCCTGAATTTCTTTTCAAATCCTATTAGGGTTTTGTCATGGCAGAGATAAAGGGGACCTAGGAAGAGGGACCTCTCATTCCATCATCTCCTGACCCAAGGTCCTAGAGGACTGTCATAATATCCAGTCACTTTCTGGTCTGCCTGAAGTTACATTGTCCCCTTCCTACTGGTCTGTTGCTCCTGTAATTGGGTGTGGTCACAGGCTCAGGAGTCTCTAAGAAGGACAATGTCTTGCTCATCATAGTCTCTTGTGAGATTCCAATCTTCAAAGTGAGGACAGATGAGAAGAATCTGGACCACTGCTTCTAAACAGTAGCATCTGAAATGCTGTAGCCACCCTTCATGACAATTGCAGCCATCATCCCCACTTTTCAGCACCACCTACAACTCCTTGAAGCTGTGCCTTGGGCTATCAGTGTCCTTTTAAACTCTCTCTCTCTCTCTCTGAGTGGAACAGGCCCTTCAGGTGCTGAGGGGCAGGGCCTCCCTAACATGGTACTGCTCTGTTCATTGCCCTTATTTAATGTGACAATCTACAAATCACATCACACACTCTTCTCCTCAGTTCCTAAGTCACCAGACGGACTTTTTCTGGCAGTACTCCCCACCCTGTCTAGTGAAGAAGTCTTCATTTTTTGCTCCTTGTCAGCTCCATAAAGCAGATTGAAAAGCTGGGGTTGCAGAAACAAAAACTGCTTCATGACTGCACTGGGGCCTTTCATTTTTGTCACCATCTTTTGTGGGGGGGCAGGGTCAGTCAACTGCCACAATGAATAGCCCCATAGGTAATAATGCAAGACGCCCACAGATCTTTTTATTACGAGATCATCCCTCTTGATCACTGAATAGACAACTTCCCAAGGAAACAGCTTCCTGCTAAGATGCAGGACAAGATGTTCCTTTTCTCTCACCTCTTGTGACAGTTAAGTTCCAAGGCTGACATGGTGCATCCATTTGTAAACTAAAAGATTTGAGAAGTAGAATTGTAATAAAATGGTTCACAGACCCATCATTTTGTTTAGTGTGTGGAAGGCACTGTTGTAGGCATAAATTCAACAGATTTTTTTCTTAAGGCATCTTTCACTTGGTATTTTAAGGGGGAGGCAATCGTAACAAAGTTGGAAATAAACTGCATATAGCCCCAGGAAGCAAAGTACCTTTTCCTTTGCAGAGGGGCTCAGAAATTTTCTTACAAGGTCTTCACCTTTCCCACTCAAGGGCATAATTGTCCCCCAAGCCACCGTATATCTCAAGCTAATCAACATTTAGCAGGATTGGCTGACAGCCTAGATTCGTGGCATGTGTGTTGGACTGCTGTGAAATGTTTTATGTGGTTGTGCCGGGTCTTGATATAGATGGAAATATCATGGATAAAGGCTGCCACATATCCATATGCACGTAATGCCTGGTCCATTAATCTATGAAACAGCAGTGGCTCCATGCAGACCGAAGGGCTAGGTTCTAAACTGGAATAAGTCCAGGAGTGTATAGAAGGTCATCTTCTTCCATAATTTGAAGGTGAAGAAAATCTGCCAGTTTCCCTTAGTCAAAATGAGGACAGATGTGTATCTGGCAGTCCCCAGCCACCCTACCAATTCATCAAACTGAGGCATAGAATAGACATTGAGCATGGACACTGCATTCACTTTCATGCTTCATAAGTCAATTCAGAACCATGTTGAGCTCTCTGGCTTGGGCACAAGTATGACTGGACTGCATCAATCACCATGTGATTCCTCAGCAACTCTCATGCCAACATTTTTGCAGATCTTGATGCTTCTTCCATATTTTCCTGGGTAGGAGTTGTACCCTCTCCCACATTTTTCATCTGGGTTTTGTTACTATAAGCTGCGTCTACACGTGCACGTTACTTCGAAGTAGCGGCACTAACTTCGAAATATCGCCCGTCACGTCTACACGCGTCGGGCGCTATTTCGAAGTTGAAATCGACGTTAGGCGGCGAGACGTCGAAGTCGCTAACCCCATGAGGGGATGGGAATAGCGCCCTACTTCGACGTTCAACATCGAAGTAGGGACGTGTAGACGATCCGCATCCCGCAACATCGAAATAGCGGGGTCCTCCATGGCTGCCATCAGCTGGGGGGTTGAGAGATACTCTCTCTCCAGCCCTTGCGGGGCTCTGTGGTCACTGTGGGCAGCAGCCCTTAGCCCAGGGCTTCTGGCTGCTGCTGCTGCAGCTGGGGGTCTGTGCTGCATATACAGGGTCTGCAACTAGTTGTTGGCTCTGTGTATCTTGCACTGTTTAATGAAAGTGTGTCTGGGAGGGACCCTTTAAGGGAGCGACTTGCTGTTGAGTCCGCCCTGTGACCCTGTCTGCAGCTGTGCCTGGCTCCCTTATTTCGATGTGTGCTACTTTGGCGTGTAGACGTTCCCTCGCTGTGCCTATTTCGATGTTGGGCTGAGCAACGTCGAAGTTGAACACCGACGTTGCCAGCCCTGGAGGACGTGTAGACGTTATTCATCGAAATAGCCTATTTCGATGTCGCAACATCGAAATAAGCTATTTCGAAGTTGGGTGCACGTGTAGACGTAGCCATAGAGTGGAAAACCAGGTGAGTCCCAGCTGGGTCAATGACCGGTGGCTACAGAACTTCAGGATGGCCAAGGGCACATTCCTGGAGCTGTGCCACTGGTTCTCCCCAGCCCTCCAGCACCAGGATACCCACATGAGGCTGGTGCTCATGCTCTAGAAAAGTGTGGCAATCACCCTCTGGAAACTGACCACCCCAGACAGTCACCGATCCTTCAGTCACCTGTTTGGGGAGGGCAGGGCCACCATCAGGACCATCCTCAATGAAGTAAGCCATGCCCAGGTCACACCCCCCAACTGCATGCGGGTGCCAGGGGGAAGGGGGCACCCTGGAAAAGAGCACCATTGGGAGACAGGAAGGGCAGCTCCCACCAGGGACTGGGGTGGGCACAGAGAGGAGGATGGGTGGGCACACAGGGGGCAGGGGACAGGGGCCCCAGGGAGGCCTGCCCTGCAGCCAGTTGGGGCAGGAACACAGACAGGGATGGGTGGGTACGCTGCACCCAAACCCATACTCATGAGTGCATCCCCCCGCATGCTCTTCAGGTCGTCCGAGCCATCAACAATGTTCTCCTGCAGCAGCTGAGCTGCTTCTGGGACCTGGCCCATGCCATCCAGGGCTTCGAGGAGTTTGACTTCTGAAACTGCTTCAAGGTACTGGAGGGCACACACATCACCAGCTGGTCCCCCGAGCACAGCAGCGGGGCCTATGTAAACTGCAAGGGCTGCCACTCCGTGATTCTGCAGCCACTCATCAATCCCAACAATTTCTTCCAGGACATCTGCATGGTCTGGTCCAGCCACGCCTACGACACCAGGGTGTTCTGGAACTTGGGGCTAGTCTGCCGCATGGCCAAGGGGACCTTCATCCCCCAGTAGGAACTCCCCTTTGGGGACACCACAATGCCACCCTGCATCATTGCAGATGTGGCCTACCCCTGAAGGCCTGGCTGATGAGGCCATACATGGGACACACACAGCCTAGCCAGGATGTTTTAACAGGCCCGCAATACAGTCAAGCGGGCATTCAGCTGCTTGAAGGGGTACTCAGATGCCTCCTCACCAGGCTGCAGATGGGCATCCACAGCATCTCGGTGGTGGTCAGGGCCTGCTGCACCCTGCACAACCTCATGGAGGCTAAACACAAGCCATTCATGCGGGGGTGGATTTAATGCACCCGAGGGTACGGAGGGAATTGGCAGATGTCACTGCTGAACCCTTGACCATTATCTTTGAAGACTCTTGGAGACTGGGGGAGATACCAGATGATTGGAAAAGGCAAATAGAGTGCCCATCTTTAAAAAAGGAAAGAAGGACAATCCAGGGAACTATAAACCCCCTCAGCCTTACCTCAATTCCTGAGAAAATAATGGAGGGGGTCCTCAAGGAATCCATTTTGGAGAACGTGGAAGAGGGGAAAGTGATCAAAAGTAGTGAACATGGATTCCCCACGGGCAAGTCCTGCCTGACCAATCTGATTAGCTTCTGTGATGAGGTAACAGGCTCTGTGGACATGGGGAAGTCAGTGGGTGTGATATACCTTGACTTCAGCAAAGCTTTCGATATGGCCTCCCACAACATTCTTGTCCATAAGTTAAGGAAATATGGTTTGGGTCCTTGGACTATAAGATGGATAAAAAGCTGGCTTGAAGATCAGGCCCAATGGGTAGCGGTCAATGGCTCACTATCTGGATGGTGGTCGGTTTCAAGTGGGGTGCCGCAAGGCTCGGTTCTGGGGCTGGTGTTATTCAACATCTTTATTAATGACCTGGATGAGGGACTGGATTGCACCCTCAGCAAGTTTGAGGATGACACAAAACTAGGGGGGGGTAGATACATTGGAGGGGGAGGGTAGAGAGAGAATCCAGAGTGACTTGGATAATTTGGAGGACTGGGCCAAAAGAAATCTGATGCTTTTCAACAAGGAGACGTGTAGAGTCCTGCACCTGGGGCGGAAGAATCCCAGGTATTGCTATAGGCTGGGGACTGACTGGCTCAGCAGCAGTACAATGAAAAGGGACCTAGGGGTTATGGTGGATGAAAGGCTGGATGTGAGTAAACAGTGTGCCCTTGTAACCAAGAAGGCTAACGGCATACTAGGGTGCATTAGGAGGAGCATTTGGAGCAGATCCAGAGAAGTAATTATTCCCCTCTATTCGGTACTGATGAGGCCACATCTGGAATATTGTGTCCAGTTTTGCCACCCCCCCACCCCCAGCCCCAATATAAAAAGGATGTGGATTTGCTGGAGCAGGTTCAGCAGAGGGCAACAAAAATGATTAAGGGGCTGGAGCACAAGATCTATGAGGACAGGCTGAGGGATTTGGGCTTGTTTAGTATACAGAGAAAAGACTGAGGGGTGATTTAATAGCAGCCTTCAACTTCCTGAAGGGGAGCTCTAAACAGGAGGGTGAGAAACTGTTCTCAGTGGTGTCAGAAGGCAGAACAAGGAGCAATGGTCTGAAGTTAAAGAGGGAGAGGTGTGGGCTAGATTTTAGGAAAAACTACTTCACCAGGAGGGTGGGGAAGCACTGGAATGCATTGCCTAGAGAGCTGGTGGGTTCTCCATCCCTCAATGTTTTTAAGTCCGGGCTTGACAAGGTCCTGGGTGGGATGGCAGCATGGGGAGGTAGGGGCATGGCTAGGGTGAGGCCCCCATGGCCTCCCCAGGGTCAGCACATGGGGGGCAGGGGACACAGCCTCCTCCCAACCGACCTTGGCCAGCAATATGCAGGCCAGCTGTATGAGGCCGCCTAGGAGCAGGTGGGTTAGGACCTGGGCAGCAATGTCAGGCTCATGGGGGCAGTTCACTACAGGGGGAAGAGGGTACTGAGGTGGGGGGAGATCTGAGGTGGGGAAGGTGACAAAACCTAAAACCAATAGGAAGAAGGGGCTTTCAAAGTCAGGGGGTCCTTTTGAAAGGCCCCCGACTACACGGGTGGTGTGAGATTCGAAAGTGGCGCTTTTGAATTGCGCGTGGTGCCATTATGCTAACAAGGCACTGCATATTCATGCCAGTGCTTCATCAGCATCTTCCCAACTCACTCATTACCATGTCCCTTCCAAAAGGAAGGGGCTAGTGTAGACATCGCCCTTGTGTGTATGTGTGTTATTTCGAAATAAGCTATTTCAGAATAGCTATTCTGGAATGGATGATTTCAAAATAACGCTCCAATGTAGATGTAGCCCAGGCATACTGGCATGGATCAACAAACACTATTTGCAATATATTCCAGTCTCAGGTGTAGGGTGCATGTGGAATACAGATAGGGACCACAAAGCTTTGAGCACTTCAGTTACTGGTAAGAAACCTTCTTATTTCATGTGCAATGCCTTGTCATGTTTAATTCTTTAAGGGGTAAGCTACTTCTCAGATTTCTATAAAGCCACACTCACACTTGTTTCAGTCTTATTCAGCAACCCTTCCCTTTCATCTCCCTCACACACACAAGACACATGGGTTATACCTAAATTTTCCATACTGCTTCTCCCACCACATGCCTGAACAATGATGTGGCATTTTCTCTGACAATATAGCTGTCAAATTAATCACCATCATTGTTCAAACTGTTTACATTGTTCTGCACAGTTCTCTGGGGTTTCAACGAGAAGAGACAACAAGAAGTCCTGTGGCACTTTATAGACTAACAGATGAGAAGAAACTTATTTTGTCTGGCTTTTACTCAGTCTCGTATCAAACTGTATTTAGGAGACAGCCACGTGGAGGGTTTCTGTTATTATTTATTACCTGAGGTACACAACAAGTAAAATAACATAATCTCCACTAGAGAGAACTCTGATATTAACATAATTACTTCATTATCGTACGAGCTATTCATGGAGTGAGGCACTATTCAGTATGAGAAAGAGCTGCAGAATATAGCCACATGTTTATATACCCTCCAGAATAAATGACTGTGGCATGTTCTATCTGTGCCTGTCTTTGAAGACCACTGATTCTTTTGTACCAAGAAAACCATCTTACACCTTTCTGGCAGTGAACGAATTGTTCTATGTAGTGTTCCCTGTAAGCTAAGTCCTTGAGTGGCTGCCTGGGAGAGATTCAGGTGCCACCTAGCTGATTAGCAGAGCACCCACAGCCACCCACAGCGGGCAGCATGTGTTCCTGTGGATGGTGCACATCTACATATGCCTTGGTGCATGTAACAATATTTATTCCATCCATGGAAGGTCAAAATTAGACGAAACACTGGTGCTATGTCCTGAAAATAAGCTCTCCTGCCAAGAAGTATTTGCAGCTTTTCTTAATGCAGATAATGAATGCAAATTCTCTCCCATAGTTCAGCAATTTCAAATTTGTTAGAACAAGTTCGGTCCTGGTGTAATTCCACTAAAGCAGAAGCAATTAAATCAGGAAGAATTTGCCCCGCTCTGCTTTGGTTGGTTCTACAGAACAATATGCGCAATACGTATAGATCGGGGTGGCCAATGGGTGCTTCTCAAGCTGCATGTGGCTCTTTGGGCCATTAAATGTGGCTCCTCCTCAGAGCCGTGCCCTGGGAGTGCTGTCCACCACTCTGTCACAAGCCCCACCACTTGGAGGGAGAAGCATGTGGTGAAGGTGGCAGCGGTGGCTCTGGGGCAACAGTGGTGGTGATGGCCCTGGGGTGGTGGCAGCAGGAACAGTGGTTCTGGTGAGTCTCCAGCACTGAGTTAGAGTGAGAAAGGGTGGGGTGGATGTGGGGGGTACCTGGTTCTGGTACAGAGAGTGGGCATCGAGTTAGAGCAGTGGGGCTGGGGTGCCTGGCTCTGGGGAAGGAGAAGGATATTGGGTTAGAGCTGGGGGTGCCTGGGTCTGGAAGAGGAGGAGGGCTTTGAGACACATATTATCTAACTAGCTAGCTAGCTTGATGATAGATAGATAGATAGATAGATAGATGTGGCTGTATGCACTCTAGCCACATGGCTCTTTGCACTCTATCTGTGGCTCTTCATCCCTAACTGGCTGGCCACCCCTGTTATAGATTGATAGCCCATAGGGTCTGGTATCCTGCAACCCTTATGTGGGATAATTCGGAGGAGTACACTGATAGGCAGTAAGCTACGGAATACTATCGTTGCAGTATTGGGTGAGGAACAGGGGCAAAGAGTGTCTACTTGACCCCAGTGAGGTATAGATTTTAGCTATAATCATTCAGCTGTCCTAATTCTACAAAATGGTTTAATGTAGAAGAATAGAAGGGGAAAAAAAAACTCCTGAAGCATGAACAATATGTGCAGGGACAGCTATTGATTGAGAGGAGCTAAGCTTTTTCCACTTTATTTTCCCATTACTGTTGTTGTATCTAGTTGTATGCTATTGAACATTGATTTCTTTGTTCAAAATGTTCAAAACTGAGTTCTGCAAATTACCTTTCTCCCAAACGTTTTGGGGAGGAAACAGAACCTGAACCAGAATCAACAGCTCTCTGAGATCACGTGCACTTCTACAGTTTGATGAGGTTCCAGCTATATAGGGTATGATAAACCCGAATGTAGGACTCGCTTTGGTCTAAAAAGCAAAATTCTAGCATGTCTGCTTTGTCCCACTACACACTGGTCTATGAAGCTGTAGCTTCTGGATCAATAAAAGTTTGCTGTTCTTTCAAAAGGAGTGTTAATTCACTGCAGCACCTTATTTCCCCCTTCATCCTACCTTCACCAGTTTCTACATGTTGATTCTGTCTTGTCCAGCACCCTTGACTGGTGCCGGATGAGAGAATTTGCTGGACAATGGCAGGTCAATATTGTCTAGCACACTACTAACACTTCTGCTGCTTACTGGGCTCTTAGAACACATTTAGGGGTAAATTAGAGCTAAAGAGCAGCACAGAACGCTGAGAGCCAGGACTGGTGGCTGTAAACAAACTTTATGGGACCCTGGGAAACTTGGCCACGCCCATTGTAAATCATCATCTGGCTAACTAAAATCACGCTGGATTACGGAGTTTGCCAGAGGAGAGAGTTCTGGATTAGAGAAGTTTGACTTGTACTTGCTAATTATTGATGTACCAAAATGCCTGCTTAATCTATAGCCTCATATTCAGGCTATGACCTTTTTCAGCCCCTTCTCATCTGAAATAAGACATAGGGGAGTCAGAATATCACAAGCCTTTCTTCAACCTTAAATAGACAAATGTTTTTGGCTATTTCATTGACAATCAAATATACTGTGCACCCCTAATCTGTACAATGGCAGCAAACCAATTCTCTTACATTTTGCTCACTTTTCTTTTTTTTTTTAAAAAAAAGGCTGTGTCTACACTAGCCCAAAACGTCGAAATGGCCATGCAAATGACCATTTCGATGTTTACTAATGAAGCGCTGAAATACACATTCAGCGCCTCATTAGAATGCTGACAGCTGCAACACTTCAAAATTGATTGGGCTCGCTGCCGCACGGCTCGTCCAGATGGGGCTCCTTCTTGAAAGGACCCCAGCAACTTTGAAATCCTGCTGATAGGAATAAGGGGATTTTGAAATTGGTGAGGTCCTTTCAAAAAGGAGCCCCTTCTGGATGAGCCACACAGTGGCGAGCCGTGTCAATTTCGAAGTGCCATGGCTGCCAGCATTCTAATGAGGTACTGAATATGTATCTCAGCGCTTCATTAGTAAACTTCAAAATGGCCATTTGCATGGCCATTTCGAAATTTTGGGCTAGTGTAGACATAGCCAAAAAGATTTGAAATTGTGAGAGATTTCTTCAGTACTGACCTATGGCTTCTGTTTTGTGTCGCTAATGCAGTGGTTCCCAACCTTTTCAAGAACATGGCATGCTTCAAGGAGACAAATAATTCAACAACACACCCACTTTTTTCAACTGAATCAATTGCTCATAAATATCACATTTACTTACATTTACGATGGTTACATTCTTACTAGAGAGATTTACCGCATAGTAATGCATGCAACAAGCTAAACAAGGATCAAATAAATTCATGCTAAAGAGCCACCGTGGGGGCAGGGAAAGGAGAAAATTAACAAACCCTGCAGCTGCTGGGATTCAGGCAGCCTTCCTGGTTGAGCTCCAGCTAGCACAGGGTCATCAATTCAGCCCTTCCCCTGCCTTTCCCCCACCCAACACACACACACACACACATATATTCTGGCTCTGCAAAGAGTCACATCAAGAAGAAATTGAAGAAATTTCCCAGCACACTTGAACAGTTCTTATGGCACACCAGTGTGCCACAGCACACGAGTTGAAAACTGCTGCTCTAATCTACATCATTATTTTATATTTGAAATTGGTTTCAAACTTAACATGTAAAATTACATATGGGTTGTCCTCAGGTCTGTGTATGAACATGAAAGAGTATGATGGTTAACTCTTTACTGTCAAACTATTCACTAACGTCAATTTAAAGTATTAATATATATGCTCTGGACTGCATGGAACATTCCCAATAATATCTATTGCAATTCAATATAAATTGATACTACTGTAAAATATTTCATAAAGTCTTTTTTTCAGCTCCCTGTTAATTTGACATGATCATCTAGCTTCCATGTTAAATAAGAAAAACAAAAGTGTGCTGCATAATTCTAATATATTTCCTTGTCATTTAAAAACTGAGTTGAAGATGTTCTTTGAGCAGCACAAACCTGATAACCTGTATGCATTTGTCACATATAGGCAGACATCTAACCACAGAAAATCAGGTCAGATATTCACAGCAAATTTATTTAGCCCATAAGACCACATATTTACCCTTTCAAAGCAGTATCTGACTGTTTAGCATTATGCAGATGAAATGTGTGAATTTTATCATTTAAGCATGCTTCAGCATTATTATAAAAAATATCTGAAAGAGTAAGTGTTGAATTATTGCATGAGAAAGGCAACATAAATTTATGTTGCTCATTGTGCATTGTCCAACAGAAAGTCAAATATGACAAATACCTGTTTGCTTATATGTCTTTTCATCTGTTCGGTCAACAGGCAACCTGAAATAAATATTCTGGGAGAATGCAGAACTGGGATGTTGCTTCTGAAACAATAGTTCAGTACATTGAAAAAGCTCTCTCCTAATAAATGACAACCAAACAATAACTAAAGTAAACTAAACCCTTTTTTTGTGCATATCTAAGTCCCTCTTTTCCTTTCTCTACTTTTCTCAGGCTGCATCTACACTACAAGAGAAAATCGAATTTCAATGTGTTAGCTCAATATTAAAACATCACTGTCTTCACAGTTAATACTACTATCTCAATTTATTGAGCCATAATCCCGATTACAAAATACCAATAATACAGGACAGGTATAGAATCAAATTTGAATTTCAAATCTTAAATCAAGACTACTGTGGAAGCGCCATGTCCTTCATTTAAATTTATTAGCCTCCAGGAGTGTCCCTTATGTATGCCACAAAGCTATGTGGTGACCTTCCATGTATGGCCACTTCGTTGTGCTCTGCTCCCCACCCAGGTGTGCAGGAAGAAGGTCAAAGGAAGCCCACAAAGTTTTGATTGAATTTGAAGTTAAATTAGAATTTGAATTGGAATTCAGCAGCCCAGCCCTGCAAATATAAAGGGCATCTGTTATGAAAAATTACCTTTGGTCATCACATCACACCACATCAGTAGCCATCACACTGCACTGGTTGCAATTATCAGTAGCCCTGTACTGCAGTCATGAACACTCAGGGGAGTGATCTGCCTAGCACTTCTCAGGCTTGCAAGAGAGCCCTAGCTTGGACCCACCAGGAGATTCTAGAATTTACTGCAATTTGAGGAGACCAATAGTCGACAAAGAGACTTCAGGTGGCCAAGAAAAACATGGCAATCTATGATCAGATGTCTTATGAGATGACTGCCTGAGGTTACTCCTAGGACTCTATGCAGTGCTGAGTGAAGGTGAAAGAACTCCGGCAGGCCTATCAAAAAGTCTGTGAAGCCAATCAGCAGTCGGGTGGCTCCATGGATCAGCCGCTATTATCAACAGCTGCACACGCTTATGGGGAGCAACCCCACCACTGAGCTGAATCTGAATTATGACACTTTTGGAGGCCCTGGTATGGAGTTTGAGGTGACCTCAGAGGAGCTGGGTGGCCCAGAGGAAGAAGGCAACAGAGAGGAGGAAGGGGGCAATGAGCAGGGGACAGAAGAAGTTGTGCCAGACAGCCCAGAGCTCTTCACCATAGACGTGGACCCAGTCCCCTCCACCCAGTGCGTCCCTCCACGGCAGGCCCCTCCATGCCAGTCACCTCCACACCAGTCCCTGAGTTCCCTGGAGCAAGCAGTTTGGGTGAATCTTTATTCTGCATGCTAGAAGCAAGTTGGGGCAGTGGGGTATAGGTATAGGGATTTGCATAGGTACAGGTTTGCTAGATGTGCTTCTGTGGCCCTCAGAACATGTTAATGTTTCTTGGGATGAAGCGCTTCTCCTTTTTGGAGGTCTCCTCAAAGGCCTCATCCAGGCACTCTTATATTTTTTTCACAAGGTTCTTAGGCAGGCTTGACTTGTTGCAGTTTCCATGGTAGCGCACCTTGCCACTCCACGCAACAAGATAGCGATCTGGTGTCGTAGCACCACACAGCATTTTAGCAAATGTTCCAGGCTTTTGGTCACACAGCAGGAGTAGCTGTTCTTTCTCCATATCTGTTAGTTTTAGGTGGGTGATGTCTTCTTTGGCAAGCTGCAGAAGCATGGGAATTTGCATCTTTTATTTTTTTACATGCTTCCTGCCCCTTTACATTTGCCTGCAGTAGCCAGCAGATGCTCTGTTCATCACCCCACAACACAGTTTGCAGGCTCAGTAGGGCTCCCCCCAGCATTTCTTTTCATTTCTCAGGATGCTGGGCATTTCCCCTCCCATGTGCCTTTACATCCAGTCTTTCTTTGGATTATTTATTTTTCTTCACATTTCTTTCATTGTACAGTGAACACTGCCACACAGCTGTCCATGCAGCTGTAACTGAACCTTTCCCCACCATCCCTCCACGAGGCCTGATCATTAGGGAGGATTGCTCCAGGAATGGCCAAAATATTGTTTCCCTGCCACAGGATACCCCCAGAACACCCCCAGGACACCTGGCCAGGATATCTGGCAGCTTCCCCTGCTTTACAGCCCTCCCGTTTTCCTGAAAAGCAGACAATTGCTTATAGCTTACCATGTCCACAAAGAAATGTGCTGGATAAGTGATGGCAAGTGATGTACTGTGAAATGCATGCTTACTGTCCCATCCTTAATAAGCCATGAGTGTCCTTCAAAAGTAGTGTCACTGATAGTAGATGCAGACACCCATTCACTGCACTTCAAAGCACATTATGTGAACTGTATCTTAATTTTGACCTTAATTTTCCCGAGCCAGTGCCCATCATAGCAGACAAGAACCGAAGATGAGAGAAAAGCAAACAAGATCTTATCCTGCAGCATATGAAATAGACTGAGGCAGAGCACACCAACCTGACAAAGGATGCTGCTCAGTGGCGTCATAGTACAGCTGAGTAGCATCACAGCCAAGCAGAATTTCACCAGCGAATGTTTGACCTCCAGCAACTGCAAGTGGTAAAGCTGAGTGAGGCCACCGCAAAGCTCATAATGGCAGTTACAGAGCAAACAGTGGTTCTGCGCTCCCTGCTAGAGCTGCAGAGGCACTCCCAACCTGTCAGTACAGCAGCTGACACCTGCTGGCTGGAGTCCCCTGAGCAGAGGTCACCCACCCCCCATCCCCACGGTCCACTTTGAGAAGCCTGCTGCTCCAGCCCCAAGTGTCACTGAAAAAGGCTATTCAAGCACCCTTGAGAAGGTTTCTTTTCCCTGCAACTTAAACTTCTCCTCCCCCCAAAATAAAATGATTCATTTGAGCTCGGTGTGATTTCATGGCATGCAAGATTGGAGGGGAACACAAATCAAACCAGGAGGATTGTGGGGGGGCTGAAGGCACACCTGCCCACTGATACTTCATGGTCTGCAGCAGACATGTGGCTAAGGGATGCATGGCTAAGGGAACTGGGTGGGTTGGGGCGGGGCTGAAGGCACAGCTGGCCACTGATACTTCCTGGTCTGCAGCAGACTCGTGGCTGAGGGAACTGGGTGGGTTGGGGGTAGTGAAGGCTGGCCACTGATACTCCCTGGTTTGTAGCAGACATGCAGCTGTGGGGACTGGGCAGTAGCAGGAAAACTGAAGGTACAGCTACCTGCCACATGCATTGTACTTACTGCAACTTAACCCCCTCCCACCAAGTAAAAGCATTCATTCATTGAGACATGGTATGATTCATTGGCATTATTTCAGAGAAATACATGGGTAGCATGTGTGTTACAGATCATTCATTAAGCTATTTTTTAAAGCATCCCTTATTGCTGCTGCCTTAGCCTGGCTACTGGTGGATGATTGTGAAGGTGGCTGCGAGTAAGCCCTGCCTATGGCCTCCACTTTGGAATTCCAGATTGACAGAGAAGCCTCCCACCAGGATTCACAAATGTTAAGCAGAATAGCACATGCTGTAATCACAGTGGGGACATTACCTTCAGAAAGGTCCAAACGTGTCAATAAACATATGAACCTCACTTTTAAATGGCCAAAGGTGCATTCCACCATCATTCTGCACCTACTGAGTCTGTGATTAAAGTTTTCCTTTCTGGGGTCCAGGGCGCCTGCGCAGGGCTTCATAAGGCAAGGGAGCAGCAGGTAAACAGGGTTGCCCAATATAACAATAGGCCCAACATAATAATCAAGGAAAAAAGTCACATCCAGGAGCTTTCTGCCCAGTTAAGAATTTTGGATGATGCGCGCATCATGAACCCTCTCTGACCAGCCAACACTGATGTCGGTAAAAAGACCTTTGTGATCTTCCCTGCAACACCCTGGAGAAGTACCACTTTCAGTTTATATACTCCAAGGCCAGGTTGGCCAGGCCTGTGATGGGGACATGCACGCCATCTATAGCCCCACTGCAGTTAGAAAACCCCTGGGCAGCAAAACCATCCACTAGTGCCTATACATATCTCAGGGTCACAGACTGACAGATTGCATGGGCCACCTCCATCACCATGGACCTCACTGTAGATCTGCCCACCCTGAACTGATTTGCCACTAACTGGTAACTGTGGGACATTGCAAACTTCAACAGTGCAATTGCCACTCACTTCTGAACCATTAAGCTGGCCTCATTTTGGTGTTGCTGTGCTTCAGGGCAGGCACCAGCACATCACAAAGTTCCATAAAAGTGGACTTGTGCATGCAAAAGTTCTACATCCACTACTGGTCGTCCCAGGACTCCGAGACGATGTGGTCCCACCTGTGTGTGCTGTTTTTACAAGTCCAAAACCACCACTCCATTGTCAGCAATGCATTCGTAGCAGTCAGCATTTGTGAGTTCTTAGACTGCAGTTGGGAGATTTGCTCTTTTAAAACATCGTCTTCAGCAGCAGCAGCAGCAGCAGCAGCAGCAGCGTTATGAGACCAAACCATCACTGAGCTCTGCAACTGAAGGAAAAATTGCGCAACAGCCAGTGTGGTTGCTGAAATGTGTGCTATGAGTTGAAGTATTTGGGGAGCTATACTTGCGTTGGAATGCTGCAGCAGGAA
Source organism: Carettochelys insculpta (assembly GCF_033958435.1). Lineage (NCBI taxonomy): Eukaryota > Metazoa > Chordata > Testudines > Carettochelyidae > Carettochelys > Carettochelys insculpta. Next base: position 156,297,270 of record NC_134138.1, on the reverse strand, counting down.
ATGGCGCGATCTCCAGTTCGTTTTTTGTGCAGTTATTCATGCTCTGAATTCTGGGACAGTGCTTGGAATTCTGGGATTCAAACATGAAACACCACAAGCAACCAGGGCTAAGACACTGTGGGATAGGTATGCACAATGCGCTGCTCATGCTGTCAAACTTGCATGGGGATGGGGACATGGAGACTCAACATGAAGAAAAGGTGGATTGAATTTCAAGAACCTCTGTAGACAGTTAATTTGAATTCATAATATCGAGGTTAAATAATCAAATTTATTAAAAATTAAATTTATCTTGTAATGTAGATGCAGCCTCAGTGTCACTAATTACGAGAGTTGAAATGTCGGTGCAAACCAGCTTTCTGACTTTCTAGAGGCACATGAAACAGTTCCAAGAACACTAAAGAAAACTGTTAACACCATATTTTATGGCACTTGATCTTTATCAGAAGCCCCTCATGCTTCCATTCATTTACTCTGAGGCTTGGTCTACACTAGGCAGGCAAGTCAATCACAGATATGCAATTCTACCTATGGCAATTGTGTAGCTAGAATTGACTTATCTGCAATCAACGTACCTGGCCATCCTCACTGATTCCTCGTGATAGTGAGGTGCACAGGGATCGACTGTCAACCTCAGATAGTTTAATTTCACCCATCTATACCAGAAGAATGAAATTGAACTCCAGAAGATCAACCCTTAACGGGTCAATTTTCCCCATAATATAGACAAGCCCGGAGTCTCAGAGGATCAGCCATGTTACACGGTAGCATCACAAAAAGCAAGCAGTCCTGTAACACCTTAAAGATAAGCAAATGTATTTATTAGGTAATGAGCTTTTATGGGTGGAGCTTACCCATGAAAACCATTACACAATAAATAAATGTGTTAGTCTTTAAAGTGCTATTGGACTGTTTGTTTCTGATGTAACTCTGATGTAGCTAGTAGAAGAAAACCCTGATTCAGAATATCAGGGGCACAGCAATTCTTTCACAAGTTCAGACAAAAAATGGGTGGAGTCTTGGGGGGTTACTTCATGGATAGCAATTTATCTTGCTTTTGGCATTTTGTTGAGCTGTGTCTTAAACTGCAGGAGAGGTTGCACTGTGATCTAGGATTTTACATCTAATGCATTGTGTTGCAGACTAGCCATTAATTAATTCTAGTGCAGTGAGGCCATACAATTTACTGTGGAAAATGATTAACAAATGAATTTGTTAGATTAAACCAAATATTTTTGAAATAGATTTCAATGTATGGGAAAAGTGCTTTCATTTATAAAAACTCAGCAAAATATAAAGCATGTGCTTAAACAAACTTTTCTGTAGGCTGATTGTAAACCTTTCCTTTTATCTTAGATAAGGTAGGACAAAGGGAGAAATTCAGATGAATTCAGAACATAACTGGTTCAGGGTCCAGGACTGGAAATGCTCTCTACTGGTCAGGCATCTGACTCACTATTTGTTGCACTTCCACAGCTCCTATTTTCTTAAATTGAAATTTTAGGTGGGATAGACATTCCAAATCAGGTGCAGGTTGGTTTCTTCCAGGTCTCTCAATTCCAGTAAAACTTTACTAATCCATGAAAGACTACTACTCACGAATGACTCTCTGAAGTTAACAAATGATGTGGTCATGCCTTTGACACAGACAGCAAAACCCTGTTTTCAACTGCAAATATCTACAGAAAATGTTTTAAAAGTAAAAATTATTCGACCAAGTTCGTGTCCCTGATATTCTTGTAATTTTTCCAGTTTGAATTAGGAGCAAAAGAAAAAAAAAAAAAGAAACCATTGCAAAGATTTGCAGAACTGTTTAAATTTTCATCAAACTGCTAAAAAGAAACCTGCATTTCATTTGAATGTGAGTACTGTGCATACTGTCATCTCTAATGGAAAAGTCAGGTCATTTACTCAGGTAAGATGCACTTACTGTTGAAAAAAACATGATACTTTGTCTCTTTTTATTACATATTATTCTGATAATGCTAAATAATTAAGCTATTTAGAACCTAGGAACCTGTGACATTACCAAAATAAACAGAGATGGTAATAGGAAAGGATTTGGAATACTTTTGCTTAGATTTTTATGGCCCCAAAAGATTTCACAAAAGATGTTAATGTTAAAAAGACATCAAAAAATCATTTTCAAAGATTCATTTCATGAAATGTGGGAATGGTTTGTATTGAAAGTACACTATGGTGGTGGAAGAAAAACACATAATTTCATTACACAGAAACATGTATTTCCAGGTTGTTTTGCAGCCAAAGAAACTGAAAAGTTTTTTTTTCCTACTGTACACATCTACAATAGTATTACAGAAAATCAGACTTTGCAATTTACGTACAGAAATTTTGTGTTATCACAGAATCAAAGAAGACAGAGATGAAAAAGACTGATAAGGTAATCCAGCCCACTGCCCTCCTAGTTTAGGATGGCTTGTTCCCTATGACACATTTTCTAGTCCTTTGTTCATCTAATTTTAAATATCCCAAGACAGGCAGCCTACTTCCTTTGGGAAGCTGTTCCATGCTCTAAAGAATCTCACTATCAGCTTATTTTTAAAACTTTTCTGTTTTGTTTTTCTTACTTTCATCCCATTACTTCTAATTATATCACATTTAATAGTGTCAAAATCCTTCAAATGTCATACGCTAATAAAAGATTTCTCCCCTTCTCCCACCCCTTTCCCAGCCATCTCTCAACTAAATTATATACATTTATAGCTTTGTTTTACTTTTCATTTAAAAATCAATTTCACTTCTTTCACCCTCAACCTGTTAATTGTTGCTGCTCTTCTCTGAGCTGCTCCAGTATCTTTTTGGTAATGTGAAATCCAGATTTTAATAAAATATCACAATTATGTTCACCAAAGTAAGACAGAAAACAAATAGTTGGAATAAAAAGTACATTGTCAACATGGCAAAAGGTCAAATATGCTATTCATTGATGAGGATGTTGTCTATGGATACTTGTGACTGGGAGAACCTCTAACCACCACCTTTGATTTGGATCCTTGTCCTTCCACACTCCTGAAGGCCAGTGGAAAAAAATGGGCTTTCAACAAGTGGAGATTGTCAGTGTTTTGCCTTCGAGAAGGACAGGGTGCTCTAAGAGAAACATGTTTAGCCTCTGCTCTAAAACCCATTACACATTCAGGCTAATTATTGAATAGTGTTCCATTTTCAGGTAAATTATGGAGAAGATTGTGATGAGACAAATTTCACGGGATCTGGATACCTCCTCTTTCCTTGATATTTGGCAATTAGGATTTTGGTCCAGGTATGGCAAAGAGATTACTCCCATTGCATTGATTGTAGACCATCTCCAAGTTATCGATAAAGAACAAGGATATTTTTTTTTAAAGTACCTAAGTGACCGAGGAGCCAGAATTTAATTTTTAAATGTGACATGAGCACTTAAAGCCAGATACTTAAAGATATTTGAATTTCTGTAGGTGCAGGTAAAAGTCTAGTGGGGTTTTTTAAAGTAGCTAAGCACTGAACTCCTGTTGAAGTTGCAGATAAGACTTTGGCTCCTAAGGAAAACTTTTCAAATATTTTTAATTAAGGGTTTTCTCTTTCTCAAACAGCCAAAGAAGAAGTGTTTTAATTTCAACAAATTTCCTTATACCCAAGGCAGAATTTCTGCTTATAGAGAGAGCCTGCCCAACTCAGAACAATATCTGTGGCTTGGGCAATCATGCTTGATGTAAGCAAATAAAAAAAAAAGTTCAACTTACTGGGCTAAGCAAGGTGATTCAACCAGGGTTTCACCACACTCTAGGTGGAGGGTACTGGGTATCTTGCATTAAGGTGGCAGCTCTCATGCATGAAAATTTTTGGAAGGTCTCATTTTTGTTCTGAAATCTGAGAACAAAACAAGATTTTGAAACCTCAACAACGTTCATGAAATGGAATTGCTGTTTTCCAGCCAGACCTGCACCTAAGTCATTTAAGTTATTTTAAAATATTTACATTTTGAAATATTAAGTCTTTCAGATGCCTTTGCTACCATAGATCAGAGGTCAGCAACCCGTGGCACAGGTGCCAAGCACAGCACACGAGGGCTGTTTCTACACATGCCCCTTTCGCAGAAAGTGGAATACTAATAAATGGCCAGAAATATGCTAAAACAATGTGTAGAAGCGCGGCCCCCTGCGGGTCTTCCAGAAGGAAGTCCTCCTTCTGGAGGCCCCTTCTTCCCAAAAGGCCAAAGGGAAGAAGGAGCCTCCGGAAGGAGGACTTCCTTCCGGAAGACTGCCCCCGGGGGCCATGCTTCTATGCATTGTTTTGGAGTCCAGAAAAGCGTCTTCCAGACTCCAAATCATGTGACCTTATGCTAATAAAGGGCAGGAAATTTGCATCCGCATCTCATTAGCATATTTCAGGCCTTTTATTCGCACGCCACTTTTCTGAGAAAATGGCATGTGTAGAAACAGCCAAGTTGATTTTCCTCAATTGGAAAAAAAGACATTTGCAGTCCTGAAAGTCTTGTGTTTCTTCCAAGAATTTTTGTGCAGTCAACTGGAGAACTTTCTGCAGTATTTTAAAAAACTGTAACAGACCCCAAATAACAGAGGGCTATAAGCGTCTTGTTTGAAAGAGATGGAGCAAATATAATGAAATGTTGGCTAGTCTCAAAAGCTGTGTGTGTCCTGTTCTTTTAGTTATTATTGACAAAACCCTCAGAGGATCAGAAATCCAGAATTAAGGGACAGCCTGAAGAACATTGTTTATTAACAGAACACACTGGAGAAGAAACAGTGAATATTATGCAAATGTTGAGTTCAATCAGAGAAGTGGGGCTGTCTGAGGTAACACCTTTGGCATCTAAAGGAAGGAAAGATCAGGCCACATAAATAAGATGAATTGCTGGAGCTGGGATAAGATAGGCTATGGTCATTTGTGCCACTGTTCAGGCAACTGCACTGGTACTCCCCCTATATAGTGCAGCAAGGGCACCCATTCTAGGCTTACAGCTCCCCAGCTATTGTCTCCTGTGGGTGAACACCTGCATTTCCCTCCCTTCTCACCAGGGCATTTCCAAGCTGAACACTTCCCTTCCTACACTGGGACCTCCCCACACTGCCTACATAGGCATGTTTTGCCATCGCTTCAGAGATTGTTAACAGTGTAAATTACCACGGTTAATCTATCACACATTTCTTACTAAGCAAGCTTATTTTAAGCATATTTTATTCTTTAAGTAAAACCATTAGAGAGGAAATATATCAAAAACAAATAAAAGAGACAACACTCATGCTAATAAGCTTACCATAGATCATTCTAAATCCAACCTGACTGCCGGTTGGTGAATAATCCTTCAAACCCCACAAGGATTTTCCTGTGGTTTCAATTCACAGGTCCCATTCCTCAGAAAGAGAACTCAAATTTTATGGGATGCCAGTGGGCTAAATACCTTCTGACCCTTCCCAGAAGACTGGGGGACCCCCTTGGAGCAGAGATCCTGCCCATTTGCTGGATCAGAAAGAAGGCCACGCATATGAATTTACCTGAAATTCTTTCTTTGTCCTTGGAAACTCTTTCTGGTCCTTGGAAAATCCAGTTTGAACTAGTATATATGAACTTCTCCAGGGTATGGACTCCAAAGACGTTAAACTTAATTCAGAGAGGTTTCTCCAGGAGACTGCTGTATGTGTTAAGACTTGAACTTAACATGCACCATAATGAAGAAAGGAATGCAGTGAAAGGAAGTAATTTTCATCTCAGAGTTTGAAACTGCAAACCAGACATTTAAATATTATATCAGGTAAAATATTTTATTTTTAATTGCAAATATTTTCAACATTTTAAAATGGTTTGCATCTCAGAATTTGAAGAGAAACCATTTTCAAATATTTCCAAAAATATTGAAACTTGGTATGTTACAGAAATGGTCATAAAATGTATTTTACTGAAAGCTTATGTACTTCTATATGAAAAATATTAATGATTATTGTGACAGTTTTGACATATTTTTGATAAAACTAAAGATTACTAAAATGTCACCGTTTATAAAAAAAGTTTTTCACAATTTTTGTAATTTTTAAAAAGAAGCTTTTTTTTCCAGCTAAAAGTTAAAATAGCTAATATTCTAGAGAGTAGTAAGGAGAGGGGTTACAAAAATGGTGTCCGTGCATAGCTAGGTGTGTTAAGAATTTAGACTTCTTCACAGAAATGTTTGTAATACAGAAGAGTCAGTATTCACCTGCAATGTTCCCACTGATATTTTCTATCCTCGTGCACAATAAATGTGCATGTTCACCAAAGCATCTTCAAACATGCACCACCAGTAAGGTCACCAGACATTTTATTTTTAAAGGGGCAGTCCTGTATTTATGCCCCCCTGCAAGCGTCCTTTTTCTTAAAAGGAGGAAACTGTCCCATATTTTCTGTCTCACACTCCCCTCTTCCTCACCCCACCAGTCAGTGCTGGTGGGCTCTGCTTCTGGCCAGATCCCTGCTCATCAGCCACCTGCCCATAAACAGCAATTGAGGTGGCCGATGATGGGAGTAGATGAGCAAGGCTGGTGGTGCGGCAAAGGTGTAGCGTGTGGGGCCGGCCACTCCCCTCACTGGCCAATGTGTGCTGGCTCTCAGCCAGAAAGGCCCCTTCCTCCATCCCATTTCTGGCCAGCACTGGCTGTGCTGCAGTTGCTGGTGAGTGCAGGCAGGAGCCAGGTGGTGGCTGATTATGTTATGCCTCTGGTGCCCACTCTTTGGCCCTTAATCTGTTCCTGGTCTCTCTCTGTCCTCTCCCTGCTTTGCCCCACTCCAGCCCTGCTGCTCCCCCATATCCTGCTGCTGGCATATGTCCCATTCCCACCACTGTCCAATGAATCGGACCTAGGTTGGAGCATGCAGCTCACCACTAGCCAGGATGACCAGCTCTTTTCTTCCCCCATCGCCTCTGGCTGAGCCGGTACCCCAGGAAAGCCCAAAACCTTCTGGCCCAGGATGCTGGGCTAGAAGAACCAAGCCTGGCGTACGCCAAAGCCTTGCACAGCACTGTCATAAGGAATTCTCTCTGCCCCTCAGCTAAGGTCTGGAGTGGTGAATTCCAGAAATGTTGGTCTAACTGCCCGGAATGCAACCTGTTCTTGCACAGGCATATGGTGCTCTGAGGATGCAAGAAGAAGCCTGTAGTGTGGCCTGCTCAAGGGCACATCACACTATCAGTCACTGTCGGCAACTACTGCTAGGGGTCCTTACTCCCCCAGGTTTCTCCTCACTACTGGTCAGCAGAGCCGTCCCATCCATTGGGCAAGGTGGGAGCCCACCCCAAGCCCCGCACTTTGTGGGAATTCTGTGGCAGCTGCCCCAGCTGTGCTATGGACAGAAGCGGGAAAAATTACCTGGGACCAGGCGCAGCAAGAGTTGGCAGCAGCGGCAAAGTTGTTTCTCCTCACTGTCACTACCCCCAACCCACACTCACCACCTGGTGCCAACAGCAGCCTGCTTCACTTTGCTCTGCTGCACTGAGGCCTCCCTGCCTGCTGAACCCCACTTTTTCCAGAGCAGTGGGAAGCCGTTATTGCCACTCCCCACCACACATGGAGAAGCAGGGGTGAGCAGGCCAGAAGAGCCCAGTGCAGCAGAGTGGAACAGGCTGCCGCTTCCACCACATGCTGAGTGCAATGGCAGGGAAAGGGTGAAAGAGATTATCCCCTGCTTCTGCCATGCCCTGTGCCAGGTAATCCCCAGGGCCCATGACCTGGGAGAAGGGCTAAGGAGGCCAGGTCAGGACTGAGAAGGAGAGGGGCTAGGAGGTGCCCACAGCATGGGGATGTTGTCTGAGGTCCCATGCCTGGGGCTCTGAGAAGGGGTTGCCCAGCAACCCCCACCACCAGGGCAACCCTGCTATTCAGATTGTTGGGGCAATGATGAATCCAGAGGGGGCTGATTTATCACATTAAGATTTCAGCTTTGTCAACTTGCGCTATGTTATTCACATAGCAGGCGTTGAGTAACTTTGATATATATCCCTCTTAGTGCAGATTTTCCCTCAAAGATAAAATCACATGGAGTGGAGGAGAGGTAAGCCCACAATCCAGCACCTGCCCCTTGCACTGAACCAGATGAACAGACAGAAGGTAACATGCTGACAGGAATTTTCCCTTTCCAAGTAGATATACTTTTTTTTAGAATATTTAAGTTAATTTTAAATAGTTTTAATGCTGAAGAAATCAGTCAGTTTAACCAGGCGAGATGATTAACTAAAAGGTAAAAAGGTACAAGAAATGGGAAGAAAAGCTTCAAAAGTTGTGTTATGAGGTTGTCTATCACTGTGTCAAGACTGGGAATCTCTCTTGAAACTTAGAATAAAAACTAGCTGGAACTGAATGTATGTTTTAACTTCCAGGTAAAAACATTAGTAACTCATATAAGAGAGAGAAAACTCAAGAGCAAATTAGTTACTGGTATTCAGTTTGTCATAACTTCCTCCATCTCCGGCTCTATGCTCATGTAAGATACGAAACTGGCAACATTTCACATTTTTATCTGAATAAAATATGACTTCTTTTAATTTTAATGTATGCCAATTACATTTCTCTGGTGAGACAGATTATGGCCCAAAACCAGACAGTGAGATTAGGCTGCTGCATGGTAATTGGCATAGAACATTTACAAAAAAATATAATAAGGCAAATGAAAGGGAGTCTACCTAGGAAAAACAGAAGTACTGTCAAACAGTACTGCCAAACCTCATCTTTCTCCAGATCTTGGCAAGATCTTCTTTATCATCAGCAGCAGAAGAAACTTCTCCCCCCAGCATGTTTCCTTATGACATAAGGAATGTATACATCTCTTCTGCCAAAATAGCAACGCATTTCATAGAAAAATAGGTCTCCCTGAAGAGTTTCTGAGGAAAGCAGGTGGGACACTTGCACAAGGCACCAGTGGAAGACTTCCGTCATCAAGTGGCCACTCCCAATACCATATTTCCTGTTGATATAGAACTTCGTCTTTTCACAGCAACTCAAAACAAGGTGCTCCAGGAGACAGCACATCCAGAAAAAGTCCAAGTGGGTCATCTGGAGTTCCAGAATATTTAAGGTGAGAAATATCTCCTCCAATGTCCAAAAACTGCAAACAGAACTAATTGAAAAGGGGCCCACTAAAATGATTTCGGGCAAGAGAAGATACCACAGAAAAGAACACCCAGTCCAACAAGTCCCTGGCTGAAACGAATGTAAGGAGTCCTCCATAGATTACAGAAGGCAGGAGAACAGAATTCCTGAAAATGATGAGGGTGAAAATAACTCCAGGAGACAAAAACAATGATGAGATCTATAGAACCTTAGAGACCAATGGATTTATTCAGGCACAAGCTTCCATAGGTAAAACATACTTCATCAGATGGAGTGGGTTTTTATCCAAGAAAGCTTGTGTCCTAATCAATCCATTAGTCTCCAAGGTACTAGAGGCCTTCTTGCTGTTTTTACAGACACAGACTAACATGACTATTGCTCAGATACTTTTCTCCAAGAGACAAATTCCAGTTGTAGGGAATGTGGCAGAAGGAATGCAGTGCTGCTGAAGGCTGGGAGGAATGAGTCTCCCAGAGGTCATCTGCATAAGAATGCAAAAGGTGTGCATGTGTGATACCTTTTCAGGCAAAGCCTAATGGGTAGCAAGTAAGCCATGAGATTTGGTCTATTGTAAACATGTAGTTGTAAAATCACAATTTAAGCTGACACTTAATGCGGGAGTTGTGAGATCTCACCAATGCTCTGGGTTGTTGTGGGGGACAGGGCAGTCGCCTTAGCTGTGTAAGACATTGATTACACAGGGCTCCCTGGTTTAAAGCATTGTGAGAGAAAGGGAAGGGGTATTGGTTGAGCCAGCTTGTTGAGTGCCTTGGCCCTGACTATGCCTTGGCCATATAGCTCTAAGCCTGGCTTGCCTAATCCTCCCCACCTGTTAAAAGATAGAGCTGGATACTAGGGTGTTTGTGAAACCCCACACTAGAGATACTGAGAGCTGAAATCACAGAGTGGCAGCTGAGGCCCCACAGAGCTGAAATCACTGGGTTCTGCCTTAGGGCAGTTCCAAGCAGTGGGGTTAGGACCGGCAGGTGGCCTGTAGGAGCGGTGGTAGATGACGGCAGGCGGCCGGTAGGAGCGGCAGCAATGGTAGACGACGGCAACCAGCGGGTGGCTGGTAGGAGCGGCGGCAGACGACAGCGACTGGCAGACGGCTGGTGACAGCAAGGGGAGGCTACAGACAAGTGGACAGCTAGTATTGCCCTGGTGATGTATCTGTGGGCTTTGAGTTTGGGACTGCACCACAGAGGGTACACCCTGTAACTGTGTGTGTGTGGAAAAGGGCCAAGAGCCCCAGCAAGAGACTGGGTTCTACTGCATATGGGGATGGTATCTGGGTAAAAGGGGTTTTGTCTCTTCTGTGCTGAGATATGCTGCATCTGTCGCTGTAACCTTGGGGTAGGTTACAGTCATTAAACAAGCCATTTCTATCTCAGACTGGCTACGTCTACACGTGCAGCCAACATCGAAATAGCTTATTTCGATGTTGCGACATCGAAATAGGCTATTTCGATGAATAACGTCTACACGTCCTCCAGGGCCGGCAACGTCGATGTTCAACTTCGACGTTGCTCAGCCCAACATCGAAATAGGCACAGTGCGGGAACGTCTACACGTCAAAGTAGCACACATCGAAATAGGGATGCCAGGCACAGCTGCAGACAGGGTCACAGGGCGGACTCAACAGCAAGCCGCTCCCTTAAAGGGCCCCTCCCAGACACAGTTGCACTAAACAACACAAGATACACAGAGCTGACAACTGGTTGCAGACCCTGTGCCTGCAGCATAGATCCCCAGCTGCCGCAGAAGCAGCCAGAAGCCCTGGGCTAAGGGCTGCTGCCCACAGTGACCATAGAGCCCCGCAGGGGCTGGAGAGAGAGCATCTCTCAACCCCCCAGCTGATGGCCGCCATGGAGGACCCAGCAATTTCGACGTTGCGGGACGCGGATCGTCTACACTGTCCCTACTTCGACGTTGAACGTCGAAGTAGGGCGCTATTCCTATCTCCTCATGAGGTTAGCGGCTTCGACGTCTCGCCGCCTAACGTCGAAGTTAACTTCGAAATAGTGCCCGACACGTGTAGACGTGACGGGCGCTATTTCGAAGTTGGTGCCGCTACTTCGAAGTAGCGTGCACGTGTAGACGCAGCCACTCTGTGCTTGCGAGGGGGGGGGAAGAACCACCTTACAGGCACCCAGCACGGGGGTGAAATTGTCCCAGGCCACTGGGTGGGGGCTCGAGCCGGTTGGTTGTATCCTTGATAGGAAAACCCCACAAGAGTTGAACCCGGCCCTTCTGGCAGGCATCTGGCGTTAACAGAAGGGTTACACAGTTATGATGACCATACATCCCATTTGGGCAGGGACAGTCCCATTTTTTAGCTCCTGTCCCTACCATCCTGCTTTTTTGTCATAAATGAGGCAACATGTGGAAGAATGTTTTGAGGGTAAGGAGCATGACAGCCCTGCGCAGGGGAGGAGGCAGGGTTCTGGTGGTGGGGGTGGGTAGGGAAAGGGTTTCAATCCACAGGAACAAGCAGGGTTCAAGCAACTGGCAACAGTCTTGCACAGAGGGGTGGGTACCTTGGGCAAGTGGCTGGGGACTATTTAACATAGGATACCAAATGTCCTAGATGATACAGGATTCAATAGGAACAGGTCTTTACAGGAAAGAAGGAATGAATGGGTATCTGGGGCATTGCTAACCTTTGACTAACAAAAATGGAGTGTCATCAATGCAATGTGTATTGTATGGCCTGCCATGTTCTGCACAATCTCTGAAAGAGGAAGGGAAACTTTTTTTGGACAGGAGTGGACCCAGGACTGTATTGGATTTCTCAATCTGTACACAAACAGCCAGTGTGTGCCCCTCTCGTGACTGACACTGCATCCACTTGTGCCATACAGATTCAGGGATGCTTTATGCTCCCATATAATGGGTTTGCATGTGGTCATAAATAAGGGGGAATGAAAAGGTCTTTTGAAGTAGTGCTGTGTATTGGTGTGGAGTAGCTGCTGAATTTTTTAAAAGGTGGCATTAAGTATTCATAATGAATTTTGTAAACACTTCAGTGAAATGTCCGGAGGTGTGTTATGCATTTTATAAATATTGTTCCTTTACTTCAGCTCACCATTTATGGGTTATTGTGATGAGAGTTTGCCAATTTGTATCATGGAATGTATTGAGGATGATTAGGTAGTAGCAGTCGTAAACCTCTTCCACTCCTACATCTTGGAGCATAGGCCATTGACAAACATTCACCAGCATCCTCTGTCTGAGCAATCTTTTCCAATTTTGGCTAGGTGTATCCCATCTTTCTAGTGTCTGCCTTCAGGTCTCTACACCAGGTGTTTCTTGGGCACTCTCTTTTCCTTTTTCTTTTGGGTTCCAACGTAAGGCTTGTCTTGTGATGTTGGTGGTTGGTTTTCTGAGGGTATGCTCAATCCATCACCATCTACTCTTCCTGCTTTCTTCTTTGGCAGGAAGTTGGTGAGTTAGTTGCCATAGATCTTGGCTGTTAGTGGTGTGTAGCTGGAGGATTTTACAGAGGCAGTGATTAATAAACATTGGGATTTTTTGACAGCCCTCTCTTTTGTTCTCCAAGTTTCTGCTCCATACAGATGGACTGATTTGACATGGGTGTTGAATAACCTGATCTTAGTATGAGTTCCGATCTGCTTAGAATTCCACATGTTTTTCATGAGGAGAAAGGCTGTTCTTGCTTTCCCAGTCCTCATTCTCATTTCAGCATCGGTGCCCCCCCTTTATCAATGATGCTGCCCAGGTATATGAAGACCTCAACTTTTGCCAGTGCCCGACCACAAAGTATGACTGGCTCTGTGCTACTGAGCCTGATTTTCAAGATCTTCATTTTTCCCTTGTGGATGTTCAAACCAACCATAGCTGAGATGTCAGCAAGGTGCAGCATCTTCTCTTGCGTCTGTCGATGGCTGTGGGACAGAAGTGCCAGATCGTCAGTGAAATCCAGGTCATCCAACTGGGTCCACAGCGTCCACTGGATTCTATTTCCTTTCCCTGCTGTTGTCATCTTCATGACCCAGTCTATCACCAGGCAAAAGACAGATGGTGACAATGAGCAGCCTTGTTGACTTCAGTTTTCACTTCAAAGCTCCTTGTGAACTACCCCCCATGGTAAACTTTGCAGGTCATTCTTTCATATGAGTTCTTAGTGAGGCTAACTAACTTGATTGTATGCTGTAATGCCGGAGCAGCTGCCAGAGGGTTTCCCTGTGTATGTTGTTAAAGGCGTTCTCATAGTCAGTGAAGTTAATGTAAAGCGGTGAATTCCATTCTATGATTGCGCCAGTATGATTTGTAATATTGAGATCTGGTCAATCCATAACCTATCCTTTCAAAAGCCAGCTTGCTGGTCTCTCAGCTCTGAGTCCACTGTGTTTTTCCTTCTTTCCAGAATGATTCTGTTGAAGATCTTTCCTGGCACTGACGGAAGTGTGATTACTCTGTAGTTCTCACAGCTACTTAAGATGCCCTTCTTTGGGAGCTTGATGAGGTAGCCTTCCTTCCAATCTGTTGATACAGCCTTTTCTTCCCAGATCTTCTCAAACAGGAGAAACAGCATCTCTACTGTGGTATCAATGTCTGCTTCAAGGGCTTCTGGTCATCTGGACCTGCAGCTTTACCATTTTTTGTTTTCCAGATGACTTTCCTTATCTCCTCTCTAGTCCATTTGCCACAATCTATTGAAAAATCGATTTCTGCTGCTTCAATGTCTGGTGGATTTTCTGGGGCTGTTCTGCTGAGAACCTCTTTGAAATGTTCTGCCAATTGGTTCAGTTGCTGCTCTGTCCCTACTGTCACCTGTCCCTCTTTGTCTTTGACTGGTCGTTCGAGTCTGCTGCATTTTCCTGAAAGCTTCTTTGTAGTGTAGCATAGCTGTTTCATGTTTCCACTTGCTGCAGCAGCTTCTACTTCTTCCACCAGAATGTCTATGAAATTCTGCTTGTCTGTCTTCACACTCTTCTTCACCTCCCTGTTGACATTTCTGCTCTAGAGCGACTGATGTTAACTACCTCTTTCTTGTGCTTCCTCTCTTGTATCTTATGCATTGTTTCTGCTGATTCCATTTATTGGGGTTTTTGTGGTCCAACTCCTCCTTGGCAGGTGGTTGTTATTTTTTCTTTCACTTTTTGCCACCAAGTATATAGATCTGTGTCTTCATCGCACAGACCTTGTAGAACCTCGAAATTGTTGGTCAATGTAAGTTGATACTGTTCCTACATGTTTGTATCTTTCAAAAGGCTGATGTTGTATCTCTGTCTTCTGGTTACTGTTTCTGGAATGTTCTTCTTAAGCTTCAGTTTCAGTTTGGAAACCAACAGATGGTGGTCCGATGCTACACCGGCTCCTCTGTTCACTCATACATCATGGAGTGATCTTCTGAATTTTTCTGTTATACAAAGGTGGTCAGTCTGGGTCTGTGTAGAGAGGTAGCCGAGTTAGTCTATATCTTCAAAAACAACAAGAAGCCCTGTGGCACAGGACTTCTTCTTGTTCTCCGTAAAGTGATCTGGAGAGATCCCTGTTGCTTTGTGAATTCGTTTGTGAGGGAACACACTGCCTCCGATATCAGGGTTGTTAAGGGCCCAAATGTCTGCACAACTTACTCCATTTTCATTCATCTTTCCCAATCCACAGATGCCCATCTCCTCTTCATGTCCAGTGTTGTCCACTCCAATTTTGCCATTGAAGTCTCCCATCACAATGTTCACTTCTCTGTCACGTAGTTTGTCAAGTACATCTTGCCGTCTACCGCAGAATTCATCTTCATCTTCATCTTTCCTGGTTGATAAAAGGGTGGTCAATATTGTAGCTTCCTTCTGGCTTTCATTACAGCATGTCATGCTCCATTGAGATGAGGACCCTTTTCCTCCCAGGAGTGGAATCTGTTGAACTGTCATCAGTGTTTCTGTAGCTGGGATTGCTTTACAGGGAGGGGGTGCTAGTCCTATGTCCAACCCTCCTCCTCTCTCATCCGGGCTTGGGATCAGCCACGGCGGAGTTTAGGATGACTGATGCTAAGATGAAGTCATGTGAATTTTTAGTAAAAGTTGTGGACAGGTCACAGGCATTATAAAATTAAAAATCATGGCCTGTGACCTGTGCATGATTTTTAGTACAAATACCCCATCATGACTAAATCTCTGGTCTTGGGGCTCTGCTGCTCTAGGGAGTGGGGGCTTGCTGCCTCTAATGGTTCTAGTGCTGCAAGGTCCTCAGGAACAATTCTCCCAAAGGCTTCCACAGCCATTGCTGCTCAGACAGTCTCCAGGACCAATGACCAGGCACTCTCTGGCTCCAGCTGCACTGGCCACTGCTGGAACATCCTGGGGCCTGGCACACCGGCGGCTGCTTGCGTGGCCAGAGACAGCTGGTCTTGGGGAATTTCCAGCATCAGGGATTGCCTGAGTGGCTGGTTCTGGGGCCATCCACACTGGCTGCTGCCTGGGTACTCCCTGGGCAGCCCTGGAGTCAGCCACATGAGTCCCTGAACCTGCCAAGGTCATAAAGGTTATCAAAAGCCATGGAATCTGTGAGTTCTATTACCTCCATGATAGAACTGCAGCTTTAATAACGGGAATATGATGTATTTATGAGAGTTTGTTACTCAAATGACTAGTGCTGCCTTCTGTGCAAATTCCACACTTCATTTGACACCTCCGTTTACATACCAATGTAAGAACCAGGTAGGCAGAGCAGCTGTCATCCAAATCTACAACACAGCAACCAAATTCAGTGCCAAAACAGTGAAAGATCCATGTTGCTAAATAGCCCAACTATTTATGGGTGCGCAGTGTCCTTCTAATGCCTTATCGAAATTATTATATGGAGCAGAATGCTGGCAGATGACAGAGTACGACCTCAGTAAATTGTTGGCCTTTCACAGCACGAGCTTTTGGAGGATCCTCCGTATTTTTTGGCCAAGAATAATTTCAAACCAGGACCTGCTTGCACAGTGCAAGCAAGATGACATGGCCACCACCATTATGAAAAGATGCTGGAGATGGATTGGGCACATGCTTGGGAAAGATGGAAGTTCCATCACAAAGACTGCTGTGCGCTGGATTACTGAAGGGAAGCGGAAATGAGAGCGACCCAAGATAACATGGTGCTGACCTCCTGAAGTAGAAATGGAGAGCATGAATCACACTTGGGGCACCATTGAGAGAGTGGCCAGTGACAGACAGAAGTGAAGGACTTTGGTTGCTGCCCTACAAGCCAGTAGTCATAAAAGACTATGATGATGATGATGATGATGATGATGATGATGAGTGTCCTTCAGCTCTCTTAGGTCTTCTGGTGCATTTTATACACACAGGTTGCAGCTGGACTGGAGTGGATGAATGCACAAGTTACTTTTGTCAGTACCATATGCTACTCTCATTATTCTGACACTCCTGCTAGCAGAATTTGCAGTCCCCAGCCCAAAGGGGTTCCTGGCTTGAGGAAGTCTGATTTCAATGTTGATGGAAGGTGGTCTCAGGCTTAAAGTAGCATCAGAGCCCAGACTTAATGCTGTATAGATCCACCCAAAGGCTCTTGAATAGACCCAGGTGCTAAGAGGCCAACTCCCTTCAAACAGACTAACTGCAACCATTCAAATGCTCTCCTGTTGGTTCTGATCAGTGAGACCTAATAAATCTGCCCTTACTGGAGGAACTTTAATAATATGTCAGTGGTTAATGCGTGAACACCTTTAATACACTATATAGTAAAAAAAAAAAAAAAAAAAAGATTATAGATATAGACAAACATTTCCAGTCCTGGGTAGGAGCATTTGGATTGCTATTCAGGATTTTACTTGGACCTATCTAGTCAAGTATCCTAACTCTAACAGTGGTTAATACTGTCTGACCTGCTTCAGAGGAAGGTGAAAAATCTCTGGTACTGCATGCAGTGTCTTTGGGAACTACATTATATCAAGTGTATGAATGGTTTCTATAACACTGAGGATCAGGGTTTCTGTGCAACTCATTTGCACAGCTCCACGAGGAACTAAAAATAGGGGCGGGGAATGATTAAAGGGACTCATGCAGCATGAAAACTCCTCCAGAGAGGTATCACTGCCTGGGGAGATTCACATATGCTGTCTCAGAAAGAAAGGGCTTTGATGTGAAAAACACCAGGGTGTAAAGAGGCTCAGGGACTTCTTTCTGATCCGTCAAATGGATGGGACCACATGTCCAAGACAGCCCCAACCCTGCAGAAGGGTTGGAAAGACTTTTGCCAAGTGGGGCCCTCTCTATCTCAGGGTTCGGTAAGCTTTTTCCATGTGTATAGGAAGTCTATTTTTTTAATGTATTTTCTCTGGAATACTCTTGTCTTAAGTATAAATGTTCTTGCTTAGCAAGAGCTTTATAACCACCAGGAATACACTGTTCATAGCCTTTGGAGACAGATTAATGGATAGGACTTTTGGAAAACTAGCTTCCTATGGGTATCCCAATACAAGGAGAAGAGTTGTATAGCCCTTAAACACAAGGCAATAAGGAGACACAGGTGGCCTTCTGCGAGTGGATATGGCAGGGGCCTGGAAATCCTAAGAGGGTTCCCTCAAGGGACCACTGAGAGGGAATACAAATGCTGTTACTATGAAGCTGAGACAGTTTCTGCCACAGGGAATTATACAATATATTCCAAATCCCCTTAGCCAAAAGCTGCCTTAGGCCATGGACCATGAGGTTTTATGTCCCCTCCTAGATTTGGGGAGAAGGGAGGTTATTCTGGATATTTTTGTTATGCATAGAAATGTCCAATTTTTTAAATTAAAAAACAGCTAATCCTAATGTTTATCATGTAAATCCTTATTTAAAACAGCTGTTATTTTGAAGTATAAAGATGCATTAGGGAACATACTTTTAAGCACAGAATTCTGAAAATTTTGCACATAGCACTTGTTTTATACGATTTACAAAGTTAAAATTTAATAGAAAAAACAAAAAAAAAGATTATATAAAATCTACATCACTGCAAATCTGATGAAGATCCTAGTAATGCTAGCATGACTTTTCGTTCCAAAAGAAAAAAAGCAGGAAATAAATTAGCAAAACTTACAAATTACCAGTGATAAAATTCAGGGGTGAGATCCTTACATATAAGCTGTGTACCTGTACAGGAAAGCCTGGAAATAGGAAGTGTGTATTATGGATCTTGTGTAGGCTTGTTTTCTAATGTATGCATGTATTTATTTATTTTATTTCCACCGCCTCTTTCAGTCTTCGTTAATAAACTCCTTCCAAGTGAAGTTACATCTGTGTCAAGTTTCTCCAGTTGGTTATCTTAAAATCACCTCATCTTGGAATTCCCTTTTGGGTGTGGTTTCCAAAGAGAAAATGTTGTTGCTTGCTGGAACAAAAGTCCTTTGCACTTCTGGGAGGTAAACAAAATTCCATCTTGTTTCAGCTTTCCTGAGCATTTCACGATTGCCAGATCTCAACAATTATAATCAGTAGCTGAATTAAAGTGACAGGGGTGCAAGGTTTTGAGCTATTACAATTAAGGCCATTACAGATCAGGGAGTGGGGGAGGGTGGTTTCCTCCTGGTTTCATATAAAACTTTCCATCCAAAAAAGAAATTGCTGAACAAAATTACAATTAAATTTACATCAACAAAAATCTACGTTGTCGCAGGCAACTCATAGAATGTTGAGAAAGCAAGAAATGAAAAGTAAGATTCAGAACAAGAGTATCATTTCTCATTCTGAATTGCACTTTTTTATGTGGCTCAAGCAAGACAACGGCAATTTTTTTTCAGTGAAAGAGAAATAAAGAGAAAGTGGAATTGGATGTTGAACCCCCAAAACAATTTTAAAAACTCTATTTTATAAATTGTACCAAGGTCCTTCTACTAGTCTCTCTTAGTGATTACAAAGCACCTTCATAAATACAGCCCTGCAAATTCGTGGATATCCACTTCATATCTTCAGGTATCCACATCCACAAATGTGGGTGTGGATATCCAGGGCTTATTATTTTGCAGATATAGATGCAGATACAAATTTTGTATCTAGAACCTTGCACATTTCTGGATATCCACTTTATATCCATGAGTGTCTGCATCCACTGATGTGCATGTGGATATCTGTGGATAATTTTTACAGATTCAGATGCTGATACTAATTTTGAGCTGTTTTAGTGATGTTAAGTATTATGAACAGGAGGTGATATATTGCCCAAATAACAGTCCAAAGCATTTTATAATTACAGAATGAGAGAGGCTGGAGAGCCCTTATAAATGTATTAGTAATTGCTGAAACACAGATAAAGATACCTTATTAGAGAGTAAATTTATTTTTGTGAGCATGGAAATATATATATAACATGTATATGGGGTGACTGTTAGGTCTCTGTCGGTGCCAAAGTTCAATGAAAAATCCCATGCTAAAAATAATCCATGAGGAATGACCAAAATGGGTTTACCAGTCACAGTTCTGAATTATTTGGGTGAAACTGAAAAAAATACCTCTTGCACTGACAGTGGTTCTACCAGACCAAAAAATGCAGATGAGATCGGCTCCATCCAAAATCCTGCTGTAGAGTCCCCACACACCTGGTGAAAGTAGCTTCTCTATATTTTAAGTATGCGCAAAAAGATAGGACTTCCTCACATCTGTCCCTATCAAATCCACCATCTACATTTGGACCAGCTAACAAAACTCCCCGTGAAGGAGATCAGGGCCATAACAAGGGTGAAGTGCCTGAGGCACTTGCCTCCGGCACTACACCACAGAGGGCACAGTTAGCCAACTGGGCAGCTCCATCTGAGCTGCATGTGGCTCTTTAGGAGCCCTTTGATGTTTGTTATGCTGCCTACAGCTGCTACTACTGCTGCTGCTGCACAGACACAGGCAGCTGCAGCTGGCAGCCCCCCACTCAAACTCCACCCACCCCCACTGGAGCTGCATCCACCTTTGTTTGCAGCAGCAGCTGCTGTTGGCAGCATAACAAGCTGCAAATGGCTCTTAAAGAGCCTCATGCAGCTCTTAAGGAGCTGCGCAGCCAGCTAGCTGCACACCCCTGAAGTGACCCTGTCATGGCTGCAGCTGTTGTGGGCACTCACAGCGCTCCTCCCGCCCCCAGAAACATGCCAGCTGGGTTTATAGGGTGTGATGGGGGCTGCTGGGTGAGTAGGGCTTGGGGAGAAGCTGGGTTTGGGGGTGCCCGAGTGAATGTGGCTCAAGGGGTGAAGCTGGGTTTATAAGGGTGTCACAGGGATGTTAAGCAAGTGGAGCTTGGGGGAGGAGCTGGGTTTGGGGGACTGGGGTGGACGCAGAAGGGAGGAGCAGGCTGGGGTCAATCTGCTCCTTGCCATTCCCTCCTTTTTATCCCCACTACCTGCTGCCCTGGCTGCTCCTCCCTGCCCTGACCCATGGAGGGTGCAGCCTGCTCAGCCAGTCCTCCCAGCTACAGCCCAGCTGCCTGGGTGCCAGTCTGTTCAGCAGCTGTGAGGGAGAGGCAGGGACCAATGTCACCTGAACTGCCTCCTGCCCGGTGTGGCTGACATCTCTTCCTATGACTCACTTCACCTCCCTGCCTCCTTATCTGTATGATGAATCAGCTGGGACTCCTGCCTGGGAGGGAACCACACTGGCACAGTGGGGTTCAAATAACTGTTTACTTACTGTGTCTCACTTGTAAGGCCCAGTCACATATACACACCGCTGCTCTGGCTGGCTGTGACACAGAGAACACACTGAGCACCCTTAGCGTGCCGATGTACTACTCACAGAGACACTACCCAATTTTGACACCCCACTGCCTAATACTTATTCCCTGGGGTACTGCAAGTGGTTTGCAAAGAGATACAAAGAGACAAAGTCCTATGTTGTCAGACCTGCTCTCTGCACCTCTCCACATGCAAGATAGCGCAATGGCCTTGTAAACCCAGGGCTATGAACTCAATCCCTGAGGGGGCCTTCAAGGTTCTGGGGCAGGTTACATTAAAAAAAGTGTATCAGGGTTGGTGATTGGTCCTCCTGTGCGTGCAGGGGACTGGACCTGATGACCTTCCAAGGTCCCTTCCAGTTCTAGGAGATACATATATCTCCTTGATTGGGTTTCCTTTGGGAGTGAGGGAGGATGTGGCAACATCTGAACGTCTGAGCTACCGGCACATCTGCTCCTAAAACGGAGATAGTGACACAAGTATGCCTTGATGTTATTTACTAAGGACTGTCTGATATTCACGTGCATTGCAGCTCTTCAAGTATTGGTTTTGTAACTGAATTTGAAAAAACAGTTCTTCTTTCTATTTTGGTTGCCGACCCCTGCTCTGGGCTCTGGGGTAGGTAATGTCCCCCTCACCAGAGACAACACACAGGCAACATTTTTACACCCCTCCCCAGGGTGCCACATGGCAACAAAGCTCAGTCCCTTCCTTGCCTGACTCCCTCAAACAAATTATCTGTCCCAGTAACAACTCATGGTAGGGTCATCCTGATAGGCAGTGTGTCCAGTCTGCTGTCTCCCCACCTGGATAGTGCACTTTCTCTGCAACTGTAATCCATGCCAGCCAGCCAGCTCTGTTGGTCCCTAGTGTGCCTCCTGCCCTGCCCATCTCTCCTGGACAGATTAGGTGCTCTCCTCAACTGCATCTGCCTTGGCATGTTTTGCACCTACTCTTTAACCTCCAGACAGATTTTATACAGCTGGTGTCTTCAGGTCTTCAGAGTGTGAGGCCCTCAGAACTATACTAAATAAATGTGGTTTTGTTGTAATTTATTGTTTATCATTTATTATTTTCCCTTTTTCTACAAAATAACCACTATTCATTTATAAACATGAGGGGGTGCAATTTTATATTCTTGCCTCAGGTGCAAAATTAGCTAGTTATGGCATGGAAGGAGATGTTGGAGAGCTTGGAAATGACTGTTGCCAGGCCCTGATTACTCCCCTATAGGTGCTATTAGATTGTTTCAGTTACGATTTTCTTTCCAAAATTATCAATACCTTTGGTACTATATCAGCCTCAATTCCAGTAGTGTTGCCATTGAATCTGTGGGGTTTATGGTTCCTACGAGATCTGAGCTCAACACCAAGGTTTCCTTATTTCCAAGACATCCCATCATACCACAGTTCTTCCTCAGACTTCACCTGGCATGGGCACAAGAACAGGTTTGGGAACATCAGATGCCTCCATGGGTCACGAGGCAGGATTGGCTGCTTATGGGTACTATGTTACTTTGAATTTTGACCTATGTTCCTTCATCTCCAGCAGTTTTGGAGAGCAGTGGAGACAAGAAATCAGGGTGTCTTTCTGTCCAAGTCACAGAACTCCTTGGCACAGGAGATATTGCAATGGTAATCCACTGTGAATTTCCTCAGTGTTCACCGACTTCCACATTTACCCTTTACCGTCCTGTATGATGTGTGATTAGGACACAGAATTCTCCACCTCTTCCTGCACCTAAATTCCCTCTCAGAGCTTGCACCTTTTACCCCTTCCTACACCCAAATCCCTCATTCCCACCCCAGAGCCCGTACCTCCTGTCTCAATCCAGCAAGAGTGAGTAAGGGGTGAGGACAGCAAATGATGGAGAGGAGGGGAACAGAGAGGATGAGGCCTCAAGAAAGGGTTGAGGTCTTGTGGCTTGTCCCGATGTTTAAAAAATGATCTTGGATGTAAAAAGATTGGAGACCACTGCAGTAAAAAAAAATTAATTCTCAAATATCATTTCACAAAATGTGTTTTGTTTTTTTTTGCCTTTTGATGTGTAGGGGTATGAATTGAATTTTTTGTTAAAATGGGGGTTGGATGATGGTAAAGTAGAGTTTGGTGGGGAGTGAGGGTTTCTCAGAAATCAAAAAGGGTTTTGATGCTGAAAAGTTTGGGAACCATAGTGTAAGCAGTAACATAGTTAAGGTAGGAGAATACAGAAGGGAAAAGAACTGATCAGAATAGACTAATCTGTTAAAAGATTGGCTGAGGTTATCACAGTTTACTAAATGTACTACAGTTCTTTACCCTTCCCATGTGCACTCATTCTCAATTCAGACAATATCTGTTTTCAACGCTTCCCCCAACACTTTCCACAAACTCTTATCTTGTATGAACAAGTGGCCTAATCCTGCAAGCTTTATTCATTTATGGTCCAATCTTGCTAGCTGCTGAGCATTGCCACGCACCACCAAACTACTACCGTGAAAGCCAATAGTCTCCATTGCTTTCTGGAGCTGTTCAGTACTTTGGATGATCAGGTCCATATGGAAGCCAATATGACCACTCCCATGAGTAAATAAAGCAGAATCTGTCTGAAAGTCAAATATTTTCCTCATTTAGTCCATTGCTCAAACAAAAGAAAAATATCAACGGTGAAATCCTGTCGAAGTAAAGAGCAAACAACCCATTGGCTTCTATGAGGCCAGGATTTAACCCCAGAGCCTGAAACATTTACACAAGCCTATTAATTTTTTTGTATCAGCCACGTAAAAGTTTGCTTCATCAAGTCACTTTTATGTTTTGCTGGCCTTTATCACGTGTCAACTAAAAATTCATAATACCAGCTTTGACTGAAGGCTGGCTTTAATTACAATTTCTTTTACAGGTCTCAACAGCTTTTTTGTATCATGGGAAATGAGAGCAATTCCTTCTATCGTATTCAAAAAGAAAATGAGAAGGTTGCTAAATGTATAAGTAATCTTAACTGATTCATTGATCTGAATACTTTTAAAGTAATACAGTAAGTATTTCGGTCACACTTTGAAGTTAAGCATGGAGCTCAGTTACATCCCTTAGGGTTCCTTTATAGCCATTTAGGATGTGTACCTTTTATCTGGTGCCTTCAATTAATTGAATTTCAAAAATATTCTCAAATGTTTTTAGAAAATCATTTAGTTCCTGGAGGACATTCCTGTGTGATTTATTGCTACAGTAATTAAAAGCACTGAGTATTACATTGGTCACTGTTGGAACTCCTGTCTGCCCTTGGCTATACTTTGGTTTAAGTTAAAACACATAGTATATTTGAGAGACTTGTGAAGCAAAGCAAAAAAAAAATCTTGACAGACTGTTGCAGAGTTTAGGAATGTTTTTATAAATAACCTCTTGAAGTGTTAAAGTGATCACAATGATATTTACAGGAGAACTATATGAAACCATAATTCAACTTCTAGGTTAAACAATTAAATAATGAATTTCCTGTTACAATAAATTATTCTTGACTTTCCAGATTGTTTTCTGTATTTACAATCAGTGACATAAAATAATTTTCAGGTTGATATATTATTCCACTGAAGCAATGATTGGGAGTTTTCTGAAGAATTAAAATAGATCATTAGAATAATGTAGCAGAAATTATTCATCCTATTGAAAGCAAATTGTAAATGTTACTTTAATTGTAACACTGCTTTACAAGGCAATTGATCCTGTCCTGCAAGTCTTTACTCCTGTGAACAGCAGCATAGTCAATGTTACTACTCCCACAAGAAAGGATTTGTAGGATCAGGCTTCTAGTCCCCTTTTTCTCTAGTTCCTTGATGTCCAACGTGCTACCCACTAGCCAGCTGAGTGTGGCTAGTTGGCTTGAACGATAAATATATTTTTCAGATTAATGTGGCTAGTTTATATACTATACTATACTATAATGGCTACTGCTTCAGAACTAGATGGACAACATGACTCTTGTTTTATTGGATCTTCCCCAGATCAAAGGCCGTATTCTTGGACTCCTTACTTGGGGCTCCACATCAGTAGGACTAGTTGCATGACTAAGGTTTATAGGACGTGGCTGTCTCTCCTCACTGAGGCAAAACTCACTTCACAGTCAGTGATTCCTGATTCTGTGAAGCTGAGCGTGTCCTGGGCATGAGGCTGAGCTCTCTCACTTCTTGGTTACATCAGTGAGCATGGAGACGATTGGTTTTTTATACATGTAGAATGATGTTATTTCCCTACCTGATAATAATTCTCTCCATCCTCTCATATGTCAAATTTAGCATGAAAGCTTTTAATGAACTGTCTAATTCCAATACTTAATTACCTTTACTGAGATATAAAGATCTTGTAAACACTATGGCTACACAAATAAAGCAGTCTATCAAAGACTTCAGAGAAGACTTATGCCCTGCATAAGGCAAATTATATTTAAACATATATCTTTGTAAAATATAAAAGCTTCAGAATGAGCTGTAAGCACTTAAAATCCTTCTTTTCTCTTTTCACTATGTAATTCCATACACAAGCATGGTTGTATGGGTTTTGGCTAATGTGGGTCAGTCCTAGATAAACACTGCATATTTAAATACACACATCGGTGTCATTGTTCATATTAATAGCCTTTCTTTTTTCACAGAACCCCCTAAAGGTTTCTAATGTATTTCAGCCTTTGCATCATGAGCTTACTGTGAGGAAAGAAAAAAGAAATGTCCCTTTTGCACATTAAGATCAACTTTGCTATTTTGAGATGAGCACAAACCTGTGTATCAAACCCACAGAGGGGCCAGGGGAGGAACTAAAAGCAGTTATAGTGAAAATCTGACTGCTCATTTCACCATCTTAGTACAGTATACACCCCCAGATGATCTGGTTTGATTCTGCAAATATCCCAGCTATTTAAACAATTTAATTTGTTTTCTGATCAGGTAATGGTTACATTTGGTGTTTCTGGGGAGCTCCTCATACTAGGCCTGAGCTCTGAGCCGGGCCTATGTTCTTGGCCCTTGTCTATAGGTGATTCAATATTCTGTAAAGTAAAGGCATGAAAATGTAAGAGACTGGCCTATATCTTACCAGCTCTCACAAGAGGCATGCCTCAAGGGAACTGGCAGGTGCTACTTCTGCAACTGGCTTTGGCAGGTCAGTGAGGTGTCTCTTACTCTGCATCTGGGGCTGTTCGACATGTCGATTTTCTAATGACGTGTAAAAATGAAGTTCTAACCACCTTTTCACTAATTAAATAACCCTTCATCACTAAAGAGGAAGTATTTACATTGGGCAGTCTCTGGTGTATGGTTGTAGCCATTGGCAGAGCTTTACCAGTGCAGCAGAGCCAATACAAACAACTAGAAAAGATTTCTTGTACCAGTGGAAACTATTCCACACCTGTGCAGCAAGGTGGTAACCCCAGTTTGGAAGGAAGATAAAAATTCACAGATTACTCCTGTGCATCATATCAAGAAGTTGGCAATGGTGCAGTGACATTGGTAGATCACTGGTGTCAGATACCCACACAGTGGACAAGTCTTCCATGTCATCAGCAAATACCAACTCTGGTCATTATACAGAAATTCCCACTGCAGTTTCAATTTCAAACTGTATTCTGCTTTCCCACTTGTCCTAGTGGATTTGACAGTGGGGTGGCACACTATTGAAAAGTTGCAATGGCCCCCCACAGAGATGTATGCATTTAGTCATGCGTGAATATGTAACCACGTGAAAATTATTGGCCCGCACCCACTTTTACCACCTACTCGCTCATGTCCACCATCCCTGAGATAGAGACAAATATATTACTTTGAGCCCTCTGAAGTACAGTTGTTATCCTAAACTAAGATATTGTCAATAAGTAGTAATAATTTTTATTTATCCTTTTTTAAAATTACCAGCTGCCCATGATTGTTGTGACATCTGTCAGGCAGAGGGAGACAAAACAGTTGGTTCTCCAGCCCTGGAGGAACTCAAGTATTTTGTCAAATTCTATTCCAGTTGCTTTACCAGCACACTAATGAAACACTAGTTGGAGAATGACGATTTGGGAAATAAGTACGTGGATGTGGCTGCTGGAAGTGGATGGTATCTCTCCTTCCTGGTTGACCCTGTCGGGAAAATCCTTATAGGCATCTAGGGAACTGTATATAGGAGGAGCCAGTCCTGCAGTGCTTGCTCAAGGAAAATTCCCATTCAGGCCAATGAGACTTTTGCTAACTCCAAAGCATCGTATTACAAACTGGGAAGGAATTTCCAGCTTTGTCATATTAGTAGTGATCCTGGGGAGGGGTTTATCTTCCTTCAGAGTCCCAAACCTAGATCCTTTATGTTCAAGGGGGTATGTCCCATAAAATCATCTGTATATTGTTTCTGGAGGGCAAATGGAACACAATCTTTCTCTTTGCCTCTTATGTTTGTGAATTCAGATAACAATGTGAAGTCCATCCTTCTCAGTCCAGGCCAAAAGGGTGGGGATCCACCTGGAAGGAGGAGAAAGAGGGGGAGTGCCCTATTATCTGAAGAACATCTTTTTACTTATGGCTTACATAACTGAATATGCCACAGCATCCTCTTTAGAAAATATTGAATCAGGCAAAACGCAGTCAAATAGCACTTTAAAGACTAGCAAAATAATTTATTAGGTGAGCTTTCATGTGACAGACCCACTTCTTCAGACCATAGCCAGACCAGAACACTGAATCAGGCAGTTTTTCTTTCAGAGCTCTTTGGAAACTGCCCTGGATGCATTCAAAGATAAACTTTTCCAAGCAGAAAAATCATTTTGAGCAACCAAAATGATTAAGGGGCTGGAGCACAAGACCTATAAGGATAGGCCGAGGAATATGGGCTTGTTTAGTTTACAGAAGAGAAGACTGAGGGGTGATTTAATAGCAGCCTTCGACTTCCTGAAGGGGAGCTCTAAACAGGAGGGTAAGAAACTGTTCTCAGTGGTGTCAGATGGCAGAACAAGGAGTGAGGGTCTGAAGTTGGAGAGGGAGAGATGTAGATCGGATATTAGGAAAAACTACTGCACCAGGTGGGTGGTGAAGCACTGGAATGCGTTGCCTAGAGAGGTGGTGGATTCTCCCTCCCTTGAGGTTTTTAAGTCCCAGCTTGACAAGGTCCTGGCTGGGATGACTTAGTGGGGGTTGGTCCTGCTTGAAGCAGGGGGCTGGATTAGATGACCTCCTGAGGTCCCTTCCAACCCTGTGATTCTGTGAGATGAGAAAGTAGAGACTGAAATGGAGAGGCTCCCTTACACAACCATACCCCTCCAGGCAATGACTTTATCACATGGACTAAAACTTTTGCCTGACACGTTTCAGTCTTTCGTCCTCTGAATGGGTTCGCCCCGTGCCTCCCGTTTGTCAAATCACTCGGGAGGCAAGTAGCCACAAACTCCCGGCAAAATAAATAACACCGGCAGCAATTAACTTATTATCCATCTTCTGCGTGCCCCCCAGGCAAACCTTGCTTCTACACGCCTCCTCCAAAACTTGAACGAAGCACCTACTGTAGGGAAATTATCCAAGGGGGCAAAGAAAGGTTGGTACTCCTTCAGCGCGTGCGGGTATGTCCTCTCCTGGAAATAGCGAGGAGCGCCGCATTTCATTGAACACGAGAAGAGTGTTGCTCGCCTGCCACTGGCTGGTGGGAACGCGAAAGGGACAGCGCCTTGCACCTGGGATTTAGGTGCTCGATTAAAAGCCAAGAGCTTGGCTAGAATTCTTCGGGTTAATGGAGGGGTGTTAGCAACCCCCCTGGTTCTGCTTTCTGAAATCAGCTATATACCTTTGAGCCTCGGAAATGATGCTACCCCTGGGAAGACAAATCAGGACCTACGTTGCTGTGGGTTTGTTCCTTCCTCGCAGAAGGTGGCTCCTTGACTGGCTTAGTGTTTACAAACGTCCCTGAGGCGCAGGTGGAGAAAGGGGGGTTCTCCTCCCCTTTATTTCCTTCGTTTGAGGTGTTCTGTTTGCCTTCAGAGCAAAAATCAGCCGAAAGGCACCTGGCATAACCTTCCTCAAACTGCAACAAATGCTGCTGCCGCACAGCAGGCAAGAGGGGGGAACTCTAAGGCTAGGTGGATGTGAAGGACACTAGCACGAAACAGAGCTGGCATGCAGAGTTCCGTAGTAACCTTAGTGTTCCAGTTTGCAGTTACTGTGTGGAGACGCGCGCTCAAAATGGGGTTTTCTTCCCCTTTTTCAGCCTCCCGCCCCGATCCCCTCCCAACCTCTGATACTTCCGTGTGTTGCACGTGGGTTTCTTCCCTCACCCCCTTTTCTTCCCTTCTGCCCTAGCGAGGCGTCTGCTACAGCTTATATATTTAATCACCAGCGATATGGGTTCCCCCACCCCGAGATAAACATCTTTCTGACGATCCTGAGTCGTTCTCACGCTGCGGAACAAGGGGCGGGTGTGCTGCAAAATGCCAGGGACGGTGTGACACAGCAGTTGTGTGTGCGTGTGTGTGTGTGTGTGTGAGAGCCAAGTTTCCCGGGGGTGGCCCTGCAGCATTCTGAAAGATTTCGGCTGCGCCGGAGCTGACCAACCCCCAGCTCTTGCGCCTTATTTTGCCCCGGGGTGCCCACCGGCGGTGCCCCGGCCCTGTTCGGGTGCAGCGAGTTCACAGCCGAAATCCCGACTTTAATGGAGCATCCCACTGGACTGCTTAGACCCCCCTTCGCGTTGTGACCCCTCGCTGCAGCAGGGAATCATCTGCGGGATAAACAAGCGTGGATGGGCCGATCGCATCCCTTCTAAATCTGCTGGGGCTGGAACTTTACCGGGGGGGTGTTGGAGGGGTCCTGCTTTCCTCACTGCGAAACGATTCTGCTCCCTTTCAAATCGATGGCAGGGGGTTCGAGGGGAGAGGGATCGGGCCCCTAATAAAAGGCTGCCGAGGGGGTTCCGCTGGTGAGAGGCCCTGCGGGCTGTCACAGGGCCGAGCCCTCCCTCCCGGGGCCCTTAGCTTTCCTCTGTGGGGCCAGACTGGACAGGGAGGGAGAAGGACGACGGGTCGCAGCGCCCACGTGCAGCCGGGGGGCGGCTGCAGTTCCCAGGCCCCGGGCCGAGCAAAAGAGGGGCCCAGCCCAGGGCGGGAGCGGCAGAGGTCCGCGAGGCGCGCGTCCGGCCGGGCGCACCCCCTCCTTAAAAGCGAGGCGGGCGAAGGCAGAGAGGGGGCCTGTCAGTTTCCCTTCCCCCGCGCCGCGGCCGGGTGGCTCGGCGGGGCGCGCGGTCCGGCCCCTCTCCGCGAGCTGGTCGCCCAACCTGCCGCCGATTGGGTTGAAGGCGGGGTGGCCCCGGCGCCGGGGGTGCGCAGGACGGGCGCCCCCCTTCCCCCCGCCTCCCCCAGCCCTTGGAGCGGCAGCGATCATTGCCCCAGCCCGCTCCGAGTCGCGGGGCGCCCCCCGCCCGGAGCAGCTTTTATAACCCTGGGAACGGGGGGAGGGGGCGGGGGGGCGCTACGAGCCGCTCGCGGAAAGCAAGTTGCACCCCCCGCCCCCCCCCCGGAGGGCCGGCAAGTGTTAATCAGCAGCGGAGAGCGCGGAGCTCCCGGCTCCAAACGTCACAGGAGCGCGGGGGGCTCGCCCAGGGCTGGCGGCGCCTGGGGACCCGCAGCCCGGCTGCGCGGCAGTCAGGTGCCCCGCGCTGGGAAATGTCTCCATTAGTTCGCGCTCGCCGGCTGCCGAGCGAGGCGGCGCGGACGGGCGGCGCGAGCCCCTGCCGTGGGAAAGCGTGGGCCGGAGGATGCTAGTGGCCGCCCGGCGCGATCGCAGGTAAGGAGCCCGGCCGCTCGCGTGGGCGCGGTGGGGGGGGGGGGTTCTCCTTCTTTCCCTCCCCACCCCCCCGCAGTCTGCCTCGCCTGCCGCACACGAGCCGCTGGGAGAAGAGAAACTACCTGGGCTGGAGCCCTGGGCTTTGTGCTGCGGTCTCTCCCCCGGGCCGAGCGTGCTGCTTCTCGGGCAGGGGGGAGTGAACGCGGGGATCGCCCGACGGCCAGGTAGGGGGCCGAGGGTGACCGGCCGGGGGGTCTCCCAGGGTTAGGGGAGGGCCGCGGGCCGCTCCGGCCGTGAGAAAGTTTCCGCGGCACCTGGAAGTGGCGGGGAGCCGAGAGGGCAGCGGGGGGGGGGGCGTGCGAGCGCCCGAGGACCTGCGGGGAGAGGGGAGATCGGGGGGCGATGCGCTTTGCTGCAGGACTAGCGGCCGCCGGAGTCTTTGCGCCGCGCCCGGAGAGCGGCCCGGGTCGGGCTGAGCCGCTGCGGGGCGCGGAGGAGGCGCGGGTGCGGGGCCGGGCTGCGGCTCCGAGGTGCTGGAAGTGACTAGGCGCAGAGCCGGGGGCAGAAGGCGAGGCCTAGAGGAGCAGGCTGCCGGGAGGCGCTGGGGCTGTGCAGAGGAGCGCCCCCCGCGCGGATAAGTTTACACAACTGCCCTGGAAGGTGGGTGTTACCCGCGTGCACGCAGAGGAGAGGCGCCCCGGTAGGCAACGTGTTATCCGCAGCCCGGCCGGCCTGGGGAGCGATCTCGGGACAAGGGAGCGGAAAGCTCGCTCTCCCTCGGCCCAGGCTGCGCGCGTGAGACACCCTGGCCCCAAACTCGCTGCGTGCGCCGGGGACTTTCGCGGGGGCAAGTCACTCGAGAACGTCGCGGGCTGCCCTGGGTCCCAGGTCAGAGCCCGAACGGGCAAGGCGGGGAGCCCAGCTGGGTTGTGCCACGGGCCCGAGGGCTGTTAAAACCTGCTGCTTATGGGGGAGCGGGGCCAAGGCGAGTGAAAAGAGCGGCTAACGCCTAGGGAGCCCCCCAGCTGCCCTCGGCCAGGCGCTGACCCCTGCAGAGCTGGAAGGGCTGGGAAGCGGCAGCTAACAGCAGCTAGATCGCGTCCCGGAGCACTTCCAGCAAAGCCTTAGCCCTCGACGAGCTGCCCGTGGCCTGGGCTCCTCTCGCCACCTTCCCTTCCTTCTTGGTGCATGTTTCCGGCTCCGGGGGCTTTGGGAAGGAGAAGGAAAACCAGCCCTTTCGGGCGCCCTTCGCGAAGCTTTTTTGGCGCTCAGAGCTCTGCTTGCGTCTGCAGGCTTTGAGACTGGGGAGCTGCCGCGTTTCGGGGTGACTTGCAGGGTTTCACCTTCGGGCCCTTTGGAAGCAGCTCGGGTGGAGTATTTGGCTCAAGGGCTACGAAGCGTTTCTCACGAGAAAGGCGCTTGGCAAAACTTTGCGTGTTCCTGCAGCCCGGAGGCGTGCGTCTTCCAAGCGCTCGAGGCTACAGCCCTCCGCAGGCACCGTTTTCACTTGGATCGCTTGTGTGCAACGACCCCCGAGAGCTTCAGTGAGCTCAGGCGGCACGAGCTATTGAGGTGGAAGCAGAACTTCGCCAACGTGCTTTGTCGGCTGCAAGGGACAAAACAGCCACTCTGCGTGACCGGCTAACGCCAGTTTTTACGGACTGGCCGATTTATGACAGCAATGGGCGGAAGTTGGAAAGCACCGCTGTCTTGGGAATAGGGGTTGGTGTTGGTATGATGCTGAGTTAGGGTGAAGTAGTGCAGCAGGCAGGCGGGAGAGAAAAATGTCAGATTATTAGAATGATTAACAGGGGAGCCTTCAGTGCAAAAAAAAAAAGGGGTGATCTCAATGGATTTGCCTGGCGCAGGCTAGCAAAAGACACCTGTAGATCTCTAATTAGGCAAGGAATAGAACTATTGGAATCGGGGCTGGGATTGTACAGATTAATCAACTCATCTAAAATATCAACCGCCTTGTCTTCCGGGGGCCCCGCCGAGCTGACGTCTGCAGCGGTGTCAAAAGAAAAAGAAAGGACGTGCGGGAAAACTAGGGCTGGCAAAACGGCGCGGCTGTGCTCCAGCTTCGCTCGGGCCAGGTCGCCTGCGCGGTGCGCGAAGCCAGCCTGGAGATAAACTCAGCCGCGGACTCCTCCCCAGCATCGTAGTCGAGTGGTGAAGTGAGCCGAAGCCGGTGCAAAATAGCTGACGGGAGAGCATTGGCGCATACGGGGGAGGGGATTTTTCTCCGGTTTTCACTCCAGTCCCCCCCGTGTGTGTGCGTGGAAAAAGGAGCCTGGCACTC
This sequence comes from Carettochelys insculpta, assembly GCF_033958435.1. Taxonomy (NCBI): domain Eukaryota; kingdom Metazoa; phylum Chordata; order Testudines; family Carettochelyidae; genus Carettochelys; species Carettochelys insculpta. The sequence continues at coordinate 156,264,456 of NC_134138.1, read as the reverse complement.
CGGAAACGCCGAGGAGCTGGGAAGGAGCAGAGTTTCAATGCCGCCTAAGCCCCAGCGGCGAGTCTCTTGGCATTCCCAGAGAGCAGGCGGTCAGAGCGCTGCAGGTGAGAAAGGAATAAACGCACGTTCCCAAGAAATCTCTCCGGAATTTACGAACCAGCACTGGGTTCTGGCATTCGGCTCCTGCTCTTCCCGCCCTTCTCCCGGCTTCAGACATTAAACTGTCGGGGTAATTTGCATGCACGGCCTCTATTTGTTATTTGGGAGCTCGTGAAGGTGCCGCAGGACAGCGCTTGTTCTAGTCTAACCCACTCCCGGCTCTAGTATTTTCCTCTGTAAATTAAAGCAATTACGCAGCAGATATTCGAGGAGGTGTGCCGTGGTCTCCAGATAGTCATCAATCACCCTCAATCGAGCTGTCAGAGGGGGCAGCTTGGTTTCTGGGAGGCAGCCTTCCAGCGGGGGAGAAGAAGAGAACATCATCATTAATTAGAGTGCGACCCTGGGGCTATTCACATGTCTGAACCCAGGCAGCTCTCTGAGCAAGTCTGCACACCGCGGGCTGCTCCCTGGTGACTAGGACGGAAGGGCAGGCTCGGCCGTGGCAGAGCTGGGTAAACGGGCCGGGCCCTTTGCATTGACGCTCAGGACCAGCTCCCGCAGTTGGTAGCTAAGCCCTGTCCCCGAGGGCCCCGCCGGTTCTAGCCCCATGTGGAACTGGGCCTTTAATCCCTACACCAGCCCAGAGCTGCAACCCAAGCACAGGGCAGTGTCATTTCGGGGCGGGGGGGGGGGGCGGAACTGCGGGATTTGGCTGCAGGGAGCGAGTTGCAACGCTTCTGATGCGGCAAGGGACTTTTCTGCTCCGGATCTAGAGTCCCCTGGTGGGGCAGCTTTTCAGATGGGGGACTAAAGGCGCCTGAATCTAACGTAGGGTCTGCTGCGGAGAGCAGGGGAATCGATGGGAGTTTTACCACTGCCTTCAGCGGGGATAGGAAGAAGGACTTTGAGTAGTAAAAAAGTTCTGCCCTGCCCTGCCCTGCCCTGCCCATACACACAGTAACGTGAGCTCTGTCGGCTAGGTCACCAGCCTCTGGCGGGGGTGGGGAGGGTAGGCTACGCTCCAGAGGCCAAGAAACTGAGGGAAGCGCTTTAAATAAGGGCTCTCCAAGGGCAGAGTTAAGGGGATGCCAGCAGAGCTGTGAACGTGCGTCCCCGCAGAGCATGGGCAAAAAGGTGCTGGCGGTGAATAACTTCGGCAGCCCGTAGCCGCCAGCTGCTCTCTGGTGAGCTCTCGAGCCAGAAGCCAGCAACCCTCTCTTGGCTGGAAGCCCACGCCTTCCGGCAGCGCCTGTCCCGCGCACGTCCGGGCATGCGAGGCGCAGGATCGGGCCCTCGCGCCAGGAAAAGTTGACTTGCCTAAGAAAAGCGCAGCGCTCCGGGCCGGGCTGCAGCTGGTTCCCAGGTGAACCCCCAGGACACTTACTGGGGACTCTCGTCCTGGCATTTACACGTGTCCGCGCCCCCGGCCTGGCGGCTGGGGAGCAAACAAAGCGGCACGCCCCGTGCGTTGTGGCCTGCGTCGCTGCTCATTTGAGCCGTTGATTAAATCCGCGCGCAAGACTCACTCGTGTGTCCCCGCGTCCGTCGCGTTTGCAAATGAGACTAATTATTACGGCGGGGCGGGAAGCAGCAGCTGCCGGTTAATTAATTTCTAATTAAAAGGGTTTCCCGCTTTCCGGTGACTCGGGGGGGGAGGGGTACGCTGAGCTGGTGTCAGATCGGAGCCTTCCTCTGGAACCCTAGTCAGGCCCAATCACCTCCAGCACCCGCTGGCTGCGAGTCCCCCCGCGCCGCTCGGGGCCAGAGCCCTGAGCTCAGTCTCGAACCTGCGGCCCGCAGCTGTCCCGGGGCCGGCTGCGGGTGACGTCACAGCCCCGGGGGTAGCCCAGTGCCTCGCGCGTGACCTGTGGGAACGACTTGGGTTTTTTTCGGCCGCGCACAGGGTTGATCGCTCGCGTGCAAAGGGTGGGGTGGGGGGGTCGCTTCTAGCGATGGGGGTGGGGGCCGTTTCCGCCACCGGACGGCTGTTTTCGGGCAAAAAGTTCCCGAGTCACGTAGCGCGATTAAATCTGGTGTTCTGCTTCGTCCTGCAAGCCTCCAGGAACCTGCGCTTTCCAACCCCTCGGCGCAGTGGCGCCGAGCACGGCTGCTGGAGCGCGCAGATCAGACGTCTCTCCTTGTTTCTAGATCCCCGGGAGCCTGCGTACCATGTCCTATCCTCAGTTCGGCTACCCTTACTCCTCCGCGCCCCAGGTAAGCCTCGGCCGGCCGCAGCCCTCGACTCAGCGCGTTGCAGCCCCTCTCAGCTGGATCTGGCCGCTGCCGCCGTCTGGCTGCGCGATATTTGCATATATGTAAAGTGCGAGGGGGCTGGAGTGTTTATGGGGAAGCGGGGGGCGGGGCGGGGGAACAGGGTGGAAACCCTTCAAGAATAATATGTTACCTTCCGGCTTAGGTTTACTATATACACCCTTAAAGGGGAACCGTCTTGTAGACCCCTAACGGGCTGTCCGAAACCAGCTGTCTGTAGGACTGGTAACACATCTGCCGCCCTGATAAATATGCATGAGCGGATGGGGGTGGGGGGAGGCTTAAAACACGCAACTGGGGAGTCTTGTGCTGCACGTGGAGACAAGTGGTGGCAACACCTTGCACAGCCTGTTGGCAAAGTTTCTTTTCCAAGCGTTTTACAGAAGCAGCAGCCTGCAAGCCCGGCGCAGCTTGCGGGGGGTGGGTCTTTAAATGCTTCCAGGGTTGTTCTCTCTCCCTTGTTAGCTGGTAAAATAGCCCGAAACCTCTGCCGTTAAAGGCAACGACTTCCAAGAGTGAGCGGCAGGTGCAAAAAAAAAAAACACCTTTTCCTCTTCCCCCGCAGTTCCTGGTGCCCACCAATTCCCTGACAACTTGCTGCGAGTCTAGTGGCAGGACTCTGGCAGACTCAGGCGCTGCAGCCTCGGCTCAGACCCCGGTCTATTGTCCTGTGTACGAAAGCAGGCTGCTAGCCACGGCCAGGCACGAGCTCAATTCTGCGGCTGCCTTGGGAGTCTATGGCAATCCTTACACCAGCACCCAGGGCTATGGAAACTACGTTACCTACGGCACTGAAGCGTCTGCCTTCTACTCCTTGGTAAGCCTCCTCCTGCCCCTCCTTAGGAGCACCAATCCCAGCTGGAATGATGAATGGCCTTTGGCTTGCGTGTCCTCCCCGGGGGGAATCTGTGTTCTCCCCTCTCTTCTGCCCTGGGACCGCTCACGTGCTGCTCTGGTTCGATTGTTATTTCAGGACAGAGACCACTGCGGGTAGTTCTTCTAAAGCCCCTGCTCCCCACGGAGAGCTGTGCCTTTTAAACCCCGCTCTCTCTCATGCTAAGGGGGCGGGGGGCAGCTCCATGCTGCAAGGGTGAGAGCGCAGTTTGCGACCGAGGAGCGCCACTCGAGTGAAAGATACAGCTGGGTTGGTAGCTCAAAGTCGCAGACACGCAGGGTGCGAGACAATCGATAGACCTCGGAATAAGGGTGGGTTGTTTTTTTTTTTTCCTCCTCGGGCGTCATTACAGCGTGGGTTAATGTGCCTATTGATTTCAGGGGCTGCTGAAAGCGGAGAGCTTCGGTTTAAGACCCTGCCACCTGTCTTTTCCTCCAGCCGAACCCCAGAGCACAGAAATAAAGTTGCCCCTCCTCTTTCATTGCCTTTGCATCTCTGCTTCAGGGAAGGGGACGCTGGGGCCAGCTCGGAGGACAGGCGCAGCTGAAATGCACGCTGCCGCTGGCAAGCTCGCTGCTTTGTAAGGTTCAGGGGTGCAGGGTGCTCTCGGGTGCGTAGAGCCTCTGAGTCCTGCTGGCTGTTGTGGCCGGGTCGGAGAACACTTGCTCCCAGGCAGGGAAAGGGTTTCCGTGCTGGGGAGGTGGATGAGCCCATCGGAACTAAACGCTGCTGGGGAAAGGGAGCATCTGTAAGGAGTCGATTTCCCCCACCGGCTTGCAAGGGGAGGGGAGGAGCGGGGCGGGGGCTGGGAGGTGGTGGAAGGACACCCTGGATTTTGTGTTACAGAACAGTTTCGACGCCAAGGATGGGACGGGATCTGCGCATGCGGGCATCACCCAGGCGGCTGCCTACTATCCTTACGATCACACGCTCAGTCAGTATCAGTATGACAGGTAAGAAACGACCAACCACCCAGGCGTCCCAAAGAGTGATTTTTTTCCTTTCCCTCGGCTGGCGACGCGTTACAGCGTGGAAGGCTCTGTCCCTTTAAGAGGGCCTTGCTAGGCGAGGCCCTGCAAGCCCTCGCGCGGAGAAGGGGATAACTGGGCAAAATGGAAACCTTTGACAAACCTCGCACGTGTCTCTTTCCTGACGCTGCTGGAACAGCGCGGTGGCAACCAGCGCTGCATTCCCAACGCTAACCCTAGCGGCTCGACATGGAAGCGTGGGAAGAGGGCTGGGTAGATACCCACCAGGGTGGGCTTGTTAGCCCTGAGCAGTATTGGGGGGCCCAGAAAACCTGTAACTGACCCCGACTTTGGCCACCGAGAAATCCAGTGCGGTAGGTCCCGGTCCCCCGTGGGATTCAGTTCGTTCCCTGAACGTTTTCACAAAACTTTTAAGAACTTAGAGCAGGAGGCCCAAATTCTTGGCAGCCCTTGAACCGATCTGATCTCGGTTCTCTCCGCGCGTGTTACACAAGCTCTTTCGAAGCCTGTGTTTAAGCAAGTATCAGAGGGGTAGCCCAGTTAGCCTGTACCTTCAAAAACAACAAGAAGCCCCTTGGCACCTTATAGACGAGCAGATATTTTGCAGCATAAGCTCTCCTGGGCAAGGCTATATCTGCTCGTCTATAAGGTGCCAGTGAACTTCTTATGTTGCTCTCCCGACCTAGCAGGTGGTCCATTCACTATCCCAGCAGCCATAGTTCCCGCTAGTCAATGCTGATGTTAATTAACTTTTGCTCTATGGTGTTATACTGTAAGGCCCTTTTATCTTCGGTCCGTTTATTAGGTTTAAAACAGCGCAAAACCACTTAAACCATCTCAACCTTTTAAGCCCACTGGGTGCCGGTGACCTTTCCTGGATGATGTGCATTAAATATTCAGGTGCAGTCCAGTGTCTTCTGCGTCACGTTTTTACAGTTTCAGGAAGGAAAGGGTAGGAGAAATTACTAATAAAAAGAATAAGAAGGAATTACATTTCCCTTACCAGTTGCACCCTGAGGTCACTTACTTGTGTTTGGTGGGAGCAGGGTTTATCAAGGATCTGCAAAGCAGAACTTTGTGTTCTGTGCCTGTCTCGGAAGTGTCTTTTGCACGGGTTGTGGAAAGGGACTTCACAACCGAGCTGAATAAAACAGACATTTCCCGTTGTGTTTATTCTTACAGGGCTCTTGTAAGCCATTCCTTAGGGCCAGCATTGCTCATTAGAGAATGGTGTGTCGTCCCTGCTGCTTTCTTACCACTGAATGGCTGAGCTAAAAGCGGTACTCGGAGCCTTTTACGGCCACTGGCGTTTGGGCACCCATTAATAGGGGGGAGGGATAGCTCAGTGGTCCCAGCATTGGCCTGCTAATCCCGGGTTGTGAATTAATTCCCGGAGGGGGCTGTTTAGGGTCCTGGGGTGAATAGCTTTAGAAAAAGGAGGCGGGGCTTGGTCCTGCCAGCAGGGCCGAGGACTGGACTCGATGACCTTCCGCGGTCCCTTCCAGTTCCGTGAGATGTGTATCTCCATATTTATTTACTCTTCCGACACTGATGGTTGCTAGAAGGAAGTACCTCTGATGTTCTCTCGTGGAACTTGGTCCAAAACCCACCTATCTTTCCTTGGGCTGCAGTGGATTTTGGATCAGGCACCCAAAGACCATGATGCGTCTTTGTCAGGAGCTACACAGGATGTCTTTTTGTGTCCCGTGCACCACAGATATGGCACCATGGACGGAGGCACCCGAAGGAAAAACGCTACTCGGGAAACCACCAGCACCCTGAAGGCCTGGCTGCAGGAGCACCGGAAGAACCCCTACCCCACCAAGGGCGAGAAGATCATGCTGGCCATCATCACCAAGATGACCCTCACCCAGGTCTCCACCTGGTTCGCCAACGCCCGGAGGCGGCTCAAGAAGGAGAACAAGATGACCTGGCCTCCGAGGAACAAGTGTTCCGATGAGAAGAGACCCTACGATGAGGAGGAGGAGGAAGAGTCGCAGGAAGACAGTATGAAGAACGAGAAAAACGAGGGTATCTTATTAAACACTCACTTACACCCGGCAAGCAGAGTTCTAGAGTAGCCAGATCCCTGTCCCGCTTGACTCTTTCTAACGTGGGTGCTGTTGCCCGGGTGGAAGGGGCTGCACCGCCTAGAAACAGAGCTGCGGAAGTGCAGGCTAGAATTTCCTATTGTGTTGTGTCAGTGAAAGTCTAGCCGTGTGTATTCCACATGAGCAACCCGCCTTCGATCCGGGCTCCGGCTCTTGGGCGGTGGCGTTGCTTTAAAGGAGCCTTGTGGGGGCTATTCATTCCGTGTGGTTTTGCTCTTTCCCCCTTCCTGCAGGGGCCAGCAGCAAAGAAGAGAAGGAGCTGGAACTGAGCGACCTGGACGACTTTGACCCCATGGAGTCGGAGAGCTCCGAGGGCGACCCGAAGCAGCCCTTCCAGCACCTGGAGAGCACCCAGCTCAGGACGGCCGGCGCGTGCGCTCCTGAGCATTGCAAGGAGCCTTCGCTCAAGATGCCCATCCCGGCGGCCACCGTGGAGGAAGACTTGGAGAGAGCTAAAAACTGCCTGAAGACCGTGGTGGAGGAGTGTGAGCAAGACTTAATCGGCGTGAGGCAGAGAAGCTGCGAGTCCAAAATGTGTTTCCAACAGGGGCAGCAAATCCTGGAGACCAAGCCCAGGATTTGGTCCCTGGCTCACACCGCCACGTCTCTCAACCAAACGGAGTACCCTTCCTGCATGCTCAAACGCCAGGCGGTCTCCTCCGCCGCGGCCGTGGCTGCTCCCGGCAGCGTCCTGGACAGGCACCAGGATTCCCCAGTCACCAACCTCAGGAACTGGGTGGACGGGGTGTTTCACGACCCCCTGTTCAGACACAGTACTTTGAACCAAGCTTTGAGCAACACCACAGTTTCCTGGGCTACCACCAAAGGAGCCATTCTGGAAACGGGATCCTTAGGACGCTCGGTTGGGACCAGTGCGAACGTGCTCAAGGGCCCGCTGTCCACCTTCTCCCATCAGGGCTCCAGTAAAGAGTTTCTGGCACTTCCGAAATCGGGAAGCAAAATGTTTTGTTCCTAACAACACCCCAGGGGGCAAAGGAACTGTCTAACAACTGAAGGGCGCGGGGCGGGGCGGGGGGGGGCCGGGCAAGTGCTTTGGAAGAATTTACACTGAGGTATAATTTTTTTAAACTAACAAAGAGAAGGGTTTAATGTCAGACTCTATTCATGGCTGGTTTGAAGACTTTGCGGTGGCTGCGACTTTAAGGGATCAATGTGGTGAAAATAATTGACCTCCATGTCTCAAAGCACGGACTATATAGCTAGGCTTCCCTCAAAGTTTACATCCAAAAGTTTACAGAGGAGGAATTTCAGTTCGGATATTTAATTTAAGGCATGCCGATACTAGTCATAAAGACTTCTCCCATGGTTTCCTTCTGATTTCATTCTTATCATCTCAGTCACAAGCGGCACTTGTATCAAGTTGACACTATTGCACAAATCTAACTTGACGAATATGTTTCGAAAAGTACCTTCACTCCAATAAATTGTCTGTTTCAGAAGTAAAACCTCGTGCTGGCGTTTTGCATTACAAAATCGCTTATGTTCCGCTTTTAGAACGTGTGCCCGTTCATATAAAGAGATGCTGGGGGATATATCGAGACTAGAAAAAAGTTATGGAAATGTCGATAAATCATTAGCACCACCGCAAAATTATTTAAGTCGGGAATATTGATACTGTTTCATGTCTGTCTGTCCGAGTCTCTCAGTGTAAAGGAATCCAGAATCCTCTAAACTCCCAGATCATTGGGCAAAATGGTCTATAAAAGCGGCGGGGACGTTGCTCCTTTAAACAGATAGTTGTTGGTTTTGTTTTTAAGTGGAACCCTCATTTACCAGGCTGCAGTCCGTTAGGGAACGCCGGGTGCGAAGAGTGCTGGGCCTTACACCAGGCAGAACGTGGATGTCCAGTCTCAAGAGCCCCTCTCCGCTAGAGAAACACAGGGCAATCTATCATGACATTTGTTGAGTTTGACAGTTGTCACCCAGGAAAGGAGGGGTGGCGAGAACACACAATAACAGGAGTTAAATGCTCATCCTTCAGAAGTAGATTAGATAGATAGGGGAGAATGCAGCTGGGCTCTAGATTTGCTGGAATAAAAGGGAGGAAAATAAAAGGCGAGGACAGCTAAGCAGACTCCAGCTGCCCACTGCTGTGAAGGCAGACACAAACCTGAGCCCAGAGGAGTGGCGGGGGTGCGGGGGGCGGGAACCTGGAGCCCATCACCTCGGGACATCACCCCGGTCTTTGCTGCTGTGGCAGGAGACTCTCTTTCGGAGTGGGAAGCAATTGATTCACCAGGCAAATTTGCTCCCCCAAGGAGCCGTTTGAGCTGGCAGCTCCTCGGACAGGCGGCAGAATCGTTGCTTGTCCATGAATATTTCAGCACTTCAGGCGCGATGCGTTCCCGTTGTGACACTCCGGAGCAGCAGCCGGGGGAACGCGGCCCTGGGCCGGCTGCGGCAGGAGGTCCCGCTGCCCCATCGCAAGCCGGGAGTCCAGCCCAACTTTCTGCTGCGCGGGCCGGGTGGGGTGGGGTGGGGTGGGAATAAAGGCCGGACCCAACCTGAGGGAAAGGAGACAACTGATCTTCTTAAAACACCCGTTTCAAGGCCAGCGGAGCCTTATGCGCCGGCGCAGGCCACGGTTAAAGGCTCCTAATGGGGCTGAGGTAGGGCAAGGGCACCTCTGAGGGTTACCCTCTCTGACCTTTCAGAAAAGAGGACCCCCCTGGGAGGGAGTGTGTCTGTGTCAGCATCTAGCAGCTCCCGGGGTATGGGCGTACTGCATCGCCTATGACACATTAACACGAGTGGGTCTGCCCCACGAAAGCTCCTCGCCTAGTACACCCTTTGGTTAGGCTTTCAAGCGCTGCAGGACGGCTGGTTGGTTGGATACACGCACAGGATACCCCGGGGAGGGGGTGTCCAGGTGTCAGTATCCACCAGCTCCCTTGTGTGAAGGGGTCATAGTAGGTCCAGGGCATTCAGTACCCAGGGCTCTCCTCGTTGCATAGACAGCCTCTCGGCAGTCCTGCCGCCCTTCACTACCACGCTGGTCTGTTAGGCACAAGACGCTTTAAAGACAAACAAGTGGGTCCGCCCCACGGGAGCTCATCACCTGGTAAAGTATTTTGTTAGAGTGTCAGAGGGGTAGCCAAGTTAGTCTGTATCTTCAAAACCAAGGGCAAGTCCCGGGGCACCTTATAGACTAACCGGTATTTTGGAGCATAAGCTTTCGTGGGCAAAGACCCGCTACATCAGATGCCTGAGTGGGTGCTTGAGAGCTGTTTAAATCCTCCTCTGAAGCCATCCCCCCTCACTCATGCAGCTGATGAAGCGGGTCTTTGCCCACGAAAGCTTGTGCTGCAAAATATCTGTTAGTCTATAAGGTGCCACAGGACTTCTGGTTGTTTTGCCAAAATGCTGCAGCGTTGCTGCTTTGTTTTGCCTGCCTCCAGCCTAACTCCGCTGCCTCCCTGTGACTCTCTTTATATGGGATCCCTGCAAATCCTTGCTCATATTTCCCCCCCCCCCGGTTGTTTTATTCACAAAGCCGACACCCCCCCCATCCCCCCGGGAGATGCACCCGGAATTTGCCCAGAAATCCCGACTCACCCCTCAGCTCAAAACCCAAACCACCGCCGCCCCGAGACCTCCACGCGGGGCCGGCCGGAGCCGCGCGCGCCTAAAGGAATCCAGGCGTGGGAAGCGGATCGGGCGTGGGAAGCGGATCGAGCCCTCCGCCGCCCCTCCCCGCGAGCGGCTGTAATTGGATTGTATCCAGTCATATTCCCTGTCAGTGTATTGACTTTCGCTCTCTTGGATGATATTATCGAGATCACTGAACCTCGCTGCTGATCGGGCTGTCAAAAGGCTGAGACAGGAGCCCCCGGCCTGGAAAACGTGCATCAGCCGAGATAATTTGAAGTGAAATTTTCATTTTGACAGTAAACCCCTCCACTCCGCCCGGCTCCGCGCCCGCCCGGCGCGGTGGCAGGGGGCGGCTCTGCAGAAAGCCGCGGCGGCAGCTGAAAAGGGCAAAAGAACTCGAATTAGTTGTAATGGATAAAAGGGCAAAAAGAGAGAGGCAAGGGTACTTGACAGTAACAGCCAAAGTGGAGCCTCCGGGGAGCAGCGCTCGCAGCTCCTGGCTGGGCCGGCAGGAATTTTAATGCGGCCGCAGAGCTTTCCAGCCGAGCCCTGTAGACAAACCAGGTTTTTAATGCCAGAAGAAGGTGGAAGGGGGCAGAGGGAAGGGGGAGCGGGTATTCAGGCCCCAAAGCAGCGGCGGGAGCAAGGGGCACAGAGATCCGCACCCCGCCCCCCCGCCCCCCCCAGGAAAAAATACCGGCCTAAGCCTCGGGGCAAAAATAGCAGTGTGAATGTCCACGCACATGTGTGTGGGTAGGTGCGGGGGGACGTTTCAGCCTGGGTGCTGGTGCGGCTGGACGGGGGAGGAGAGGCGAGGATTTCATTCTGCACGGCAACGGGAGGCGAGCGAGGCTGGTAGGAACACAAAGACCTAAGCTGAGGCAAAGTTCGGGGGTAAACACAATCCAGGAAGCGCGTTTCTCCACATCTGCTGGGCCACAACCGAATCAACACGTCTACCGAATGCTGATTTATTCAAAGCACGCTTTCTTTGCGTAACGGCAGGGGTCTCGCCCTGGGAGGAAACAGCAATATGGCACGAAAAGGGGGTTGTGTTTTTTGGGGGGGAGTTCTTTTAGAAATATTTCTCACCCAGACTTTTCAAATAGAAACGTAACCTGCTCTGGGAGCTACTAACTGACAACCCCGGGCTGCATTCCAATTTGCAGAAAGAAATCCCCCAATGATATTTATAATAAAAGCCACACAATTCTATTCCAGGCAAAAAAAAATTCATATTATAAAACAGAGAATACTTTAGCCCTTAACTATATGTCATTGTAGAGCAAATTTGGATGAGTTTGTACCAGTGGTCTAGCTACAGGTATAGATTTTCTTTGTGTGGGGGTGGGGGCTAGTCCATGTCTAGAGATTAGCGGTCAGGCATACAGATCATTGAAAAGCACCCATAAAGTGTGAATAAAAAGACTATGAGAAATTAATCTTTGGTATTGGATTCAATAGCAAAGTCAAAAATCACTTTCAAGTGCTTCCCGGCTGTTGGGAGGGGAGGGGGCGCTCAGAAAAAAAAAGCCGTATAACTTGGATGGCTGTACACAGTAGAAATAAATATAAAGAGGAGATGAAAAAGGGAGAAGAAAGAAAAAAAAATCATGGAGAAAACGGTCTGAAACTGAGAGACTCTAAATCATTCAGCCATGGCAAATTCAAACACACAAAGGAGGGGATGCTAAATTAACAGTGCTTTTTACATAGAGCCCAAATAAAACTGTAATCAGCGACGCGTTACTTTTCATTAAGCGAGTTTGACAGCAGCATATTCAGCCTCGACAAGGGAACAGCAGCGAAGAAATATACGGCTCTCCCAGCCCAAGTCATAAGATAATTCCTTAAGCTCCATTAACAACTCTTAGCCGCAGGAAATGGGCTCCCTGAAAACATCTCCAAATCTAAAAGCTTTATCGACCTCTCAAACCTCTGCTGATGGTTCTATTTTTTTATTTTAAAAAAAAAAAAACTTAAGGGAGAGACGCCCAGCAAGGTAATAGACTTTGACACAACACCTTCTTAACTAGAGAGAGAGAGGCAGAGTAAACGAGACCTTAAATGATATTTAAAAGGCAGCCAATTAAGATTTAAAATGATTGTCTCCTGAGATTATGCATGTGATTTATGTCACCTACTTTTTCCCAGGCATGCATGCACAATTGCAACTGGGCAGATAGCCTGTTCTTTAAATAGTAATAACTTTTAAAAATAAATTGCAGCAATTAACTCTCCATACCTATCTCAAACAATTTTAAATATTAAGCTAATAAGGGGTTGAACTTCAGATATTCTGATTGAAAGAATGCATTGCAGCAGTTACCTAGTTTATCTGCAGTCAATTAAAAGACAACCCAATGAATCATACAAACATTTTCTATTAACTTTCATGAGCATAATTCTAAAATACATTTTACTCTGGGTTCATGTCTGACTATTAAAGGCCTTTCATTAGTACATTTCTCACACAACATAATGAAACCGCTTTCAGTTCATCATCTCAGTAGGAGGACTTGGTCTTTTACAGGATTTGGAATATCAAGTACCTTAGAGGTAGGTTGGCTGTTACGGTAGCTCAGACTTAATGGGGTCTTAGTGATGTATATTCATTGTTTGTCTTAAATCTGGCCTTTGGGTAACTTGAAGTTTATTTCTTGTGTTGTATTAAATACTAAGAAAATGTATTGTTTTATGGTAAGAATTTCATCCAAAAATTCATAAAAATGAAAACAAGGGCTGAAATTCTTTGGCTTGTTTTGGAAAGCTCTCCAGTAGTGTGAGTTTGGGAGGCGGGAGGGGAGCGAGGAAAGGGAATCATTCAGCGCCAATGAGATCAGATCTTCCTTTAGATAAGTTCAGATCTAGCCCCAGTCTGATGGGAGCAGAACCAAATTTCAGCCTAAATGGTTTGGGCTTTTTTGTGTGGAATTTGTGAGTTTAATTTACAACTTTACCTTTGTAGTTGTAAACCAGGAAAAGGGAGAATTTTATGGCTGAATGCCGGGGAGTGGGAGGGGGCAGGGTAGAAAGCACCATTTATCTAGCTTTTCCACTATGTGCTAAATTTATCATTTATAAACCCTTTCTTGTTCTCTTTACACACATTAATTCTCACAACACTTCCTTGAAGGAGGTATTCAATTACAGAATTTACAGAAGGCTAACCTGAGGAACAGAATGGTTAAGTGACTTGCTGAGGCCAATAAGAAAGAAAACGGCAGAGCCAGAAAATAGAACCTGGGCATCCTAACTCCCAGCTACAGGCCCTGACTCAGCTAGGTTCTTAGCGCCTAATGATGAGCATGTAAGTAATCTCAATGAAGGCAATGGACTACTCATTTGATTAAATTCAGGCACATGCCTAAGTCTCCTGTTGTACTGGGTCTTAAACACTACCTAATAAATACTTCATTTAAGGCTGTGTTTGTTTATTTGTTTGTTTTTAAATGTCTTTTTCTGTTTGATTAAAGCCACAGTTTTCACTAAGAAATCTAGGAATGGTATTCACCAAAGCAAGTACCTGTGCTGGTTCCTCAGAACCAGGAGCACTATTTATTCCCCAAGCCTAGTGTGCCTACTTTTATTTTGCATGATCCTGTATACTGTCACTGACTGTGGCACATTGAAACCTTACTCCGACATCACCATCCCAAGGAAAGAGGAATTGACATAGAGACCAAGTGGCTGCAGAATGATGGTGGTGTATGCCTTTGCGGGTCTGACAGCCTGGTGGTCAGGCCTTCAGTCTTGTGTGGATGCCAGTGTGGCCAGCCACAGTGGGAATTATCATGGCGTTCTGTACTTTGAATAATGTACACACAACGTGTTCTCGGCGAATGAGCACAGGACGAATCTGTTTTTTAAGGCCTGTGCAGATAGCTAGAGCCCACTGATGGGCACTCATTTCTTGGTTCCCTGCAGGTGAGGAAAATTCGTGATACAGTATGTGCGCACATAATAGAACATTGGGGAACCAGAAGCTGACTTAGGACTGTGCTAAGGGGAAAGTTGAAAAGCTGTGGAGCTGCTTGGAAAGTGCAACAGAACACCACCACATTCTTTTGCAAGATACTTCAGAGGGCTTCAATCCCCTGCAGTTAAGTACTAACTGAAAGCATGTGGATGGGGCAGGCCCCTCAAGGTGAATGACTTTAGCAGTGGTTATGTGCTGCCACCATTGAACAACTGCTCTGTTTTGGGATAACTTATGGACAGCACTTTAATATGCTGAAGTAATTAAGACAGTTCTTTAAGGTTTGCTCCCTCATCCCAGATCCCTGGGAAGTATCATGTTGATTGTACACAGAAAACACTGTGCCCACAGAAGTGAAGAGTTCCATTTCTTTTGTACACGAACATGGGACGTAGAACTAGATAGCTTCTAACAGGACCGAATTAACACCAAAGATCAAGTCAAAAAAAAGCACAAAACAAGCCACTTTCCTTCAGAAGTGGGCAAAGGTTACCTTCTGTAGAGAACTCTCTGCATCCTTGCTCTGGCCTTTGCCACAAGTGGGGACCAGCTGCAGTTGCCGAATATTGCGTAAAGGCTGAATGTGGACAGGTCCCGTTCAGAGTCTGAGGTCCAGGCACGTGCCAGACTACAGGGACTGGATCAAGTTAATCATTTGCTTTCTGAACACTTTGGAGGTTTTCAAAAGAGAGATTTCAGGTGGATGTGGTGCTGGGCACACCTCCTCCTCTTCTGTGCAAGGAGAGGAGCTAGGGTTCACCACCCCAGCAGCTGGCAGGGTGATACCTGGAGAAGGAGGAGAAAATGGAGACTGTTTCCGTAGAGTGAGGGCAGATATGGTCCGTGGGCCAGATCCAGCCTACCAAGCCTTTTGATCTGGCCCACCACCTGCCCGGAAAGCTTCAGAGAGGGGAAAGCTTTGGATGTTGCCCCTGCTTCCAGAAAAATCTCTTAGTTCCCATTGAATGGAAAACAGCCAGCAGAAGTTCAGAGACTTTTGTGGGGGAGAGGGCAATGCATGAAACCAGACAATGGGAGCTAAGAAATTTTGCTGGGGATGGGGGCAGTGCAGCACAGTGTCTCAGCTCCCATTGTCCAGAGCCTGCTTCTGGCACCATACCCCAACTTCCTCTCAGACCCTTCACCTGGTCCAACATTCCTCCCCCATGTCAGAATCCTATCCTGCACCCTTACCCCCTCCAGGACCTGGAACCCCAAAACCCTGTCCCAGGTCACAAGCCCCTCCTTCAACCAAAGTCCCTCTCAGACCCCTCACTTTATCCTGCAACCCAGTCCTCTATCCTAAGCTCCTTTCTGCACCCAGCCTCCATCTCAGACTGTTCTCCTCCATAGAAAAGTACAGCCCTTGGCCACTTATCATCTGGGAGTGCCTTGCCCCACATCAAAAATTGTTAGAGGAACATCAGCTATTACAGGGGGAGGGACCTAAATGCATTCTCCCATGAGTTGAATTAGGGACTGCATGAGTGCATGATCCCTGTTCTTTCCATGTTCCCATTGCCAGTGCTGTCCCCCCATTTGCAGAATGTCTCAGCCCAAGAGCTCATTCCTCTTCTGCCCTAAGAAAGTCTGATTGCACCTGACTCCTTCTGTCAATGACAACAAGCAGGTCCTCCGGATGCCCTTGGTATCTTCCCTTTCTGTCTCTGGGGTGTGACTCCTGCTATCCCAGCAGAACGTGTTCTCAAATGGCTTCAGAATGTCCTCATTTCATTTTCCTTGGAAGGCAATTACATCCCCCCACACCATGCAGCTGTGCTGCCAAAGGCTGCAAGGAATGCAGTTATTACAGCTACCTTCCTTCACATGACTTCAGACGGGAGGGTCTGAGGTTAAAAGTGGTAAGATACCTGCTTTAACTTTATTAATGTGTTGCAATATTTACAGTGCACAAATGAACAGCTTGGTATAGGGTTCAGTTCTTACAGGGGTTACATTACCAAGTCACCTTGTTCTCTAAAGGGCTTTCTTGCTGTGTGAAGGCATTTGGTGAGCTATGAAGGTGCAAGGGGGAGCTGACACATGACAGGGGTTGTAGCACTACAGCTGTCTCCTGCCTGGTCAGCCACATCAGGTAGGCAGATCCCTCTGCTTCTACCTTTGACCTATGAGAAGCTGAGCAAAGGTCACTGGCCTACAGGCTTGGGACACTTCCCTCCTGCAGGATGGGGAGCTGCTGTGTCTTCCCCAGGTGCTGTGGGATTGGGCCCAGAGGGCTCTTGAGATCCATAACCTGGCATACTCTCTTTGCCACCATGAGCACTGCATTGTAGAACAAGTTGGGAGCCAGGCCAGAGTGGAGTCAGGTACAACTTACCCAAGCCCCTTATGTGTGCTGGTGTTTGTACACTGAACTGTCCCTCAGAAATGTATTTCAGGGCTTCAGATGTGGACAGTCAGGGGCTTATGGCACAATGTTGCACACATAACCATGTATACTGGCAAGGATAGATCACCTTGATCAAGATTTTCAAATGTGAACCTCCCTCCAGGAGTCAGGGAGCAGAAGAGGACAACCCTCAGAGCTTTTAATCCAATGATTAAAGTCTCCTTTAGGATTAGGGAGGCCCCTTCTACCTGATGGGATGAGGGCATTTGAACTAGGCTCTGTCAGGTCTCAGGTGAGTGCCTGAGCCATTGGGCTATGGGTTATTCTGATGTGCTTCTCCCTCATTCTCTCCTCTTGAAGCTGCTGAATTTGGCATAAATACTCAAAGAATCATTGGAGCAGAAGGACTATTTAGGTCTCCAGTCCCTAAGTTCAGTGCCCTACCTTTGAGGTGGGAGACCAAAACAGTCCCTCTTCTACCAGAGCAATTTTCATTCTCTCTTGCTCAACAAATATTTAGGTACTAGATGATTTAACCAGCATTCCTCAGGCCTTTAACTCAGTTAAGCTTTTTTGTTTTTTTTTAAAAGATAAAAGGAAAATGAACACTGAATTTAAACAAACGTACTTTTTCAAAAATACAGTGTTTTTTTATTAAATTAATTTTTATTTTGAATGTCTGAAAAAGGGAATTGTTACAATTTGTTCATTTAATGTTTTTTAGTATTTTTCTAATAATGGGAACTCCATCAAATGTATATTTTCTGCATCCCTATACACTCTTATCATTTGCTATATTTTAATAAAAGAGGGCTATAGTCAATTTTATTTCCAATAATATTGTCTTCTACTTTTCAAACTATAAGCATTGATGTACCTGTGCCAACACAAAGCACTACGCCAAATTTCTCCATTTTATCTCTTTTCTGTAAAGTTTATTTATCAATGCTGTTTCAGGTTCATCCTATTTTTATGGCTCACCTTGTGTCCATTCTCCTGCAATATTCACTCAGTTATGTTAATTGTGAGGATTATACTTGATTTGGTGATTGTGTCTCTTTTCTGTTTGGTGTTTTGAGAAGCAATCCCATTCCAGGCACATACTGTTTTATTGGCACAACCAAACCCTTATGTTGCTTTAAGTTATGATAAGAGGAAGCTGTATACCAGATTTGGTGATCCTAGCTCTTACCTTTTAGAAGGAGCTCTTCATCAAACAGGCAAACCTCTATAAATGTAATGTAGATTCCTGGGTCAAATCCATTCCCCTCTCAGACAGAGAAAAAAATTGAACCTTGGTCTTCCATATGCAAGGTGAAGGCACTCACCACTGGGTATTGGTTAACAGGTACTGACCTGCTTGAGGCACCTAACTCTAAGACAGGCTGCACAGTCTTGAATTCCAAATATCTTCTTCCTCCAACCCAAAGTTTGCTATCTAAATCCGTGCAGGGCTTAGGTCTCCTTCCTCTCATTACCATCTCTCTGATCAGCTTCCTGTTTTGTGTGGATTCATTTCTTAGGCACTCATTTCTCCCCATCCATTTGGCAGGAGGTCTGGGAACCTAATTTAAGACTCCTACAGTAGACTACCGACATACACAATTTCAACTTACGCGTTATTTGTATTAACACAAGTCGAAATTGTGAGTGGCAGGGAGCCAGGAACCAGGTGGCAGCTCTAGTCAGTTTCCCAGCTCCACAAGCAGAAGGGAGCTGGGACTCAAGCTGCCACCTGGTTCCCAGCTCTTCCCAATTTGCACGAAATTTGAGTTACCCATGGTTGCCCAGGAATAAAATCTACCTGTAACTTAGGGGTCTACTGTTTTCCAACACGTAGCAGGACACCTAAAACACTGAGCCTGTGTCCTCTTTGTGGATCTAGGTCAGTCTTTATTTCTGATTGTGTTTAGTTCACAGGGATAGGTTGGCTCTTAGCGAGGTCAAATTTCACGTCACTCTTGTAACAGGCCTCAGCTGAAAACTGGGGGATTTGGGGACTTGTAGGCTACTGACAAAATGTGATGGGTAGAAAAAACTACTTTCCTCAGTCTATAGGTTATCAGACATATGGCAGGAATTGTTATTAGTTTTGGTAAATAAGGAGATGACTGGAAGGCCTAGAAAGATGATCTTGCCAAAGAAAAGCTTTAAGGAAGGAGACTGGGAGAAAGGCTGGAGAGAAATTGAGCTTAGAACTTTCTGGGAACCCTGAAAGACGAGGGATGCCCCACGAGAAAGGCAGATTTGTTCTTCCATACCCCAGTAAAGGGAGTGAAAAATAGAGTTTTGTTTTCCTTCTGGATTGTATATTTGGTTTAATCCAGAAGAAGGATTTTGGGGTTAGCTGGAGGGTTAAATCACCCCAGCTACCAGACGAAGTTTAGGTAAAGGACATCTCTGATGACAGCACATTCACACTGGAACTCGAGTGAATAAAATCTTTTCTTTCTTGCGTACCAGAAGTTTGATAGAGAAAGCACACCTCTTTTCCAACAATATCAGCTTCCTGCCCACCTTGTTGTACAGATCCTGTATGACAGATTAAACGTGAGGCCAAAGTTGGAGCACGGATGCCTTCAATGCGCTGTGTCCGACTGAAGGTAGCACGGAGATTTTTTAAAGTCCAGTGTCATAGATGTGCTGGAGAACAAAACACATTCTTTCCATGGACACTACCATCCACAAAGGCACAATCAGTGGAACTGTTCCAGGAGGTGGATGAGCTAATAAATCTGACCAGCCTTCACCTGGAGACAAATCAGATATTTCTCACTCTGAGGAGTTTTCTGTTAACTGTGCAGATAAAATAAATCAGGCTTGGTCCAGCCTAGGCAACTCTACAGTAAAAGCACTTGTTGACAGGCAGTAGCTAAAACAGATGAAAATAGCAGGGGGGCTCACACGCTTTATTGACCATCATGATGGGTCTCAGTATAATATAGCGATGTGTTGTTATACTATCTTACAGTGACAGAATACAGCACAGGAAAGAAAAGGAAAACAAGTGGATAATTTTACCTATAGGAAGTTAGTGCTCTCCAGCAGTCCTACAGCCAATCAAATACAAGTATAGGGGCCAAATTTTACCCTCATTTATGGTGAACTTATCCTGCTGTATCTCAAATAATTTCAGTGGAGTTACTCCATAAGTGCATTAGTTTATCTTGAGAGCAGATTTTAGCCAGACTGGTGAAGTGTATAGAGTTGGGAGAGGGCACATGCCGAGTACACTGCGCTAATGTAAAAACATCCAAAAAACCAAGAGCTATACTCCAGGCATTTTTGAAATAAGTGATGCAATTTCATGCACGTTAGCCATTCTACAGACATTTCACATGAAATATTTTAGGGGCATAAAAATACACACATAACTGGTATCTTACTGTATTGTCCTAGTTACAAGTTATATTATTTTTGTGCATTTGCATGAAATTCATGTTGGAATGAATAAAACAGAAAAAAAAAGCAAGAACAAAACCAAACTATCAGACTGCCAAACCTATTCATGGTCCCATAATACATTTTCATTAAAGTATGTACAAACCTCCCAAATACCAGTATCAACAAAGCACCAAAAACCTATAATTAAAGTGTTCCCTGCCTGAGTACATAAGAGAAGAAATATTGATTGCCTGTCTGCATATCTTAGCTGTGACCAGTATCTCTAGTCTCCTCAACACAGTCTTGTTTCCTGACATCTTACTCAAACATTCCTGGGAATTTTATTGCAATATTTTGGCACTAGACTTTCTGCAACATAATAAAATAATTATTTTGTTGCAGCACCCGAATTTTTTGTTCATCCTCTTCCTTCAGTTTATTCCATTTTTTCTTCTCTTCTATGTTTTCCTGCCTCTTTTCACAGTTAAGTAGACTTTAAGGCCAGAAGCAATTATTAGATCATCTAGTCTGACCTCCTGTGTAACACAACCATTAATTTGAGGTCAGACAAAATAATATAATGATCCCTTCTGGCCATGAAATCTATGAGATAAGTTCCCTCCAGCCTTGGGTGGCAGGATTATAAGACAAGAGGAATTCCCTATCTCCTCTGTGAGGAAGACAGGTCTAGACAAATCTCAGGACAGTCATTTCTCCTTCTTCTAGTAGTTAATAGTGGCTTGCTAGGAGAGGGAAAAGAAAAGTGAATGAAAGGGAAATGGAGAGACTGAGGGCTGTTTAGAGTATCTTCTGTTCTTTTCATCCCCATCAGAATAGAAGAGAAAGCCAGGAGCATGGGTGTTCTCTTCACTTTTCACACTAAGGGGAAGTGGAAGATCTGGGGAGTGGACAGATCTTCCTGTGAAGGAAAGAAGGCAGAATGGCAATGTCTAACTGAGGATGCTCTTTCTGCTATTACAGACAACTGCTGTACCACCAGGAATTCTGTGAACTGCAAAAAATCTTTTGCTGTGCAACAGGATCACCTGCTGTTCCCACTTCAATGAACTTGGCATGATAAACTCTCTCCTTTCTAGTTAGAGAGATGAAGGGGAAGGAGGAGTTTAGGCCAACCTCTGAGCCAGGGATTGAGTGAAAATGGGAGAGCTCCCAGAGCCTGTGCAAGATCTGTTGAAAAATTGGAGAGGGTGCAGAAAAGAGTCACAAAAATTATTTGAGAGCTGGAGAAAATATCTTCCACTGACTTTGAAGGCTCAGTCTGTTCTGCTGATTTAAAAAAATCAAGATAAAAAAAAAGCCAGTGTGTAAGTACTTTCATAGGGATAATACAAAGCAGTAGAGAGCTATTTAATCCAGCAGAGAAAGGCCTAATAAGAGTCAATGATTGGAAGTTTAAGACCGGGAAATTCAAATTAGAAATAAGGCACATATTTTTAACACTGAGGATGATTAACCATTGGAACAAACTACCAAGGGAAGTAAAGGATCCTGAATCTCTTGAATTTCAGATCAAGACTGAATGGCTTTCTGAAAGTTATGCGTTAGTCATACTCACCTTAATGGTGTCAGTGCACTGGCAGCTGTATTAAATTATATGGTTTGTGCTATACAGTCAATCAGCCTACATGATCTACTGATTCTTTCTGACCTTATAGCCTATGAATCTATTACTTTAAGCCCTGATGGAAGGATATAACTGCTATGCCTTCCTCACAGACATTAGGCCAATTTCACTGGCTGAGGTTCTGGATATGAAAAAGGTTCTCCTGAAATGCAACCTGTGAGGTAAACTCAGTCCCTTGTGGGTGATAAACTCTAGTGCAGAAGTGTTATCCTGTTGCAGACACTGACAATTTCCACTACAGCAGAGCAGAATAAGAAGTTCTCTATCTCTCACTCTCTAAGAAAAAAATCTTATCCCAACAGCCTTGCTATTTATTGTTGTATTTCTAACCCTTTTTAGGGAGAGGATTACTGAGAAGCCTGTGATGAGGAAATTCTGATGTCATAAGAGCCGTGTCTACACGTGCACGCTACTTCGAAGTAGTGGCACTAACTTCGAAATAGCGCCCGTCACGGCTACACGTGTCGGGCGCTATTTCGAAGTTAACTTTGACGTTAGGCGGCGAGATGTCGAAGTCGCTATCCTCATCAGGAGATGGGGATAGCGCCCTACTTTGACGTTCAATGTCGAAGTAGGGACCGTGTAGTCATTGTGCGTCCCGCAACTTCGAAATAGCAGGGTCCGCCATGGCAGCCATCAGCTGAGGGGTTGAGAGACGCTCTCTCTCCAGCCCCTGCGGGGCTCTATGGTCACCGTGGGCAGCAGCCCTTAGCCCAGGGCTTCTGGCTGCTGCTGCTGCAGCTGGGGATCCATGCTGCAGGCACAGGGTCTGCAACCAGTTGTCGGCTCTGTGGATCTTGTGTTGTTTAGTGCAACTGTGTCTGGGAGGGGCCCTTTAAGGGAGCGGCTTGCTGTTGAGTCCGCCCTGTGACCCTGTCTGCAGCTGTGCCTGGCACCCTTATTTCGATGTGTGCTACTTTGGCGTGTAGACGTTCCCTCGCAGCGCCTATTTCGATGTGGTGCTGCGCAACGTCGAAGTTGAACATTGACGTTGCCAGCCCTGGAGGACATGTAGACGTTATTCATCGAAATAGCCTATTAAGCTACTTTGATGTAGGCTTCACGTGTAGATGTAGCCCTTGGAGTTCTGCCTTTCTTGACCGCTTTCAGTCTGGCTTTATAGTGGTATGGCATAGAAACAGTATGAGTCTCACATCGAAATAGGCGCTGCAAGGGAACGTCTACACGCCAAAGTAGCACACATCGAAATAAGGGTGAAAGGCACGGCTGCAGACAGGGTCACAGGGTGGACTCAACAGCAAGCCGCTCCCTTAAAGGGCCCCTCCCAGACACAGTTGCACTAAACAACACAAGATCCACAGAGCTGACAACTGGTTGCAGACCCTGTGCCTGCAGCATGGATCCCCAGCTGCAGCAGCAGCAGCCAGAAGCCCTGGGCTAAGGGCTGCTGCCCACGGTGACCATAGAGCCCCGCAGGGGCTGGAGAGAGAGCGTCTCTCAACCCCTCAGCTGATGGCCGCCATGGCGGACCCCGCTATTTCAAAGTTGCGGGACGCGCAATGACTACACGGTCCCTACTTCGACATTGAACGTCGAAGTAGGGCGCTATCCCCATCTCCTGATGAGGATAGCGACTTCGACGCCTCACCGCCTAACGTCGAAGTTAACTTCGAAATAGCGCCCGACACGTGTAGCCGTGACGGGAGCTCTTTCGAAGTTAGTGCCGCTACTTCGAAGTAGCGTGCACGTGTAGACACGGCTCTAATGTGCTCCTATTTTAATTTTAAAATGAAGTGTCTAAAATTAGACTTTAGGGCCAGATTCACAAAGGGACTTAGGTTCCTATTCCCTCTTTATGTGCGTAAATCCAATATTCAGGCACAACCGGCATTCACAAAGTTGCCATGAAGCTGCTGCCTAACCCTGGAGACATCTAAAGCACCTCAACTTTCAATTAGACAACTAAGTTTGTGCTGCTAAGCATGTGCCCTGCTGCCTCAGGGAGACACCCAGATGCCTCTCTCTTGTTTAAGCCCCAACAGAAGTCTCACACCAGGTCCTACATTGTGAGGCCCAACCTGTCAAGCATGCTGAGAGCACAGCTAACTCTGCACCGAACAGAGGAGAGGACGAGGTGAAGAGGAGACCCTCTGCTCTACGACTGTGAGCCTTCTCCAAAAACGTGTGAGCTCCTGGTTCAGTTTCCCACTCCGCCAGATAAGGAGAAGGGATTTGCGCATGGGTACACTGCCTTTCAGGTAAGCGTCACACCTAGTGGGTTGAGGGGTGTTTGGCTGGGGGATGGGCGGCTCTGAGGGCACATCTTCACTCCAGGGAAGATCGACGCTGCTGTGGTCAGTCTTCCAGAGTTCAACTTAGTGCACTTAGCAGGGATGCACTAAATTGAACTCACAGGGCACTGTCCCACCCCTCACTAGGAGTAAGTGTCATTAATCAGAGCATTTGCTCCCAATGACCTCCCGCAATGAAGACAGAGTGGATGCTCGAATTAAGCTACGTCGACTCCCGCTACGTAACCAACCCAGCTGGATTAGTTTATCTTAATGCAACCTTTTCCTTCGGTATAGACCTGGCCTCAGTCTCACAAGCTGAAGCTGTTCTGTATATAAATAATTAATGTGCATTGGGCCACAGAGAATGCGATAATGACTCTATAGTTCAGTTGTTAGGGCACTCATCTGAGAAATGGGAAACCCAACTTCATATTCCTTCTTCTCACAACACAGAAGGAGGAATTGACGCAGGGGCTCACACATGGTGGGTGAGCACTCTTAAAACTGGGCCAAAGGTTCTAAGGGAAGTTATGGTGTTTTGTGGAGGGTTAGGCATGCACCCCCATATTGTTGCAAGAAACCAAGCAGATACTGGATGGGAGAAGTTTCTGGATGTGTATCCCAAGTGGAGATGGCACCCAGCTCCCTGAAATGGGTGAGTTTAGGATGCAGTGCTCTTCTCAGTGTCTGCTATTGACCAGCCTATAGAGTTTCCTGCTCAGCATACTGGCCTTTAGGGATCCTGTTTTTAGTGGCCTAACCCTCCCTGTGCATTGCATAGTCAGCCTGGGCACCTAGCTCAGGGTAGTGGATTCCACTGCATGTATAGGCACCTAAAGTTAGGTCTTACAATAAGTCTCTGTTGTGAATCTAGCCCTAAACCCCTATTTAGGTGGCTAAATAAATGGCCTGATTTTCAAAAATGCTGCATCATCACTTTAATGTGCCAGGGAGCAACCAAACTATTTCTAAGTCTGTGGTCAGTGAATGTAAACAAACAAAATGTGTTTTGTTTTGTTTTTTCTGCAAATGAGGCGAGAACAATATGTAACCTGTCCGAAAATTCCCAAGATTTACAGTCTTTGTTTCCTTAAAATGCTTTCTATCCTCCCTGAAAGTTTTAAAGCCTCCCCTAATTTGTACCTGTTGATAAAGCTTAGGATAGTCAACCAAGGAACAAAACAAAAATATTATGTGAGTTACACAGCCAATCACACATAACACAAAACACAGCTCTGGATTTGAATACATGCACTGATATTTGTTCTTACAAATGAGCTGATGAATAATTATGGGAAACAATCGCATTTGGGGAAAAAACACAACCATGTCATGTATACCACCGAACAAAGGATTATGTTAATGTAATATATTCTTATGAATAGCGTATAACATTCAGAACAAGTTTAACAGAAAATTAGCAATGTATGAGCATCCATTGAATGTCAAGAAAAGCACAGAAATGTTGAGCATCTTGTGTGCTCAGGTGGTACAGAAATTGTTGCAGTTCTACTCATTAAGGTTCAGTTCAGAAAAGACAGGGCACCCATCAGAATGCAAGAAACACATTGCTTTTATGATGAATGTCACTCCGTAGAATTTAGAAGGTGGAATGAATACTTATAAAAGCATAAACATTATTCACATAAGTCCCAATCCAGTACATTTCCCAGGAAAATTGCTGGGAATTGCTGTGTGTTCAACACTTAGGAAAATCAGACCATTTGCTATATAATGATCACTTAACAGGCCACTCACCCATATAAAAGTACTTAAATATGGATTTTGGGGACTAATTTTAGGTCAGTTTTTAAAATAATGGTCATGTGATATCATACTTATGCCATTCTTAAGAAACTATAAATGAAAATAGTAAAACTGAAGCAAATCAGAAAGTGCTGAGGTAAGTAAATTACTCAAAACAGATTTTCTAAAAAAAAAAAGCTTTACAGAACTTTAGAATGTTTTCATTATTATTCCATTTTTAATGAAAAAATGTGTCTTTTTGAAATTTCAACAGCCACTAAATACCCTAGATGCATTTGCAACTTCTTCAGAGCAGAATTGTGCTTGTGCATGACAAAATGAAAGTGAAACATGACTAGAAAGAAAACTGGGGGGGCAAATGACTACTTCATTGTTATTATCCAAGCAGAATGGCATCCAAAAAGAAAGCACGTCACCCATGCAAAAAGTGAGAGCTTTACCCTTCAACTGAAGTAAATGGGAGCTCTGCCTTCATGAGGACAACTGTGATTAGGATATAAATTAGATCTTAGTTATACTCGTAGGTGTTACTGGTGAAAAATACAAGAATAATTATTTTGAATATATGATTTAAAACCCAGAAGTACCACTTTCATCCCCGTTTTTTAAAACACTAATCATTTTTCCGGAACAAAATTAACATATTCTAATACTGAAAACTATACATTTTGTCCAGAATGGAGAAAACAGATAAGCAGAATATGAGCCCATTTTCGTATGGACTGGATCTCATGCCGGCATTCACTGCCGTACCTCTGGGGACTTTTGACCTTGCAGTCAACAACTACTATATTGCTGTCTGTTTAGTTTGCTTTATATGATCACCTTAAAAAATAATTTCCTTATGTCATCGTAGTACTCTGAGGACTCTGCAATAAGATAAGAAGACTACTTAAGAACATAAGAACGGCCATACTGGGTCAGACCAAAGGTCCATCCAGCCCAGCATCCCATCTGCCGACGGTGGCCAATGCCAGGTGCCCCAGCGAAGGAGAACAGAAGACAATGATCAAGTGATTTATCTCCTGCCATCCATCTCCTGCCCTTGTTCTGAAGGCTAGGGCACCATACTTTATCCCTGGCTAATAGCCATTTATGGACCTAACCTGCAAAAATTTATCAAGCTCTTTTTTAAACCCTAATAGAGTCCTGGCCTTCACAGCCTCCTCGGGCAAGGAGTTCCACAGGTTGACTGTGCGCTGTGTGAAGAAAAATTTCCTTTTATTAGTTTTGAACCTACTACCCATCAATTTCATTTGGTGTCCCCTAGTTCTTGTATTATGGGAAAAGGTAAATCATTTTTCTATATTCACTTTCTCCACACCATTCATGATTTTATATACCTCTATCATATCACCCCTCAATCGCCTCTTTTCCAAACTGAAAAGTCCCAGTCTCTCTAGCCTCTCCCCAACGGGTCCCAACCCATTCCAAGCCCCTAATCATCTTAGTTGCCCTTTTCTGAACCTTTTCTAATGCCAATATATCTTTTTTGAGGTGAGGAGACCACATCTGCACGCAGTACTCAAGCTTTGTAAATTCATCTGTCTATATGTCTCATGTGATACATGAATTTAGTGTCATCCAACCTCTTATGTGCAGCTTAACTATTTGATAGCAACTCATCATGAATTACCACATGCACATTCAAGAAATCAAATTCAAATTTTCCTGTTGCTTGGGTCCTTAATTCAGTTAAGGGTTTTGGGTTTTTTTTTTTAACTTAAAAAGAAAATGTACATGCTTTATTTAAATGATTGTATTTTTCAAAAATACAATGGTATTTTTCTGAAGTTAATTTTTATGTCTTATTTCTTTAAAAAAGGGATTGCTAAAATTTGTCCATTTAATTTTTTACTACATTTTTAAACAGGAATTCCATCAAGTGTATTTTTTTCTGCAGCCCTATAAATTCTTATCATTCAATGTGTTTTAAAAAATATTTTTGTTTGTTTCCAATAACATTTTCTTCTAGTTGACGGTATGCAAGAGTGCTGTACAGGAGTCCACTGATTTTTGTGGAAGAATTTTTACGGTATGTTCTTCCATATCCCCATTTCTCTGGGGGGTAATGTGGAGTACCAGTATAAAATCTTGTGCAAATAGTGGAAAAATTTCCAAGTAAACTTAGCAGACCTATATCAGAAATAAGGACTTTGGGAAATAGCAAATATTGATTTCAGTTTCTGGATCACCAATGTAGTATGCATAACTATAGTCGTCAATATATTTGCAGAAGTAGTCAACTACAGTAATGTCACTTAGGGATAAGATTGTTTTATAACATTTCTATGTTAGCAAATGCCCTAATGTAGACATCACTTCAATCAGGTAAAATGGGAACTTGGATCCAAGTTCTGAAAATGAGCAAGAACTGAACATGATGAGATTTGCTGTACACCATTCCACCTGGGCTAGTTCTTGCAGCTGTACTTGCTCAGTATCTGGGCAGCCTATGGGCACAGCTGAGACTTAGCCGAGCTGCATGATTGACCACTTCACCTCAGAGGCCAAAGAAATCAGCAAGCCTGCTCTTAAGATCAACAGCAGTAAGTGATCCAGCCCCTCAAGGCATGTACCCACGGCTGTGCACCTAGCCATGTTCCAAGCTTTGCTTCAGTCCTGCCCAGTCTACTCCAACTCTGCTTCCAGGCTGACTCTCTGATACCAGACCTGACCCCTGCTTTTGGTGCCAGATGCCTGCTCCAACCACTAGGCCTCACAACCCATGTCCAGGTTCATGACATCAAGCAGCTCAGGGACCTGACTCCTAACCAACTAATTATATAAACAGAGTAACACTATTTACCCTAAAAGCAGATAGCACTTTCTTCTTATAAACTCCCTGCTCTTCTTCATAATACATATTTTTTGCATAGCTTCCTTCGTCTCTCAGCTGCCTGCCTTCACCATTCAGTACTGTGCGCCTCAGTCTGAAATAAAATGAGAGAGAACTTTAATATGCTTCATGACTGGTCAGTTTTGCCTTTCAATCCTCAGGCTGTCTACACAACAGCCATCTGTTGACAGAAATTACTGTCGGAAGAGATCTTCCAGCGACACTTCTGTTGACAGATTGTGTTCAGACACCAAAGGGGATTGAAAAAGCAATCCGCTCTGTTGATAGAGAGCAGCCAGACTGCCTGGACCTCTCTTAACAGAATGGCTGACCAGAAGCACAGCAGACAGGGATGCCCAATGACCTAGAAGCACTGTCTGTCGACAGACTACCCCCCAGAGCATCCACACGGCTGTTTTGTCAACAGATGCTGTCACGAAAGGTGTTCTGCCTTGCGGGGGAGAGGCAGAAGGCTGTTGACGAAAGTGCCGAGTTCTGTTCACAGTGTACCGACAGAAGGCCTTTTAGTGTTGTTGCTCTGTGAGTTTTCTAACAAAGCTAGTGTTTTGCTGCCAAAACTCTCTAGTGCAGGCGTAGCTTCAGTGTTTTACCATGTTACCAATTACTCACTTTTTATTTCTTTTTTGAAGAAATACTTTTTTGAGAGACTCTGGAAGACACCCGACACAATAGCACTTTGACGAGTCACAATAATTAGAGAAGAAGCACTAATAATAGTACAATTGGCTCAGATAGCATCAAGAGCAATATTAGCTATATGGTCAGTTTGGAAAGAAATCCAATGAGAGTTATTTGCTACAAAAGGAATGCCAAAATTGGCATCTATAGAACATGCCAGGTGAGAATCATTCAAAAGGAATGCGGGCATGCAGTCTGGGCTTTTCTCATTCCTCATTGTAGCGGGGCGGGGGGGAGATGCAGGCAATAGGCCCCCATCCCACCTCCTCTGCACCTCTGCCAGTGTAGCCCAAGAGCAGTGCAGGCTAGGAAGTCAGGGGAGGGAAAGTCACCTCCAGCGTTGGCCCTCCCTGCAGTCACCTGAAGTGGTTTGGTGCTGATGGTGAGTGCAGGGAGGGCCAACACTGGAGGTGACTCCCTGCGCACCCCCATATCACCTGTGGTTTTGAACCTATAAAACTGTTACAGTTAGGCCCCAGCTATTCGAGCAATTCAGCCATCAGTACAGCTGCACCAGAACCAGCTTCCCACCTAAATTAGGCTTGCTGTACCTGCACAAGTGCAAACCAAGGTTGCCATCTTTCCCGTCTGGACAAATCATAGGTCATTGTCATGAATGATGTCCAGGCTGTCCAGCTGTTAAAGCTGGCAATGCTAACAAGAAGATTGTACCAGTGCTGCTACACTGTCGGTTGAAAATCCAGGGTAGACAATGCCTCAAAATAGTAAAAATAATCCCCCCTCATGAAATCATTTCTGCAAGTCCATTTTGCATGATGTGACTACTGAGCTGTTAACAAACAATACAAAACGCAGGGAACAGGTCATCTTTGGGTCCAGACTGATCACATTTGCAGATGACCCAAAGCTGGAGGGACAGAATTGCCAGCACTCTGGAGCACACAGCTAAAATTCAAAGGGTTCTTGATAAATTATAAAACTAGGCTATAGACAAAATAAAATTCAACAAAATAAACTGTAAAGTGCTACACAGAGGAAAATAAAACTAAATGTGCAGCTACAGAGGAAAATAAAACTAAATGGGCAGCTACAGAATGGGGGATAACTGGCTTAGCAGCAGCACTGCTGAGCAGGATCTAGGAGAAAACAACATCAACATGGGTTAACAGCGGAATGTTGTCGCAAAAAAAAGCAAAAGCAATTTTGGGTTGCATCAACAGAGGTAAAGCATGCAAGTCACAGAAGGTGATCGTACTGCTCTACTCAGTTCTGGAGTACTGTGTCCAGTTTTGATCACAAATGTACAGAAAGGATGTAGAGAAGCTGGAAAGCAGTTAGAGGTGAGTGAGCAAGATGATCAGAGATATGAACTATAAGCCATGTGAACAAAGGCTGAAGGAACTGAGTAGGTTTAGTCTGGTAAAAAGGAGATGATAGAGGTCTTCAAATACTTAAAAGACTGCAAAAAAATGGAGGAAAGTTGATCATTCTTGCCACAAAGGGCAGCACAAGAGGAGATGGATCAACCTACAGCATAGCAGACTGAGGTTAAATTTCAGGAAATACTTTCTGACTGTAAGAATAGTAGGGCAATGGAACAGACTGCCTAAGGAGGGTGCGAAAGCTCCTTGGCACCAGGTTTTCAAAAGAAGGCTGAATAGCTACCTGGATGGTTTAGACGCAACAAATCCTGCATCTTGATTAGAGTACATGACACTTGCAGTCCCTTCTATAATTCTGTGGTGTCATATAAATGTACAGGAGCCACATGGCAATGCATATCCTCTAGGTTATAAACCAATTAAACAATTACCACATAATTTCCAAAGTACAGTAGTCTCCATATTTATGTTATAATAATCAATATTTTTAGTCATGCACTAATTATACATATTATTTTGTTTAAATGGGAATGTCTGTTCTGAAATGATTTAGTTCCCTTGAACAACTGGTTTTCATGCAGTAACACCCTAATCACACATAACATGACTTTCTAACCTTGCTTGAACAAAAGAAGCAATTTATCAACCTGGATCATTTGCAGCACAATAGGTCACCTTATGCAACAAACACAAGACAACTCTCAGGAAAAAATCACATGGTGAATGAGGGGAAACATTTACAATGTAAAAGAAAACAATCAGGAATCCCAAATCTTTTTAAAAATCCACAGGAACTGTATGAATAAGTCAATAACTGACTTACGGAAACTGCTAATGAAGTTCTATTGCCTGTTATGCAAAAGGGCAGATTATCAGAATTATTCCTTCTGGCCTTAAAAGCTAAGAAGTCATAAAGCCAAAACTTTTAGTTATGCATCCTTAACCTGGTGCTACTTTGGAGTCTATTTTTTTTGATGTGTCTTGGGATGACCCATGACTATCAGCAAAAGGCAGTAATTAAAGTGGCTATAGGATTCATGTAGTAAATAATTTCCATGCAGACAGACCCTGACAACATTTTATACAACTGAAATAATAATAATTCCTGAGGTTATATATCTAGATCTAGGAATTGTTATTAATATCAGGTGTATATACCAGCACCTCTGCATGACTGTTCCCCATGGCTGTGGTTCCGCAGCTCTGCACCCTAGCTGGCTCCCAGCCACAGGGCTGTGGGGTCTTCACCACAACCAGGCTAGGGGTGAGTACTGGCACCTTTAATTCTACGGAAGAAAGCACTATATGTGTGTGTGTGTGTGTGTGTGTACACATACCTGACCTTCTTCCAGTACTTAAGGCACTGAACAATAAGCTTTCTCTACACTGCAGGTATCCATGTTTCTTTTCCCACTAATTTCTTATTAAATACAAGAAAATAAGTTCTGATTTTAGGAGACTAAGGGCTTATTTTTTCACTTTGTCTTCAACTAACCCTTTAAATTTGCATCTAGACGGCAAGCTAATTTTGTCCCCTAACAAGTTACTGAAGCATTTTATAAATAGGCAATCACTTCCATCACTCAGAACTGTAAAGTCTGCTTTTTCCTGAAGATTACTGCTCTTTGGAGCATCCTCTTGCACTATCAGGAAATCACAACCTTCTGCTTTTTCTGATAATGGAATTCAGAATCAGGGTAGATTCTCAGTTTTCTCAGGTAACAAGTGATACATGTGCAGTAAGAAATACCCTGCCGAGGTGTTAGGGGGAGAGTTGAAAAATCATCTCCTTTTTTCCTTGACCTCTCTCATAATTCACATTGTTCAGATTCAGATTTTCCATACTCTCTCTCAAATGGCATACCTCTGGACATTTAGTTTCTTTTTCTTCTCCTTATTACTGCTCACGTTTTATAGATTTCCAGTTTAATCAGCCCCTCCCATTAGGAAGGATTGCATTAGTAAGCTTTGTGGAAGGGAACCATACTGCTTTGATCACATTTTGCCTTTGCAGAATCAGGAAATATCAGACTAAGTTTTCTACGAAACTAACAGTAACAAACTTACTATCTTCTATTAAACATCTATTTTTCTTATACAAGTCAAAAGTTTACTTCTGCTGCCTACAGAGTGAAAGAAAGCATTAAATGTATAGAATAAGCATTC
Organism: Carettochelys insculpta; assembly: GCF_033958435.1. Classification (NCBI taxonomy): domain Eukaryota; kingdom Metazoa; phylum Chordata; order Testudines; family Carettochelyidae; genus Carettochelys; species Carettochelys insculpta. The sequence continues at coordinate 156,232,049 of NC_134138.1, read as the reverse complement.
TTACTATTGAGTCCAGGAGACCAGGACTTAAACACATTTTAACTACAACAGGGAAATTAAGTTTAGAGTCCAATTGTTCTCTTATGGACATCAGTTTTATACTAGTGTATTTTCAATGACTTCATTAGAATTATTCCTGATTTAGTTCTGTGTGAGAAGAAAATAAGGCTCTTAAAATATAAAATGTCCTCCCAAAGGACAGATAAAATTGTCACTACATTTACATCCTTAGATCACATATTGAAACCTAAAACTAACAAATCACAAAAATCTATTCTCTAATTTATTCTGTCATTCTAATTTATACTGTCATGTTTTCTAAATCAAGTGCAATTTATTTCACTGTATGTATCTGTAACAACTGTGGTGACTTTGTGGTTACTGCACCATTAAGTAATTTGAGTTATTCAAATATATGGCCATTTAGGATATGGCCTGCTATTTTGCATAAATCTGTATTTTTCTCAAGAATACACTTGAGAATATACTTTATTTACAGTCATCTGCAAGTTAAAGCAGAATATATAAAAATGAAAATAAGCTATATTTATATCTCTGTATCCCTTAACAATGAACACAGTAATAATTTTACAGCAGCAGTATTTTCTCTACAGTCACAATAAAAATATCAGAATAATATGCTGAACTGTGTACCTTAGCCAATTCTTTGAATGTTTCAGACAAGATGCTTTTATTGTTTTCTTTAAAATAACACAAATCTAATTTCCTGAAAATGTTTACTTTATGTTTTGAAGTAAACAGCCCCTACAAATATTTATTTCTTGCTATAGTCTTATTGAATATCTCCTTCTTAACAACTTGTTTGGATGAATTGTTCATGCAGTATTCAGTATTTAGCTTTATGTTTGCAATGCATACACAGAGATGCGGCCCAGGCTTCATAATGCTTTGAATACCAAACCATAAAACCGCTTTTCAAAAGCAAATTCATAAATGCACTCATGCATACCTTTTTGAGTTATGAGGTGGCTGCAGATTTGGCAGTGCTGACTTGATGCAGTTCTGACAGGTTAGGTTAAAAGATTAAGTCTAGTCTGTCTTCACTTTGCTCTGACTCTGACACACTAAAAAAAGTTGCACACTGGCTCTGTGCCTAGGATGACCTCTACATCTCCTCAGATGACAACACTTCCATTTAAGCCTCTCCAAAGGTCAAGCCAGATAACTTGTTGAGTCTTCCAGATACTTTCTTATCTGCGGCTCTTCCTCCTAACCTCACACGGTGGAAGAAATATGCAAAACCCTGAAGGAAAATAAATCAGACTTTATAAGGAGTAACTTGTATTACAGCACGTGACCATCACCCTTTTTAGCTTGAAGACACAATATAATTTAAAAAAAAAACACTCAGAGTTCAATGGGGTCAGAGACTTAGTTCCTTCTCTAAAATCAGAGTTTTTCATAACCCCTCTCTTTTTCCCTGTTCCTAGTTACATATCTAATGAATTAATATATGAAGCCGGTTTTGCAATCATTCAACATAAAAGAAAAAAGCAAAAAAGTAGCACTTTAAAGATGAACAAAATAATTTATTAGGTGAGCTTTGGTGGGACGGACCCGCTTCTTCAGACCATAACCATACCAGAACAGGCTATGGTCTGAAGAAGTGGGTCTGTCCCACGAAAACGCACCTGATAAATTATTTTGTTCATCTTTAAAGTGCTACTTGACTGCTTTTTTGTTTTGATAGTATATAGACTAGCACAGCTCCCTCTCTGTTACTATTCAACATAAAAGAGGTAAGTAAATGATAGTAGTAAGAATTAAGGTAAAATTGCACCCTTGAGAAAAATTGAAGAAAAATAATAAAACCTTTAAAGCCCTTTATTCCAGGCATCACAATCAAAGGCATTTACAGGCCATTTTACATTTCCCTGCACTGCATTGGCACACCACTTGGCAGTAGGAGCTCCATCTTCCTACCTCCCTTTGAGCAGCTGGCAGACTCTCCTGGCCTTCTCCTGTCCCACCACACTACTGACTTGATCATGAGCCACCGAGAAACATTCTTCTCTGCCATGTGGCTGGAAAACTTTCCTCCTGCCTCTCTTTCACTTTACACGGATCCCTCCCCACCCAGCTGGCCATGCGGTTGGAATCAAACTCTTCTCCCTCGCCACCTGGCTGCCAGGCTCTGGGAACCCTGCTCCTGGACACCACATGTCCAGCATGGGTGGGTTTTCCTCGCACAGGATTGCTCCAGGGACCACCGAGAAAACTTTTTCACCTGCTCCCAGACACCAGCTGGCTTCCTCTGCTTTAAACCCACAAACCCGCCCCATCCCTAGTAACATGGACAATAGCGTACCATGTGCACAGTGAAATGGTCTGGATAAGTGATGGCATGTGCAATGCAGAGTTTGATTCCTTGCCATTCTTAAGAAGCCAAAAGAGGCCTTGCAAGAAGAAAGCTGCACTGACTGAAAAGACAGCGACCCATTCATTCTATGGGTAAGTGCTTAGTGTGAATTGTACCTCAGTTCTGATCTTCACTTTCCAGCAGGCGTCCTCAGCATAGGAGACAGGACGAGGAAGCACAAAAGGTCCAAGCAGAACCTTATCCTGCATCAGCTGGAGTGGGCTGAAACAGCATCTGCTGCCAGTCAGGGGGCCACAGCACAGTGGCAGCAGAGTGTCCTGGAGTTTAGGAGAGAGCAGTCGGAGCACTAGGGAGAGGACATAGCACAGCTCCTCATGCCTGTGAGAGATCGAACAGTGGTCCTCTGCTCTATGCTGGAGCTGCAGGACTCTCTGTGAAGCAGTCATGTTTCAGGCTCCACTCCCTGCTGCCCGGACTCCCCAGAATCAAGGTTGCCCACCCCACCCTACCCCCACCCCGTCACAATCCCTGAACGTGAGGAGGGAGGGCAAGGACAGTCAGCAGGTTCACCCGAAAGATGTACTGCAAAAAGTTATTGCACCTCCCTTGACACCCCTTCTTTTCCACGCCACTTAACTCTCTTCCCCACAAATAAATATATTCTTTTTATGACAACCACGGTCTGATTTATTGGTTCACATCCATGGTGGTGTACATGAATCATTGTGGGGACTCACAGCACAGGGACCTTGGCGGGGTTGGAGGTTGCCAAAGCTGATGGGACTGATGAGACCCTGGAGACACTGCCCAGAATCCAGGATCAGGTCCCAGAGTGGGTCCTTGCTGGTGCCTCCTTGTGGGCATGAGAAAGCCAGGTGCCAAACCTGGCTTATTTCGTGCATGTGTGCACCTCTGCTAAAAAAAATAAACCCTAAGCCTTCCCAAAATACAAACATTTATTTTTTAAAATAGCCCTCCCTTTACATCCATTTTTTCCTGCACCTTAACCCTTTCCCTCCTTCCTCCCCCGCAAATAAAAGTATTCTTTCTGTGAAAGATATGGTCTGATTTATTTGTTATTCCATAAGGTTATTGGTTATGGTAGAGTGCACAAATCATTTCAGGATGTGGAGGGGTTGTATTGCAACAGTCAAATACAGCAGAATCATGTGGCTACCTGATCATTCATGAAGCTATTTTTCAAAGCCTCCCTGATTGCCACTGCCTCTGCACTCACATTGCAGAATGGTCTTGTGGGCAGCTGTGAATAAGGCCTGCTCATGGCGTCTGCTTCTGCACTCCAGGTTGCCATGAAATTCTTCCACCTTGATTCACAGAGGTTATGCAAAATATGGCACTCTGCAACCACTGTAGGGATATTAGTTTCTGAAAGGTCCAAATGGGTCAACAGGCACTTCACTTTAAAATGGCCAAAAGTGCATTCTACCACCATTCTGCACTTGCTGAGCCTGTAATTGAAGTAATCCTTGTTGTGGTCCCAGGCACCTGTGCATGGTTTCATGAGGCATGGGAGCAGAGGGTAAGCAGAATCAGCCAATGTTACTATAGGCATCTCCACATCACCAGTCTTCATTTTCCAGTCTGGTAAAAAGTCCCATCCAGGAGTTTTCTGTACAGCCCAAAATTTCTGAAGACGTGTGCATCATGAACCTTTCCCGACCATCCCACATTGATGTCAGCAAAACGAACTTTGTAATCCATAATTGACCACAATATCATCACCAAGTATCTTTTTCTGTTTATACACTCAGAGGGCAGGAGGTCCGGGGCCATGATGGGGATATGCATGCCATCTATTGCCCACTGCATTTCGGAAACCCCATGGCAGCAAAGCCATCCATTATCTCTTGTATATCTCCCCCGGTCACATTTTGCCTCAGGAGACACCGACAGATTGCATTAGCTTCCTGCACCACCACAGGCTCCACTGTAGATCTACCCACCCCAAACTGATTTGCCATTGACCGGTAACCGTCAGATATTGCAAACTTCCATAGAGCAATTGCCACAGGCTTGTGAATTCTTAAAGCCAGTCTCATTCTTGTGTTGCTGCACTTCAGGGTGGGGGCCAGCAAATCACAAAGTTCCAGAAAAGTGAACTTGCGTATTTGAAAGTTCTACACCCATTGCTGGTTGTCCCAGGACTCCAAAATGATGTTGTCCCACCAGTGTGTGCTGGTTTTATGAGTCCAAAACCACTGCTCCACTGTCAGCAATGTAGCCAACATTTGTAATTTCCTTGTCCACAGTTCAGCGATTTCCTCACCAACTTCTTCATCGTCATTCTCAGCCATCCTCTCAGCCCACTGCATTTACTGTCAAAGGATAAACTGTGTGACATTCTAGGAAGTTGCTGTAATGGCCTGTCCAATGACTTGGAGCATCCATGCTTGCACTAGCACTGTGTTGGAGAAAATGGCACAATCACCCATTCATTTTTCATGTGGTTAGTGGGAGCTCTGAATTCTGGGAGAGTGCTTTGCATTCTGAGATAGTGACATCAAACACCCCCAAGCAACTGCAGCAAATTTTTTCCCCACACCCCAATGGTACCAAACCCCCAGAATGCAACAGGGCTAAGGGACTGTGAGATAGGTACCCACAATGCATTGCTCACACTGTTCACCTTGGAAAAGGCAATGGAGATGTGGTAAGTCAACAGAGAGAAATGGTAAGTCAAATTATCAGCATATTAGTGGACAGTGAACTTTATAGAATCGAGGTTAAAAAGTCAACTTTATTAAAAATTAATTTTATTGCATACAGTAGACATAGCCTTAGGTGTCTAAGTGCCATTTTAGGGGCCTAAGTTACACAATTAGCTATCCACTGGCATTCACAAAACCCCTGCACAGCTGACACCTAAAGCTGTAGGTAACTACATTTCCCAACCACTTAAACATCTGTCATTAAGCACCTAAAACAACTAAATTTCAGTGATTCTAAATGTGTACAGCCACTGAAGTCCTGGTACAACCCAGCAGCTTGGTGCCTATGTTCCTCCCAAATCTTAACTGGATTCACAAATGAAGTATTCCCCTGCCTTACTTGTTTTGGGGCACTCAATCCAATAGCTGTGCTCAAAGCACCCTTGAACCCTCACAATATGGGTGAAACAAGGGTTGGTGTGCCCCTTTTCCAAGCTGTAACTCAGCATACTCTGTGAGGATATTAGAAACTAAGTTGTATTCCCCCCATCCCTGATTCAGTGTACAGGATGAACCTTTCTTATACAGCACCCTTGGGACCTGATGGGTGCTGGACGAGAGAATTTGCTGGACCATGGCAGATCAATATTATCTAGCACCATTACCAGCATTTCCACCCCTTTCTGGTCTCTTAGAAGACATTTAGCTTTATATTACAGCTAAATATCTGCACAGAACACTGACAGCCAGGACTGGTGGCTGTAAACAAACTTTCTGGGATCCTGGGAAGCTTGCCCACATCCATGATATGTGGTCATCTGGCTAACTAAAATCATGCTGGATTATGGATGTTGCCAGATTACAGAGTTCCAGACTAGAAAGGTTCAACCTGTAGTGGTTTTAGCTTAATTCTTCCATCTCCCAGGAGAGTGTACTGAGCTACGGAATATTCTGGGTGTGTGTGTGGGGGAGGGAGGTCTCAGTTTCTCCTGAGTGGGCAGTTCTACTGTGTATAAATAATTAAATATTCAATTGGCTCAAGTGGACTGGAATTGGAGGTCTCTCACACTGTGGTAAACAATCTAATCAGTGGGTATAAGGAGGGTACCATCCTTTCCTCTTTTTTTCTAGGAAAAAAAGTACTGGGCTGGCTTAGGTACCAAACTTCAGGGAGAATTTGCAGATGTGAATCTCAAATGGAGACAAACACCACTCTCTGGGCTCAGAGTTAGGCACCTAAAATGCTGAGGCCAGACTCCTTGCCATTTCCTGTTGGATAACCAAAGCAGTTCTATGCTCAGTGTATTGGTTTTTAGGAATCTCATGCTTAAGCAATCAATTCTCTCCACGCATTACTGGGCATCTAACTCAGGGATCTGAATTCCACTAGGCCACTTCCACTGAATTCCACTAGGCATTACAGCATCTAAGTCCCCTTTGTGAAACCCACCCTCTGTTCCTAGGTGTCTCACCTTGTATTTACCTCTATAAATGCATATTGATTGTTTGTCCCCATCTTGCGAAGACATCCAGATAGTCATCATTACTGTGGCTCCAATAATACCTATTACTATTCCAACAATACCTATGGAAAGTTTTAAATATTTTGTATTTTCTAACAAATCATTAGTAGAAGTATGTGGTAGCACTGGACTGAAAAAATATCACCTTGAGACCCTCATGAAAACAAATCCATATGATGATGATTCCCCATTTATGACTGTTTGATATATATCCATCGTAACAATTGCGTATGTTACTAAACTTTTACTTAGAATATGTGTATGTCAAACTCCATTCAGAAGTCTATCAGATCAACACATTACCTATATCAGTAAAATCTGTAATCATATCAAACACAAGTATCTAGTGTTATTTACAATATTTATTTCTTATAAATCCTACTGATTGGCATTAATTATTACCATCTTTTAGTTCTTTATGGTTGAAATGCTTTATTTTGTCAGGAACAATGTCATGCTAACATGCTTATAATTATCCAATTCACACACCTATAATTCATCCCATGTATTTTTTTTAAACTACTTTTTTCCAAGTCCTTTGGAATTCCCCTAGGATTCTGAAATCTATTTAAGAAATAACATCAACAGACCAGAAAGCTACTGAGCCAAATCTTTCAAAATTCTTGGCATGAAGTCATTTTAGAGCCTTTTCTTTGTCAACAATGCCCCCTCTACACGAGGAGCTTTCACTGATTTCAGTTAACTTTTTTGTCAAATTTAGACACTTATTTTGGTTTAAGAATGGCTTATTTCAGTTTATCGTCAATCAATTACTAATTAGTATAAAGTAAGCTGAAATAAGTTTGAACTATTATTGTTAACATATTAACATAACCTTTGGCAGCTGTTTAATTAAATCAGGTTCAAATCATATGGTTCGATAAATTAGTACAACTTTCTCATGTCGACAAGGCCTAAATTACTGAGATATTAATTAAATTTTATGTAACATTTTGTGAAACTATAAAGATTAGAATCACCCTTTATTTATTTGTAAATGCAAATGAATGGTATTAACTGCATGTTGATATGAAGACACTTCACCATCTCTTTCGGGGACAAATAATGGTTAGAAGACAGACAAGACAAAATCTTGAAGTCTACTATGCAGATTTGTCTGAAAATTATCTATTTGAGATATAGTTTCTTCAGGGGCCTGAAGGGATGACAAGAAGGGAATCCTTCAGGAAAGGAATCCCTGATCTCTGAAGGCAACAGTCGTTACCTGCAAATGCCTTCCTTTCCACATAGGGCCCACAAACCTACCTCCCACAATGGCAAATTGGTTCAAGGAAGAAATGTGCTGCCAATAGCCTAGTCTCCCTGTACAGTAGCAGTCACATAGAGCCTTCGGTGGTAATGTTAAGGCAACTTTACTTACAGCTAGGATCGCTGCTTGACTATCTGTGGGCTAAGAAAAGCAAGTGGCTATCAGGAAAGGCAGATACTATGATTCATCACCCTCTTCACTTGGTCTTCTCCCCCACAGAAGTTCCTAAAATCTTAAAATTAAACTGTTTTTTTTCATTGTTACATTTTTTTTTTAAAAATACTTAAGGAAAAATGTGCATTCCATCTAAATAGTAAAGTAGAATTGCTTCTTAGTGCTGGTTTTAAATAATTCTTGAAATGGCTCATAGTGCCCGGTGTGGCTTCAGAAAGAAACCCTGTAATACAACACAGACCTTCTGACTACAGTGGGTTTTCATGAACCTTATACACTAAACTACTTCACAACTTAGTCTATCCAGTATGCATGTGTCAATATGTGCACACGCCCTAAATATGGAGGTACAGTACCTAGTGTTCTATGAGTATACCGAGTGTACCTCTGAGTACATTTTATCTTAATACAGGAAATAGTTGAAACATGTGAATTACATCTCTATTAAAATCCCAAGGTTCAGTGCCAGAGTTTGCTCTTGTAAATCTGCATATAGAAGAAAGATTATAAAAACCGTTAACAAAAGTGAGTTTTCAGAGCCAAAATCCTTGGATTATAGATGAGTATTTCATGATTTTATTTGATATAAATTTAAGGATTAGAGATCTTATAGTCTGAAAAGCTAAATTTGCCCATGGACTTGCAGAGTACTGTGGTGATGTTAAATAGCTATTGACAGTGATTCTTGAATAGTTTTAAGTAGACCAATTCATATATAAAGTTGTTATCCAGCGTGTAGTGCAGAGAGTAAGAAGGACAATGGTTCAACAAGGAAATAAAAACGAATTTCTTGTTTTAACATTAGAGAGAGTAAAGAAGATCATGTATTAATTAAATAAAAGACTAAGCAGAACAAACCTTTGGAGAAGCAGACATAACATTTAAGAATAAAATCAACATGGCAGGGTAAAGGTCGGAGAAGATCAAGTAAGACGCTAATAGTTGTGCTTTTTCCATTTTCTTATCGATCAATATTATGTTTTTCCCAGTGAAATGCAACAGCAGAGTTATTGCTGACCTTTTCCTCACCCTTCTATTGTATATAAAATCACAGCAAAATAACAAACAACTTCATAAGCTGAAGAGTTTTCCAACTAAAACAACATATTTCCAGAAAATATACCTTTAATTATAAAAGCCTTTGTTTGTAGACTGAAACGTAATTTTATTTGCTTTTATCCAAATTATGTATATGAAAATCCTATTTAGAATAAAAGATACCAGTTTAAATGCAAAATATTACATGGTATCTTTGGAAAATTCAGATATAGTTTAAAAGATAATTGACAGAACAAGCCTGCTTCCAGTAAAATTAACATAACCAAACATTTATTTCAGTGGGAACAGGACTGGGCCCCTAAAATTCTTCTCAAAATTTTGTTCAATAAGTATTAGTCATATTATTGTTTCCAAGTAAAAAATAATTTATCAAACCTCTTGATAAGAAATTTACAAATTACATAAAAAATTAAGAAAGAAGAGATAGATCCAGTAAATAATTCAACAAGGAGATTAAGTTTCCTTTCCTGACATTAATGCACCGTCTTTCCACTTCCTAATTCTTTTCTCTTATAACGAAAATGCATAGAAAGAATTGAAGAAACAAAAGAAATTATTAGATTAAAATATTTGACATTATTTAGATGTATGCTTTTGTACATTTTTATCTGTTAAAATTAAATGACAAAAATGCAGTTTTATATTTTAAAATATCAGTGAATTGATTTTTTTTCCCGCATCTCTATATCACACATAAATATAACCACCTGTCATAAAGAAAAGAACCACCTTTTGATGGTGAGGACTTGGGGGAGAATTATTAAAGTTTCCTGTCACAGGTAATTTTTACAGATAACTCTGGAATAGGTAAGTAAAAATAACCAACTCACCTGGCACAAAACGTCACACCAATCCAGCTGTTCTTTATGGGTGCATCTACACTAGCCGGCTACTTTGAAGTAGCTGGCACAACGTTGAAATAGTATGTGTCACGTCTACATATGTCGTGAGCAATTTCGATGTTGAAATCGATGTTAGGCAGCGAGACGTCGAAATTGCTATTCCTATCCGAAGATGGGAATAGTGCCCTACATTGAAGTTCAATGATCCATGTCCTGCTACGTCGAAATAGCGGGGTCCTCTATGGCAGCCATCAGCTGAGGGGTTGAGAGATGCTCTGTCCAGCCCCTGCAGGGCTCCATGGTTGCCACGTGCAGCAGCCCTTAGTCCAGGGCTTCGGGCTGCTGCTGCTGCTGCTGCAGCCAGGGGTCCATGCTGCGTGCACGTGATCTGCAACCGGTTGTCGGCTCTGTGGATCTTGTGCTGTGCAGGCCAAGTGTGTCTGCGAGGGGCCTTTAAGGGAGCGGCTTGGGGCTTTGCTGGCCCCTTATTTCGACGGGGAGCGCTTGTGTGTGTGGACGCTCCGCATTTCCTTCCGGGGCGGCTCCTTTGGACGTTCTCCGTCGCTACTTTGACTTTGAACGTTGATGGCACCAGCCCTGGAGGACGTGTAGACAATACACATCAAAGTAGCCTATTTCCATGTTCTTATGTTGAAATAGGCTACTTCGACATAAGCTACGTCTACACATGAACGCTACATCGAAGTAGCTTATTTCGATGTAGCGACATCGAAATAGGCTATTTCGATGAATAACGTCTACATGTCCTCCAGGGCTGGCAACGTTGACGTTCAACGTCGACGTTGCGCAGCACCACATCAAAATAGGCGCTGCGAGGGAACGTCTACACGCCAAAGTAGCACACATCAAAATAAGGGTGCCAGGTGCAGCTGCAGACAGGGTCACAGGGCGGACTAGCACTTCCGGGGCAACAGCTAGCCGCTCCCTTAAAGGGCCCCTCCCAGACACACGCAGCCTGAACAGCACGCGGTCTGCAGAGCCATAGGCACACACACCTCGGGTGACGCAGTCATGGACCCCCAGCAGCAGCAGCAGCAGCAGCAGCAGCAGCAGCCAGAGGTCCACACAGCCGCCCCTGCAGGAGCAGTGCTCGCCCTGCTCGATGCCATGCAGGAGGCAGCTGAGTACCTCCTTGCCACAGAGGAGGAGCTGCCCGCAGGGGAGGAGGACTGAACCCCCAACCCTGCAGCACCCTGGCCCCACCCCCCACCGCCGCACACGCCGCTGGCTGTGGAGCTACCCCACCAGCACTGACTGGTGGGAGCGGCTGGTGCTCGGAGAGTGGGATGATGACCGCTGGCTCCAGAAATTTCAGATGAGCCAGCAGACATTCCTGGAGCTCTGCCAGTGGCTCACCCCCGCACTCAGGCACCAGGACACCGCCATGCAGCGTGCCCTCAGTGTCGAGAAACGGGTCGGCATCGCTGTCTGGAAGCTGGCCACTCCAGACAGCTACTGATCCGTGGGCCAGCAGTTTGGCATCAGCAAGGCGACCGTCAGGGTTGTCCTCATGGAGGTAAGAGGACCCATGGGGGGAGGGCGGGGGAGGCAGCCCTGGCAGGGGAGGGGAGGGGAGGGGGGCCCTGGCAGGGGAGGGGAGAGGAGGGGAGGGCCACACACAGCCCGCACACCCCTCATTGGTGCTCTCCCCTGTGCTTCCCCTGCAGGTCGTCCATGCCATCAATGCCCTGCTCCTCCACAGGCTCGTGAGGCCTGGGGACCTGGATGCCGCCATCGTGGGGTTTGCCACCCTGGGCTTCACCAATTGCTTCGGGGGTCTGGATGGGATTCTCATCCCCATCCGCGCCCCGGAACACAGTGGAGGACGCTACATAAACCGGAAGGGCTACCACTCAGTGGTCCTCCAGGCCTTGGTGGACAGCCGGGGCCGTTTCCTGGACATTTATGTGGGCTGGCCTGGCAGCACCCACGATGCCTGGGTATTCCAGAACTCGGGCGTGTGCCGCCGGCTGGAGGCAGAGACCTACATCCCCCAGCGGGAGATTCCTGTGGGGGACACCACCATGCCCCTCTGCGTCATCGCAGATGCGGCATACCCCCTCCGGCCCTGGCTCATGCACCCCTACGTGGGCCATCTGTCTGCCAGCCAGGAGCGCTTCAACCAGCGCCTGAACCACGCGCGCCAGGTGGTGGAGTGCACATTTGGGTGCCTCAAAGGGCGCTGGAGGTGTCTCCTCACCCGCCTTGATGCGGGCCCCACCAACATCCCCCAGATTGTGGGTGCGTGCAGTGCTCTACACAACCTGGTGGAGAGCAAGGGGGAGGCCTTCTTTCAGGGCTGGGCTGTGGAGGCCAGCTGGGCCAATGTGCAGCCACCCGCTGCCCCCAGTCGCCAGGTGGACCCTGAAGGGACCCAGGTCCGGGAGGCCCTGCGGGCCCAGTTCAATGAGGCTGCGGGGTGAACGCTGGCAGGCCCCCCACTGCACCCCCCCCACCACACTCCCTGCCCCTATGGCCACACCACAGAGCACCCAAGAGCACACACCCCTACTTTTCTTGTAAAAATAAAAACAGACAGTTGTTTGTCAAATCAAACCTCTTTACTACAACTCTTATTATTATTATTATTATTATTATTATTATTATTATAAATATTCTGAACAAGACAAACTATGTACAGGGGAAATCAAACTGATAAATATATATACATTATAAAAATCGGGATAACATGAAAGGGGAAGACAAGGAAGTAGAGAACTATTTACATGGCGGGGTTAAGGATCAGCATAGTAATGGGTCACAAATGCAAACTATTTACAAGAAAAGAACAATAAACTGGGGGTGAATATATACAAAGGCGGAAGGGGGGCCACGTCCTGGACCCCATGCCCCTACAGTCCAGCACTGGGGGTGGGCGGCTGGGATCCCCGCCTCGGCCGCAGACCTGGCCGGGGCTGGCTGGTGGCCGGGCAGACTGGGAGATACAGCCAGCGAGTGTCAGCTGGCCCCAGGTTCCCCTCGGCGGAATGGCCCTCGGTGGACAGTGGTGGTGCGACGGCGGATGGCGCAGTGGCTGGAGCAGTGGGTGGAGCAGGCAGGGCGGGCGCTGCGGTGGCCGGCGCAGCCTGGGGGGCCAGGGAGTCCGCGATGCGGTTGAGGGTCTGCATGTAGGCCCCCCATGCCTCCTGGCACCAGGCCAGCACCCGCTTCTGCAGGTGGAGGCAGCGTTCCTCCACCCGCAGCCGCTGCTTGGTGACCTCCAGCTGCCGACGGTGGAGGGCCAGCAGCTGGGGGTCCGTCGCTGTCGCCTGGTGGTGCTGCGTCCGCCGTCTTCCCCGCCGTGGGGCTGGTCGGTGCTCCGCCGAGGGGCTGACCTGGAGTGATGGCCCCGGAGGGCTTTCTGGGACCACTGATGCCTCGCCAGCGCTCTCCGGTCCTTCTGATGGTGCAGCTGTGGAACACAGGAGGGGGGGAAGAAGAGTGGAGACAGCCGTTAGTGTGGGCCCCAAGCCATGGCCCTTGTTCCCCCACCCCTCTGCTGCAGGTTCCCCATCCCCGTCCCCGGGAGATGCTGCTGTGATGGGGTTCACGGGTCCCCCTGCACTGCACCCCGTCCGCTGGCAGGAGTGACTCTCACTCACTCAGCGGGTACAACAGGAGGTTTATTAGGCAACAGATGCCCAGTTTCTCACAGAAGCGACAGTACAGCAGTCAGAGACGGTCCTTCCAACCCATCCTGGGGAGAAGACCCCAAGGGGTGCCCCTCTGGGGTGTAGCTTTCCCCCTCCTCAGGCTGGGTGCCTTCTAGCTCTCCCTTCCCCTAGCCTCTAACTGCTGCCCCCGATTGAAACCCAGCTCGGCTCCTCCCTCCTCTTTGTTCAGGGCAGAGGTGTAACCTGCCAGTTGTAGCCCCAGGATCATCCTTAGCCACTGGGAGCTATTCAGCTTGTTTCTCATATCTAGCCTGAGTCTCGCATTTGCACTCCCCCCCACTCCATCACATGATGCTGCTGCTGCTGCTGGGTGTCCGACCCCCTCCCCCGGGGGACCCTAGAGGTTCCGTTCCCTCCAGCCCCGGGGATGGGGCATGGCACTGTCGTGCTGGGGGGGGCAGGGGCTGATACACTCCTGTGAGGGACATGCCACTGCTGTCCTTGGGGCCATGTGGAGGGCTCTGGCCATATCTATTACTCCCGCCCCTCAGCCCCGGGGGTGTGCACTGGGGGGGTACATACCTGACGGTCCACTCCCACGGTCGGGGGACACCCGGGGGGCAGATGCCCGGCTGGAGCTCCTGGATGGGAGTATGATGTGGAGGCTGGCGTCCCTGGAGGAGGAGTCCCTCTCCTCCTCCTCCTCCTCCTCCTCCGGTGCCCCGGGGGTGGGCTCCTGGGGGGGCGCCCGGGGTGCGGGGCTTGCCTCCGGGGCGGACTCCGCCTCCGGGGCCTGCTGGGGCTCCTCAGCCGAGGTATCAAGAGTGGCCGGAGGGGAGGAGGTGTGCCGGGGGCCCAGGATGGCCCTGAGCTCCCTGTAAAAGGGGTAAATGATGGGGGCGGCCCCAGATCGGCCGGCCGCATCCCGGGCCCGGGCGTAACCCTGCTGCAGCTCCTTCATTTTACTCCGGACATGATCCAGAGTGCGGGCAGGGTGACCCCAGGTGGCCAGGCCCTCGGCCAGCTGAGCGAACGCATCTGCGTTCCGCCTCTTGCTCCCCATTACCTGGAGCACCTCCTCCTCGCTCCAGAGCCCCAGCAGGTCCCGAAGCTCGGCCTCTGTCCAAGAGGGGCCCCGCTGCCGCTTCCCCGCCTGGCTGCTGGGCTGTGAGCCCTGGCTCCCCTTGGGGAGGGTCCCCTGGGGGCGCTGGGGGGGCTGGGGGGCGGCCATCACAGCGCTGGGGGGTTCTTGTGGCTGCAGAGGAGTGTGCAGGCTAGCCACGTGTTACTGCTGCTGCCTGCACACTCTTTCAGCTTCCTGCACAGGAAGGCAGGGGGCGGGGAGTTTTAAGGGGCCGCTCCATGTGGCCACCATTGAGCTGAGGGGCTGGAGAGAGTGTCTCTCAATCCCTCAGCTGATGGCCGCCATGGAGGACCCCGCAATTTCGATGTTGCGGGACGCGCAACGACTACACGTTCCCTACTTCAACGTTGAACATCGAAGTAGGGCGCTATTCCCATCCCCTCATGGGGTTAGCGACTTCGACATCTCGCCGCCTAAGGTTGATGTTAACTTTGAAATAGCGCCCAACATGTGTAGCCGTGACGGGCGCTATTTCGAAGTTGGCACCACTACTTCGAAGTAGCGTGCACGTGTAGACGCGGCTATAGTGTGATAGTATAGACGTAGCCTATATATTATTTTAATGAAACATTTTATATAGAACAGTAGAAACACTTAAAAATGTGCTGCAGTAGTATTATGGTATTATGGTATTATGGTAGTAAACGTGTAACCTACTCACTAGCAGTTGATATAATCATAGTTAAAACAGCTTTACCTACCAGGAAGCTCTGCTGGGTAAGGTATCCTTTGCTCAACAGTGCTATATATTTACTCATACCGGGTGTGTCTACACTAGGAACTAACTTTGAAGTTAACTTTGAAGTTAAGCACTACTTCGAAGTAACCAGCAAAGAGTCTACACACATTTTCCCTTACTTCAAAGTTAACATCAAAGTAAGGGAGGCCATTCCCGGGAATGGAGTAGTGGCTTACTTTGAAGTTTAACTTCAAAGTTAAGTATGTGTAGACTCTCTGCACTCCTTACTTTGAAGTAAGGAGTCTGCCCCGGAGGCACCCACCCACCAGAGGATGGAAACAGTTTGGCTAGCCCAGGAAAGGCTCTATGGTCCCTGCTGGCCACCTGACAGGAACCAGCTCCTCTTGCTGGGTGCCCCGCCATGGGGGATACATGTCCCCATCCTGGCTTACCTCCATCAGGAGTGTCCCGATGGTGGCCTTGCCCACCCTGAACTGATGGCCGATGGAGCAGTGGCTGTCCAGGGTGGCAGGTTTCCAGAGGGCACTGGCTACCCTCTTATGCAGGAGGACTGTGGGCCTCATCCTGATGTCCCAGTGCTGGAGGGCTCGGACGAGCCAGTGGCACAGCTCCTTGAACATCTGCTGGGTCGTCCAGAGGGTTTGCAGCCACCGGTTGTTGTCCCAGTCCCCCAGCACAAGGCAGTCCCACTGGTTGGTGCTGGAGGAGCAGCTCCAGCATCGTCACATCACCAAGGTGGGGTGCAGCCGCCCCCCCCCCGAGCAAAGGGGCCACGGGGTGGGGTCTATGCGGCTGGTGCTGTGCTGCTGCTACATGACGGCCACCAGCAGCGCTGCCAGTGGGCTGGCCACGATCTGCAGGAGATCCCCCTGGAGAGCTGCTGGGATTCATGCCAGACCCCACAGGGGCTCAGCTGGGTGCAAAGGACATGCTGTGCTGGGTGCAGCCTGCAGCCCTGTGCACATGTTGGGTGGGGGTATTGGGAGGGGGCCTTTAAGAGGTTGGCTGGCTGTGAGCCCAGAAGGGCTTGTCGGCCATGTGAACCCTGCCTGTATCATATCAACTGGACCCCTTACTTCGAAGTAGTGCATAGACCTAGTGTGCATAGACCTTTTACTCAGAAGTAAGGGAGGGGTGCTTTTTGTGTGTGGACGCTCTACTTTGATGTTGCAACTCTGAAGTTATTTTGTAGTGTAGACACAGCCACCCTGTAATTTAGCCACTGGCTATGTGATGTGGTTCAGGGCTAGTAACCAAAGACAGCCGGGGTGGGGATGTTTGGGGCTTGGGGGGTTTGTTTGTTTGTCTGTTTGTTTGTTTGTTTGTCTTCAGTTATAGCTGGTTTTGTTAATAAAACCTCTTGTTTCAGAAGAACAGGTTGTCAGGCTCACCAGGCGGCCAGGTGAAGCAGAAGCAGATGCCATGTAGAACAGGATCTAGCTAGCAGGGCAACATGAGGAGCAGGTGTAATCTGAGTCTGTTGACACTACTGACTGCAGGAATACTGCTCTTGCCCACAGGAATACTTCTGCTGCCCAGTGCACAAGCACACAGGAGTTCACTTTTGGGGCAGTTCCTACAGAGATTTTTGCCTTTCAGGCTTCTGTGAACAACACATACAACATCTGAAGGGGCTCTGAGAAGGAAGACAATATGGATCGTGAGCAATCAGTGCTGTGACCTGCAAAGGCTATGCCAGGTGCAAAGGTGAAGAAACATCTAGCATGAGGGGGATCCTCACACAGAACATCACTAGGAAGAAGAAGAAGGTGGTGGGACTGGTATCTCTTTTGTTCTGAATTTCCCATGAGTTAGAGCATTCACCCAGAGCAGGCTCAAATCCCTGCCTCCTACCTGGCTTTCTGGGAATGCCCTGACACCTGGGCTCTATGCTACTGGCGAGAGAAGTCTTGCTCTCAATCGTTCCTTTTGAATCTGTGTCTTTGTATGAAGTGCTTAGTTGCTGAAGCCTGGAAAGGACTGTGGGTCTCTGAGATGAGTTCACAAAGCGCTTGTCTAAGGAGTGACTTTCACACCCACACAGACCAGGAACTAGTAAAGTATTTCATACAAAGAGGAAGAGCTTCAGCAGGAGAAAATGAAAACCCAGACCAGTGCTGAGGGCATTCACATAGCAGACAAGAGGCCTGGGTGTAAATCGCTCTGATCCAGGCACAGAGAGGATTTGAACATGAATCTGCCACAGTGCTCTAACGACAAACCTCTTGACCTTAGGCAAAATTGTGGCAATGCCTCCTCAGCAGCTTTTTATGTAAAAGGTCTGACATGGCTGTAGCACCTAACTGTAGGACAGGGATCAAGGTGTGAATCCCAATGCGGAGGGGTTCCTCCTTGCCCAGAATTAAGTACCTAACAATCTTAGCCTTAGCCCTGTCCCTTCCCTAAGTATTTCTCATTTGTTTCCTGTTCAGCTTGCCAACATTTGCAGATCCCATTCACTCTTAGGCACCTACCACTTGCCATACAATTTTTTGGGAAGCCTGGGTACCTTGCTCAGGGCTCTGGAGCCCTCAGGAGAGCAGGAATCCAAAACTAGGCATTGGAGTGCTGAACCCAAGTCCTCTGTGCATCTAGACCTAAGTTTCTAAGTTCCCAGACAAGAGGGGAATGTTTACCCACGTGCACTCAATCACGGGAAAAATCACAAGAACAAAATGCATATAAAAAACTGATCCCATAATTTGCGGAGTGGGAGGGAGCTAACCTGACTGTGGGGTTTGCAGTCTTGTTGTATTGCATGTGCATATGGTGCATTTCCTCTCCAAGCCATGTTGAGAAGTAATTGACAGGCATGTTGTCCTAGATTTTGGAGGAAAACATGTTGGGCTGGTGGGGGATGACATGTGCCCCAGTCTTCTACCTACCACACATGGTTCCCAAATGTCATAGAGAACTATCCATAGAATCTGGAGGAGGATATGAGCCAGAAAGTCAGCTGGCTTTGCCTTCCACTGAGGTAAGGAAAATCGTACTCAGTGTGGAGACCGGTGTAAGGGACGTAAGCCCCTGACTTACAAAAACTTTAAAGAAATGTAAACTTGTGAAAGCTGTAGTCTAGGGGAAATGGATCATTCTCAGCTGAGAGATAATGGCCTCTGCTTGGGTAGCAAGCCCATAATGAAGAATAGGATTGGAGAGGATCTGCATAGATGCCTTGCTTTGCTCTGTGTCCTGTCCAAAAAGTCTGAATTTTATGTAGAGGTAATGATTAGATTGGTCAGCAACAGCCCTGACATTGCAAGACAGGGCTCAACAAACCAACAATGGAGCTAGCTAACAGGACAGGATTGGACTGGACAGTTGAGCTAGTGAAGGAGGGTTTCGATGGATTGAAGTAGAAGAGCTGCAGAAAGTTGTTCTGATGTCTGCTTGTTCACTTCTGAGTCTGACTGGGTTTGCGAGTGAGGATACTGATCTGTGGGTAGGGATTCTTCTCTAAAGAAGAGTTCTTGGCCTCAGCAAGCAGTCAGCATGGTTGGGTTGACCATATTGATCACACACTGCCTGCATTTGCTGATTCTGTTTCTATATAAATATATGATCATTGCATTTTTGCAAATAAAGATATTTGTGATTTCCCATTGTCAAAGACTCTTGCATGCTTGTTAGTGGGCAAGAAATATATGGCCATAAAACCTGGGTGCTTATAAGGTTTATGTGGAGGCTTGAGTGACAGATTTTATTTACTATCGCTTACTACTGCTAGTGAGCCCTGTCAGAAGCCCCAAGCACCTGCGAGAAGGGAGTTACAATTTAGTACTAAATATATAGAAATCAAGAATAAAGAATTAAAACTACTATTCTAAAAAAAAGACTATATTTTACATCCAAGAGGAGTCTCCTCTATGAGGATAATTATTTGTGGGGAAGAAATCTGTCTTAGTAGCACTGTACCCATCAATCAGCAGTTGAGAGAAGCACATTTGTAAAAATTAATAGAGCAAATTATAATGTAGGGCAAATTGGTGTTATTAGACTAAAGTTTATGGTTCTCGTAAACTAATAATATGAAGTAAAGTAACAGGAATAATTAGAAAATATGATAAATATATGTGGCTGTTTTTAAAATATGGCAAAATCTCACTTTTTGTCTTCCTTTTGAATATACAGCATCTCAAATAATTCTAGACAGTATTGCCTCAGGACATACACGGAAACAAGAAGTACAAAACCAATAATTGCTTTAAACCAGAAAGTATTAAAGGTGCCAAATAAAAATTACAGAGAAAATTATCTCGAGAGATAAACCAATTGTGGGATTCTTAAAAAAATAAAATCATGCTTTAATCTTAAAACAAGGGTGTTTTATTGTTATAAATGTGTTCATTCATTATTTCAATGTCTAAACAGAAAAAAGTCTTCATCCCATGTCTGTAGTCCCTGACACAAATTAATTTCACAGTGTTCATACAATAGGATGCTCTGTCCAGCATCAAATAAACTCTTAGCACCTGCTAACATATTTTCACTACCAAACTTCTTCAGCTCTCAGCTCTCCCCTTTGACATATACTAGGGAGAACAGAATTGGCCTGGAAGTGTGCAATTGCCAGAGGAGCTGCAGAGGCTTGAAGACCTAAGATCCCCTGCTCC
Source organism: Carettochelys insculpta (assembly GCF_033958435.1). NCBI lineage: Eukaryota > Metazoa > Chordata > Testudines > Carettochelyidae > Carettochelys > Carettochelys insculpta. The sequence continues at coordinate 156,212,079 of NC_134138.1, read as the reverse complement.
TCTTCTCCCACTAGGGGGGCAACTGGAAAGCTGAGGAGCCTGGCTGCCCCCAGCCGGGGGTCTGACAAAACAGACAGTTCTGTTTTACAGAGGACTTTGGTATTTGAAATTTTAAAATAGTTTTCATCCTGATTCAAAATAACACCCAACAAGTTTAGACAGACCAGCTGGATGAGGTAATATCTTCTGAGCTGCGTCTACACGTGCACGCTACTTCGAAGTAGCGGCACCAACTTCGAAATAGCGCCCGTTGCGTCTACACGCGTCGGGCGCTATTTCGAAGTTAACTTCGACGTTAGGCGGCGAGACGTCGAAGTCGCTAACCCCATGAGGAGATAGGAATAGCGCCCTACTTCGACGTTCAACGTCGAAGTAGGGACCGTGTAGACGATCCGCGTCCCGCAACGTCGAAATTGCTGGGTCCTCCATGGTGGCCATCAGCTGGGGGGTTGAGAGATGCTCTCTCTCCAGCCCCTGCGGGGCTCTATGGTCACCGTGGGCAGCAGCCCTTAGCCCAGGGCTTCTGGCTGCTGCTGCGGCAGCTGGGGATCTATGCTGCAGGCACAGGGTCTGCAACCAGTTGTCAGCTCTGTGGATCTTGTGTTGTTTAGTGCAACTGTGTCTGGGAGGGGCCCTTTAAGGGAGCGGCTGGCTGTTGAGTCCGCCCTGTGACCCTGTCTGCAGCTGTGCCTGGCATCCCTATTTCGATGTGTGCTACTTTGACGTGTAGACGTTCCCTTGCTGCGCCTATTTCGATGTTGGCCTGAGCAACGTCGAAGTTGAACATCGACGTTGCCGGCCCTGGAGGACGTGTAGACGTTATTCATCGAAATAGCCTATTTCGATGTCGCAACATCGAAATAAGCTATTTCGATGTTGGCTGCACGTGTAGACGTAGCCCTGGTGGTGAGCGAGACAAGGACCCAAAGAAGAACTCTGCCTGGCTTGAAAGCTTGTCCAGTTAAAGTTATTAACTCACCCACCTTATCTGTGTAATATCCTGGAATTAACACAGCTACCAAATATTCTGAACTTCTCTTCAGAAGGGAAAACCCCAAATCCCCAATTCACAGTTTTCCTGGATGGCTTCCACGGATCCTTGAAGACGGGCTAAAACCTATTCTGAGGCAGTCCTTCTGGCTGACAGCCTCTGACTTGTACACCCAGGAAACCCTAGGTTCCCTGATTTCAGGCATTTTCCCTGAATGGCTGTCCTGGGGCCAAGATCTTGGAAGCACCAGAGCTGCAGACCTGAGAAGCCCAGGGGCCCCTCACTCAGAAATGGTCTTTTTGCTGGCTGCCCTGGAATCGGAAGCTGCCAAATCTGAGGACCTGGTGAGTTGGGAGCCTAACAACACACCAGGAGGGGACTCCAGCAGGCTCCCTTCTAACTCACTGGCTGATATGCAGAATGCCAGGCAGCCAAGCAGAGAGGCAGGCTGGCTTAACCGTCAATTGTTTTAATATGTATGACATGTTCTTGCCAAATATTTCAGTTCCATCAAATTAGCGTTTTCCAGTGGACACTTCTGTTGGCAAAACTTTCATCCAGCTCTAGTACCCCTGTTCCAGAGCATTCAGGGACTTAGACCTCAATTCTACGACATGCTGAACATTATGTTCGTGATCTAGCAAAGCACTCCTGCGCGTGTTAATGTTCTGGTAACGCATATCTGGGACAACTGGTATTTCCTCGGAGAGAGAACTCCTATGTGACATAAAGCCTCAGATCTACAAATCTTTCTCTTGTGTGCCTCCTCCCGGTGTGATGGGAATTCTGAGGAGCAGCTGAAGCCAGGAAGATGTGTGGCTCACGAACAAGGCCAAACTCTCAGCTGGTGAAAATCCCCATTGAAGCTCATCACAATATTCCTAATGTAAGGATCCATGGATGAAAATTCATCTCTGTGGGGCCTGGACCAGCTGATATTCCCACAGTACCACCAAGAGGCCAGATGGAGCCATAGCCAAGGTTCACTGTGGAGAGTAGGTACTGCAAGAACTACCGCCCAAGCTACCTGGAGTGACAGTAATCAGCGCCCCTCAGATTGGCCAAATGACTTTTAATCCTGGAGAAAGTTGCTGGAACTTGTCTGGGCCACCATCCAGATTTCTGGCCCAGTGCAACTGGTCTCTCACCCTTGCTTTCTGAGCCAGCCCAATACTATCTTTGAATATTTGACCCCAGCCTGACTCTCACCTGAGACTTGGCTCCTGCCAGCAGTCTGGTACTACTTCCAGTCTCTGAGCCCAGCCTGCCTCTTACCCTGACACTTGCTTATTGAGCCAAGCTCTAGAGGTTCCTCCATCCCATGCTCACAGGCTACCATCCTTAATGTGCAGAACCCAGCCCAGCTGTGACAACGTCACCAGAGCTGCCTTATGCATAGTTTAAAGACAAAAGGGACCACTGGATCATCTAGTCCAGGGATTCTCGAACTAAATTACACTGCAACCCCCTTCTGTCAACAAAAATTACTGCATGACACCAAGAGAAGAGACTGAAGCCAGAGCCTACCTGAGACTGGGGGTAGGGGAGAGGAGGGCAAAGCCAAAGCCTGTGCCTTACTGCCCTCGGCAGGGAAGTCAAAGTCCAAGTGTTTCAGTCCCTGAGAGGAGGCCTGTAACCTGACCCCCATCAATATGGGCTTTGGCTCTGAGTGGTGGGGTTCAGGGTTTGGCTTCAGTCCAGGATGGCTGGGCTTGGGCTCCAGGCCACAGCAAGTCTAACACAGCCCATGAGTCAAGGACCCCATTTGGGGAAGGCAGGGAGGAAGCAGCCCTGCATACAAGGACACCATTTTCTCTTCTTCCCATTTCTTTGACCATCAGGAAGTGAGAGGAATGTAAGCGGCTTGTGTGCATGCCCCTAACTCCTGGCCAACAAAAGGACAGGGCAAAGGAGTAATTCAGGGAATCTGGGCACTTTTCCCTCACTCTGCGAGAGTTAGAGGACCAGCAGGAAGAGGAAGTGGCATCACAGTTCACAAGGTGGCTGCTTTACCTCCACATGACCTGGAGCCCTTGCCTGGAAACCCCATTAAAAATTGTAACCCGTTTTGGGGTCCAGACCCACAATATGAGAATCACTGATCCAACCTGACCCATGTTTATCACAGGATACCACCAGCACCTGAATGCTCACCCGGCCACTAAAATTTACTCCGAAACCATTAAAAACAAAAAACTTTCAGTAAACAGGCTGAGTCAATATACACAAGATGTGGGATTGACTTCTAAAATTTCCATGTCAATAGGTTCAAATATTAAGTTTTCTATGTCAAAAATCAAACTTAAAACCGCATACTTTAGCTTTGAACACAAAGATGCTACCTTGCAGCATGTGTTCATTCTCTGTCAGTACCAGTAACAGAGAGTCAAGGCAAGTTTTGGAATAACAGCAGTTCCTTAACTCTTTTTCTTCCAATTTTTTAGTTCTTCTGCCAGTTAAGGCTAGCTGTTGTATGAACCAACATGAAAATCTATTTATATGTTGAATTTTGTGATATAATGTGATGTAATTGGGTACAAAGAGGGACATTAAGAAATGTTAGATTGTGTAATTTTCAAAAGGGGGCCATTTTTCAGTATCTTTGAACATCTCATTAATCTTACCCATTGTTTTGCAATAATGAAAATGGTAGAAATAAGAGATGAAAAACGTCTGTGATATCATGTGGTATATCATGATTAATAATTTGTTTGTGGAATGTCACTAACGTGCTCAGTGTGTCTATGGCTACATCTACACCATGAAATAAAGCTGAATTTCTTAAAGTTGACTTTGTACCATTAGATTTTATAAAGTCAAATTGTCTGCACCTGCTCACAAAGTCGACTTAGTGTGTCCCCATTAAATCGTCAAAGTTTGACTGTAGCAGCAGTGCATTGTGGGCACCTATCACACAGTTCCTTCAGATCTGTTGCACTCTGGGTTTTTTGCCAGTGCGTTATGGGGAAAAAAATGCCCTGCAAGTGGTTGTGGGTGGCTATGTCTACACTAGCCCCAAACTTCGAAATGGCCATGCAAATGGGAATAAGGGGACTTCGAAGTAGGCAGGGTCCTTTCGAAAAGGAGCCCCGTCTGGACGAGGCGCAGCGGGGAGGCACGTCAATTTCAAAGTGCTGCGGCCGCCCGCATGCTAATGAAGCGCTGAATATGCATTTCAGCGCTTCATTAGTAAACTTTGAAATGGTCATTTGAATGGCCATTTCGAAGTTTGGGGCACGTGTAGACGTAGCCCTGGAGAGCAGTGGAGGTGAAGTGGCCAGAACAGACACATTCAGGACATTGTGGGGTACTTCTGGAGGCCAATAAAATCAATTTAAAGTATTGTTCTTTCCACACTAGCATTAATTAGACCTTATAAATTCAAACTTGGCGTCATACTACATTGGAGGGGCAGGGTGAGAAAGTTGTCTTAAGTGCTCTTTAAAATTGACCTAATGGTATTTGCAATGAAGACAGTCACATTGTAAAATCGTTAAGTACCTCAAAATCAATTTTATGCTGTAGTGTAGGCATAGCCTCTGGTAGATAGCTTGGGATTCTGGATAACTGGGTTTGAGGAAGGTGGACAATGCTGGGCCTTTCATCTATACCTGGTGGACAAAGTTTTGGCTGTGTTTTGGGCTCACTTCTTTTAGATGATCTGAGACGCTGAGTAGTGTTGGTACATGGATAAGATGGGGTGTGATGGAGTCGGTGGCCTCGGATTTGCATAAGTGGGCGCAGTTCTGATTTAAACAGTGTTTCTGAAGAAGGAAAAAGTGATCCACGCATTTCATTATCAGACAGCCTCACTTGTCACCCTTTTGTTGGTGATGATGTCACTCCTCTGCCTTAAATTTATTTCCATGCCCGGTCAGTGGAAAAACATGAGCACTATCATGGAGTCCAGTACCAGGTGAGTCAGTCAAGTCTCTGAAGGGCCACAGAAGCAATGAGGCAGAGGTTATCTGTAATATCCTCAGGAAAGCCTTCCTGATGGCATCTTCCAAGACTTATTGTTCTTCCTAATGACCCTTTCCTGCCAGACATCTAGACTCATTGCATTCCATCTAGGAGGCATTCCTGGGTGTAAATACATTTGTAATAGATGCATAGACAATATTCCTCAGTTCAAATACCAAAATGATACATGCATACAAGTAAGACAATCATATTTCATAAATCATAACATTTCCAAAAATATCTCACATGACCCACCTTGCATAAAATCCATTTTAGTGATGCCATAATAGTGTCATAACCTTATCTCCATGAAGAATCTGAGGAGCAGTATCACAGTTTCAATTATGTTTTACTATGAAAAGCAGCTAAACACTGAAGCTGCGTCTACACGTGCACGCTACTTCGAAGTAGCGGCAGTAACTTCGAAATAGCGCCCGTCACGTCTACACGTGTTGGGCGCTATTTCGAAGTTGAAATTGACGTTAGGCGGCGAGACGTCGAAGTCGCTAACCCCATGAGGGGATGGGAATAGCGCCCTACTTCGACGTTCAACATCGAAGTAGGGACGTGTAGACGATCCGCGTCCCGCAACATCAAAATAGCGGGGTCCTCCATGGCGGCCATCAGCTGGGGGGTTGAGAGATACTCTCTCTCCAGCCCTTGCGGGGCTCTGTGGTCACCGTGGGCAGCAGCCCTTAGCCCAGGGCTTCTGGCTGCTGCTGCTGCAGCTGGGGGTCCGTGCTGCATATACAGGGTCTGCAACTAGTTGTTGGCTCTGTGTATCTTGCACTGTTTAATGAAAGTGTGTCTGGGAGGGGCCCTTTAAGGGAGCGGCTTGCTGTTGAGTCCGCCCCGTGACCCTGTCTGCAGCTGTGCCTGGCTCCCTTATTTCGATGTGTGCTACTTTGCCGTGTAGACGTTCCCTCGTTGTGCCTATTTCGATGTTGGGCTGAGCAACGTCGAAGTTGAACATCGACGTTGCCAGCCCTGGAGGACGTGTAGACGTTATTCATCGAAATAGCCTATTTCGATGTCGCAACATCGAAATAAGCTATTTCGAAGTTGGGTGCACGTGTAGACGTAGCCTGAGGGTGCTAGCTGGCTACTTTGAAGTAGCCGGCACAATGTCAAAACAGCACACGTCACGTCTACACATGCCATGTGCTATTTTGACATTGAAATCGAAGCTAGGCGGCAAGACATCGAAATAGCTATTCCCATCCGAAGATGGGAATAGTGCCCTACTTCGACGTTCAACTTCGAAGTAGGGCATGTGTAGACAATCCGCATCCCGCTACTTCGATATAGCAGGATCCTCCATGGCGGCCATCAGCTGAGGGGTTGAGAGACGCTCTGTCCAGCCCCTGCGGGGCTCTATGGTCACCGCGTGCAGCAGCCCTTAGCCCAGGGCTTCTGGCTGCTGCTGCTGCTGCTGCTGCCGCTGGGGGTCCATGCTGCGTGCATGGGGTCTGCAACCGGTTGTCAGCTCTGTGGATCTCGTGCTGTGCAGGTCGAGTGTGTCTGGGAGGGGCCCTTTAAGGGAGCGGCTTGGGGTTTTGCTGGCCCCTTATTTCGATAGGGAGCACTTGTGTGTGTGGACGCTCCACATTCCCTTCCAGGGTGGCTCCTTTTGACGTTCCCCATTGCTACTTTGACGTTGAACGTCGATGGCACCAGCCCTGGAGGATGTGTAGATGACACGCTTTGAAGTAGCCTATTTCGATGTTCTTGCGTCGAAATAGGCTACTTCGACATAGTGTGCTAGTGTAGACGTAGCCTGAGATACCTTTTCTCAGTTATTTCTGTTTTCTAGCCTCAGTTAAAGCTGCATACATTTACCACATAAGCAATTTGTTCAACAACTTTAGCCCCTTTTTTGTCTGAAAGTTAGCAATCAACAGACTTCTTTTTCTAATTTGTTTGCCATTTGAAATTATTTAGCAGACTGTTTATGCAAACATGTTTCACTCCATAGTTTGAAACCTGTCTGCTGCAACCTGTGCTTGAGGTAAATTCTAATCCTAATTTGTATGTTATGTTGCAAGATTGTTAACTTAAATATCATAGTATAATTTCCATTCACTCAGTGGGTGACTCCCAAATCTACAGAGAGCTCCCTGAAATACTTATAATTAAATTTCAGCAAATAATTCACATCTATTTCTTTGAATTGAATGTCCTTTCCTTTCCTTCTTGAATTTATGTGAGAAATTTGGGATTTTTCTCAAATGCATTTGTTACTAAAATAAATCTGACATGTTTTGTGCAGAAATTCACCCTTCCTGGAATGAATATATACAGTTGGCTGTGAACATTCTATATTGAAAATTCAAGCTCCAATCAGAGTCCATTCCCAGGTTCATAGAAAGCTCTCTAAACCTCTTTTTAGCTCAGTCAAGAACTCAGCAGGAGTAGAGGCTGATCTACCTCCTGCTACCAGCTCACAGCAGTGGCCTGAAAAGCCCAGCTTAAAGCATCCACTCTTCATCCTTTTCTAACACTCGGCATGCATTATCTCATCCCCACTTCACTGCTAAAAGGTGGGTGGGGGGGAGGTTTACCCTGGGATAACTAAGATGAGCTATCCGGGTGAGGGGTTTTATCTTTACTGCAGAGTAAATGTAACAAGGTCAGCCCCATGTGCGGGGAACAGGCTCAACTGTGGCCACCTCTTGCCAGGTCTGTAGAAAGAAATAATAAGATCCTGAGGCTGCTAAGCTTGGAAAGGAACAGGTGAAGTTAACTGCCTGTGCCTTGTCTGGGCCAGCTGCTTCCCACTCCAAAGATCATCCTGGAAGTCCCAGATTCTTTCTTTCTCTTTCCATGTACACTCCATCATGCACTGTCTATTTGCACAGTCACTGGTTTCCCACCCTAATCCCCGCCTGGCATGAATCTGTGTAGAAAAAATGCCTGAGTGTGCAGAATGAGTGTGACAGTGTGGGCATGGAGAGAGTGTGAGAGGCAGTAGTGGGCATGGGTGAAGGCCAGGGTAGGAATAGAGCATATGGCCATGTCTACACTAGCAAGTCCTTTCAAAATATTTTTCAAAAGTAGGGGGTCTTTCGAAAGAGCCCACGGAGGGTCTAGACACAAAACACGTTCTTTCGAAAGTACTTTCAAGGGAACGGAGCGCTGCTTTCGAAAGCACTCTTCCACACCCATTTCAGGAAAAGCGCCTTCTTTGGAAAGAAAACACATGCAGAGACTCCGTGGGCTGCTCTTTTGAAAGAGCCGTCCCCCCATGGCTCCAGCCAGCTGGCGTGCAGAGATGCCAGGCCATGGGAATGACGGATTGTACCCCTTCCCTTCTGTCTCCACAGGTCTGCCATCCAAAGGCTGGGCAAGCCCTGTCCCGGGGTAGGGGAGCCCCATAGCAGCAGGCAGTCCAGTGCCCGTGTGGGTCCATGGCAGGAGACCGCGCCACCACTGTGACAAGGAGCCCACCTCCCACACTGCTGCCTGGCGGGAGCAGAATGCCATCCTGTGAGAGCAGCTGGCAATGGAGCGGGAGGCCTAGGGTGAGAGGGCGGTAGCCCTTCATGCCCTTACCGAAGCTGTGACTGATCGGTTGCCCCAGCCTTCTGCAGCACCACCCCCCTGCAGCCTCTCCCACTGTCCCCTCTGTGGACCCTGCCCTTGCAGCCCTGCTCCTGCCTGATCTCCGGCCAGTGTCCAGCTGGAACTTGCCCAGTGGCTCATGGCCAGCACAGGCCATGCCAAGCCAACCCCCTCTGCCCCTTTTCCCCTTCCCCCCAGCAGCCCCCGCTGAGGCTCCTGCACCCCTCCCACACCCTTACTTCCCCATACTCTCAGCCCTGTCCCAGCCCTGACTAGGACCCTGGACTGCAGGTGGTAGGGGCTCCCACAGCTGGGCGGCTCATGCAACTCCATCCCTGCAGATGACTAAAGCCCCCCACCCCACCCTCAGGACCCCCCAATGTACATAGTTCCTCCCATTCCTCCCATATATAGTTCCATGTACAGTTTTGCATTGTTACACAGTTCTAATACTTCAAGAGCTTATTTTTCACCTTCCCTGAGTCCCTTGTGAATGGTAGGGGAGTGGTGAGTGGTGGGTGTTCAGGGGGGTTCATGGTGGGGGGTGTCTGGGGGAGGGTCAATGGGGCCACTAGCAAAGGCCTCCTGGAGGGCCTCCCTGAGTCACACCCCATCTTGGTGCACCTGGCAACCCAGGGCATGGGCCGGCTGCTCATAGCCAGGGCTGCTTCAGGAACCACCTCTGAATGAAGATCTCATGCTTGCTCTCCATAGTATTGTTCCATGCTGCGGACAGCATGCCCTTAACACAGCAGGCACATTGTGGAGGCTGACCTCCAACCAGGTCAGAAGGCAACAAAACCAGCCCTTCAGGCACACGAACGTGCACACCACAAGTTGGTGGGCATGGTTGAGGTGGGTGTTCAAAACATACAGGTTTGGTTCCGTGTGTCCAGTGTAGGGCTGCATGAGTCACAGGTGCTGGAGGTAGGCGGTGTCAGCTGCCTTGTAGCAGTGACATGGTCACATCCTCAACCGGAAGCTCCCAACGGGGGAATGTAGGTCCCCTCCTCTGTCCTACACCTGAGCCATGAGCTTGTCCTGACCAGCCCACACATATGTACTTGAAGTGTTGTTGGGAGTCCACAAGGGCCTGGAGAAGCACAGGGTGGTACCCCTTCCTATTAATGAAGCAGACTGCACGATGATCCAGGGCCCAGATGGCAATGTGGGTCCCATCCAGTCTGCCAAACAGTCGGGGAACCCCAGCATGGCAAATCTCACAAGGATGGTGTCAAGGTCCCCAGTGTGGGTAACCCTCCACAGGAGGACAGTGTGGATCAGCTGGATGATCTGCACAGGATGGAGGGCATATATGCTCATGAGTGTGTGGTAGCATGCTCCAGGCCCTCCAGTCCCTGGCCCCTGCCCCCATCCTCCCTCTATCCATGCTGCCTCCTCCTCCCCCCTTCCCCTGGCTCCACCTGGCCCTCACTCATGCCCCCTCCAGGGTCCCCCTTTCCTCTCCCCAGAAGATCACCTTTCGAAAAAACACTGTAGTGTAGACATAGCCTATATGATTTTGCAGGGAGAGGTGGGGGATCCAGAAAGAGTTGCGTGATGACATCAGAATCTAAGTGGAAGGTTTAGTCTTTATGTTTACAAAGAAAAGTTTGAAAAATGTGAACTTCATTAGACCCCTGACTTATGCAGAGGTTGTGTTCCTGCACAGTCCTGCATAAGTCAAATTTCATGTTACTCAGGGGAGTCAGAATACTGACCAGTGCAGCAGCTCTGGACAGTTTCCTGTGTCCCATGAGAGGCGCAGGTCTGGGAGCCTGGCTGCAAAGCACTCCTGTCAGGGATGGCGAGAGTCAGGCTGCCACTCCTGACAGGAGCAGTTTCTCCACTCCTGTCAGAGGCAGCAGCCCAGAGTCAGGCTCTCAGCTACTGCCACTTACAGAATCAGGGAAACTGACCAACACAGCAATGCCGGTCGGTTTCACCACTCCTGTGAGTGGTGGGGAGCTGGCACCTGGCTCCCAGCTGCCCGCCACTCACTGGACTCAGGAAAGCGACCAGCGCTGCTGCACTGGTCAATTTCCCAGCTCCCCTGCATGGCGAGCAGCCCAGAGCCAGGCACCAGCTCTCTGCCACTCAGAGTTGCATCAACCCGAGAGTTACACACCTTGAGTGCACTTATCTTGGGGTTCTACTTAAATGTAACATTGTGTAGGCAGCCTGACCTGCCCCATTCACCTTAATATGCCACTCACTCTGAAGCCCATTAACCTGGGATCTTCCTTCCTGCTCTCTTTGATGGGGAGCCCTTGCTCTTGAAGCTTCTTGGCTATGACTGGGGTGTCTGTCTTAGAACAATTAGGCTAGTGAAAGGTTAATAAAGGTTCCTGAGTTAATAAATAGGTTTTTTAATCAAATTATTTTCATCCAGTTTTTTTTCATTGAAAATTAGCTTCTCAACCAAACTCAACGATTTTGTGGAAAACATTCAGATTGGCAATAATTTTTCAGTTTTCGTACATCTTTGCTTTGGTTTAAACTTTCTGAGGGTTTTTTTTCAGTTTTTGATTTTGGTTTTTCACTTAATAGCTGTGTCTACACGTGCATGCTACTTCGAAGTAGCGGCACTAACTTCGAAATAGCGCCCGTCACGGCTACACGTGTCGGGCGCTATTTCGAAGTTAACTTCGACGTTAGGCGGCGAGACGTCGAAGTCGCTAACCTCATGAGGGGATCGGCATAGCGCCCTACTTTGACGTTCAACGTCGAAGTAGGGAACGTGTAGACGATCCGCGTCCCGCAACGTCGAAATTGCCGGGTCCTCCATGGCGGCCATCAGCTAGGGGGTTGAGAGATGCTCTCTCCCCAGCTGCTGCGGGGCTCTATGGTCACCGTGGGCAGCAGCCCTTAGCCCAGGGCTTCTGGCTGCTGCTGCGGCAGCTGGGGATCCATGCTGCAGTCACAGGGTCTGCAACCAGTTGTCGGCTCTGTGTATCTTGTGTTGTTTAGTGCAACTGTGTCTGGGAGGGGCCCTTTAAGGGAGCGGCTTGCTGTTGAGTCCGCCCTGTGACCCTGTCTGCAGCTGTGCCTGGCACCCTTATTTCGATGTGTGCTACTTTGGCGTGTAGACGTTCCCTCGCAGCGCCTATTTCGATGTGGTGCCACACAACGTCGAAGTTGAATATCGACGTTGCCAGCCCTGGAGGACGTGTAGACGTTATTCATCGAAATAGCCTATTTCGATGTTGCTACATCGAAATAAGCTATTTTGATGTTGGCTTCACGTGTAGACGTAGCCAATAACTACAAAAAGGAAATGGGGCATTATTCTTACAGCTAATTTTTTCATGAAAACTAATTTTCATTTCCCAGCCAGCACTGTTTTGTGTATGTGTGTGTGTCTGGTCCTAATCCAGAAAGATGCAAGCAGATTCCTGTATAGTACCTTTAATGGAATCTGTTCCAGTGAAAGGTGTTTTGAAAACTCTTCCTCAGTGCTGTGCCAAATAGTGTCTCATCCCATCAGATATTATGATGATGAAGGGCATTGTATAAGAATCTAGAATTCTTGATACATGGTAAAAATACCAGTCTGGGAGGGAATATGTGAGCCTGTGATCTTAACAATTGTGTTTTATAAGCATTTGTGAAAATAAAAGCTCACTTAAAATAATTTAAAATCACTCCCAGATGTAAAATAAAAAGGGGGCCCAAGTAATTTTTTTCAAAAGAATGAATGCATTCTCCAGTAATGTTTTACTTATTTTGCATAACTCTAATTTTAGCTCCTCAAGTAGCTTTCAGTTTAAATTGAGAAATAGCTACCTGGGATATAACTGCTTTAAACATAATTTAACGAAAAAGACAAAAATTCAGGAAATGATGTTCCACCCCACAAAAGTCCAAGAAAAGTCATGTCACCAATTTTTAAACAGTACTCTCCTCAGACATCATCTGGGGGCTCTGCTTAAATACTGCTGGCATGACACGGCTCTGAAGTTTCTATTATGATCACAGATCTAGACCATTCAAGTCAAATAGCAGCAGACTCTTTTAAGAAATATTCGTTAAGGTCCATTTTCCTGGCATTGTCTGTCTGTCCCCTAATTACTTAATACTTGTTTAAATAGTATTTTAATTTGTATCTTTCTTATCAAAGCACAAAGAATATTCCTTCCTGTTTTTTCCCTATCAGAATAATACTATTTTACTCAAAATCCAGTGTTCTCTCACTTTTTAATAATATAAAGAAATCTCAGTTTTAATTACCTGAACAAAAACGGGTTTCAAGTCCATCAGATTGCCTTTCAAGGCCTGCAGAGGTATTAACTGATCCCATAACCAATTACCTACATTTTCCTTTACTTATTGCAAATGTGACCTTTTGTTACAATTTGATTGCAAGTTTCCTGCTGTGACTATGTAACTATCTTATGTGTCTGAGAAGGGCTATCATCCTCTCATGTGGTGACTGCTGTTAATTTTAATACACTTTGATGGCTGGAGAACAAATAAGTGTCTGTGACACAGTGCAGAGACATTTGAAGGTGGATAAACTACCACTTTAATGAGTAGAAATCAGTAAGCCAAGGGGCTTTCCAGTGACAAATCAGAAGACCTTCAACCTTGGCTAAGAAAAATATTTCAGTCTGCAGGCGATAAAAAAATTGCTGAGCTTACAGTGGTAGAATAACTGTATGCATCATAAAATAACACACATCTAAAGTGTGGATGAATATAACTTTATATTATTATGATTTGCATAAATGCTCTACAAGTCTCAACCATATATTGTAGCTCTTCTGTAAATTAAATTAGAATTAGGTATAAAATCATTAAGTAGCCTATTACTTAAATCAGCCTCTGTACCAGATGACTGAGAGTAGCTCATGTAACACTGATTTTCTTAAAAAAGCTCCAAATGAGATTCTGGAAAATTGTAGGCCATTAAACCTAACTTCAGCACCAGGAATAGTATTTGAAACTGTAGTAAGGTAGAGAGTTATTAAACACATAGATGGACATGATATATTGGGCAAGTATCAACACAGCTTTTATAAACAAAATATATGCCTCCTCAATCTATTATAAATCTTTGAACGGATCAACAAATAAGTGGAAAATGGAAATCCAGTGAATATAGTGTGGGTGGACTTTCAGAAAGCCTTTGACAAGGTCCCTTACCATAGGCTTTTAAGCAAAGTAAGAAGTCATTGGATCAGAGAAAGTTTCTCTCATGTATAATTAACTTGTTAAAAGCAGAAAACTAAGAATAGGAATAAATGGTTAATTTTCAGAATGTAAGGTGTACAAGTGCTTTTCAACATGTACATAAATGACTGGGGTGCAGGGGTGGGGGATGTTGGTATTCCTGAAAGCTATCAACCAGAAAAAAACCAAAGTCCTCTCTCTCTCTAATGTCTCTGCCCTCCCCAAGCGTTCTGTACATGATACAGAGAAAGCCAGGTGGAGAAGCCTCCAGCAGAACTTGATAGGTGCCAGGAGCTATGACCATATCTCTCAAGTTTGGGGGCCTCTTGTTACCAGGTAGAGCTGCTCTTTCTGGAGCTCAGAGTGGGGCCACTGATTCAAAAGTTGGGTTTCACCCTCCTCCCCCACATCAGGAATGATTACCTGCTCCCAGGTCCAGCTCAGTCTCTGGCCCTCTGGATGTTCCCCTATGAGATCTTCATTTTCTCATACCCAGCCAGGGCTCAGTTACTCACATGTCTCCAGACTAGAGTGTAGTCAAGTTAGCATACATGGACGACATGAGGAGGCCTCCCTATGGTATTCCATTTTGTCCTGGCCCAGAGCCCCCTTGTTTTGGGGTCTGGGTTAGTCTTGGTTGGGAGCCTTTATTCTACTGCCACACAAGTTCCACAAACCATCTCCAGTTCCATTCCAATGCTATTGGGTAGGCCACAGTGGCAGCAAAGCCAATCCAAGAAGTCCAAGTGTGGCTTCCTATATCCAAGTGCACTTTTGTTGCAGGGTAGGATCACTTGTCCCTGTAAGTGCACCGGAGGTAGATCAGGGCTGCTGCCATATCAAGGGACTCTAGCAAGCTTGTCTGTAGTACAGACTGGCTACATCTGGAGTCATTTTGGTGCAGCTGACCTGTACAGACAGTATGATCTTGGCCAGGCTCCATTTGCAGTTTCTGATGCCTGCTGTCCATGTCTGCCTATAGCTGCAGTCCATGAAGGGACACTCCTGCCTCAAATGACTGTCCTGCTCAGACTTGAAGCAATTGTCCTTCAGTATCACTAACACCTAGCTCATGCCCAGGGCATATCCCCCTCTTCAGAGATCTCAGTATCTCCACACCAATATGTGTCAGTTCTTTGTTATCCCACTGTGGTTCACTTGCCTTCAGCCTCCCCTGCTAGCCTGGCCCTGAGCTGGGATCATTTTCATAGTGGTCTTGATTTCTGGTGTCCGTGACTTAAGGCTTCATGATGTTGGACCCTCAGCTGCCACATAGTTTTCCTCAGGTTCATGGCATCTGTCGGGGCTGATGGTCAGTGGTGCTTTGCGTACTTCCACCTGATGGCTGAGAAAATGTTGTTGAATTATTCTAACATAATAGCTTCTGCCACATGAACAACAGTCTGCTTCTCTGCATCCAACTACTGCCAACGCTGTTCCTTCAGGCATCAGGCCGCACCCAAGGCTGGGCTCCTGGAATGTCTGTCTTTTTGTAGGTCCATTAACAAAACATCTTGGGGTTGTTATCCAGGTATCCAAGGGTGGCTGCCTTTACCATAGCATAGTCTATTGCTTCTGTCTGTGGAGTCCAGACCTCAATCAGCATTTTATGCAGGGTCTGTCATATACAGGGCTACCAGGGTGTCCCAGACTTCCAGGGTGGACCATCATGCAGTGGTAGCCATCCACTCAAAGGTGACCCAGGAATATTTCTGGGTTCTCTGCATTCACTTCCCTTTTGTGAGCTTAGGTACTGCAGTGATGTGCCCTGATATCACTGAGGTGTTAAGGTGAAACAGCTGGGACTGAATTAGGTCAGGCTTCCTGCTCAAAGGTCTAACCAGTTCATGCTTGTGGTCAAGTTACGGAATTATAGAAATGTAGGATTGAAAAGAACTGTGCTGTGGCTGGAACAAGTAAGCCTTGACCATCCTTAACATATATAAAACTATGACGTCCCCCTCAGAGTCTGCTTTTCTCAAGTCAAAACATGCACAGTTTTAAAGCTTTCCTCTGAGGTCAGGCTTTCTAAACATGTTAACCATTTTTGTTGCTCTCCAGTTTGTCTACATCTTTCCTAAAGTGTGTCATGAGTAATTGGGCACAGGATCTCAGATGAGGTCTCACCAGTGCCAAATAAAGTGGGACAGTTACCTCGCGTGTTTTAAGATGCTCCTGTTAATACATTGCAGAATGATATTAGACTGACACACAGCCCCTGGGTTGAGTGTAGGCCCACTAACAGCAGTTCTACCAGGTACAATCCAAGGCCCAGTAAACAGCAGTTAATAACCATGCAGCCTGGGGCCTAACTAGCCTTACACCTGCTGCCTGTGCCACTTCCTGCTTTGGTTTCTGTTCCTGTGTTGGTGCCAAAATGGTTGACTTTGGAGTTCACCCCTCTAGAGTCTACTAGTCCCATGTAAATATCTAAGATAAATTTTCATGAACAAAATCATCATTTCTACCTTTCTCAACAGGGATCAGAGACACTGATTTCTGCTATATGGATCTGGGTTCCCAGAAGATGGAGTATTAAGTAGGTACAAAGGCAAGTCCTCAAAACACATTCTAAATCCACATCGATTCAGCATTCATATTCTCTTGCTGTTGCTCATGAAGAATGTTCAGACTGTGCACTGAAGTGGGCATTGTTTTTTTTTAAAAAAGTACAGTAGAACTACCTTGGTGTAGCTCTATGAGCTAAACGGGTCCTCTGCAGTTTGATAACCGCCCTCAGGACAAGAGAGATGGGGGAGGGAAGTTTTCTATTGTAATAGCTCCTCTTGTAATCAGATATGACTTGCTTCTGAACTGACTGTCGTATGGAAGTATGTCTTCTACAGATCGTTCAAAGTCAAAAAAATCCCCTTATGATCAGACTCTGAAATGCATTGAAATGGTAAATTTGATAAGTGTTACAAATGTAAAGAAATATAGACTCATTATAGAAAATCACAAAACTATATCCGTGAGCTAGATAGGAGAAATTGCTAATTGTTAATACATACTTTATTAAAATCACATTGCAGTACATTCCCACTCTGCTTGATGCCTTCTTATCACCCTCTCCTTTTCTATACTTCCTTCTGTTTCCTTTTGTTCAATTCTTACCTTTTCTAAGGTGACATGATTTGTACAACAGTTCCTTCATTATGATGAAACAATTGATAAGAAACAACTGATGAGAAACAGCCAATATTATAACTGATATATATATTATCTGTTTCTTACCTGTTGTTTCATCATAATGACGTAAAATTACAAGCAATGTGAGCGTTACTAACAATGAAGAAGATATTAATAGGAAAGTCTGCACTGAATTTGAACACATATCTGGTGCATTATTTTAAATATTTGATATTGAACTAGCAAAATGTAGCTGTTTGGGTATTCATCACAAAAGTGAACTTGATCTTTCCTATCTATAAAATGGAGTTTGCGCATTTGTTGCTAGTCTAAAGGGGTTTTGAGGCTTGGATGTCTTTTTCTTATTTATCTGCAGTAATGAAACATTCCTTTCCATTGTGAAAGACCCTTACACCACTGTATGTATTCTGAGGTAGTGACATGAGTAGCCAGGCTGTACTGGAGCTCTTGAGAGACACTGCACTTGAGTCAGGAGCTGGAAGTATTCTTCTGGAGTGGTATTCTTCATGTGTTGCAGTCCACCTCTCCCTGAGCCATCTCCTGGGGTTCTCCCCTGTGTCCCCTTCTGCTTGTGTCCAGAGCATCTATCCTCTTCCTATTAAATTCAATGGGAAGTCTGCCAGAAATTTCAGTGGGCACAGAAGCAGGCCTAGAAAGCACCAACATCAAGATTCTGGCTGCAGCCTTGTACAGGTGTGAAGGGGATCAGGAAGGAATTCCTCAGCACTTGCTCCTCTCCAGCCCATTTAAACACCCATGCAAGAACTTTCTGAATCTACCATAGTCCTGTGTTGAAAAACCTATGCGGCCAAGGGATGATACACAGAGATGCTTACCCCTACTTCAGAGATCCTCTTGCAGAGACGTCATTCATTAATCACCTTGCCAGTTCCCTCTCTATGCACCTTTCAGATTATGAGCTTGTTTCTGCAGCCCTTACCTGGGAAAATACATCCATTGATTTTCACAGAAGAAAAGACCCAGACAAAAGGAACAAATCTTCAGTCTCTAAAATGAATGTTGTGTTTTGGGGCATTTTCTAAAACAGAATAGCATATTCTACATTCATTTCTCATAGTCTCTGTTTCCAAAACTAATTCTAGTAATGTTGTAATTCCTTGTAGGAACTGTAAATAACCTGCTTTTAGCAAAGTACAAATGATTTTTTTCTTGTTTTTAGTTAGATGCTGTTTGAAATTCTATACATGGACAAAATGTATTGATTCCAAATTAGAACCTATTGCTATAATTACTGTTCTTGCCTTCAGGTGGGAGGAATGGGGTGAAAATGGATGCCAGTATTATTTATAGTATATTCACTAATTTTCTCACTGTTTCCGCTCTGTGATTGGAACAGGATTACTAACTTTTACAGGAATTATTAGTCAGTGATCCTGCCTTGAAAAGGTAAAGCTGTGGATCTGGATTGTAATAAAACACATACTACTGATATTAGATTTCACAATGAAAGATAAGACCATTTTTAGTCCCAATCCAATTTATGAGTTTCATATGTCTTTAAAACATCCAGGCTGTGTCTAGACTAGCAAGTTCTTTCAAAAGATTTTTCAAAAGAAGGGGGCTCCTTCAAAAGATCCCCTGGCGTGTCTACACACAAAAAGTGTTCTTTTGAAAGTAAATCAAAAGAATGCAGCGCTTCTTTTGAAATCTCTCTTTCTTTCCCATTTCAGGAACAGCTCCCCCTTTCAAAAGAAAACCTGTAGATGCTACATAGGCTCTTTTTTGCGAAAGAGCAGTCCTCATGCGGCCTGATTTTTCGATCCCTGGCCCGTTCTTTCGAAAGAGCAGGGACTGCGTGGATGCTGTCTTTCAAAGGAGCAGATCTCTCTTTTGATCCACTTTTTTCGAATGAAGTTCTTTCAGCAGAGATCTTCTTCAAGAGCTTCTTTCAAAAGTTTGCTGTAATGTAGATGTAGTCCTATTGTGCTAAAGAAACATTTTGCATTACAGAAAGTCTAGAGGAAAGTGTAGGTTGTGCTATATAACTTAAAGGTTAATCTATTTGAGGGTATTACACTGCTGGCCATCAACACAGTACCTGGGCACCTATAGTTGTTATAAAAATCAATAAACTATATTTAAACTCACCAGAAAATGGCATTTGTTTGAACTTCAGCTCATCATTCTGATTTCTGAAAATCTTCCTGTCTAAACATTTAGACTGATTCTGACCATCTCTCACACTAACTTTACTGTAGTGTAACTCCATTGACTCCAGTAGAGTTTCTATTGATTTTTTCCCAGCGTAAGATGATCATTAGGCTGTTTACATGTAATAACTCATATGGAGAAACAGCAACAAAGGACATATTTTTCAACCTAGGGTGCTTGCTGTTACCAACATTCAGGTAACATCCCTGTCACTCCTGAACGGCATTGTGGTGGCAAACTATGGTGTGAGATAGGCAGGTGGATTGAAATTTACACGCTTTATTGAGTAAAAGGGAAAACTACAGTTATAAGGTTTACAGTCTAGGGAGGGAAAGGTATAACTGTGGCTGGGCTTATAGCATTTACAGTGCAAGAAAGGTGAGAGCAGGCATACTGGGACCTCTTTTAGGACTCAGTTCTGCCTTCAGTTTCATGCTTTAACATCCATTTCTTTCATTCTGTTAAGCTGTGAGTCACAGAGCAGAACTGGGCCTGTACTGTTTATCTAGACATGTTTCATGTAATTAAGAAATAGGTAGTGTAGCTGTTGCTTCCAACCCGTGGAATAAGATAAAATGCTGATCAACAACAGATGCATAAAGAAAAAGAGAAAAAGAGAAGCAAAGAATGACAGGTGAGCAGTCTCCCTGGTCTTGATGCAGCTTCTGTGTTAGGACGTTTGTCTTACCACGTTGTTGTTGTTGAGGTAGCTTGCCATGCCATCTAGCAGGGACTTGAGGAACTACTGGTTCTTAGAAAGAGGTGAAGAGGGAGGACAAGCAGAAAAGGCACAGCAATTGGGAAGAAAATGCTGGAATTCATATTTTCTGGGGACCTCAGGAGTTTCTAGAAAGTGTAGTCAATGAGATATCTTCTATGCACAAATACAAGAATATGGCTCAAGACCTGCAGCTTTCAGGCAAAATGCAAAGGAAATTATTTTAACCTACCCAGTGTAATTCTGGAAGAAACTTTTTTGAATCTTACATGACTCAGTTATATGCCTTGAGATCTTATGTTTGTTCTGTATTCTGTATTCTCTATTGTCCTTCTGTATTGTGTAATGAAATATTTCCTTTTGTCTGTTTTAAATATGTTGCCATGTAATTTCATTGAGCGCCTCCGAGAATAAGCAGGAGTAGTCCAAGCAGGTTTCTGTATACCATGCATTATTTGATATATCTCTGCCCTCTCCAGCTGTCCCACAATATACCATCTTGCCTCACTTAATTCTGATTTTAAGATTCAGAGCATTTGAAGTTTGGCATGCTGGCTTTTCCCCCTATGCCATGTATTGCTGATCCTGAGGCTGAACTGCAACATTGAAGCTTCAACAATTGTCATGCTCCTCCCTTATAAAGTCCTCCAGCTTTCCCCCTCAGTCCTGCCAGTGTGCTGTTCCATTACTCTATGGTCCCCCGGCAAAAGAAAGTTACAATTAATAATTTCCACTATTATGCATTTGGATGCAGCTATATCTGAAAAACAGATTACTAACAAAACAAACAAACAAAAATATTGTGCCCATCTGTCTGTATTTCTTGCCCAGAAGTCAGGCAGCAATAGCCCCAGGGCCACAAGAACTGGGTGGGAGAGCAGAGGGGACAGGTTAGAATGGCCTGGTTGTGGGGTGGGACGATTGTAGACGCTGTAGCTTTGTTTGTCTAAAGTTACTAAAAGCTGTCTTTTGTTCCTTGAAAGACTGCAGACTTTCAATGCTCCCCCACCCTTTTAACATCCCCTTACAAACAGAAGTCATAAGATGGAAGGTAAACACTGAGGACTGGTCTACACTAGGGATCAAAGTCAAACCCAGATATGCAATTCTACCCATGCTATTTGCATGGCTAGAAGTGACATATCATGATTGACTTTCTTTCCTGCTGTAGATCAGGCCTTTTGGGGCTCACATCGATGTCCCTTACTCTGTGCATCAGCACTGAGTACCAGGGTTGGCGGCCGAGCCCAGAGAAAATAATTTTACAGCTTCTGACTCAGACTCAGACTTGTGGGATTGCCCTGTTATGCAGGAACGGGATGATCAGGAGTGGCTGGCAAACTTCTGCAAGCATAAAGCCACTTTCATGGAACTTTACAAGTTGCTTTTGCCCTGGCCTGAAGCACAGCAATACCAGAATGGGAACTGTTCTGCCAGTTCAGAAGAGAGTGGCAGTAGATCAGTGGAACCTTGCAATGCCAGATAGCTACTGGTCAGTCGGCAAACAATTCAGAATGGGCAAATCTACAGGGGGGCCGCTGTGATCCAGGTAGTCAAGGCAATCAATACGCTTCTGCTACAAAGGGCAGTGACTCAGGGCCTATATCTACGAGATAAAATAGATACATAATAAATTCGAATACTTAATATTGATATTATGAATTCAAATAAAGTGTCCACAAAGCTTCTTGAAATTCAACCCACCTTTTCTCCGTATCAAATTGCTGCATCCCCATTGCCTCATGCAAGGGTAACAGCGTGAGCACTACATTGTGGGTACTTATCCCACAGTGTCTTAGCCCTAGTTGCTTGTGGGTGTTTCATGTTGGAATCCCAGAATTCCAAGCACTGTCCCAGAATTCACTGCATCACTAAGCACACCAAAAAAGAACTTGAGATTGCGCCATTTCCTGCTGCAGCACTCCAGCACAAGCATGGATCCATGAATGCTCCCACTCAGAGCACAGATCATTTCAGCAACCACAGAGGCGGTCACGCAATTTGTCCTTCAACTCCAAAGCTCAGTGATGCTTGGGTATCCTATTGGTGCTGCTGCTGCTGATGATGATGGTGATGTTGTTTTGAAACTGCAATTGTGCCAACTGCAGTCCAAGAACTCAGATCTGGTGGCTGCCACGACTGCATTGCTGACAGTGGAGCGGCAGTTTTGGACTTGCAAGACCAGCACACACTGGGGGGATCACATTGTTTGGAGTTCTGGTTTGACCAGCAGTGGGTACAGAATTTTGCATGCACAAGTCCACCTTTATAGAACTTTGTCATGTGCTGGTGCCTGCCCTGAAGCACAGCAATACCAAAATGAGGCCGGCTTTAATGGTACAGAAGCAAGTGGCAGTTGCACTGTGGAAGTTTGCAACTCCCAACAGTTACCGGTCAGTGGCAAATCAGCTTGAGATGGGCAGATCTACAGCGGGGTCCATGGTGATGGAGGTGGCCCCTGCAATCTGTCGGCATGTCCTTAGGAAGACTGTGACCGTGGGAGATGTACGGGCCATAGTGGATGGCTTTTCTGCCCAGGGCTTTCCTAACTGTGGTGGGGCAATAGATAGCATGCACATCCCCATTGTGGTCCTATCCCACCTGACCCTGGAATACATTAATGGAAAGGGATACTTCTCCATGGTCATGTAGTGGATGGTAGATCACAAAGGTCGTTTTGCTGACATCAGTGTTGGCTGGTCTAGGGGGTTCACGACATGTGCATATTCCAAAATTTGGGAATGTACCAAAATGTGACTTTTTTTCCCATATCAGAAAATCAAGATTGGCGACAAGGAGATGCCCATTATTATATTGGGTGACCCTGCTTACCCTCTGCTTCCCTGCCTGATGAACCACTACACAGGAGCCCTGGACCCCAGCAAGGAAAATTTTAATTATAGACTGAGCAGGTGCAGAATGGTTGTGGAATGTGCCTTTGGACATTTGAAAGTGAGGTTCAAATGTTTATAAATCCATTGGACATTTGTGAAGCTAATGTCCCCACCGTTATTACAGCTTGCGCTATTTTGCACAGCATATGTGAATCAAGGTGGGAAACTTTCCCTTTTATCTGGAATTCTTAAGTGGAGGCAGTAGGCAGAGCTTACGCACAGCCAGCTAGGCTGTGTCTACACTCGCCAAAAACTTCGAAATGGCCATGCAAATGGCCATTTCGAAGTTTATTAATGAAGCGCTGAAATACATATTCAGCGCCTCATTACCATGCGGGCGGCCGTGGCACTTCAAAGTTGATGTGGCTCACCGCCACGCGGCTCATCCAGACGGGGCTCCTTTCGAAAGGACCCCGGCTACTTCAAAGTCCCCTTATTCCTATGAGCAGATGGGAATAAGGGGACTTTGAGGTAGCCGGGGTCCTTTTGAAAAGGAGCCCCGTCTGGACAAGCCGCACGGCAGCGAGCCTTGTCAATTTCGAAGTGCCACGGCCACCCGCATGCTAATGAGGTGCTGAATATGTATTTTAGCACTTCATTAGCTAACTTCGAAATGGCCATTTGCATGGCCATTTCGAAGTTTTTGGCTAGTGTAGATGTAGCCCTACGCTTCCATCCACCAGTAGCCACAATCAGGCTGCAGCAGTAAGGGATCGTTTAAAAAAACAGCTTTATGTCTGGTCTGTAACACACGTTACCTATGTATATCTCTTCCATACTGCCAATAAATCAACCATGCTTTAATGAATGAATGCTCTTCTTTGGAGGGAGAGGGTTAATTTAATAAATAGAATGTGCTGTGTCTTCAGTCCCACCCCTTACCCCCACCCAGTTCCCCTAGCTGCAAGTTTGCTGCGGACAAGGTATTTTCACTGCCCAGCTGTGTCTTCAGCAGCACTCCCCTCCCCCCAATCACTGGGTTCCCTCAGGTGCACATCAGCTGAGGACAAGGGAGTTTCACTCTCCAGCTGTGCCTTCAGCAGCTGCCTCCGACCCCTCATTCACCTGGTTCCCTTAGCTGCGTGTCTGCTACAGACAAGGGAGTTTCACTGCCCTCCTGTGTCTTCAGTGGCGTTCTCCCTTCATGCAACCCCCAGTTGCCTCAGCTGCACGTCTGCTGTGAACGAGGGAGTTTCACTGCCCAGCTGTGCTGTCAGCAGCACTAACCCTCCCCACACCCACCTATTTTGATTTGTGTTCCCCCCACACACACTCCTGCAGGACAAGAAATCATACCAAGCTCAAAGGAATGATTTATTTTGTGAGGAGGAGATGTTTAAGTGGCTGGGAAAAGAAGCTTTCTCAAAGGTGCTTGAATAGCCTTTTCCAGTGGCCCTGAGGGCTAGTGCAACAGAGTAGCCTTGCCCTCCCTCTCTGAGTGTGAGGACTCTGAAGATGGGGAGTGGGCAACCTCCCCTCAAGGGACTTGTTGGGGTCACTGCGATGATGGGGGGAGGGAGCCCTCTCCTCAGGGCACTCAAGCCAACGGGTATCAGCTGATGCCCTGATGAGTTGGGAGTCCCTCTGCAACTGAAGCAGGGAGCACAGGACCTCCATCTGCTCAGTAACAGCCATTACAAGCTTTGCCACGGCCTCGGTCTGCTTTGCTGTGACCTCTGGGTGCTTCATGGTAGCTTCATTCATCTTTGACAATTGCTGCTGCTACAGGTCAATCATTCTCTAGCTAAAGTTTACGTGATTCTGACACCACTCAGCTGTACTGTGATGCCACTGAGCAGTGTCCTTCGTCAAGTTCTTGCGCTTTGCCTGAGTGTTTTCCATGTGCTGCAGGATCAGGTCTAGTTTGCATTTCCTGCATCTCCTAGTTCTCTCTGCAACACTGGACACTGGGTCTGGAAAATGAAGGTCAAAATTAAGATACAATTCACATAATGTGCTTTGAAGTGCAATGAATGTGTCTTTCTGTGTACTATCACTCAAAGTATACGTTTGAAGGACACGTGGGTTATTAAGGATGGGACAGTAAGAGTGCATTTCACAATACCTCACTTGCCATCACCTCTCCAGCACATTGCTTTGTGGACATGGTAAGTTATAAGCAATCGTCCTCTTTTGGTAGAAATGGGAAGGTCTGCGAAGCCAGGGCAGCTGCCAGGTGTCCTAACTGAGTGTCCTGTGGCAGTGCTAAATGGATGGCTGCATGTGGGGCTTTGATGCACAATAAAAATAGTGTAAAGAAAAAAATATCCAAAGAAAGTCTGGATGTAAAGGGACACGGGAGAGGAAAAGCACGGCAGAGGAATCCCCCCACATGATGCATGGGGATTCCTGAGAAATGGAAACAAATAGTCCTCAGTTAGCAACATGGTAGGGGAAATGCCCAGCTGAGCTGCGTGGTGCATGGGAGTCCTGCAAAATCAAAAGAAATGCTAGGGGGAAGGAGGAATGGGAGGGGAAACACCCAGCAGAGTCCAGCAGCAGCGTGGCACAGGGAGGTCATGAAAAATGATTACAGTACAAGGCTACCGATAATTGCTATCGATGTGGTCCAATGGGTACCGATGCGGTGTGACAAGATGGGCAAATGGACATTTTCATAATGGATGCCCTTTTTATTTGCAGGGCTGGGCCACTGAATTCCAATTCAAATTTTAATTCCCATTCAAATTCAATCCAAACTTCAGGGGCTTACTTTGACCTTCTTCCTGAACACCTGACAGCAGTGCACAACGAAGTGGCCATACTTGGGGGGTCACCAAGTAGCTTTGTGGGATACATACAGTTCACTTCTGGAGGCTAACCAGTTCGAACTAAGGACATGGTGCTTCCACACTTGCCTTGATTTGAGATTTTAAATTTGAGGTAGACGCTATATCCATTCCATAATATCGACATTCTGTAATCGGCATTATGGCTCAATAAATTAAGTTAACAGTGTTACATGTGAAGACAGTCATGTTTAAATATCAAGCTAAAGCCTTGAAATTCAAATTTATCTCATAGTGAAGACACAGCCTAGGAGCTGTGCAGGACGTAGTGGATGGCTTTGCTGCAACTGGATTCCCTAAATGTGGTAGAACAATAGATGGAACACACATCCCTATCTGGACGCCAAGCCACCTTGACACAGAGTACATTTAACTGAAATGGGTACTTCTCAATGGTGTTGCAGGAATTGGTGGATCACAAGGACCATTTCACTGACGTTAACATGGGATGCTTAGGAAAGGTATATGACGCACACATCTTTAGGAACTCAGGACTATTCAGAAAGCTGAGGATGGAATTTTCTTCCCAAACAAGAAAATTACCGGTAAGGAGAAGTTCAACTACATACTGAGCAAGTGAAGAGTGGTAGTAGTATATGCATATGTCCATTTAAAGGCCAAGTTCAGGAGCCACCTGACTCAGTTAGACCTCAGAGAAAGCAACATTCCCCTCATGGTGACAGCCTGCTGTGTCCTTCACAATTATGTGAGAGCAAGGTGGAACGTTTCAGTACAGGCTGGAGAGCAGAGGCAGATCACCTGGCCAGTAATTAAGGTCAGTAGCTTTTATAGCTTAGAGATAGATCCCACACACATATAACATCATCCTTAGTTTATAATTAATTTTTAAAAGTATTATATTTATTGTTTATTTTTGTTCATTATGTGCTATATATTTTTGCTTCAAATGTCATGTAAATTAGGGTTGCCATATTTCACTTTTAAAAGATGAGGACACCCATGAGAGGGGATACAGCTGTATCTACCAACTTATGTTGCATTAATGTATTATATATATCATAATACATTCATACAACCTGTGTTGGTAGCTACTGATACACATATGTTACCTCTGAAGGGTGTCCTCTTTTATATATGGTAAAATTAAAATGTAAACACAAAGTATTGTGTAACGAATTATCTGCTCTGTTTTGGTAAACAAATCTGTCATTGTTTGAAGTATTTTAAGTGTTTTCTGCTCTCCATATCATACTAGTATGAAATTAAACTCCTCCCACCCACTCAAAATCAGACCTAGCTGTTAGATAATCACATTGATGTCAACTGAGTACTCCAGTCCTAAACCAAACCGTTATGATCTTAGCCGCATTCTCTATTACACTGGGTGAAATAGTTAAGAAAATTCAGTTCAGTAATCACAGATCAATAATGCAACTGAAAACTTCAAAAATTGTTTCATTAGCCAAAAGAGAATTTAATGGGGCTATTATTTACAGGGTTTCTTAACATCTGCTCTGGATGATGAAATAATACAGGAGATTTATAAACGCAAAGCACGCATTAAGAACTGTATGCAGTGTCATCTCTAGCAGATGAAAATAAAAATAAAAATAAACTGAGTGTTAGGAGTTGTCTTCATTACTGTGCTAAATCAGCAACATTGTGATTTGATACAAGGGGCACCAATTTAGCAGTTCTGGTGAGGACATGTTAAGTCAATGAACGAGTGCTCTCCTGTTGATGTAATTAATCCACCTCAATGAGAGGCAGAAGCTGTATTGATTGGAGAGCATCTCCTGCTGACATAGCATGGAGTAGACACCAGCTTAAGTCGATGCAAGCAATGTTACTCACGGCTTGTCTAAACTTGCCCCCAGCTTCAAAGGGGGCATGCCAATCAGGGCAATGGGAGATTACCAAAGAAGTGCTGCTGTGAATATGCAGCACTTCATTAGGCTAATTCTCCCCCACAGCAACTCATGAATCTTCAGTGCATCTGGCATGTAAGTTTCTTGCGATGCCGACTACAACAGAGCCATGCAAACTCCTGTTCTCACTTTCAGGTGACACTGTAAACCAGAAGGGGCAGCATTATTTCTTGCAAATATAAACAAACTTGTTTGGATGGAAGAGAGAAGAAGAAGGACTGAGAGGACTTACAAGCTCCAAAATTTTACTTTGTTTTAGTTTTGAGGGCAGTAATGTAACAAAAATTTTACATTTGCAAGTCACACTTTCATGATAAAGAGATTGAATGACATTACTTGTATGAAGTGAATTTCAAAATCCTACTTCTTTTATTGTTTTTACAGATCATATATTTGTAACACAAATTATAAAGTATTTTCTGTTGCAATTGAAATCAATATACTTGCAAATATAGAAAAATGTCCCAATATATTTAATACGTTTTAATGTATTGTTTAATAGTGTGGTTAAACTGTGATTAATTATGATGATTTTGATTGCAATTAATTGTTTGAGTTAATCATGTGAGTTAAATTCAATTAAGCAACAACCCTAATTTTCACTTTTCTACTTCTGTCATCTTCCTGTATGCCTGGCATAAGGTTCTTGTCTTCAGAATTCTGTATGCCTGGAAGCTTCAGGCCTAAAATCAGAGTTTACACTGATTGCTATTGAACTTGGAGCCCCCCAAAGAATCAGCTAGACTAGGATTCAACATGAGAAGATAATACGTTAGTTAGCATGCTCAAACATTTTAAAAATTTGGTCTAGAATGGGCATACTGCTTTAAAAATGAAATACCATTTGCTTAAAGCCTAGTCTTCTTCCTAACCTATTCTAACATCACACCTTTCAAAACTTACATTAGCCAAGGCTTTAGGGTTAGTTCTGACTAGGAAAAGTGCCCCAGTTTAGGTCAGGCTTAGGGTATGTCTACATTTGGGAATAAAGTCGAATTGATAAAAGTGGACTTTTTAACACTAGATTTTATAAAGTCAAAGTTGAGTCCACACCTGCTCACAAAGTCAGCTTAGTGTGTCCCCATTAAATTGCTCAGTTTGACTGTAACCGCAGTGCATTATGGGCGCCTTACCCACAGTTCCAGCAGCCCCGTTGCACTTTGTGTCTCTGTGCCATTGTCTAGTGGGAAAAAAATTCACCAGAAGTGGTTATGGGAGTCTGATGTCATCATCCCACAGTGCATTTCTCTCACTTCCCACTTCACTTCCCACTTTTTTTAAAAAAAAAAAAAAAGGCCAAGGGAATTTCTGCACCACTTTTGCATTACCTACCATAAGCCATTACAAAGGATAACATAGATCCACAGGTGCTTCAATGTTTGGTGACTTCCCACACTATGATGCACTATAGTCTGAACTTAATGCCCCTGGAAAATGGGTACCTGGAGGTGGAGTGTGTTTCTATATGTCAAGATCTGGAGAGGAGGAATGCAGAGTTGGTGACACCACTGGATGCATTATACACCACAGAGCACAGGTTCTGGACACACGAAACCAGATCATATTTATGAGATTGAATCGTTTTGCAGGCATGGGGCAATCAGTAGTAACTGCAAAAGTTCTGCATGCATAAGGCTGCTTTCATGGAACTTTGTGAATTGCTGTCTCCCACCCTGAAGTGCATTGATACCAGAATGAGACCTGCTTTGACAGATGAGAAGGAAGTGGCAATTGCTCTATGGAAGTTTGCAATGCTAGACAGCTACTGGCCAGTGGGAAATCAATCTGTAGTGGGCAAATCTATTGTGGGGCTATTGTCATCCAGGCAGCCAAGGTGAACACTAACCTTTCCCAGCAATATACAGCAACTATGGGGAATGTGCAGGACATGGTGGATGATTTTGATGCCATGGGGTTTCCTAATTGTGGTGCAGCCATATATGGAATGCACAGCCTCATTCTGGTACCAGACTACCTGACCTCAGAGTACATAAACCACAAGGGGTACTTCTGTATGGTGTTGCAGGCATTGGTGGATCACAAAGGTTGTTTCACTGATATCAATGTGAGGTGGTCAGGAAGGGTTCATGAGGTATGTATCTTTAGGAATTATGGTCTGTTTAGGAGGCTCCAGAATGGTACTTTTCTTCCCAGACCAGAAAATCTACACTGGGGACATAGAAATACCAATACTGATTCTTGGTAACCCTGCTTACTTCTTGCTCCCTTGGCTCACAAAGCCATGGACAGGCATTCCAGACTCCAGTAAGGAGCTCTTCAACTACAGGCTGAGCAGGTGAAGAATGGTGGCAGAATGTGTCTTTGGCTGTTTAAAAGCGAGGCTCAGGTGTCTTCTGACCTGCTTAGACCTCAGTAAAGAAAACATTACCCTTGTCATTGGGATCTGCTGTATTCTTCATAACATTTGTGAGGCAAAGAGGCAGAATTTCATGCCAGTGTAGGGTACAGAGGCAGATTTCCTTGCCAGTAGTTGCCAGTAATCAGCAGCTGGACACAAGGGCAATCAGGAGAACACAGAAAGATGCACTGAAAATCAGGGATGCCTTGAAAACCAAGTTTATGAATGAGCACGCTGGGACCTGAATCTCCTGCAATTAACTAGAAGAAGCCACCCTATGCTGTTTGCTTGCCCTTTCTGAAACTGCCTCCAACTTCATGACATTGCTCACCACCACACCCAACCCCAAAGCATGGCCCCAAAACATGCTAACTAATAGATGAAACTTTCTTTGTTCAACCTAAAATGTTTTTATTTGGGATCCCCTAATGGCAGAATGCTGGGTATTAGGAAATAAAAGGATAACCAAGTCATGTTTGTTGGAATTCTAGACTTCTGCTGTGTGGTGATTCCCTGAAAGTGGACTGCAGAGATCTGTGGGACCTTCCTCCTCTTGTTCTGTGGCCCTGATGAGGGGAGAGGACTGAATATGCTGAGGGAGGTCTGAAATGGATGGGAGCATGAATTGGATGGGGGATGCAGAGCCCCAACCAGACGAGGTGACTGAATATGGAAAGGGAGGTATGACATGGGGCATGTATTGTACGGGGGTATAGAATTAGC
Organism: Carettochelys insculpta; assembly: GCF_033958435.1. Lineage (NCBI taxonomy): Eukaryota > Metazoa > Chordata > Testudines > Carettochelyidae > Carettochelys > Carettochelys insculpta. The sequence goes on along the minus strand of NC_134138.1, from coordinate 156,181,698 downwards.
TCTTTCAAGTATTGATTCCATTGTCTCTGTCTGCCTGGTTATTTGGGACAGAACTGTAGCATGCATTTTAATCTGATTTTCCTTCATGCTTTTCCTTCTTTCTTTCTAGTCCTGTCTTTCCTGGGGTGCCCCCACTTGTTGTTTTCCTGCTTCTTCAAAGTGCTTAGCAATGAGCTCCTGGTGGTTCTTTTTCCCCGAACACATTTGGGGTAATCTCATTTTGAGGGAGAGGGAGGGTTGATGAAGAAGGTCAAATGCAAACTCAATTCCTGTTTTTAAAAAATGTTGAAATATTAAGGACATTGTCAATAGCAACATTTTTATCTTTACTCAGAACAATTAGCATACTGCCAGAATGAACGGCTGTGTGTGTTTATGGAAGAACAAATGGCCACAGCAAGGTCACTCTGTGGATGCTTAAGGCTGAAGAATCCATGAATCTAACCAGAAGGATTCAAGCTCTTCTGCAGCTGACATTTTTCTTGAAGACAAAAGTAAGCTGTCTTCAGTTCAGGGGAAAAAATAATGTGAAAATGCCCCACCCACTGTTTGGATGGGGCATGCCACTGAGCACTGGGAGTTGTGCCATGTGTCTGATCACGAGTCAGCCCAGGAAGTGCAGGGGTGGGGTGGGGCTTGCCACAGGTCTGATCACCTGCCAACTTGGGGGCGGGGACTTTCTTCATGGGCTTCTGATGAACCAGAACTGGGTCCTATCACCTGGAGGTGGGTCAGGGGGATTGCCACATGAGCTTCTTAAAGCTTAAAAAACAGGCTGTGGGAGTTAAATTGATTAAAAGTCACTGCAAGCATGCACATGAACCAGGGCAGGATCCAATCATCTACTAGCCCAGGGGCGTGAGGATGGGGCAGGGGAGGGGGGTTTGCCATGCCATCATTTAAAAGCCAGTCAGGCTGCAAGAGTATTGCTCTGCACTGGGTCACAGGCAAAAGAATCATTAAAAGTCTCTGCAGTGGCTCATGAAACTTCCCATGTGTTGTCAAAGGAGATATCAGCACCTCTGAACAGGAAAAAGGGATACAGAAAGAATGCTCCTGCTGTCCAGGTACAAGGCTGGAACATATGCAAGAATGTTCCATGGTGCCATGATTCCGGATTACTTACTGGTGGCTTGGTTGGCAAAATGTTCTACCATGGAAGAAGGAATAAGTCAGGTCTCCCCAAAAATCTCATGAGAATACAAAAGAGCCTATCTAAGACCTTCAGTGAGATGTCCAAACAGCATCAGCTCTTAATCTCCAGAAATCTTAACAAGCTGTTCTAAAGGAAACAATCATAGACCCATCCCCCCACAATTGCACCATACTATTATCAGTAGGAAAAAAAGCATACTCACAAGAAGTGCCCTCTCCAGCATCCTGGTTTTCCTCCAAAGCCTCATGAGATGAATGAGGGAACTGTTTTCAATGTTTTAAACAGCCCCTGGCTTGCAGGATCAGCTTCTGTGCTGGAATGCACCCTGCTGTCATCCAGCTCTTCTTCATCCACCACCTCAGACCCTGCTTCATCCTCCTTGCTGCTGGCAGAGGTCTCCTAGCATTTATGGGGGGACTGATTGGTTCCATCCCCAAAAATAACATATAGATCAACACAATAGTAGAATTTCTGGGGACATGACCCAGACTGACCATTAGTTTCTTTGTTCTTTTGGCAATTCTGCCTGAGCTCCTTGATTTTAAGACAGCACTGCTGAGCATCACTGGTATGCCCTTTATAAATCGTACCTTGCAATATCTTTGCATAAATGTCAGCATTTCTTTTGCTGTTTTTGAGCTGTATGAGGACAGATTCACATTCCTACACAGTGATGAGGTCCTGGATCTTCTGATGGCTTCATGCTGGGGCTCTTTTGCCACCCTGTGAACTCATGGCTAGTAGGTGTGCTGCAGCAGGGTGCTCCTGACGTCTGCTCACTGTGCTTTCCTGAAACAAAAATAAATGAATTCAAAATTCCCAGGCTGATGACCACTGCATCCTGTCATTTACTTCCTGCTCACCTAGAGAGGAACGGAGGTGAAACAATGACCAGAAAGGCCATATTGGGGGCACTGTGGGATACTTGCCGAGGCTACTAAAATCAATTTTAATAATGCTGTCATCTATATTTGCATAAATCAACACTGAAAAATTGATCTTTGGCATTACTCCAGGTGAAATCGGGAGCACAAAAGTGATTTTTAGAACTTTTACATTGGTACATTCTTTGTGTTTTGTTGAATCTGCAGTGACAGCATTCATTGGTCATCACCTGAGACTGCTATAACATGAAATATGTGGCACAAGCTGGGTAATACAGAGCAGGAGATCTACCATAGTCTGCCTGAATTCAACCACAAATTTAATTAATGCGTTATTTTTTTAACAAATGATAATCACAGTGGAAACATGTCCTCTGTGCTGGTGGCTGAAACATGGAGGCGTATGTAAATGTTTAGCATATCTGGCACACAAATACCTTGCAATGCCAGTGCTGCAAGTTGGGAAGTTGGTTTAGAAAGAGTAGAGGTACAGGACAAGAAGATCCAATATCACCAAGTGTCTTCATCACGCATCTATAGAGAGCAATGGACAAGGTCAAGAATATCAATGCATGGGATGAGAATCAACAACTTGAGGTTTGTGGATGATATAGTTATCATTGAAGAAGATGAAGAGAAGCTAGCAAGAATGGTTCAGGTGCTAAATAAGGAAGGGAAGCGGTATGGACTGATTATGAAAAATGACAAAACAAAAGCAACGGTATTTGAAGATAAGGAAATAGGAAGTAAGATCAATGTAGACAGGATCGAACTAGAGAACATAGAGAAGTTCACATATCTGGGGAGCAATATAACATATGACCTAGACCGCAAGAAGGAAATACCGACTAGAATAGTGAAAGGAAGAGCGATTTTGAAGGCAATGGATAAGATCTGCAAAAGCAAAGTGATTAGCTTAGGAACGAAGCTGACCATCTTGAAAACTTGTATTCAGCAGCATGTTGTATGGATGGGAAACATGGGTAAGAACAAAAGATTCAAAGAGAAGGATATTGGCATTTGAGAGCACTTATAGAAAGATCCTGAGAATAGGATGGATGCACAAGGTCACCAGTGAGGAATTATATAGGAAGATACAGCTGAAAGAGAACCTACTGCAGAAGGTTATACAACAGAAGTTACAGCTATTCAGGCATATCTGCAGAATAGATAATGAACGAAAATCAAGACCCTGGTATTCGGCATGGATGGTTTGAATAGGAGAGGCAGACCCCAAAGAGAATGGGTACATGATATAGTGGACTGGTGGAGAGCTAGTCTACAGAAACTAAACCACTCTGCACTGGACAGGGAAAGATGGAGGGAAATAGTGAGGGAGGCATAGGACACCACTGAGCCCATGGTTTTTGATGATGATGACGATGACAATTTGAAGGACCTATCATCTCTATGAAGAATAAATTGTCATAAAAGTTCCAAAGAGCATTTATGTATATTTTATAAATCTTTTTGTACATTTGGAAATGATCAACTGAAATTTAATGGGTTTAGACTTAATCATTTTAAATTTTAAATAACTGCACAAAAATAAAATTTTAAATCTAGCCACGTCTAATAAATTAGTACTATAATACTGATATTAGCCTCTCAGGAATCAAACTCGGTTTAGCATGACTAAAGAGGTTCTGTCAAATATGAATGCTTTAGCTATCTGTCATTTCCAGAGTTCATAATATGCTGGAAGTAGTTGATATCATAAAAGTTCTGAGCATAATGTTCAAGAAGTCATGTAAGTAGCATTTTCAGGCCTGGATAAACCCACTGGAGTTGAAACATTCAACGGTATAAAAGATTCTAAAATAATTGTCATTGAAAGTGCAAGTAGGAGATAGTGCTTTAAGTGCAGTCAGTGAAAGCAGTTTATGCCAGAATTTTCAGAAGGGCTCAACACCCAAAGTTGGGGTAGATTCGTGTGATTTTGCTCTCACCTAGGCATTTAAATAATGCTGGATTTTTGGAGCACAAGCTTTCATGGGCAAAGACCCACTACATCAGATGCATCTGTTAATCTATAAGGTGCCACAGGACTTCCCATTGTTTTTTGCAGATTCAGACTAACACAGCTACCCCTCCTATATAAATAATGCTAAAATTTTAAAAGATCTCAACAAAGGGGGGCAAGAAGAGAGGGGAGGTCTTAGAAAATCTGGCTTATATTTAGGTGCATAAATAGGAGATGAGTGATTTTGAAAATTGTTGGCCCCAGAAGTGGGAGCTGAGTACTTGAAAATCCTGTCTTAAGCTCTCTTGAAAACATAGTGCTTGGTTTCAATGGTTTGCACTGGTGAGCCTCTCTGGAGCTTCCTGTGCTTAGTTCCAGTGTACTGTAGTTTACTGGATGAAGGCTGTTTCCTGTTGAGTGCTGTTTCATCCAAAGAACCAATCCAAGCCAAGTGTTTTACACTATTGGGCTCAGATTAGCTGTTTTCTCAGGCCTGGTCTACACTAGGGATCAAAGTCGATCCCACATATGCAATTCTAGCCACACCATTTGCATAGCTGGAATTGACATATCAGGATCGACTTTCTTCCATGTTGTAGACCATGGATCTCCAGGCTTGCACCGATGTCCCTTAGGCCTGGTCTGCACTAGGGATCAAAGTCAATCCCAGCTACGCAATTCTAGTCATGCAGTTTGTGTACCTAGAATTGAAGTATCGGAGGGGTAGCCGTGTTAGTCTGGATCTGTAACAGCAACGAAGGGTCCTGTGGCACCTTATAGACTAACAGAAAAGTTTTGAGCATGAGCTTTCGTGAGCACAGACTCACTTCATCAAATGCTGGTCTAGAATTGAAGTGTCAGGATTGACATTCTTCCCTGGTATAGCTCAGGCCTCTTCAGACTCATGCCAATGGCCCTTACTCTAAGTGTCTGCGTGAAGTACGAGGATTGATGGCTGAACCCAGAGAGATTGATTTTGCCACATCTCCACAGAGAAATATCTAAACCCAGAAGATGGATTGCAGTGCGCCGACCCCCAACCCCACCCCCATAAGGCTGCATCTACACTGTGAGATAAATTTGCTATTTTATACATTTGGATATTTAATCTCGATATTATGAATTCAAATAGTGTCCACAAGCTTCTCAAAATTCAACCCACCTTCTTTCCATGCGAATCTCTGTGTCCCCATTGCCCCATGCAAGTTCAACAGCATGAGCACTGCATTGTGGGTACCTAACCCTAGTGCCTTAGGCCCGCTTGCTTGTAGGTGTTTCATGTTGGAATCCCAGAATTCTAAGCACTGTCCCAGAATTCACTGCATCACTAACAACACGAAATGGGACCTTTTTCCCTGATCTGAAAATCAAGATTGGCAGCAAGGAGATACCCATTGTTACATTGGGCAACCCTACTTACCCTCTGCTTCCCTTCCTGATGAAACCCTACACAGCAGCCCTGGACCCCAGCAAGGAAATCTTTAATCACAGACTAAGCATGTCCAGAATGATTGTGGAATGTACCTTTGGATGTTTAAAAAATGAGGTTCAGATGTTTATTGACCCGTTTGGATGTTTCTGAAGTTAATGTCGCCACCGTTATTACAGTTTGTACTAGTTTGCACAACATATTTGAATCAAGGCGGGAGAGTTTCCCATCTATCTGGAATTCTGAAGCAGAGGCAATAGGCAGGGCTTACTCACAGCCATCTACACTGCCACCCACCAGTAGCTACACTCAGGCTGCAGCAATAGGGGATGCTTTAAAAAACAGCTTTGTGACTGATCTGTAATGCACATGCTACCTTTATAGTTCTCTGTCATAATGCCAATAAATCATACTGTGCCGTAATGAATTAATGTTTTCACTTGGTGGGAGGGGGTTAAGTTGCAGTAAATAGAATGCATGTGGTGGGCAGCTGTACCTTCAGCATACATCTGCTGTGGACCAGGGAGTATCACTGGCCAGCTGTGCCTTCAGCAGCACTCACCCTCCCCCACCTGCCTGTTTTGATTTGTGTTCCCTCACCATCCCCCCACTCCTGCAGGACAAGAAATCAGAATCACAGGGCTGGAAGGGACCTCAGGAGGTCATCTAGTCCAGCCTCCTGCTTCAAGCAGGATCAACCCCCACTAAGGCACCCCAGCCAGGATTTTGTCAAGCCAGGACTTAAAAACCTCTAGGGGAGGGGAGTGTCCCTGGATGACCAGTTGAAGTAGTCCTTCCCCATCGGCAGCAAGCCCCTTAGCTGCCAGGGGATAATTTTCCCCAGCGGTAGCATCAAGCCCTTTAGCCACTGAGGGAGACTTTTCACTGTGGGCAGCAGCGGCAAGAACAGGTATGAACCAAGGGGGAGTGTCACTGGATGACCAGTTGAAGTAGTCCTTCCCCATCGGCAGCAAGCCCCTTAGCCACCGGGGAGATTTTCCCTGTCGGCAGCAGCAAGACCAGGTATGGGCCAAGGAGGAGGGGGTCAGTGGATGACCAGTTGAGCTGTTCCTTCCCCATGGTGGCAGCAAAGCCCAGATTTTCTTTCCCATGCAACTGGCAGTTTTGCCAGCATCCTTTTATTGGGTTGGGGGCTACCCATGTGATGTGGCTGAGCAAGAGAAAGCAGCAAACTGTGTGGCACCTGTGGGGGAGGGAAGGGGGTTTGCACACAAATGTAAACTACTGAGAAGAAGTTTCTTATGCCAGCAGGACCCCCAGCACAGCCTTGTTGACATGTGGTACAGCAGGGCAGCGGGTGGAGCCAGGAAGCGCAGAAAAAAATAGCAGGTATACAGACAGAGCCGCGAACTCCCTGCTGGGGCTGTTTGAATGGGTAAATGTGCTCACAGCTCTAATAGCATAGGAAGAAAGAAGCCATTTCTCAGGCTGTCATACTAACATGAGCCCACTGCTAAAGGCTTTCTGCTCCTGCTTGGAAATTCACAGTCTTCCTGTTACTGGAGAGCAGCGGCCAGGGTGAAGCACTGAGAGGGGCATTATGGGTTACATACAGGACACCTCTGGCAGCTAATACATTCAATTTTAAGACTTGGTGCTTCCACGCTTGCCTTTAGTTGAACTTCTGAATTCGAGTTTGACACTACACCCATCAGGTAACTGCGATTTTGTAATCTCAAGATTAGTTCACCCAAAATCGAGTTAATGATATTTACAGTGAAGACAGTCACGTGGTAAAATCGAGTTAACTGAATTAAATTTGATTTTATCTCGTAGTGTAGATGCAGCCTCAGTAACTTTCTCTACACAGCCTTCTTGCAAATTTTTCTCCCTTTCACAGTTCTGAAAAAACCGCAAAGTTCCTTTTCTGATTTAGCTGCTCTTCTATCCCATTTTAATTAATCTGCTTTAAAAACAAATGAACTCCAGTGTGAACTGTGCTACATTGGTATATGTGGAGACACATGTATCTTGGATTAACTATTTCATATTTTATATGCAGTGCTGTAACAAAGTCAGTCCCTCCCAGGACATTAATCAAGATTGGTGAGAAATCAATTTTATTGGGGCAACTTCTGTTGGTGAGAGAGAGAGAAGCTCTTGAGTCATCCAGAGCTCTTCTTCAGGTCTGGGGACACTACTGAGAATTTCACAGCTAAATACAAGATCAGAAAGGCAGATTCGCCCAACTACAAGCTTATGCACATATTCTAAAGGACACTCAGGATGATGTCACCTGTTAGTACCCTGGTAGTCACAGGACAAAATGTGATTCATGGGTTATAGATAGTTATGATAAGCCAATATCCAATGTTTTTATTAAAACCGTGATTTTTAGTGTTTTGCAAAGTTATGAATGTAAACTCTGTGTCACTTCAATCTTGCATTTAGCTATAATACTCTTGGTACTTTCCCCAGCCCTGAAGAAGAGGTCTTTGTAGCTTGATAGCTTAACTCTCTCATCAACGGAAGGTGGTCCAATAAAAGACATTACCTTTCCCATCTTATCTCTCTATCCCATATCTGGCAGCCCTCCCAATGCAGCTCCACATTGCTCTGCTTCACAACTGAGTAGGCCTGTACACTTGTGTGCCCTCAACTGTATCATGGTCATTTTGACTAGACATAGTTTCCCTTGGTGCCCTTTGGTGATTGAGACTGATGGCAAGTTCACACAGCTAGAGTCACCTACCTTATTGCAATCAGACCCTGTGCTTCCACATAATCCTACTGGGAAGTCCAGGACTTACCTTCAGGAGAGAGAAGAATGTCCAGTTCTCTCTTAACAGTAGTCACTCGAATCCCAAGAGTGGAATGACTGGCAATGCAAATTCAAAAGACACAGACGAGTTCCCCTAAAAGGGAGCTCTGCTGAATTACTATAATGCAAGGGACAAAAATAGAGTTTCCAGTAATGCGTCTAGTACCTGTGTGTCTGGACTGGATTTCTGCACAGCGATCACCCCGAAACCCCAGTACATGGTTTTTGACAGTTTGCAGTAGAGCGTAGAAAACACCCAACCGACTCCACCAGGGGCTGATTCCCTTGGACAGTAAATATCTTTTTGGCATACCTAGTCCTAAGCCAGAAACCTGGAGATGTGTTGTGGTAGTTTGAACAAACTCTTTATTTTTTACAACTGATATAATCCCCTGCCCAGCACAAAACACATACAACTAAGCCAGCCAGCATGCTCACAGGTTACCTTTGGTTTCTTGTGTAAAGAAACTTCATAGACTCACGGAGCTGAAAACCAGAAGGGGCCATTAGATCACCTAGTCTTACCTCCCATCTACCATTGCCCTAATAGATAAAGAAATGCGCAGTTGTGCATCTTTAAAAAAGCCAGTCAGAGGGCAATGAGGCGAGTGTCCCTCCCCCAGTAAAGGGGATGGCTGCAGACCAGAGATATAATTTAGGCACGATCATAAATTAGTACCTCTATTATTTAAACAGGGGGAGGTCCCCCATTTGCAACATTGCCTGAAACATGGTTGGATGATACCAATTGAACAATTTTGGTGCTGGCAGGCTGTTTGGTACCATATGAAATAATTGGGATAAGTGAAGGGGAGACACAGCTGTGCTATTTGCCTCAAGAAAATAAATGCAGGTGGTTTTCCACTCAAAACATGGGTCTGATCTAGTGTTCCATCTAGTATGGGAGTCCTGGAATGGACTTACAATTGGGATGTTTTTTCTGTATGGATTATCTTGCCACACAGCAAAGTCCCTATTTAAGCTAACGGAATGTCTTACTGCTACAACACGCGAGTGATCCAGTCTGACTGTGCTTGGTGATTTCAATGTTCTTATAATTCTCTTTCGTCTGTCATGTGACTATCCCAGATGGCTGCAGACTCAACTCTTACAGTGGATCAAACCTGAGAGCAGATGTTTGAACTGAGATTGAAAGTTAGGAGAATAGAAATTGAGCATTCAACTTAAGCCAATTATGAACTACTTCCTGCAGTGTGGGACTGGTTCTACATTTAACCAAGACGGCAAGGGCATCCTCAGAAGAGGATGGCTGATGGAGCTGGAAAGATTTCTGTTGCCCTGGTGTTTTTTGTTCATTTGTTTGTTTGTTTGCTTGTTTTTGTCATTCTACAATAAATTCCCCGGTTTAGAAAAAGCTTACAGTCAGGATTTGTTTTCTAATATTCATCTTACCTTTTCCTTTTTTTAGGTTTTTTCCCCATCCTAAACAAGAGGGTTGCATGCTTTGTTGTTTGTGTGGGGCAAAATGTACATCCAGCCAAGCATTCTCCACCACTCTGGCCAGACATTGCCCCAGGTCAGCTCCTCACCCTGTCCTAGCAAAGCTTCCTATCAGGCCCTCATTTGCACTCTTGCCAGCTCACCAGCCAGGATCCTCCCCCTCTAATTCCATCCAGCCCTCCCAGCTGGGACTCCAGTTGGAGCTCCAACACATGGAGCTTGGTCTATGTGAGTAACCAATATGTAATGGTCTAGAAGGTAGCTCATTTTGTCACATTTTTAGGCCAAGTTCAATGCACAGACACACTTTTGGTTGCATCCCTCCATAGTTACCCACAAACTCCTTGTGTCCTAACCTTCAGCCTCTCTCCCGCTCTGTTTCAAACCCTAACCTCGACTCTGTGTTCCACACTCCCATCCCCCTAACCATGTGTTCTCCCTCACACACATAACAGCACAGTCCACTTTTCCCATCCCATGCCAGAGCATCTGTGTTTCCCCCATTTCTCGTCTTCAGCATACGGAAGCTCCCCAGTGTGACTGTGATGACAGATGGAAATCAGTATTCAGCAGGTTTCTGCTCATTGATCTCTAGAACATTACCTGAAACTGTGGAATCAGATGGGTACAGTTTTCAAAAGTTATTTTGCTATATGCAAAGAAATACACAGACAGAAATCCCATTAAGCTGAGTGTTTTTCACTTCACTCATCCAACAATTGCCTTCTGTTGTTAGTATTTACAGGCTACTAATATATGGGTTTTGTGGTCCAATATAAAGTGTAGTCCCATTTTGTCTTTTAATAATCACTTCCTTCCCTTTGGGTCATTACTTTTACTTTTGCCCGAACAATTTGTCACTCTGCTAGTGTACTATGCAGAGCTGATCACTTTACTCTTGATGTAGTTAAACCTGAGCTGTAAAGAGAAGTGTTAGTAGCTTCTTGTTCTGTGATATTTCCCTGATTATGGAGCCCAAAACAACAACATCCTTGGACTTGTGACAGTTACAGATATTTTACCTTACTGAAATCTAACCCAGAGAGATTTGTTTTAGGTTAAATTTTATCTGTGTCAAATGTTCCCTTTGATTGTTCAATTATAAGCCCAAGAAAGAATTCATGCTAGTTACATGCTGTTTTCTGACAGATTGCTGATAGGTTATGGTACAGGTTTGTTTTTCTTACCCTTTTCACTATAGGTAAGGGCATACATTTATTCTGAAAAGTAGAAACAGTCTGGAGACTGTCTTGGGTTGTTTGTCTTCACAGTTCTCTAAGAAAGACCATAAATTTCTTTTCTATGGATATTTCCAAGGTAGTATTCTTGTATATCCGTTAAAACATATGCTATCAATCTCCTATGATCTGTGTTTTCTAAAACTTGTGCCATAGTACAGTTGTGTATTTTCTGTAATCTGACAAAATCTGAGCAAAAGAAATTAAACTAATCTGGTGTGAACTCTATTAACCCCTTAATACATTTGATTTGGTGGCCTATATAATTTTTATTTGCAATAACATCCATGGCTCTTGGCAACCAAGAGCTGCTAAAAATGGACACAATGCTGCCAATTTGTGGAATGTAATAGCTATTCAACAAACAGAAATCTGGAATTTTAGTGAGAATTTAGCATATATTTTTCTAAATGGAATTTACAGGGCGGGAAGGAGTGAGTAACTGATTTTTTGCCTGGAAGCATATATTTTTATAAATCCAACATATTAGGGTATCCAAGCAGAATGTATTAGTTTTCTTGTACATTTTATATTCAGAATTAAAACACTGTGGAAAGAAAATATTTCACAGGTGATCTGCTGCCAAGAAGGATTTGAATTATTTTCAGGGCATTTTGATTTGTGAGGTCTCAGAATAAAAGAACAGAACATTAAGAATAAACTATGAATTCACTTAACCTAATAGTCCGAGAGGAACTTACTGCTAAAGTAAACCACATTTTCATGTTGCACTACCTGCCATAACTAATGATACATGAAACACTTTAGATGGTACCATGGGGTTGATAGAGATGAGCTGACAATGTGAGTTTCCTTAGTCTCACTGGCAAACTTTCCAAATATTTTATAAATCCATTTTTAAGTTTGCATACATTCACATATAGATCCATATTTTATAGTTATATTTTGAAGATAGAAGATCTACTCCATTCCACATAATGAAAAATACAACATACATAAAAATAATAGCTGACACCTGCCTGATATGTAGGACAAGATTTACTAGCATGGAAAAAATGTACGTACACCTTGCATATTACCACCTACTGTGGGGCTTCTTTCATAAATCTGATTAAGAGAAGACTGCATGAAAGTAAGAAGAAATGAAAATCAATAATGCGAAATACCTCTAAAAATACAATGACCTTGAATTCACACAGTATCTATTAGCTAATTTATTTGTAGTTTTATCCACTCCAGTTCCACATATTCTGTCATGAAATAAAGAGACAAGGAAAAGGAAAGAATGTTATATATTCACCCTGGCACAAGACTTTATTTAGGAAGTTAATGTCTATCACTATGACTGAATTGGCCTACACTGGAATCCATCTTTTCACTACAGCTGGGTCTGCACTAGACAGTGTTGTCGACAGAAGGGGCCTTCTGTAGACATAACTCAGGGACCGTCCATGCACTTAAAGCATTCTGTCGACAAAGTCTTGACAAAACTCTGCATTTTCCTCGACAGTATTATCCCTCAGAAATTTGAGGCATGACAATCTCTGGACAGGGTACTGTCAACAAAAGTGCAGTGTAGACACTTCTGTCAACAGAGAGGCCTTCTGGTTGACAGGCAGCCCTCTTTGCAGAGCTCCCATTCTGCTTTCTGGCACCAGCGGGCATTTTAGTCTGGCAGTTCTCTATCGACAGAGCAAGTTGTGTGTAGGTGCAATCTGTTGACAGAGGTTCTGTCGAGATTACTCTGTCGACAAAAATTATCAAGGTGAGCAAATCAGAGAGCAGAGGGGCAGGGGGGTGGGGGAGGGAGTCAAGAATGAGATTAAGCCAAGTGTGCCAAAGAGCCCCTATAGGCTATGTCTACACGTGCCCCAAACATTTGCATGGCCATTTCGAAGTTTGGGGCACGTGTAGACACAGCCATAATGTCCCAGAAAATTTGCATCCCAGTTCAAACCGGGATGCAAATTTTCTGGGACATTATAGGGGCTCTTCGGCATACTTGGCTTAATCTAATTCTTGACTCCCCACCTCCCCCCTCCCCCCAGCTCTCTGATTTGCTCACCTTGATAATTTTTTTCTGATTTGTCAACTTTGATTTCTGCTTTTGGTTCTCTGTGCCTTAAATATTGAGTCTGTTCTGGTCTGGCTATGGTCTGAAGAAGTGGGTCTGTCCCACGAAAGCTCACCTAATAAATTATTTTGTTAATCTTTAAAGTGCTACTTGACTGCTTTTTTGTTTTAATAGTGTACAGACTAGCACGGCTCCCTCTCTGCTACTATTTACATCATGTGTTACATATACAGATTTAAGGAAGGCACTTGTGCAAGTGGAATTTATTGTTACAAAGGACACACTCAGAATTTACCAGTACACTCTGCCTGACTTGTACAGAAACATAAAAGAGTTATGAACACAGTGTAGCTGGTCAGCATACCTGCTGTTCTAAATCACTGATGATAAGAATATTCCAGCCTCAGCCTCCTCCAACATACACTTTACAAAGAAAGGAACAAGCATCATGGGGCTGGAGGTGATAGCTTTATTCTGTATAGAGGTATTGCCTTCCAAGGAACATCCCAGCTGCTTCACTAGGGGAGATTCCAAATACTTTGCACTCTCTGAGCTGTACAAAACAGTTGGAACAGGGCCATGGAACTAAGCTGCCTACCAGCCCTTGGAATTGCTGTCTTTGGTCAAGATAGACTTCTCATCTTAAAACTTTGGGAAGTTAGAATTACACTTTTAAAGAGAAATCAATCATTTCACGGAAGACTAGGCGCTTCGCAGATTTTGGCCTCAAGCCTTTTCTGCTCTTTGAATATAAGAAACCAAGTCAGAAGAAGGGGCTTTCAAAATCAGGGGCTCGTTTCAAAAGACCCCCGCTACCCGGGAGGTATGCGTTTAGAAACTGGCACTTCCGAAGCACGCCCGGTTGCCATTATGCTAATGAGGCACTGCACATTCATAGCAGTGCCTCATTAGCATCTTCCAAAGTGGCTGATTACCATAAGCTAGTGTGGCCACAGCCTAAAAATATTAGAGACTTAGTAATAAGAAAAGCATTAAACAACTGAAAAAAATTGAAATAAGACACAGCCACATGCCCATTAATTCCATCCATTTGAGCTGCCAGCAATTTGTTTCATCATTATTTTGATAACTAAAGGAATATTTACCTTTAGTGATCTGACCTTCAGGAAAAAAAAAACCAAAAAAACCCTCTAATGTACCGTCAGCCTCTTTCATTGGATTCAAATAGCTAGAAGCAAGGAAGAACGGCAGCTCTGTGTCTTGAGTGAGATCTCTGAGGCTATGGCCACACTTGGCCAAAATTTCAAAATGACCATGCTAATGGCCAAATCGGAGAATACTAATGAGGCACAGAAATGAATATTCAGTGCCTCATTCGCATGCTGCCGGCCATGGCTCATCTACATGGGGACCCAGTAAACATTTAAGTCAGCTGATAGAAATAAGGGGATTTTGATGCTCGCGAGGTCCTTTCGAAAAGGACTCCCACATAGACAAGCTGTGCATGAGCGAAACACAGCACTTTTGAAGTGCCATGGCTGGCAGCATGCTAATGAGGCACTGAATATTCATTTCAGTGCTTCATTAGTATTCTCCAATTTGGCTGTTAGCATGGCCCTTTCAAAATTTTGGCCAAGTGTGGCCACAGCCTGAGAGGCAGAAACTTATTTTCCTGATCAAGACTGCTACAAGGATCCCACTGAAGGCCCAACTGGACCACATGACTTGGGCCTCAAGTTCCAGTGAGCACCGGAAAAATGGCAGACCTCATTAGAAAGGGGTAAGGCACGTTCCTATTATCAATAGCTATCCCTGTGAGACCTTCCAGGGACCAGGAAGCAGGGGATGAAACGCAGTGTAAGTGTCTGTGACCTGTAGAGTGCAGGGATGCGGGCATGGAAAAGTGGGAGGCTGGCCGTGTTTCTGTCAGCTGCATGTAGCCCTCAATATGGCTGAGGAGGATGCTGATGCTCACCATGATCTCAGTGGAACACAGCAGAGTGAGGCAATCAGGGAGAGGTGCTTACACATTTTCTGCCTCAGACTGCATGGCAGCACAGCTTTGTACCCTCACCCATTGTAGAACACTAGTCCGTACGCGTCTACCACTTGTGCAGGAACCAAAGCAGAACGTATATGGGCTGCATATGGAGCAGGTGTAGCCAGACAGAGTCTCCCCCTTACAAGCCAGCTTGCTCGTTGCCCCCCCCCCACTGAGGAGCACACAGGGCACGGAAATGGCTGCTGACAGCACAGTCTTTGATGCCCTCATTGAGGCCCAGATATGCTGGCTTATCGTGACCCTGAGAAGCAGAAAGTACAGCTAGAAGGCTAACAGGCCAGACTGTCAACATGAGGGGGGGGGGAACCCTCAAGAAATCACCCCAGCTGGCATTGATCAATATGATGCACACACACAATCACCCAGAAGGGGACGTGCCCCGCCCGCACAAAAGAATGTCCTGTACTCCTAAATTGTTTATCTCTTGTCTTACAAGTGCAAACTAAGTAGAAATGCCCTTGTAACAAACTGGAGTCACAAAGACAGACCAGTATGATCTGGCACCATAGATAAGAAAGAGAATACGTAACCCAAAAGGGGTATAAAAGATGGGTCCAGCAGAACTGTAACTGAGTGCATTCCACCAACTTCCTGCTGGTCGGGTCAGGTGATTGCCTCCCGAGGTCCACTACTGGGGATGCCCAACCTCGTATTCGTCTTTCCGCGGAATTGAGTGACCGATCCAGCTTGGCTACGCTGGTATCGAGAGACGCAGAGAGGGTAAGATACACCCATGCTAGGTCTCTGACTTTTTTTTGTGCACAGCTAAAGAATTAGAGCTCTGTAACTAGATGTCATTGTGCCAAGATATCATTGTGTTAGATGATCACAGATATCTTTGTATTGGATTGTAACGTAACTTGTTAACACCTGTACTTTGCTAGCATATAAGAAGTAAACAATAGCCTTTTGTAACCGCACGCTTATAACTGTAGCTTTAATAAACTTGTAACTAGTTAAGATCCAAGCCTAACTATTTTGTTAACCCTTTTGTCACTGCAACACAGCCGGCACAACAAAAGAACTTTAACCATTTGGTTACTACAGCCTGGCCGTGGGTGAGTGTGCTAGGAGCTGCCTGCTCTAACAATAAAAAACTGGGTTGCTTAGGACCCAGGGGAGTACCTCACTGCACATTACCTGGCCACCGGCTAACAGCAGGGTAGAAGTCACAAGCCTGGAGAAGTTGTGCCCTGGTTTCCTTGCTTACCCTGAGCAGGGAGAGGTTTGCCAGGGCAATAACCACCTGTGAAACAATGCGGCATAATGCAAATTAAGTTCCTACAAAAGGAAATTGTTTAGTCCAAGCTGGAATTATTTTTGTCCCTATGAAGAGCTGTCAGTCACCTCCCCTGATGACCTACCGTGGTTATGGTGCTTCCCAAGATGTGTTCCTTGCAAAGCTCAGCAGGAAAGTGAGCGGAGATGTTGGAAAAAGAATTTGGCAGTGAAATGTTACACGGTAGGACTCAATGGTAATAGACTTCTTTTTGTGTATTGTACGGAGCACAGACAATAAAGGTGCACTTTTATAAAGGTGCTACACTTCTATTTACTGTTTAACAATGGCACAGTCCAGTCACTGCAAGCCCAGGTGCAGGCATTAAAGGCATGTTCCTGGCTACGTGTTGCATTGGACTAGGGTGGCAAGGGAGCGTGGTGTTAGAGCAACTGTAACAGATTCATTTGAGTTCCTCTCCATTTCAAAATGCATCCTCAAAACCTTCTTGATGTTGCCAGCAGCTTCTCTGACAGCTCTAGTGTCCGGCTGTTCAAATTCTGCACCCAAATGCTGTCTCTCAGTGCTCCACCCCTAAGCAAACAATTCCCACTTAGTTTCTTGCAGATTATGCAAAGTGCAACAAGCTATGAGAATCATGGGAATGTCATCTTTAATGAGATCTAGCCTGCCACAGATTCACTTCCATCTTGGCTTCAATCTCCCAAGGGGGCATTTGACAATGTGGGACGCGCATCATCTATTCTTAAAATGCTCTTTACTGCTGTCCAAGTCTTGTGAATTTTATGTACATCAAGGCACATGGGGATGTGCATTGCCCATAGAAATACGCTGCTCTGCTAATCACCCGGGCAACTGTCCAAGCACAGATTTTACAAGGAATGCTGCTTCCCACCTGTGTCATCCTATTGTCTGCAGGGCACAGAATCATAGAATACTGGAACTGGAAGGGACCTCGAGAGGCCATCAAGTCCAGCCCCCTGCCCCAATGGCAGGACCAAGTACTGTCTAAACCATCCCTGATAGACATCTATCTAACCTGTTCTTAAATATCTCCAGCGATAGAGATTCCACAACCTCCCTTGGCAATTTATTCCACTGGTTCACCGCCTTGACAGTTAGGAACTTTTTCCAGATGTCCAACCTAAACCTCCCTTGCTGCAGTTTAAGTCCATTGCCTCTTGTTCTATCCTCAGAGGCCAAAAAGAACAAGTTTTCTCCCTCCTCATGACATCCTTTTACATACCTGAAAACTGCTATCATGTCGCCCCTCAATCTTCTTTTTACCAAATTAAACAAGCCTAATTCTTTCAGCCTTTCTTCATAGGTCACATTCTCTAGACCTTTAATCATTCTTGTCGGTCTTTTCTGGATCCTCTTTAATTTCTCCACATCTTTCTTGAACTACGGTGCCCAGAACTGGACACAATACTCCAGCTGAGGCCTAACCAGCGCAGAGTAGAGCGGAAGAATGACTTCTCGTGTCTTGTTCACAACACCCCTGTTAATGCATCCCAGAATCACGTTTGCTTTTTTTGCAACAGCATCACACTGTTGACTCATATTTAGCTTGTGGTCCACTATAACCCCTAGATCCCTTTCTCCTGTAGTCATTCCTAGACAGTCTCTCCCCATTCTGTGTATGGGAAACTGATTGTTCCTTCCCAAGTGGAGCACTTTGCATTTGTCCTTATTAAACTTCATCCTGTTTACCTCAGACCATTTCTCCAATTTATCCAGATCATTTGGAATTATGACCCTATCCTCCAAAGCAGTTGCAACCCCTTCCAGCTTGGTATCATCTGCACACTTAATAAGCGTACGTTCTATGACAATATCTCAATCATTGATGAAGATATTGAACAGAACCGGTCCTAACCCTGCGGAACCCCACTTGGTATACTTTTCCAGCAGGATTGAGAACCATGAAGAATTACTCTCTGGGTACGGTTATTCAGCCACATATGAACTCACATTATAGTAGCCTCATCTAAATTGTATTTGCCTAGCTTTTTGATAAGAATATCATGTGAGATTGTATCAAATGCTTTACGAAAGTCTAGGTATACCACACCTCCTGCTTCTCCCCTATCCACAAGGCTCGTTATCCTATTAAAGAAAGCTATCAGATTAGTTTGACATTATTTGTTCTTTACAAATCCATGCTGGCTGTTTCCTATCACTTTACCACCTTCCAAGTGCTTGCAGATGATTTCTTTAATTACCTGCTCCATTATCTTTCCTTGCACAGAAGTTAAGCTGACTGGCCTGTAGTTTCCTGGGTTATTCTTATTCCCCTTTTTATAGATGGGCACTATATTTGCCCTCTTCCAGTCTTCTGGAATCTCTCCTGTCTCCCATGATTTTCCAAAGATGATAGATAAAGGCTCAGATACCTCATCTATCAGCTCCTTGAGTATTTTAGGATGCACATCATCAGGCCCTGGTGACTTGCAGACATCTAATTTTCCTAAGCGATTTTTAATGTGTTCTTTTTTATTTCAACTTCTAACCTTACCCCTTTCCCACTAGCATTCACTATGTTGGGCATTCCTTCTTCAGACTTCTCAGTGAAGACCGAAACAAAGTCCTTAAGCATCTCTGCCCTTTCCAAGTTCCCTGTTACTGTTTCTCCCTCCTCACTGAGCAATGGCCCTACCCTGTCCCTAGTTTTCCTTTCTAATATATTTATAAAATGCTTTCTTGTTTCTCTTTATGCCTGTAGTTAGTTTGAGCTCATTTTGTGCCTCAGCCTTTGTAATCTTGCTCCTGCATTCTTGTGTTGTTTGCCTATATTCATCCTTTGTAATTTGTCCTTGTTTCCATTTTTTATATGATTCCTTTTTTACTTTGAGATCATGCAAGATCTCCTAGTTAAGCCAAGGTGGTCTTTGCCATATTTTCTATCTTTCCTATGCAGTGGGATAGCTTGCTTTTGGGCCCTTAATAATGTCCCTTTGAAAAACTGCCAGCTCCCTCAGCTGTTTTTCCCCTCAGTTTTGCTTCCCATGGGACCTTACCTACCAGTTCTGAGTTTTCCAATGTCTGCCCTCCTGAAATCCATTATCTCTATTTTGCTGTTTTCCCTTCTTCCCTTCCTTAGGATTGTGAACTCTCTGATTCATGATCACTTTCACCCAAGCTGCCTTCCACTTTCAAGTTCTGTACCACTTCCTCCCTATTTGTTAAAATCAAATCTAGAACAGCTTCCCCTCGGTAGCTTTTTCAACCTTTTGGAATAAAAAATTGTCTCCAATGCAATCCAAGAACTGACTGAATAGTCTGTATCCCTCTGTATTAGTTTCCCAACATATATCTGGATAGTTGAAGTCCCCCGTCACCACCAAATCTGGGGCACTGCATGACTTTGTTAGTTGTTTAAAAAAAGCCTCATCCACCTGGGTAGGCAGCCTGTAGTAGACTCCTAGCAGGACATCACCCTTGTTTTTTACCCCTTATTCTAACCCAGACTCTCAACATGTCCATCTCGACCTCAGTCCAACTGTGTACATTTTTAATATATAAGGCAACACCTCCCCCATTTCTTCCCTGTCTGTCCTTCCTAAGCAGGCTGTACCCTTCAATACCAACATTCCAATCACGTGTATTATCCCACCAAGTGACGCCAACAATGTCATAGTTGTATTTATTTATTAGTACTTCCAGTTCTTCCTGCTTATTACCCATATTTCTTGCTCTTGTATATAGGCATCTAAGATATTGATTTGATCTTGCCTCCCTGTTTTGCCCTGACCCTCTTTTTACTCTGACATTGTTGCCCACGCTGCCTCCCATTTCTGACCCATATCCCAGGTTTCCATTTTCTCCACTTACCTGTGGGCGTTGCTCCCCTGCCCCCCGTCAAACCTAGTTTAAAGCCCTCCTCACTAGGTTAACCAGTCTGTGTCCAAATATGGTCTTTCCCCTCCTCAAAAGGTGAACACCATGCCCTTCTGTCATTCTTGTGAATCCCATTTGTAAGGGTTGAGTTTGGGGCTGACCCAATTTGGACCATTTGAGCAGTTATTTATCTTTGCAGGTACTCCTAGTTTCTTGTCAGAGAGGTAACTTGGTTAGTCTGTTTCAGCAGAAACAATGAGGAGTCCTATGGCACGTTAAGGACTAAGAATTCGGTCATAAACTCCGACGTGCTGGAACCCACTTGGTCAAAGAAGTAAAATTGTTTTTTGTACTGAGCTAGCCTTTGATGGTGTATATTCAGACCACACCTGAGAGTGTCAAGGTTACATATGAATTCCACCTCTGCAGTTTCATTCTGCACCCTATTTTTGAAGATTTTTTGGCTAAAATATGGCAACTTTCACCTCTGTCACTGAGCACCCAGGAAGAGCAGAGTGCTCTTCTACTGTTTTTAATCACCATTCCTGCTGTGTAATTTGTGTCTATTCTCTTGAAGAGGGAGTCTGATTTGACCAATGTACATGCCAGTGGGAGAGCGCTGGCACGTTCGCATACATTACGCTAGTAGAGGAGCAGATGAACGAGTCCCTAGCTCGTGGGCTGAGAGGGTGACATTTTAAGATGGTGTCACTTGAATAGATATGCAGACAGAGTTGGCAATAGGGTTTATTGCAGGGATTGATTGCTGGGCTAATATTTCTGTTGCACCTTCTCCAATACTGTTGGAATTGGGCCACACCCCCCTTGACTGAATTGACATTGTTAGCACTGGTCCTCTCCATAGTAACATAACATCCTTCTTTGCATGTGCATCTATGCCTGTTTATCTGAAGTTTTGACTTCATGCATCTAACAAAGTGGGTTCCAGCTCATGAATGCTTATGCCCAAACAAACTGTAGTCTTTAAAATGCCATTAGACTCCTAGTTTGTGTTTCCTAAATAAACATTTTGTAGTTTTCCACCTCAACTTGCCTGTGTCTTGAACAATACCATATGCTGTCAATAGATGCGGAGGGAGGGATAGTGCAGTTAGCCCTTCTTCCAGAAAGTAAACCTCAGATCTGTTTCAGGCTAACACGAGGAAAGTGAACTTTGGAGCTTATAATAGGAAAAGTGTTGCAACATGAAAGCATCAACCTCTCCATAATCAAGAGAAGAAAATGGCGATGCAATATTTTCTCAAGGTCATAAACTATACCCAATATAGCACCGTAACTATAGTGTTTGAAGCGGGGGGGGGGGGGGGAGAACACATTTCAGATATGTCTGCTTTCCTTCACCCCACACAAACACCCATCTATGTCCCTTTGAAACTGGACCCTAACAATGTCCAGGGAATTAATTTTGCTCATGCAAGGTCACTAGTGTTACCTCAGAGGTGATCTTCAACAAAAGCTGCTGCTGAAACCTGATCTAAGTGAAACTGTTCAGCCTGAACTAGCAGAGTTTCACAAAGAACATCCCTTGCTTTGTTGAAGAGACTGTTTTCCATATAACTGTGCCGCTAATTCAAATACACATTTTGAGGCAATTTAAGCCCATTACGCTTGTCTTATCAGAGATTAAGAATATATTTTTCCTGCCGTCGTAACATTTACTTACTTGAAAATTATGAATTTAAACATGATCAAAATTTTTGCCTATTTTTAGATGACTGTACAGTTTTCATGTAAGATAGCAGTTACCAATTACTACCTCTGGGTCTAGTCAGCCATATTCACTCCTAGCTTTGAAAACGAGAAATCTGTCTCCCACACAACTAAAGCGCAAATGGATTTCAACTTCGTTACTTGTATTAGCTGAAGGTATCAGATTTCCATTTGATTTCAGCATCAGTTTTAAGTTCAAGACAAGATGGCAAAAGCATAATATGGCACCCTGTCTATTCTATGACCAGATTGGCATTTGTACATTAACGTCTTTAAAATTATTCATCCCTCAAAACGGGAGGCTGTCCACACATTCAGATGACAACAAGTCCTGTGGCACCTTATAGAGTAACAGATATTTTGGAGCATAAGCTTTCGTGGGTGAAGACCCGCTTCACCATGAAAGCTTATATTCCAAAATATCGGTTAGTCTATATGGTGCCACAGGACTTCTTGTTATTCTCTAAGATACAGACTAACACGGCTACCTCTCTGATATATTGGGATAATGTACACTATGACACAATGAGGGTGCGATTTCTGTCCATGAATTGAACTCTGCTGGTGCATATTAGAAGTCCTCTAGTATGCCTTACCATAGTAGTGCACACTACATTAAAGAGCACTATGGAAACTTTACTATGCATTAACAGAGTCAACATGGACCAATTAACATGCCACATGTTAATGCACTATGGGGGAAAAAAAAAAAAATTACACACCAAATACCCACAGGGTGCATTATCCACCATGTAGATAAGCCCTTCACTGTTTTCAAACTTTAAGTTATGAAAGCTCCATTCACACAAGATTTTATTTGTGAACAAATAAAAAGACTCTCACTTTGAGCTTTTACATTTTGTTTATTGTTAATATTTTAACACAAATCGTGACAGATTTTTGCCAGGCATGAAGGGATGATTCTTCAGTGGTGATGTTGCTGTTTAAACTGAAGACCACAGTAACCACAGGTTCCAGTTTTTGTTTCTTTATCCTGCCCAAAACAAAAATAAAAGTCTCAATAAAAACACAAGAACTGCCAAGCATTTCATTTACTATTCTAGATTTTAAAAATTGTACATCACTAAATCTATACATTTTTCTCTTCTCCCCAATTCAAATACAGTCAACTTTACATATTTTTACTGTACTATCTACACTAAAAATTGACTAGAAATGGATTTAGGATCATGTCTGACTTCTGTATTATGCCCAGTTTACAAGTTATTGCTGCCTTCCTTTTAAAAATGTCAGGTCTGCAACCTCAAAGTGGAATCTGAAAATTGACCTCTTTTTTCTTCTATTATATCAACAGTAACAGAAATTTCTCAAGCCAAACTGGACACTCTACACCTTTAAAACCTCAAAAGTTGCAAAGTTACCTCCAAAACTAACTGCTGCACACCCATCACTGATTGAAACTTAAACATTATGACTGTGGCCACACTTGGCCAAAACTTCAAAATGGCCATTCAAATAGACATTTTGAAGATTATTAATGAAGCACAATTGAATATTCAGCACCTCATTAGCATTAGGACGCTTCTAGCTACAGCGCTTCAAAAGCGCAGCTTTCGCACGCGCACGGCTCAGCACAGCTACATGGAGATCCTTTTCAAAAGGACCCTGAACATTTCGAAATCCCCTTATTCCCCTCAGCTGAGAGGAATAAGGGGATTTCAAAATGCGTGGAGTCCTCTTGTAAAGGACCCCCGTGTAGCTGCGCTGAGCCGCACACATTCAAAAGCAGCGCTTTCAAAGCACCGCACCCAGAAGCGCGTGAATGCTAATGAGGCGCCAAATATTCAATTCAGCGCCTCTTTAGTATTCTTCGGTTGGCCATTAGCATGACCATTTCTAAGGTTTGGACAAGTGTGACCACAGCCTATATACTAATTATGCAAAATAGTAGAGAGTAACTCTCTTACATTAGGTCTACACTTGGATTTTGGACAACAGCAAAGTTCTACAGTGTAGCTGACAAAGAGAAGGAAAGGTCAGAGGTTGAGTTCTGAGGAACATCCTGAAGGAAAACTTTGGAAGTACCGTAGAAAGTCCAGGCAAATACAGTCTAGATTTGTTATAGAACAATACAGAAAACATTTGTAAAATGGTAGGACTGGAGTGACCTTGAGAGTTCATCTCTAAGTGCAGACTTTTTTTTTTAAAGCCACAGAAATCAAAGGCTCAAAGATGACAGAATTAATTTCTTTACTAAACTCAAACCATAGAACGCATAGCCTGTGGCCACACTATCCCCTTCTTTCAGGGCTGCTATGGTAACGTGGTACTTCGGAATACACTAATGAGGCACTGTGATGAGCATGTTGCACCTCATAAGCATGATGGTGGCCACATGCGCTTTGAAACTCCGTTTCGAAATGCATGCTGCCCATGTAGCCAGGGGCCTTTCAAAATGGCCCCGATTGTGAAAGCCCCTTCTTCCCAGTTGGTTTTGCACAAAACAAAGTGACAGGGACGAGAACTTGTTGCTAAAATACTGCACTGAAGTTTGATCAAAGCATTTTACACAAGATGTTCTAAATATGGGGGGATAAGCTCACAAGAACAAACGAATTTCCTGAAATCTGACAAAATGCAGTCTTATGATATTGGTGTTGCCATCTCAGTGAAAACGCTACTTAGAGTAAAATCAATTAACCAACTGAAAGAAGCTGTGGGATGTTTCCATTAGTAAGCCAGATGACTGAGCCCAAACACACATCACAGGCTGAGCTCAGAACAAGAAGAGACACTGAGTGATGAAATGTAAGTCCTAGATTCTCCCTCTCGCTTCTCTTCCAGCATTAGAGTCAAAAAAGATTCAGATGTATATTCAAATACATACTTATAAACATGATTTGTTACACTGAACTGAACAGTGAGAAACTGTGAAAGCTGTCTTTTCTTCTGTGACATAATTCAGAACTATGAATTCAAACAGGGGTCAGTAACCTTTCTAAGGCGGAATGCTGAATTTTGACCTTTTGGCTCTGTGTATGATCCAAGTGCCGATGATACTTTTTAAAGTCACTAATAGTCCTACTTACAACAGCTTCATTAATAAAGACACAGACTTTACTGGTTAGGTGGTGGTTGGAAGCATTAATTGATCTTCTGTTAAGCCACAGGTGGCATGGCTTTGAGCAAACTCCTGACTGCATGAGGGAGAAGGGGCAGGGCAGAGCTCCTGTCTCATGTGCTGATGAAAATAGACTCGTGTGCCACTCTTGGCACCTGTGCCAGGGGTTGCTGACCCCAGAATTAAAATATCAACACTTCTATCCGATCAGCTCCACATTCACTGAGTCAGTTTTCAGCATGTTCACATTAGTTCAAAGCCACACAATGGGCTGGGAACTAAAATAGCAATTGAGGTGGTAAAAGCATCTCAATCTGTCACACCGAATTCAAGAGAGATATGCCTTATAGACCTGGGATTCCATTATTTTGTTCCATTTATAGAATCACGCACCATTCCATTTTAGACAATAATTGAACCTATGTCTGAGTAATAAATATGGTTATAAACGAAAGCACAGACTGATTCTTCATAAAATGTATGAGGTTTTTCCCAGGTTGGGGGGCGGGGGGGTGTGGAAATCACAGTGATACTGAAATGAAATGAAATAAAAATCAACAATTAAAAGAGTTATTGATGGTCATCTTAATTAGAGACCAAGTAGACAGAGTACTCTGAATCAGGACCATGGTATGCTCTCTGCGTGTGCACAGGACTTAGTATACTGCCAGCAGGCCATCAATAACACCACTCTACTTACATTTTGAGATGGTTCCTCTAAAATGACATGCATTGACAGGGCAGCATCCGTAAAATTATGAACAGCAAAATAGCAAGAAAAAAATTTACACTGCACCTGCTCTCTTTGGACATAAGGGACTTGAGTCTTCAAAAGTGTCAAACCAGAATTTTAAACCAGTAGTTTAAAAAAAAAAACAAAAGATATTTCTAAATTAAAGCATGTTGAAGAAAAAAATTGGAAAAAGAGAATATCATGAATCTGCATATACAGTCAGGACAGGAATGTCCTGATGTTCTTGTTTGTAAGACATTATTTGCTCGTAGCTGATCTTTCCCTTACTCATTTTTCACTGTCTTTGTTTAGTCAGGCCACACCTTCCACTTCTTCTTCCCAGGATCTAATCTAAAACCCGCTGCTGTTAATAGAAAGATCCCTATTAATTTCAATGATTGAATGCGATCCTCATCAGGTCCACTGAACACTTAACTCTTCTGAGCAGAAAACATTACCTTTATATGTTTGGGGCGATATGCACACCTACGATAAATAGAAGCAACAGTCACTCCCTCCTTTGCAGCTCATTGTGCCAAAACTTAAACTCATTCTTTTGACCTACCATAAAAAAATTAATAAAATAAACTATATGTGATACCACACAAAAAAGAGGAGAGTAAAGTTCTGTTACCAAATTTATGTACACTTTAGGATGTCCCAGAGCTCCACCACCACCATCACATGATATCACTCGACTTTCAACCTCAGTCACAGGCTGCTCTGCTATTAAGTCTATTGCAAAGTTCTCGTTCACCTGTGATAACAGAACAAGGGAAAATATTTTTACTGAAATTCATTGCACTAAGGCAGAAATCAGAAGGTCACCATCTTGGTCCCTCAGAAACTAAATTCTGCATATGAATTTTTAAATGTTGCACATATCACCATGGGCGACTAAGGGAACTATGAAGCAAATCTCACCTAATTTTTATCAAATTACAGGTAAATCACCTTGCTTTACTAGAATGATACCAGTTTAAACTTATGTTAAGAAAAAGGCTGTTTTTAGAGAACTCTGAAGTGCACAGACACTTCACAGAATAGATCTGAAACAAACTGCAGATTTTATAAATAGCTTGTATCTACTTAAAATAGATCAAAATGAAGCGAACCATTCAGATAAACTTTAGATCTACTCAACTTCATTAAAATATGGTCTTGTCATAAACCTATCTGTCCCATTACTTATTTTTGATGACATACACTTCTAATTGGAGTGTAAATTCTACTTTTATACAAAAGGAACAAATTCTGTCCTGAAATCTGAACACACCATTCTGACTTTGATAAGTTCAAATGAGCAAATGTAGAATTTACCACAGTTCTTATCTTTATAAACACATGAACTCCTAATGCAGCAAATTAGCTTTAACACCGATCCCAGGGCCCAAATGGGAGAAATCTAGAAAAAAATATTTGGAGGACATCTGTACATGCAAAATATGAACTTTAACATCTGTTAAAGTACAGCTTATTGTACTAACTTTAAAATAGGAACATATGTAGAAATGCTTAAAATTATAGCTAGAAATGTGAAATCTCATTTAATTGGTTTACCCAGTTAACCAATTCAGAAGGGTGGCCACAGCTGGGGAGGCTGCTCCAGCCCAGACTGTCTTGGGGGGAGAGGAGGGCAGTAATAAGAGATAGGTAGCCACTTTAGTCTGTATTCTAACAAAACAAAAACAGCAGTCATGTAGCACTTTAAAGATGAGCTTTTGTGGGACAGACCCACTTCTTCAGATCTACAGAATTTCCAGTCCAGACCCAGATACATAGTACAGAGGTCCAAAAAAAACTGCAATAAAAACTGATAAATCAAGTACATAGGACTGAAGGAGGGTGAGGACTGTTAAGTGTCTTGCTTAGCATCATTACGACCACCAAAGGAAAGGAAGAAGTCCTTGTAATGAGTGAGATAACTGTGGTCTTTATTCATACCAAGTCTTGTGTGTCGAATTTTAGTATGAACACCAGTTCACAAATCTCCCGGCTGTGTCTACACCACAAAAATAACTTTGAAGTTGCTTACTTCGAAGTACAACTTCAAAGTAAGCAACTTTGAAGTAGAGTGTCTACACACATCCTACTTCAAACTTAAGTGGCACTACTGCATTCCTGGGAATGGAGTAAGGACTTCAAAGTTGGGCTCCCTCCTTCAAAGTTAACTTTGAAGTAAGGTAAAAAAAAATGTGTGTAGACTCTCTGCCGGCTACTTCGATGTAGTGCCAAACTTCAAAGCTAGTTCCTAGTGTAGATGCACTCCCTACATAATCTGTTCTTAAAGTCTCTGTTGTAGGATGCATACTCCCAGGTCTTTAACAGAACAGCCCACTCCAGTGAAATGCTCACCGAGCGGCTTATGTGTACTGAGATTCCTAATGTCTGTTCTGCAGCCATTCATTCTTTGGCAAAGTGTTTGCCTGGTTTGTCCAATATACATTGTGAGGGGCATTGCTGGCACATAATGGCATATATAATATTGATCAAGGTACATGGCAATGAGCCCCTGACTTTGTAATTAACATAATTAGGTCTAGTGATGGCCTCCCCAGAATACATATGTGGACAAAGTTGGCAATGGGGTCTGTTGCAAGGAAAAGTTCCAGGATTAGTATTACAAGATCAGCATGGAAAAAATCCATCATGAATCAGGAAATCTGGTAGAGTAAGCAGATGTTATCATCTATATGAAACATCCTACCTAAAAACCTTGGGGAAAAATAAATCATTACAACTACTTCATATCTAATCTTTTCTCTAGATAAGTACATGGAGAATACACCCATCAATGGCTGTGGGTAGGTATGGGGTCCCTTGCATCTGGCTGTCAGAAGCTCGGAATCAATCACCTGTTCTGTTCATTCCTTTGGGGGCATCTGTCATTGGCCAAATGGACCTTTGGTCTGACCTTATACCCATTCTTATGCTCTTGTTCATAGTTCTGAAACACTCAGTGAGAAAATATGGTGCCTTGAAATTTGGGAAAAAGATGGATATGCTCTCCAATTCAGTACTCCAGGAGCAACATGTCCAAGTTACAGAACTTTCAGCCTCTTTGGGATAACTAAAAGCATACATGCTGTACCTCAAGGGCCGTGTCTACACTAGCCCCAAACTTCGAAATGGCCATGTAAATGGCCATTTCGAAGTTTACTAATGAAGTGCTGAAATACATATTCAGTGCTTCATTAGCATGCGGGTGGGCCGCGGCACTTCGAAATTGACACGCCTCGCCACCGCGCGGCTCGTCCTGACAGGGCTCCTTTTCGAAAGGACCCCGCCTACCTCGAAGTCCCCTTATTCCCATGGGAACTTTGAAGTAGGCGGGGTCCCTTCGAAAAGGAGCCCCGTCGGGACGAGCCGTGCGGCGATGAGGAGCGCCAATTTCGAAGTGCTGCGGCTGCCCGCATGCTAATGAAGCGCTGAATATGTATTTCAGCGCTTCATTAGTAAACTTCGAAATGGCCATTTGCATGGCCATTTTGAAGTTTGGGGCTAGTGTAGACACGGCCAAGGAGGCTATTAACAGAAACTGTCAGGTTACTAAAATCCATTTCTTCACTGGTAAAGAAAGATGATGGAAAAAAAGTCAACTCCATTCCTACTGTACCAAAGTATATCCAGTTCTTGACTTGCCCACATCAAAACAAGTATTCTAGGAAATAATGTTAAATTTCTAGCCAGCAATCACAAAACATCACCAGTTTGCTGCTCCTCAGAGGTGGTAGCTCACATCTGAGTAAAATGGTTGCTGCAATGTCAGGCATAGCTCGCACAAAGAAAAAGAAGTCTTCCCCACTCTGCGGTTGGTCAGTCATTCCTTTCCAGCCCAGCTGTATGGTACTGGCCCATTTCACACATACTGTAAGGGAGTTCTGTTCCAAGCGCTACGGTCCACTTTATCATAGGAAAACTGCATAATGAAGTCTGCCAAACCCTTTCAATTCTGCTAGTTGGGAAAGAGTTGCCCTGGTTAAAAAATCTTCCCTTGCAGCATCATCTTGGTTTCTATCTTTGAACAGTCATGTATGCTTCTATTTGAATTCATCAGGCCACAACAGTAACAAACACAGTAAAATACCTCCTCAGCATAAAGAAGCACAGTTACAGTGTTACCTGGGATAGTCCAAGATCTCTGACTTCAAGAAAGCAATGCATATTCTAGAATAGTTCCCGTAGTTAAATCCCCAGGCATGACGGGACGTGTAACTGAGACTGTACAAATACAGTTATGCTGTAAGAGTACTAAACATGAAGGCCCTAGAAAACAGAGATTCTGTATGGATTTGATTTAATTTAACAACTTGTGTTTGCTGAAAGTGTAGCTGGCATGCTTACTACATGCAGTGTAGAAAAACTGGGCTTGAAAGACAGTCTGCCATTTTAGATTCTTCTCTGGGACAGTATTCTGCTACTTATACCAGAAACGTAAATATGAATTCAAGCAAAGAAAAACTGCCTACCATTATAGTATAACATACTTATCTTGAAGATTCAGAAAAATAAAAAGGAAACCACTTACATACGTGTTACTTTACAAAAACAAGGATTTTAAGAAAAACTGTAGTATAGGTAGACTGAGAATATTTTAAATGGTGTCAGATTTCTCCTATTACCCAAAGAACATTTATGTTTCCATTTTCATAGTTAAGATATAGACTGGGAAAGTTAAAAGCTATCCTATTAAGCTATCCTATTAAGCTTGCACCTAATTTTGCTTTTTCTAAGATGTATAAAAAAAAAGGCCCCTAAAACTAAGTTTCTCTTCTCTTAACCTTTAAAAACATTCAGAATGTCAATTTAAAGTTTCTCAGTTTTACCAAAAGGAATTCCAGGGAGTCGGAGGGTTTTTTTGTGAGCTCCAACTCACCAGGCAAGTTTCATACAGACACCACAGTCATGTAATCTTCATAAACTTAAGCAGATCCATCTTAGAACTAGTTAGGTTGTCTGCCCCCACTATTACTAGAAGGCTGTTCTAGAACCACATTCCTCTGTAGTAACACTATAGTTATGTATGATATATTCATTAACTAAGGCTCCACCCTGCAAACTCTCTCACATACAAGGAGTATCACTGATTTCACTGTAGTTACATGATAAGGACCCAATATTCCACAGCAGCATTTCCCAAACTGCACTCTGCAGAACACTGGAGTTCCGTGAAAAAAGTGATGCTAGTAATATTTTCCCATTTAACCTATTATACATGAAATTACATGGTATTATAAGGTATTTGAATAGTATTTAAATTGTAGTTTATTAATATGCATAATGCATTCATAATCGTATAGTTATTACATAGCTTGCACTGAACATTATGTAATCTTGACTATAGCAAATTGTGATCAGTAGTCTGCTACAATGGAGCACTAGAGGACCTGCAGATTACAATGGATGAGAAGCTGGATAAGAGTCAGTGTGCCCCTGTAGCCAAGAAGGCTACCAGTATATTGGGTGCATTAGTAGGGGCATTGCTAGCAGATGTAGGGAAGAAGTGATTATTCTCCTCTGTTTGACACTGGTGAGGGCCATGTGCAGTGTTGCATCTAATTCTGTCCCCCACCCTCACCCCATTAGAAAAAAAAGATGTGGATGCACCGGAGAGAGTCCAGCAGATGGCCACAAAAATGATAAGGGGGCTGGAACCCATGACTTAAGAGGAAAAGGTGAGGGATTTGGGCTTATTTAGACTACAGAAGAGAAGACTGAAGGAGGGATATAATAGCAGCCTTTAACTACCTGATGCAGGGGTTCCAAAGCGGACACAGAGAGCCTGTTCTTATTGGTGACAGAACGAGAAGCAATGGGCTCAAGTTGCAGTGGGGAAGGTCTAGGTTGGATATTAGGAAAAACTATTTCGTGAGAAGAGTGGTGAAGCTCTAGAATGAGTTCCATAGGGAGGTGGTGAAGTCTCCTTCCTTAGAGGTCTTTAAGTCCCATCTTGACATAGTCCTGACTGGGATGATTTAATTGGGATTGGTCCTGCTTCCAGCAGTGGGTTTGACTCCATGCCCTCCTGAGGTCTCTTGCAACCTTATGATTCTTTGATTATTTTTCTATTTGAGACCGCTGCTAGACAGATAAGTACAAAGTAAGCTTCCGCAGAAAGATCCTTCATTATTACAAGGACACTCAAACAGTAATACAGTATCAAAATTCTCTGTGAAATGTGCTTATGCTCCCACTATGTGTTTTTACAGCATCTATCACAATAGGGAGACTTGTCAAATATGTAATCGTTGTCATTATCCCTGAAGGCTTTTATATTAATCTATGAATATAATAGTTTGGCAGAATTTGATTTCCAGTGGGTAGATGGAATAAAATATATTAACTGAAATTTAGTGAACAACATAAAAATTTTTGAAACAGTTGAGGAAATTCTCCAGAGTAATGATATTTGACGGAGGAAGAGTTAGTAGACATTCAAAACTTTGCTACTCATGCTGCTAGATATTACATGGGCAGACTCACTTATTCAAACAGTAAGAGTGGCTTGCTCCTGTTTATCTGAGCTCAGTGGGTTAACAGATGTTCCTGAATAGCTCCTCGGATCAAATTTGAGGAACAGCATATATAAGACAGTCTGACATCAAAACAGAGATGTACACTTCAGCCAGAGACTGGAGGAGCAACTTGTTCAAAGACAGCACAAAGCAGATCTGTCATTATTATTTTTGCAACAAACTTCTAAAAAGTGTGTGTATTAAAAGTTTATTTTGATAAAGTTGAATATCTCGGGCAGGGGTGGACAACATGTGGCCTCGGGAGCCGGCAGCAGTGCCATTTTGAAAGCAGGCTGAGCAGCTCTAAGCCATTTGCAGCTCCAGACACTGCTGTTGCTCACTCCTCCTCCGGCTCCCTGCCCTGCCTCACTGAAAGGGTATAACTCAACTTAATTGGTTTAACAGCCGGCTGGAGGGATGCAGCAGCTAAGCCAACTAAATTGAGTCCTCTTAGTTTCAGCACAGCAGGGCAGAGAGCTACATGCGCTGTATGTGGGCGGAAGAGACTAGGAGGGCTGGGAGGAGTTGCGCAGCCACGCTGAGGAGGAGATGGTGGCCTGACGAAGGCAGCACACAGAGCATCTGTGTGAGGTAAGATAATCCTGACTGTTGGGCTGCCAGGGGATGGTTTGGGGCTGATAGGGGTTAAACCTGCAGGTGGAGGAGCAGTTTGGGGCTATTTTGTGTTTGGCCCCGGAACACGTAAAAAATTGCCATGTGGCCCCTGCTGAGAAAAGATTGGCCACCTCGATCTAAGGAATCTATACGTAAGAAAATTAAAATCATATCCTGAAAAATACAGGCACAGTGTGTTTTACCTCCTTCTGTCGTGAAACAAATCGAACTCTCCTGTAGTCATTTTCTTCATAAACCTGAAATACAAAATAAGGTGCATCTTAATTGCAAAGTAGTTATCATGACTAAGGAACATGAATATTTAACCTACAATAAAAAAAAATCTTCTGGTGGTTCAAAACAGAAGTGAAATTGGCCGTCTTCTGAAAGCAGCAAATGCCATGTGCTTTAGTCGGAATGAACAGAACAAGCACTCATTGTCATCCATTTTCATTAAGAGAGGCTAGGGCTACCAAGAACATGGTGGTGTATCCCTTACCATCTTAGATAAAAACATAGATCTGTCATCTTAAGGTTTTTTTTTTTTTAACTCCATTATACCATGGGCCTTCACAGCGTACCCCTGGAAATGAGTTCCACTGGTTGTCAGAGCACTCGAGGAAAAATATTTTTTTCCCCGTTTTAAAATGTGCTGCTATTCATTCAGTAACCCCTGTTTCTCATGTTATATGAAGGAGTAAAAAAAAAAACACTTTTTCACTTTCTCCACACCAGTCATGATTTAACACACATCTTCATCTCCTTTTAGTCATCTCTTTTCCAAACTGAAAAATATAAGTCCTTTTAATCTTTCCTCATGTGGATGCTGTTCCATACAATTATTCATTTTTGCTGCCTATTTCTTCTTTCAAATGGAATAGCAAGAACTACATGTAGTAGTCACACTGTTGCAGTACCGTGGACTTATAAATCAGCATTATATTTTCTCTTACTTAGATACCTACACAGATACAAATTTTGTACCTGCACCCAATCCACAAACGCTATCTTTTTCAGGAGAAGTAACAAGTAGTTCAGACGTCACTGCTTTGTACGTATAATTGGGATTATGTTTTCTAAAGTGCATTACTTTGCATTTATCAATATTGAATTACATCTGCCATTTTGTTGCTCAGTCACCAAGCCACGTTGCCAACTGTGTCCACATATCTATTCTGGAGATAACATCAGTGGACCTAATCACGTTAATTACATAATCAGGGGCACGTTCTCCTGTTCCTCAACTACGTCATATATACCATCATGTGCCAGCAATGCCCACACACTATGTATACTGGGCAAACCTCAAACGCTCTTTGCCAGAGAACAAATGGACACAGAGCAGACATCAAACTTCAAACCAACTACACAAACCTGTCAGCCGGCACTTTAATGGAATGGGCCATTCTGTTAAAGACCTGAGAGTCTGTGTTCTGGAGAAAAGAGACTTTAACAACCATCTACAGAGAGACTATTCAGAACTAACATTCATATTCAAATTTGACACATTAGCACGTGGTTTGAACAGGGACAGCAATTACCTGACACTTTATAAGGACTCTTACACATACTTTGATTAGTAACAGAGAGGGAGCCGTGCTAGTCTATACACCATCAAAACAAAAAGCAGTCAAGTAGTACTTTAAAGATTAGCAAAATAGTTTATTAGGTGAGAGCTTTCGTGGGACAGACCCACTTCTTCAGACCAACAGAATTATCTGTCTGAAGAAGTGGGTCTGTCCCACGAAAGCTCTCACCTAATAAACTATTTTGCTAATCTTTAAAGTACTACTCGACTGCTTTTTGTTTACATACTTTGATGTTTGACCTAACACTTAACATCTCTACCCCTCACCCCCCATCTTTCTGCTCTTCTTTTTGATTTGCCAACCTAGATAACAATTTTTGGACCTCTGTGCTTCATATATTGAGCCTATTCTGGTAAGGCTATAGATCTGAAGAAGGGGTTTGTCCCATGAAAGCTCATCACCTAATAAATTATTTTGTTAGTCTTTAAAGTGCTACATGACTGCTCTTTTTGTTTTCACCCAGTTTTGTGAGATCCTTTTGTAAATCTTTGGCGTCTGCTTTGGACTTAACTGTATTGAGTAGTTTTGTCTAATCTGCAAATTGTCCCTTTTTCAGATTATTCATGAATGTATTAAACAGCATCAGTCCCAGTACAGATTTCTAGGCAACATCACTATTTCTCTCCACTGTTAAAACTGAACATTTATTCCTACCAATGGTCTCTTATCTTTTAACCAGTTATTATTCCATGAGAGGACCTACCCTCTTATCCCATGACAGCTTACACTGCATTTAAGAGCATTTGTTGAGAGATCTCTCTAAGGTTTTTTAAAGTCCTAGTACACTATAGCTACTGAGTTACCAATGTTCCCTGTAAGCTACACACTTGGGCGGGCAGCCAGCCTCCAAACAGGCTCCTCAGGTGCCACCCAACTAATTAGGAGATTGCCCAAAACACCCACAGTATGTGTTTATATTAATGGTCCACATCCATGCATATCCAGATGCACATAAAATTTATTCCACCCATGGATGGAAAAAATAGAGGGAACCTTGTGGATCATCCTTGTCCACATTTGTTAACCTCCCCTCAAAAAATTCATTAGATAAGTGAGGTACAATTTCCACTGACAAAAGCCAGTTTGACTCTTCCCCAACATATGCTGAACTGCGTCTCTGATAATTCTGTTTTACACTATAACATCAACCAATTTACCTGGTACTGAAGTTATACTTTCTGACCTGTAATTGCCAGAATTAGCTATCCTCTGCTCATTTGGTACAGAAGCTAATTTAAATGGTAAATTACATACCACAGTTAGTAGTTCAGCAATTTCATACCTGAATTCATTCAGGTTGCTCCCGCATAGCCCATCAATTAGGTGTCCCCCGCAGCCCAGACATTGGAACCCCAAATATCCCACAGCTCAGCCAGACAGCCCCTCTATCCAGCCACTTGCATGAACCCCGGTATCCACCAGACCACAGCTTTGCCCTCCCCATGCAGACACTTGCAGTCCATCCCCACCAGAACGCAGCTGCACCTCCTATCCCCTGCAAGAGCTCAGCCATGGGGTACCCCCAGGCCAAACAACCACACCCCTTGCTTCCACAGCCAACCTCTCTCATAGAACTGGAAGGGACCTTCAGAGGTCATCGAGTCCAGGCCCCTGAACTCACAGCAGGAACTATCATCATCATCCCTGATGGATTTTTTTCTTCTTTTACAGTCACTTGCACCCATTAGAGCCCAGCTGTGGGGCCTCCTCAGCCATGCATTCCCAGCCACCCAGAGCCCAGCTGCAGTGACTTCACCCCCCCCCACCCCTCAGAGCCCAGTGTCCGTAGGGAGAAATAGCCTCATGAGGAGTCTCAGCCCTGCGTAGTTTCCTGCATGCTGTCTTCTTCATTGAGAACATATGAGGAAATGCAGCTGCTGAGAACCCTCCAGTTCTTCCTGCCCTCCTGCCTTTACCCTCCCCCCACTGGTAATGCCTTGTATTTATGAGCTGGGCTCTACCAGGTTCAGCAGCCTCTAACAGTTACCAGCAGCTCTACAGCTCTTTTCTGCAGAGGAAAAAGGAAAGTCTGTACACACTTGAATTTCTGTGCATTTGCAGTAGTCCAGAATTCCCACCCCAGGAATATACTGGCAGTAACAAGGAGATTGAGGAGAGCCCTTGTGTGAAAATGAGGTTTAGTGGGGGGTGGGGTAGGGAGGAGACACAGTAGGACGAATGGGAAGAAGGCCCAGGTGTGAAGATTGGAGAAGGGACTTGAGGCTGGACTATGATAGCCTTGGCAGCAAAACTGTGTATCTGAGGACATATCCATCTCTCTCTCTCTCTCTCTCTCTGCAAAAGATGGGTGCCAGCGATTTTCCTCCTCACACTGCACCCCAGTAACTTTACAGGTTTACTTAATGGCAAGAGGCTGATGCAGCTAAGAGAAAAATAGACTAACAAAATGAAGTTTTTAAACAGTTTTTCAAACGTTATTGTTCCAAAGTAAAAAAAAAAAAATCCAGCTTTCAAAGTATGTTTTTACAAAACATAACTTGGATGAGGAGGTGATTGGGGGGTGGGAGCCATTCAAGTGCAATTCCACTGTCTGATCTGAATACGGCTCATGATCACGTTAATTAAGCATTTATGTTCTGGGCCCAAAAACCCAAGCAACCCTATCTCACAAAAATAAACCAATTCTAAGAGTATTCCAGGTATAATAATGCTAGCCTAGTTTGTTCTCTGAGAACTGAGTGGTGGTCTCAATCAAGAGTAATGTCAAATATCTTATTTTGGGTTTGAATAAATACTTCCATCTCCATCCCAGCAGTGCCAGATTAATGTGGTAGCAATGGTGTAGTTGTCTCTGGCCCATACTTGGAAGGGGCCCATAACAATTTTAGGGAGACCCACGAAAGGTTAATTCAGTCCTGCCCTGCTCACCCTCCAACCAATATTTCACTCTCCCTAGGAGTGTTCCCATTCATCCCTTCTCCTGTTTTCACCTCAAAATCTGCTCCCCCCAACCCATCCTCTTCAAAAAAATCCAGCTGGGGATCTTCAGATAAGACTGCACTTTATTATTATTATTATATACAGATATATACACATCTCTCATTGAACTGGGAAGGACCTCAAGAGGTCATTGAGTCCAGTTCCCTGACCTCTTGGCAGGGCCAACCACCATTTGTCAGATTACAAAAAATCTATTTGTCCCAGAACTCTAAACAGCCTCTTCAATGACTGAGCTCACAACCCTGGGTTTGCAGGGCCAATGCTCAAACCACTGAGCTATACCTCCCCATATAGCATCCCAAATCAAATACTGGTAAAAGTTATTTTTATCTTTGACTGTGACACTTCTCAGGATGGTAACCACAGAAAGGAAGCAATTACTATTAGGGAAGAACTATAGCGAACAGTGGAGACGAGCTGTAAAGGGACAGACTGTTGTCTCAGCTACCAATTCACAGCGAAATTAGTACTACGTGCCTGGAGAAAAAGTAAGGGAGCGACAGGACGGGGACCCAGCGCCAACAAAATACTGTAAGAGACTTTAAAGACCACGACAGTGAGGGGGGGAAAAAAAGACAACCGCAGCTAGCAAAGTCCAGGCAGCGGCGGCAGCAGCAGCAGCAGCAGAGGAGCCGGCTAGAGCAGACTACACACAGCTTCCTGAGAACAGCCAGCCTTAGCGCACATACAAGTACAAACACGACCGCCACGGAGACTGGCCTGAGTGAATACCCACGAAAACCGTAAACACAAACCGCTCTGAACCCGCCGCCTAAGGACGCAGCAGCGCCCTGACCCGACCGGGGAGTCCAGCTAGCCGAACGCTCCCGCCTCAAGCGGCGAACGGGGCCGCGGACCGACACGGCAACAGCTGCCGCCCCGGACAAGCCCTGAGGACACAGAAGACAGGAAAGCAGCTCCGGGGGTCTGCGCCACGTCCCTCCAGGCCACGCACCGAGCCCGCTAACGCAGCAGCCACAGCAACGTTACCTGCCCGGTGTGTGTCACCTTCTCTCCGGTCGGGGACACGCACACACCGTAGCCCCTCTGGGGGGTCGCGACAACCCCTGGGAGCGGAGCGAGGCGCCTTAGCAACCACAAGCCACGGAAGGTCGACCAAGGCGCCGCCATTTTGGCTCAATCACGTGATCGAGCAACCTGGTGACGCTGTACATGCGCAACACCCACTACCCCCTCCTCAGGTGCACGTGATACCCGTCGGGAGACGTTCGCCCCCACTTTGCTTGGGTGGCGTAGGACTGCGCAGCCGCGGACTCGCTTTGGGAGGGAGGCCCGCGGGGCCGGATCCGAGCATGTGGCGGTAACGCCCTCCTCACGTGACCGAGCTCGCGCCGTACTCTGCGCTAGCCGCCATCTTTGGCAGATCCCGCTCCCCGCTGCAGGAGCGGTGGTGTCGGTGCTGGGGTGAAGGTCAGTGGCTCGGCCGGGGCGGGGGCTGCCGAGTCCCCAAAGCGAACGGGTCGCGCCCCGCTCGATCCTGGCTCTCGCTGGGGCGGGACACACGGGGTCTGGTTAGGTCCGCGGGCGGCCGGGCGGGGAGCTGCGCTGAGGCCGGCCTGAGGGGTGGGCGCAGGGAGGCTGCGGAGCTGCGTGGTGAAAGGTCCCTTACGCGTCTCTTCTGCCGCAGGGCGCCAGCATGGCGGCGCTGCTCGCGAGGACCCTGCTGGCCGCCGCCGCAGCCCCGCTCTTGCACCTGCGGCGCGGCGCTGCCCCCCGCCTGCCCTTCTCTCTGGGCTTCGGACACTTCCTAGCGACCGCGCCGCTGAAGCGCAGCCCGGCCGGCCCCGCGCTGCTCGCCCCCAGCCAGCTTCCCGTGGTACAGACCGTCATGGGGATCAAATCCAGAGGTGTCATCAAAAGGCGCTGTAAGGACTGCTTTGTCGTTCGCAGGCGCGGGCGGCTGTACGTGTACTGTAAAACTCACCCCCGGCACAAGCAGCGCCTGTTCTAACTTTTATTTGCCAAAGGCAAACAGAACGCCTCTTCTCTGCGAATGTCTCTCCAAAACCGAGCAAGCCGCTGAAGGAGAGTTGGAAACCACGCTCAGAGCGGTTGGGTGTGCTACCCGAGCACATGTGAATGGCTCCTGAGCTGGGGACTTTCATTTCTCACTGGCCGGAAGATTGATTCATGTGTTTCCATAGCAGCAGTGGCTCTGATCAGAGAAAGTGGTGTAAATCACTGTCATATTAACTGAACTACAAAAAATAAATCATCTTTAGAACTAATTTTGCTTTGAGTTCCTGGTATTTTTAATTCTCATTTTTGATTTGTTTCCTGTTGTAACACATTTAGGCTCAGTAATAAAATGGGAGGAAAAACCCTTCAAATAATAATGGGTTTGTACTTTCTGTAGTAAGTGTCGTCATCATTAAAGTACTTGTAAAAATGTAATTTTTCTGCCACTTAAGGGAATGTAGGATACTGGACCGAAGTTTCCATAAGAATGGCCATTACTAGGTCAGACCAAAGGTCCATCTAGCCTAGCATTCTGTCTGCCAACAGTAGCCAGTGCCAGGTGCCCCAAAGGGGGTGAACCGAAGATAGCGATCAAGTGACTTGTCTCCTGCCATCTGTCTCCATCCTCTGACAAATGGAGGCCAGGGACATCATTCCTACCCCCTGGAGTTTTGGGAATACGCTGAAGTTCTGAGGAACATAATGTTAGTTACAGTTAGAATAATAAAATAATTATAGTAATTTGAAGTGGTATAGCTTATAGTAGTTCAATAACTTACAAATTTGCAACAGCTTGTTACAGTTGGATCATAAATGCCATCAAAAGCCTAATATGAATAAAATGTCTACATAGTGTTTTGTTTGTGTGATTGTCAGTTCTTAATAACTATAAGTCCAGTATATGCATAGTACTGTCAATAACTGTCAGATGTTTGAGTTATTTTTGCTAAATACATTTAAAAATAACCCATAGTGTAAAGATATGTGCTTTGGAGATGGGGCAGCGTTCTATGACTTTAATATTGTTAGTGCAGTAAAACTTCCATATATCAAAAAGGTCAAGTTTATGTATGAGTATGCAAATCTTCACCCACCAAAATTGCTCACCTCTTAGTCTAGCAAATTCTCTATTTTCCTAACAGCTACTAATGGGCTCTCTCTTCTAAAATTCTGAATTATGTATTCGTCTGTAGAATGAATGGGCTTTATATTAATATGCGTATTTACATCTTTTTATGATAATGTGATGCCTTTATATACAGTGTGTGAGAAAACCGGCCCTGCTCACTTTTCAAGTTTTTTAATCCTTTTTGTTATAAAAGGGATGCTTGTGACTGACAGTAGTGTTTACAGCAGTATTTGGAAATCTGGCAGCACTGATTACTTTTGCATCCAGGGTGTGGCTTTTCTTGGTTGCCTAGAAATCTGTTCAAATATATCTTAGTTATAAGATGAAAATTACAATTTTTTAGCTGGCTTCACAAAAGCCTTTTTTTGTATTCCTAAAAAGATCTTAAAAGGCTTTTTTTTCCTCCTTTTTAATGGAAGTTATTTTAGTGCCTTGTAAGTAGGCCATACCACATTCAGGACCATGTCTGCTTTTACCTTGTACTGAACCAATTTCATGGGGGATATCAGAGTTTCTCCATCTGGGGGTCCAGACTCAAAAGGATGATGGAGGGGGCTACTGGATTTTTTTAAAGGGGACTTTGGTATTGCCTCACTTTGCTCTGCCTTTAGAGCTGTGCAAATTAGCTGTAGTGGCAGTGCCCTGCCAACAGCAATTCAGAAATGGTGGCAATTCTATAGCATGTTAATCCATCTGTGCTGGTGGTGGCAGCTCTCCTTTCAGAGCTGGGTTCCTGATTTGCAGCCATCATACTCCAACTGCCCAGCACTAAAGTGGGGAATCAGCACGGCTGCTTGGGGCAGTGTAGAAGTGTAGCAGTATCTTCTCCCCAACCCCCTCTTAGTGTTCCTCTAATTTTTTTTTCATCCATGGGCAGAATACATTTTATGTGTGCCACCAATAGAAACACATGCTGCCAACCGTGAGCACTCTGCTAGTCAGCTGGGTGACACCTGAATCTCTCCTGGGAGACTGCCCAAGGGCTTGGCTTACAGGGTACACTGCCCTTAATAATAATGTTGATACTTCTCTCAACCCTTTTTTTGCGTGGGACCCCTACAGTTATAGCACCATGAAATTTAACATTTAAATAGTTCAAATAATGACACTTCTTAAAACCCTGTGACCACGAAATTGACGAAAATGAGCTGTCACCTTCTTTTTTGTTCATCCCAAACGAAGGTGTCAGTGCAGGGCGCTGGAAAGTTTGCTCCAAAA
This sequence comes from Carettochelys insculpta, assembly GCF_033958435.1. Classification (NCBI taxonomy): domain Eukaryota; kingdom Metazoa; phylum Chordata; order Testudines; family Carettochelyidae; genus Carettochelys; species Carettochelys insculpta. The sequence goes on along the minus strand of NC_134138.1, from coordinate 156,140,094 downwards.
ATATCCTCGCCATCACCACCCACCCTAGCTGCCTGCAGTGTGCTAGAATGTTCTCATTTTAACCTCCTGTACACCACACTAACCCACCTTCCCTGGAACTGAGGAGTGCACTTGAATATTGGGGATGCTCAGTATTGGATCTGTGGAGAAATCTGTCCTGGTGGAGCCCCAATGTCACTGCCACCCTGGTATCCGCACATTTGAGACCCTACATGTACTCCTTGGGTTCCTTGTTCCCTTTCTTGGTCTCTTAGGTCACTAGGCTCCCCTGCCACCACAGCACTCAGGGGCCCTGCTGCTGTTGTGCTTCACCTTGGGCTGGTGACCCGTTGTGTAGAGCCCATATAGGAAGCAGGGATTGGGATGATGTGGTTGGCGGAGGAGGAAAGCTGGGGAGGCATGCTAAAATACAAGCTTGCCCAGCCCTAACTCGCAGCATCAATATCCTCAACTGAAGTGCAATCTACTCATCAGACCTGCCTGACAGTAAGAGATCCTCTTTGTTTTCTGCTGCCTGACTCCTTGACTGCAGCCAGCTCCAATATTTATTCATCAATTGATACAGACTGCTTTGAAGTATTAAACACTACACAGGATATTCAGAGTCATGTCAAATTATGTTAATTTCAAAAAGTACCTTGTCTAGATGGACTTCTTGTTTCAGGTTTTGCTTCATAACTATAACAAATAGAGGCTGTAAGTAATTTTCAAGTGAAAGCTGAGATTCTGGAGCAGAAGATAGCTTGCAAGTGGTGTCTCATACCATTCCAGTTCAAGTTCTGGGCATGTCAGTGTCCTTATCAATGATCAGATCATTATCATAACGTGGAATGATGCTATCTGCAATGAGAATGTTGTCACTGGAACTCACAAAGTAGAGACAAATGACTACACTACAAAAGTCATCCTGGTCCATGTAGGGCCATGTTAATGGTTAACTGGTCAGTCTCAGTCTAAACACATGGGGCTTCCTGTTAGAGTTAACTGGTAGGGGCTGGAGCAGCCACTATCCATTGTGAGGAGGGCATTACTTCAGCCCCACTGGGTCTGCTCTGGACATGCGCACTCCAGAGCAGCCCTGGGAGCACCACAGGTGGGGGATGCTCCAGCCCAATTACCAGGGCTGTGGGGTGAGCTCACCCCATTTAATCAGTTAACTGGTTAAACTTAACATTTAACTGGATAACTAATTAAGTGGGATTTTACATCCCAAACTCCTAAGCAAATCAGTAACTGATGGTGCTCTACAATGCTCTTTTGAACCCAGTCCGTAATGTTTTGGCCTATAAAACAGATTAAGAACTTGAAGATGGAATCTTGTCATGCTTATGTGAAAAACTTTAACAGTCAAAGGGTTGTATCTAGGCTTGTAAATGAAAGGTCAATAGAAATAGTTTCAGAGAAGGACATTGATATGGGAGTGTTTTACGTGAGGCTGTGTAATGGGACATCTGTAGTCTAATTTCAAGGTGACAAAATTATGGCAAAGTCTGCTATCACAGTCACATTGCCAGGCACAATAAAACACGATCTTGACTATAAATACTGCCAATGCAATCCAGAAGTAGCCTAGGCTTTTAACAACACACCCAAATTTCACACCTACATTACAAATGATGGTCACATTTCTGCAGTCAGGCATGCTTTTGCCAAATCTTTCAACTGTTTTCCAAACCCTGTTTTGTGTGTATTGGAGCTGGATGAAATGTTTTGGAGAATAGTTTATTCACTGGAAGATGCAGTTTCAGTCAATCCAAAACTATCTGCAAATTTGTGTTGAGTACACTGAACTGACTGAAATCTTTTGGTACTGTCAAAACTAAATGTTTTGTTTTTTGTGTTGATAAAAACCTCAATAATTTTCGTTTCAATTTTTGGCAGTTTGCCAAAAGTAAAGAAGGGCTAGATTTACAGAATAAGGGGATAGGGGCCTTCCTCGTTGCCTATAGTCTGGTGTTTGGGGCACTCACGCTGTATATGAAAAACCCAGGATCAATTTCCTCTCTGATTTATGTAGAAGAGGAATTTGGATTAGGGTCCTGCAGCTCCTGCATGCCATAGCAGGTGGTTTCTGCAGTTCCCAGGTGCCCTGCAGCTCACATGAGCCAGCCCAAAAGCTCCCAAGCTGTAAGTTATGATGTACAGCAGGGGGCTTCCACAGCTTCTCATCACTGCAGTTAGTGGGGGGAGCATATATTCCCAAGCCATCTCAGATGCCTCAGGGATACCAGAGCTAATGGAACCATGATTGTTGAATCCCCCCATTTTGTTGTAGTTTGTTTCTTTGTTTTTTAAACAAAAGGCGAAGACAGGCCCCAGGCTTCCAGGAATTTTTGTTTACTGCCTGTGACATGACCCTAACTTTTTAGTAAAATTACTTGTGACAAAATCTTAGCCTTACTCATTATAGCTACGTCTACACGTGAAGCCTACATCGAAGTAGCTTATTTCGATGTAGCGACATTGAAATAGGCTATTTCGAAGAATAACGTCTACACGTCCTCCAGGGCTGGCAACCTCGACGTTCAACATTGACGTTGCGCAGCACCACATCGAAATAGGCACTGTGAGGGAACGTCTACACACCAAAGTAGCACACATCGAAATAAGGGTGCCAGCCACAGCTGCAGACAGAGTCACAGGGCGGACACAACAGCAAGCCGCTCCCTTAAAGGGCCCCTCCCGGACACAGTTGCACTAAACAACACACGATCCACAGAGCTGACAACTGGTTGCAGACCCTGTGCATGCAGCATGGATCCCTAGCTACAACAGCAGCAGCCAGAAGCCCTGGGCTAAGGGCTGCTGCACACGGTGACCATAGAGCCCCACAGGGGCTGGAGAGAGAGTGTCTCTCAACCCCTCAGCTGATGGCCACCATGGCGGACTCCGCTATTTCGATGATACGGGACGCGGATCGTCTACACGTGCCCTACTTCGACGTTCAACTTTGAAGTAGGGCGCTATTCCCATCCCCTCATGGGGTTAGCGGCTTCGACGTCTCACTGCCTAACGTCGATGTTAACATCTAAATAGCGCCCAACGTGTAGCCGTGACAGGCGCTATTTCGAAGTTAGTGCCGCTACTTTGAAGTAGCGTGCACGTGTAGACACGGCTTATCAGTGGTATTAAAGTCTATTCCTAGAAGGCAAGCAACTAACACAACCAGTGGAGTTTTTGCCCTAAACACAACCAATTTATGCATCTGTAGTATTGCCAACAAGAGTTCGAAGTCCAAAGATGAATTTAGAAACATTAAACTGTTTAAAAAAAAACTATATTTTGGATTCTTTTTCTGGTATCTGAGGCTTTGCAGGGGCTATAAACCCTTTTTGTTAAAATGGAAGCTTAGAAGCTCACATCTTGTTCAGCAATTAGTGACCTTAGTGTCTTTCTAGGAACTGCAGAGTAATACAATGAATGTTTTTCTTGTTTAAATTATTAGATGTATAAAAGGCCTTGTCTTCACTATGCAAAAATGTGCGCTTTTAACAAATATTAGCTAATACATATTAAAATCCTAGGGAAGACAAGCCCAGTTGTAGTTTTTAATGTGTTAGCTCATTGCTGTAAATTCCGGGCTCCTTCTAGTGTAGACTCACTGCCAGCTAATGCATGTTAAAGGATGAATTAGTGTCACTATGCGAAGGTTCTAATGTGGGGAGTATATCATACTGCTGGTAAAATGTTTGGCATAACCAACCAAAACTGACTGTCGTACAGTTGACATAAACATGCATGAATTTAAGACACAAATTATTACTGTTTCAGATAAAATATTGTACCATAAACTATTTAATTTTAAAGAGCTTTTTTAATTTCAATTATATGCTAATGACCTGCTCCAGTAGTCACTGAAGTCAATGGGAAGAATCCTATACACTTCGGTAGATACCTTAAGGACCATACCTGATCTCTTCCTTCTGACCTCACAGAGGTAGGAGGACTTCAACCGAGCATGTGCACTCTCTGCAGTCCTGCAGGGTAAGTAATCTGTAGTAGCTGTCTCCACAGCTTGTGTCTCCAGATGCATGAGGAGCTGCGATGTGCCAGGTATAACTAGTGACTCCTGACTGTGCAGACTCACTGATCAAAACACATGGTGGGTGGGGGCTACAACTGTGGGCTAAAAGTTGGGATTTGCTTCCTTATCATGATCCCTTCCTGAATTTGCAGAAACAGTGTCTGGGGCCAGGATTTAGCCCCAGGTAAAAGATAATTCTGACAACAGTACACAAATAAACATGAATTTCCCAGCTGGAATAAAAGTAAATTATTTACTTTGTAGGATACTTTGTGAACATTTACTTTATTAATAATAATTTATCAATTTTTAATACATTCTTTACATTTTTTCTGTGTGTGTATTCAAGATTTGACCAGAGTCACCAATCTTCTTTTTTTAATAAAGCAGCATAAAACAGAATTTATTTACATAATGCAATGATCCATGAAGGTTACCATAACATCAAGGGACCATATTAACCGCTTGAATGGAATTCATTAGAAATTAACTACCACTTAAATTAATTTTCCCACATTCAGTAGGCTATAATGACGGAAAAAGGAACCGTCCATCAGCATGTACTGACAGGAAAGCTGTCACTGCTTTTATTTATCGATGAATACATTAGCCCATGAAGCAGCTTTTCTATACCAAATTCTAAGCCCCTTTACTCATAAACAGCTTCTTCTGATGACTTTTCTATTAATATGTAATCCAGCTTCAGTTAGACAAGAACTTATCCTGCCTTAACACACTCACTAGTAGCTAAATGTTGAGACCTTTATCATTACTCACCTCCACTCTCCACCACTGCAACCTTCACCAATATCATAATGTGGTTAATTTTCAGGGATTGATATTGGTATCAGAAGCCTTAATGCTAAACACAATAGCATTTTGATAACTTTGTTCAATATACTCGATTGGTTTAGCCAATAAAATAGTGACAAAGAATTATGTTCAGTTCAGTTCAGGTAGATTCACAAAAGGGCTTAAGCATCTAACTCTTATCTGAGGCACCTGCATCTTAGAATCAGATCTCACTGGGGTACACGAAGCCCTGTTGAGCTGCCCCAAACCATGTTGGTATCTAAACTTACTAAGTAGCTAAATTTTTGCAGTAAAAGTTCCCTACAGGTCTATGTTTCTGTGTCAGAGCATATGCACTGCAGCTCCACACCAGATGTCTGGATGCCTGAGCCCCAGAGCAATTCATGAACTGGGGAAAGCTAGATGCGTTGTGTCCAACTTACCGTGGGACCCAAGCTGGTAAGAGTGCTGAGGGTTTGCCTACATGACTGGGCCACTATAGGTGAGCTTTGTTGCTGGGGAGCTGGGGAGGAGGAGGAGATCCCTTGTAACTTTTAGGTTAAATGGCTAGGATACTTGGGATGGGATGTCTCAAGTCATCCCTCCTCCACCTGCAGGGGTAAGGGGATCTGAGTAGCTGTTTCTCAGATTAGACCGTTAGGCTCTGAACTCCAAGATATTCTGAGGTGGAGGTTCCCTGAGTCTCTCGTGTTGAAACTGTTCCACAGTGTATGTATAACATAAAATTCATTAGTGTCAGGGGACTGGACCCTGCATCTCCTACACAAGTGCTTTAACCACGAGGCTAATATAAAGTCTGCCTGTCAAATGAGTAAATCTATAGTGAACCTATCCAGCTGCAACGAACTGCTGTTACACCCCTGAGGGAGGAGGATATGATTCTATCATGGGGAGGACACTGGCAGCAGGTTACTTCTTGTAGCAGACTGTTCCACACCTACTCCCAACCCATTCCCCTTCCTGATAGTAGAACAGTTATGCTTCCCTGGCAACAAGCGATGAGGAATCACCCCTGAAGATAGAGGAGAAGAAGCCATGTACCCCCAAGGCTGGGAGGTTTATAGCCACCACTCCTGGGAAAAAAGGTAGGGTAGTGGTGATGGGAGACTCCCTTCTGAGGGGGATGGAGGCACCCATTCATTGCCCTGACATGACATCCCAGGAGGTATGCTGCCTGCCGGGGCACATATTTGAGTTGTTATGGAGGGATTGCCAAGGATCATCTGGACTTCAGCAACCCCAAGCTATTCATGTATGAGGATACTAATGATAAGGTGAGGTACGTCCCTGAGCAGAGCAGAGCAGCATCTTTCATTCTTGCACATCCTCAGAAGCTGCCTGTGTGGCCTTTTATGCCAGTGGTGCTGGATGTGTTCCTGGGTTCATCAGTTTGTCTATGCTGATGTTATTTCAGTTTTGATCACATCTGATAGTCCTGTGCAGGCACTTTTGTGCTTGTTTGCAAGTGCCTAAACAGGTGACTTCTGCCCAGATTAACTGGGCTAAGAGCAATTCAGTGGAATTGGGGTGTTGGCAGTTGAGCGGGCTATCTTTTTGCCCTAACAATTGCAACAGAGTATGTTGTTAATGGTCTTTTTTAGATGTAAACACTACAGGCTCAGGAAACAGGAAAAGGCTGGGGAGCAGGTGCAAGGCTGCCTGCAGAAATGCTATTACCTGCCCCCTCCCCACCCCCCAACTCTCTTTTTAGAGTTTTAGATTGACAACAACAGTGCTGTGGTACCAGCTAGTGTGTTTAGACCCTTCCCTGGGCCTTTTGAAATACAGTCTGAAGAACAGCAATTATTTTCCTTCCATTAGACAGAGAGGGCCAGAGGCTTATTAATTTCGTCAGCAGGAGGAGGGGCCTTAATGCCTCCAGTCTGTTCAGTTGTCACTATGTTCTGACTCCCTGCTGGCCTCATGTATTCACCTCACTAGTTGTCTCCTTCTTTGTGGATAAGATCCTTGTACAAATAGGCACATTGTTGTCCTGGAGGGGTTTGGTCTTTTTGGAGCCACCATAACCCAGAAGCTGCTCTATGGTACATGTGTCCAAGTGCAAGATTATGCCACCTTTCTGATTTCCCTGCTACTGCCTGGAGAATGTCCCTGTCCTTGGGTGATTCTGTGGTCCTGGCTTGGAGGACGTTGTACAAACCTCCTCTCCCTGAGCACATCAGTGACTTGCTGAGGAAGGTCCTGCACAGTGTCACAGCAACCAAATGTTTTGTGCATCAGATTATTTCTCAGGCATCTGACAAGAGCCCCTTTAGCTTGGCTTCAGACACAATTTCACTGACCCGTTCGATCCCTCCTTTTGTTTTTTTGCAGCATCTTTGCAGTGGTTGGGGACTAATTTTCTCAAAGCCCTCTTCGTTCTTTGTTCTGAGATACAGTGCTCACTTTTTGCCGGTTTCCTGTCTGGCTAACTTTTTGCTGGGTCAGGTAAATTCACCATTTTGAAATCTCACCAGAACAGAATGGCCAGGAGAGAGAGATGTGAGGTGCTGGAGCTGCTACATACACTTTGAACCAATTTGATGCATTAACAATATCTTGAGTGTACTTGGTAGTGATGATGCTTTAGTGAGCCATGTTTAATATTCACTTGATATGTTTTCTTTATTTTATTCATACATGTGTGTATAGGTTGCAATTTCATTGCATTTTTAATAGTTTCCATGTGATTTTATGTGAGTTAAGTTGTTTATCATCTCTCTCTTGCACTCACTGATTATTTTATTATTTATCTATAGTGGGACAGTTTCATCATTGGGCCAGAGAAACAAAGCAACATGAGAATGATTCTTATGTGGAGACCCAAAATCCAAGTCCCCTGCTTTAATAACATTTTTGTATTATTTGTCCTTAGTGGAACAGCTTCAATACTAAAGAATGAGAGAGCCCCACCCTAGACTATCCCATCACCCAGCTGGCTGGAACTCTGGTCGGTAGGGCAGCTGCACTACAGCCAGTGCCCTAGCATTCCCAACTAGAGATTGGTGGGCAAAGCCACTCGGGTCTTTTTCAGAAGGCAGTGCCTCCCCTTGCCTCTATTACCTGCTGTCCATGTAGTTATCTGTCCTTCTGCAGACCCTTGTATACAAGTGAAGGCACTGAGAATCCCAGGTATGAAAATATTCATTATCACCACAGCTAAGTAACTTTGTGATCCCAGCCCTTCTATTTTTGGGGGGTTTGTCAGGTCTTCTGACTTCCGACTCTTCTACACCAACTTAATTGTCTTGAAACAAATGTAAGAGTATATGTATATCTTAACAATAGAATGAAAGTCATTGTGATTTGCGCTTCTGAGTGGCATGCACACATTTGGATATTTCACCCAGAACCTATTTTCAGAATTAATTTGGGCTAGTAAAATAGTTTAAAATGCTATGATAAGAAGGTGAAGTACTTTGGTACATTTATTAGGTGTTATTTATTAGCTAATAATTATTATTATTTTATGTTCATATTAATATTATTAGTTATTCATTGATATTGATAATATGAATAATTGCATAATAATATAATTGTTTTAATAATAATACCTATTTATTAGGTATTATTTATTAGTTTCATAGTGCGCATGAGCTAATGTAGCATTAGAAACTTGTAACTTTATCTTGATAATGCTCAGAGTTGTCACAAGAGATAATAATAATAATCTATCACATTGTATTTTTAAATCAGTAGATCACAAGGAATATAAAGGAATTAAGCTTTATTAGCCCCATTTTACAGATAATGAAACTGATGGATAGGGAGTTATCTGCATGTGCTGCATATTTTCCATTACAAACAATATTTTCATGAATAATTGCAACTAAGCCTTTCCACGTATTAAGGAGCCGGCACTCATCAATTGATAATGACCAAATTTCTATTTTTTTCCTAAAAATAAAGAAAATTCAGTAGGTAAATATTTGAAATGATAACCTTTCAGCCCCTAAGTTTAAAATTGTAAGCCTGTCTTGACATGAGTCATCTTGGCAGTCACTTTACAATGAGTAGGACATATTTCTGTCACCCTCCTACCTGTGACTTTGTTGATGGTTGACCAGCCCAATTCTGGAGCCACAGGTCTTATCAAAGACGGGCCAGGTGGTGGTAGGTGTTGGATGGTGCAGGGCAGTTTTTTCCACTATTTTCTCCTTCTCCTCTGCATCTCCTCATTTGCTTCTCAGCAGGACCTCTCAAATCCCACCATCCCCTCACAGATTACTGCTCTCCACTGGGGATGGTTCTGGGCAAGGTTCTACCAAGTTTTGACACAGATGCCACACTTTTTCATGTGTGCCTTCAGCATGTCCTTAAACTTCTTCCTCAGGCCCCTGTCTCTTCCTTCAACACAGAACACAGAATCTGTTTTGGAGTAATCTGTTTTGACATAAGTAATAGGACATAGGTGAGGCCTAATGTCTTCAGGGACAGGATTAGGGAGGTAAATGGATCAGCAGGCTGAAAAAAGAATCTCTGCATTACGTAAAATAAGCAGAAACATCTAGGGAACCATTTACAATAGACAAGTGGACAGTGGAAAAGATAAGCCTGTAATACAAAATGAAGTAAAGACTAAGTTGTGCATGCACAGTGCATGGATAGAGCATGTTGTACAGGGGAAGGTTCCTTCAAAATGGCCAAGCCAGCCCCAAAACACGTGATGCGATGTGTAATAACTGTGTATAACAATGTGTATGTGTAAATATTTATAAAGAAATATGTTTGGTCAGTAACTCTTTGTTTGGTGTACCATCCTGTCTGTCCCATCCCCCTTCCTTGCCCCGCACCTTACACATAAATCTAATTCACTCGGTGTAACTTTGCTGCATGTTAAAGGAACTGAAGGGATGAAATTGAAGTGAAATTGAATCCCTGAAGAATTGAGAAGAAGGGGTCTCAGGGAACCCTAACAGAAACAAATGTAACTGAATTGTGAAGAAGTCTGATAGGTGTCCTAGCTGGAAACAACACAGGATAAGTCACTCCCCCACTCTTTGCCTTAGTTTCCCTTTTGTAAAAGAGGTAATGGTAGCCACCTCCTTTTGCCAGGGGCTTTGCAATTAGTCATGGAAAATGCTATATAAGCGGTAGTAGTTTTTATTATAAAACAAAGATTTGGTGATACAGTGCTATCATCCTGTGCTGCATTCTAATGCTACTCCTCACTGGACATTTCCACTCCTTGAGCCTTTGGGAGCAAACGGCAGGGTGTGAAAGCAATGAGCCAAATAATTTTTTGTGCATGTGCACTCACTCTCTCTCTCTCCATGATCAGCTAACAGTGGTCTCAGAGAAAACGTGGTCTTTTATCCTCCAGCCTGGGGAAGGTAAGATTTCAATGGCTTTCTCATGCTAAAGCTGATGTTTTTGAAGGATCTCTTCTGAGAGTCATTGCCAGAGGATATTGTAAAGGCCAAAACTAGCACATGGTTCAAAAGAGAACTAGATAAGTTCAGAGACAAGAGCTCAATTGATGGCTACTGAGATGGTCAGGGGTACAACCCTGGTGTCTAGATTGCTAGAAGCTGGGCCTGGACAATGGAGTATGGATCACTCGATGATTGGCTGTTCTGTACATACCCTCTGAAGCACCTGGCATTGGCCACTGTCAGAAGACAGGACACTGGGCTAGGTGGACCACTGGCCTAACCCAATATGGCCGTTCTTATTTGCATTTTAGACTTTTTTTGGCATGTGCGGCAAATCAAACTGTAGTGTACATAGAGCTCAGTGCAGTCTAGAGCAGTGAAAACTCTGGCACAACTTCAGCAATTCAACTGTAGATTTGTAGCTTTATAATGTTCCAAATGGGGACCTTCTTTTTGGTAGAATCTCCAAGGTGTGGAGATTAATGTGGTTAAGGGTATAACGAATATGCCCAACGGATGAACAGATAATAATAAAGGAGAGGGTTTTTGGTTTGGTTTGTTTTTTTCAGATCAGATGTTTCCCGGCTCTACTTTGCTGCTGAACCCGGTTCAAATACTCCCCTTGATTAGATCTTAACAAAGTGTATGAAGTTGTTGTAAATCTCTAACTATCCCTTTACAGTGATTTTGTGCATGTTCACTTTTTTCAGATTCATGTATGATTTACCAAGTACTCACTAAAGAATTACACCACTATCTTCTCTGCAGTGTTGCTGTAACCGTGTTGGTCCCAGGACATGAGAGAGAGAGGGTGGCTGAGGGTGGGATAATATCTGTTATCGGTCCAGCATCTCTCGGCAGAAGATACAAGCTTTCAAAATACACAGGCCTGAAGATCTCTAAGTAGCTCAAAAGTTGTCTTTCACTAACAGAAGCTGGTCCAGTAAACAATATTATCTCAGCCACCTTGTCTTTCTAATTCGATAATGACATTTCTTTACAAAATAATGTATTTTACATGAAGAATCAGACTAACCAGAAAATTATGCCATTTTACCTGTATCCCACTGCATTTGTTAGCTAATTGATAAAATATTGATTAAGTTATTACTCTGATTTCTATAGACATTCTGACATTTGTTAAATTCCCCTGTCTGATTCTGCCTTTCTGAATTACTTCCTTTTAAAATGTAAATGTCTTTTTAAAATCTCATCCTTCCCTAATTAATGCATTTTGCAGTCAAGAAACACCGAAATTAACTTTTACCCAATTAAATTTTTACAAGTATTTACTCTTGTCAACAATCGTAAAAACTTCTGTTTCAGCCACATCAATTATTAAATCAGAAGCCCATTCCTGAAATGTTTTACCATATGCAAAGGAGCTGCTGTTCTCCCCTTGAGTCCCTCACAGGCATCCTTGGAGCTCCCTTGGCACTGGTGCTCCATTATTTTGTTGGCAGCATTTTGACTTCTGCAGGGTTATGATTAACCTGTACAATGTGTTCCTCTTAATGCAAAGTTGTTTTCTTATCCCTTCAATTCTACAAACTGGGAAAAAGCATATAGCCGGAGGCCACATAGAATAATACTAGTGTCAAGCTTTAAAAACATATTTGTTTTGTGTCCTCTGAGGACAAATGATAGACATGTAAAAATGTTTTTGCTGTTTCTCTTTCAGGGAATACTTAGTTTAGAATTAACTTCTGCCATAGAAAACATAATTTGTAGTTCCTACTATATATAATGTCCTACCATTTCTACTTTAAAGGGTGGGAAATAGTACATTGTGTATGACATGTGTGATTACAAGTTTAAAGAATCTATTTATGTTTCTGTTGTTATGATTTCTCCTTAAAAAAACTTGGCACTGGAAACAAAACAGCAGTTCTCTTTTAGAAAGTACAAAGGCATTAACCTAGCAACAAACAGGCATAATTCATTTAATTTTAACTGCTTTAAGAAATTCTGTATTTCTTCATGTGCTTTAATAATATATCCTATTTGAAACACTTCAAAGGGTGAGAGAAATCTTACTCTCAATAGCCTTAAGTCTTCTCTGATGACAGTACATTCTGTAGCTAACCCTGATATCCATTGTATCACAGATATATTCCATCTTTAATTCCTCCTTCTAACAGAGCACGCCTATTGCCATTTTAGGTTATTCATGAAGATGTTCTTCACCATACACTTTCTCTCTTATCCATTTGTTAATTCTTCTGTTTCTCTGTGATACCAAGCATACCTCATTTCATGCTTCATTGTCCAGGTTTTCGTTTCTGCTCCAGTATTAGATATACCCACCTTTCTGCTCCATATTTTATGGCTGGCAACAGACGAGTGTTAAAAGCCTTTCTCTGGCAGAGAGAGAAAAAAGAGAAAGTGGTCTTTGTTATGTGGCATTCTCTTCCTTCAGAAATCTGTTTACTCCAGATCTTTTCATGTTTAAAGCAAAATATAAGATTCATTATTTTGCATAAGCCTCTCAAGATTACAAGATCTGAAAAAAATGTTGGAACAATTTTTCTCTGAACTTAAACATCTAAAATAATCTATTGCCTTGGCCTTTCAATCAAATGCCATAAATTAAAAATCAGAGATAGCGATGGAGAGAATAAAAAACAAATGCTTATACAGTTAATTTTGTTGTTTAAATATCACTAGAGCTAGTTGAAACTTTATCATATAAATATTCCCACTGAAAAATGGGGTTACACTAAAAACAAAATTTATCATGGGAAGGTGTCACTTCCTGTGAGTTCTTCGAGTTTTAATGCAACACTTCACACGTACTTATTCAGTTATTGCTCTATTTCTTTTTTCCTCAATAATTTATCAGCATCTCCAATTCTGGAAAAAATTACACCATGACAAAATTAAAAATGGAACCCTAACTTCACCATTTTGTAATTTTTCCAAAGTGTTACAAGTTTTGAAATTACAGAATGGGAAAAAAGGGGGAAATTTCTTGACATCGTTCATTGCATTATGAGACAGGTAGGGAAAGTAAAGTGACAGAAAGGAGAGAAAGAGGAAAAAGAATCTGATTCCAAGGATCAAGTGATGCACAAATTAAAGATAGCTTGGTGTCCTAGTCTGATGGAATGGGCCAGGTTATTTGTCCCAGTGGCCCTAGTGTCGAGTGAGCTGGGAGCTGTCTCCCAGCTATATATATTACTCTCACCCACAAAGATGTGACCACAGTTCAATATGGACAAAAGGCAAAGTAATTCTGAAGCCCTCCTGGCTCTTCCCCGAAAAGCAATAGTCTGTGTAAAGGGGGTGGGGTTTCTAAGCACCTGTCAGAGACACCAAGACTGAACCTCCTGGGCACTAATAAAAAGCAAAGCAAACAGGGCTCCTTGGTCATCTGCTTCAGAGAATCCAGGGAGCAGAGTCTCTTCAGAGGCTTTCTGGGGAAGCAGCTCCCGCTTTGTCAGGCCCAGGAGCACTGGCATTGCTTTGCTCAGAGTACTGCCCTGCCCTGTGCTTGGAGGACACTTTTAAGATGCAACTTTTCTCCAGGTGCCAGAGGCCTCCCAAGTGTGCTGGTTAGGGTCAACTGTGCCAAGGAACTCTCAGTCATTACTGGTCGTTACTACATTGCCATTCCAATTAATCTTTGCATCATTTTTAAAGGCTTAGAAGTGTAGTAAGCTTCGGTGCATGTTTGTACAAATACTGCTGTTTAGCAATTTGATCCAATATTGATTTATATTTTAACTAGCAAAGTATTGTCGAAGATGGTATGACTTGTGAGTCGCAGGGGCTGAATCAAATGGTAAAATCCCTGTTGGGCGTCAGTATTTATTCTTCTTCTTCTGTCCATTGACATTACACCGTCCAGTCCGATGGGGGAACTGGGGAGAATCCATGCTGCTGTTGGCAAGCCTCTGCCTCCTAGTTCAGCATCTTGTTATCGTACTTAATACTTTTCATTCACTTGCAGAAGGTGCCCCTGGAAAACGTTTCATGTAGAAGGTACTATAGTCAGTCAGTTTCCTGCACAGGGCAAACTTTTTAGAACTACCTTGATAATTTTTCATCGATAGAGGAGGTTCCTCTACTTGCTTTGAAGAGGATCACTTTCTTCCAACATAGTACTTCTAACAGGAGGATGTCCTCTAGGGCTTGCCCATCCATAGAAAAAATAATAATAATGTTAAGATGATAAAACAGATTAAGGCCAGGTCTACACTAGAGTTGATTTCTTATATGGAATTCTAGTTTTGGCAATTGCGTAGCTAGAATCGACATACGGGAAATCGACTTATGTGGCTGTCTTCAATCAGGAAGGTCGATGGGAGCATTTCTCCCATCGACTTCACTTACTCCTCACAACAGCGAGGAGTAGAGGGGTTGACTGCCGACCCCAGACAGATCAATTTTGCTCGTCTTTACCAGATGTGCAAAATCAAACTCCAGAAGATTGAACCTGACCTGGTTGATCTTCGTGGATATATAGACAAGCCCATAGTATCCCTTCTTGGCCACTCACCCTGCCTCTGTGAGAAGATCCAGCTACTGAATCCCAGGTACTGTATGCCTCTAAAGCAATGGTCCTCTAATTCTGGGATGTGCCTGCCTACGGTGAGCAGAGGACTGCTCAGAGCACACTGCAGAGCCTGCAGCTGCAGGGGTTGGGGAGCACTGCCCAGCCCCATTCTGCCCCAGGTTAGCTCTGCCCTCAGACACAGCTCCGCTCTGTCCCCAGCTCAGCTCAGGCCACAGCTCTGCTCCGCTCCACCACCCAGCCCAGCTCTGATCCCAGTTGCAGCTGTGCTCTGCCCCCTGCTAGCTCTTCACCCATTCCCTCTCTGCTCCCAGACCAGCTCTGCCTGTAGCCCCAGCTCATCCTCCTTTCCCAGTTCTGCCTCCACCTTCACCTTCAGCCCAGCCCCCTCTGCTGACAAAGCCCTGGCTGTGCAGTAATGGAGGGTGGACTTTTATTATTGGTAATGGGGATGCAAAAGGAAAGGCTTAGGCACCACTGGGCTAGAGTCCAGGTACTCTCCCTGTCTTGGGGCTGCTAGTTACATTTTCAGGAAGTAGATCTTTTTGGTGTCCCATCCTGAGGGCTGCAATCATGGCATCCCAAGCCCTGTCCCTAGAACCCATGTTCACCCTTGAGATCAGTGACACTCAAACCTCAGTGGTTCAGGAGCCAAATTAACAATCAGCATTACTGAAAAGAGCTACAGGAGCATGAAGTCATTGTTCCATTTCCTCGCTCACTCGCTTTGCGACATATTTATTATTTATTAGATTTATGTTTCGTATATAGAATAATTCCATCAAATTCCTAAACAAGCATTATTATTTTATCAATTATAACCGGCTAATAGTATAGTAAAAGCATCCTGCCTGGCTAATAATTTAGATTGATTAATAATTAAATCAAGAAGGCCACATCTACACTAGCACTTTTTTTTCAAAATTATTTTTGAAAGAAGGGGCGCTTTTGAAAGATCCCACAGAGCACCTACACACGAAATGCCTCTTTCAAACGTATTTTCGAAATAACGAGGCGCTCCTTTTGAAATCGCTCTTCCATTGCCATTTCAGGAAGAGCCCCCTCTTTCGAAAGACTCTTTCAAAAAACATGTAGAACTCTGTGGGCTGCTTTTTCAGAAGAAGGGGGTCCTCCATGGAGCCGGCCAGCTGCAGCGCAGAGACACGCCTGCCAGCCCAAGCAGGGCTCGATGGTTCCTGTGTTCAGCTGCATTTAAAGTCACAGGGACCCAGGACCCCCATGGCAGGAAGCTGTGCATGCTAACAGCAGAGAGAGAATGAGGCTGAAGCAGCCCACTCTCCAGCCTTTTCTGCAGCCATCCGAGGCACCTGATTCCCCCATATGGCCAGCAGCCAAGAGCCCTGCACTCCCCAGGGGCCACCCTGTAAACATTCTCAGCGTACCCTACAGCCCAGCCAGGGCCCCCAGAAAAGGGCTCTCTCGTGGAGGGAGGCTGAGTTCAAGGGCCTCCTCGGACTGTGGGGTGACAAGGAGGTCCTATTGCACGCAGCTGGCTGTTGGTGGAACACTGCAGCATTTGTGTGCCTCTCCACCGGCATGATGTCCTGGGGGCATCCCAGATGCACACCTGACCAGATACACTGCTAAGGAGCTAAGGCAGGCATACTGCTAAGCCAGTGATGTGGCCAGCCACTCTGTGCAGTGCTCACCACCTGCCCCTGCTTTGAGGAGCTAGACAGCCTCCTTGGGCCGAGACAGGCAGCCCCTCTGGTTGCCCTCCTTGACACCGCTTGGCCAGAGCCAGAGCTGGAGCAGGAGCCACAGACAGGGACCAGCCAGGACCGTAGAGCTCCAGCATCCCCCAGCCAAGGGAGCTTGATGTCCAGGCAAGTAGCGATAGCAAGGGATCCAGCAATGGGACCCTCATAATTGCCATCCCCTCCGGGTTGTCAAGCCGAGACTCTTCCCCCCAGGCCTCCCCTGGGTTTCTGGAGGAACTGCCAAATAGCTACTGGGCATTCTGGATGCCCTGGCACATGGTGGGGGTACCCACCACTGCCGCAGCTGGCAATGGGCCACTCACATTGTTGCCAGCCCCAGTCCAGAGGCACCCTGGATGGCCGCGCTCCCTGGGCCCCAAGGGGGCCATGCACGGCACTCAGCACCTGCCCCTCTGGACAACACCACAGTCTGCACACCCGGGGAGGGAATGGGGGGTGGTCTGACCAAATCCAGTGCAAGCCCCACTGTGTGGGGGCCCCTTCCACACCCTGGAGCCCACAGAGCTCCCAGGCCATCAGACAGTGGATGGAGGGATCCACAGAGGGTGAGAGGCATGGCCCCCAGGGCTAGATCACAGAGTTGATGGGCTGTCTCTCTATCCCCTTCTGTCTCCACAGGTCTTCCATCTGGAGGCCAGCCAAGCCCCATCCACAGCCAGAGGAGCCCCGGAGCAGAGGTGCCACTAAGGGGAAGAGGAAGCCACCAGTGCCCAAAAGCCATCCTGCAGGACATGACCTCCTCCATCCTACAGCAGGGGCTGGTGGTGGAGAGGAAGGCCTGGGATTGGGTGGCAGACACCCTGGATGTCCTCACCCAGACTGTGACCACCTGTCTGACCCAGCCTCCTGCTCCCATGCCAGACACTACGGCAGCCCCCTCCACAGCTCTCCCCCACAGTGCCTCCTGCTGCCTCCCCTGCAATCCCTGACTTCGCCATCCCCGATCTTGCTGCCCTGCTCCCGCCCAGCCTCCCTCAGGTACCTGGCTGGCACTTGGCCAATGGCTGGTGGCCCATGCTGGCCAGGATGAGCTGATCCCCCTGTTCTCCTGCCCCACCTTCCCTCCCCATGTCCTCCACTGAGCCTGAGCCCAGTGGACCCCTCCCACACCCCTAACTCCATGAGGTCCTAGCCTCATCCCAGCCCCGTCCCAGACCCAACAAGGACCCAAGGTGGTAGGGGGTCCTGCACCCAGCATGGCTCCAAGCCCTCCATGCCTGTGGAGGAATACGGCCCCTATCCCCACCCCAGGACCCCCCTTCAAATTGCATTGCCCCCTGCCCCAAGACCCCTGATGTATATAGTTCCTCCCATTCTTCCCGTACATAGTTTATTATCCAGTTTGTCAGTTTGAAAGAGTTTTATTTCATTACAGCAAGTGGTTTATTTTTTACTACCTCTTGTCCCTCGTGAATGGTAGGGGAGCGGTAAAGGGTGGGTGTGCAGAAGGGGGGTCACTGTGGGGGAGCGGCAAGAGGTAAGTGTGCTGGAGGGGGGCTGTGGTGGAGGGTGCCTAGGGGATCGTCATTGGGGCCCCCAAGTGAAGCCCCCCTGGAGGGCATCCCTGACCCACACTCCATCCCATTGCACCTGGTGGCACAGGGTGGCAGCAAGCAGCTTACAGACACAGCTGGCCTCAGCAGCCCACCCATGCATGAAAGTCTCATGTGTTCTCTCAACAATATTGTGGACAGCACAGCATGTCCCCACCATGGCAAGCACATTGGAGAGGCTGACCTCCAGGCATATTAGGAGGCATCAAAAGCGCCCCTTCAGGTACCCGAACACCCACCACACAGTGTTGCAAGCCCAGTTTAGGAGCTTATTAAAAAGGTCATGGGTGGGGCTGGTATGTCCCATGTAGGGCCATGTTGACCATGGTTGCAAGGGGTATGCAATGTCGGCCATGATGAAGTGGGGCATGGTGGTGTCCCCAACTGAGAGGTCCCACAGGGGGCATGTAGGTCCTCTCCTGCATCCTGGGGCTGATTCAAGAATTCCAAAAGACACAGGCATGATGGGCTCACCCAGATCAGCCCACACATACACATCCATAAAATGCTCCTTTGTATGCAGAAGGGCCTGGAGCACCATGAAGTGGTACCCCCTTCCAGTTGATGTAAGCACCAGACCTGTGGTCTGGGGCCCAAATGGCAATGTGGGTCCCATCCAGAGCCCTGAAGCAGTTGGGGAAGCTCAGCTCTGTGACCCCCATGAGGGCTACATCAAGGTCCCTGATGCAGATGACCCAGCAAAGAAGGATGTCATTCATTGCCCAGATGACCTGCACGGGGTGGGGGATCAATGCACTTGTGAGTGCATGGCTGGGTGCTCAACACCCACCTCCCCAGTTCCCTCCATGGTCCCCCTCCCAAGTTCCCCCACCCCATGGTTCCCCCTGCCCCTGGTCCCCAAAAGTCAACCTTGCCTGGGAGCCCCTCCTCTCTCCCTCAGTGGGTGCGTGACCCAAGTATGGCTTACTTCCGTGAGAATGGCCCCAATGGTGGCCTTGTCCAACCCGAACTTGTGGTTGACCAACCAGTGGCAGCCTGGGGTGGCCAGCTTCCAGATGGCAATGGCTACGCTCTTCTGCAGGGGAAGTGCGGGCCACATCTGGGTGTCCTGGTGCTGGAGGGCTCGGGCGAGCCAGTGACATAGCTCCAGAAATGTCTGCTTGGTCATGTGAAAGTTCTGGAGCCAGCAGTCATCATCCCAGTCCCCCAGCACCAGCCAGTTCCACCACTCACTGTGGGTGGGATAGCCCCACAGGCACCAGATGACCCAGTGGAGGGGGCACAGGCATCGCTACGCAAGGACGGCCTGTAAAACTGTGGCTGTCAGGGTAGCCCCAGACTCTCTGGAGGATGGCCACTAGCAATGTGGCCAGCAGGCTAACCATGGCTTCGATGGGTAGAACATCACGGAGCTCCTGGGGGTCCATACTGTTCCCCAAGTTGGCTCCTCTCCATGCTTGGCATCTGCGGCGCTCTAGGTGGCAAAGCACCCCTCAGCGGGTACAGAATGAGGGTGCCTGGGAGGGACCCTTTAAAGGAGTGGCTGGCGGCAGCCCCCAGAAGGGCTTGTCCACCATGTGACCCTGTCCACAATGTTTCCTGGCTCTTTTTTTTGAAACAGTGCCCTGATATGTGGACGCTCTCTTTCAAAAGAGTGGACCGGTCTCTCAAAAGAGCACTTTGTGACTTGATCCCCTTTTTGTGTGTAGACGC
The DNA here is from genome assembly GCF_033958435.1 of Carettochelys insculpta. Classification (NCBI taxonomy): domain Eukaryota; kingdom Metazoa; phylum Chordata; order Testudines; family Carettochelyidae; genus Carettochelys; species Carettochelys insculpta. The sequence continues at coordinate 156,120,397 of NC_134138.1, read as the reverse complement.
GCTTTCAAAGCTTGCCTTTCAAAATTGCACTATAGTGTAGATGTAACCCCAGTGTTTTAATACGTTCTGCAAAGACCCACAATAAAAACATTGAAGAACCATTTGCTGCTCGTGAGCATCAGCGTGAATATCACTGCATTAGACTCTGCCATAGCTTAAGCTTATCCCCTCCCAGAATTCCACCTGAAAATGAGAGCTTCCTGGCTTACCTCTTCAAACAGGAGTATGGTAGGTATAATACATAATTCATATAGATTGACTTTGCACAAGATTCTAAATTAACATTGCTCTTTGCTTAACAGATAAATTACAGAGAGTGCAGATAATATAATATATATCAAGCATCCTGGATATGATACCTTCACCGTAGCTCACCCTTAGGAATTCTGGGAGGATACCATCAGAGTTCAGGCATAAAGGTTTCTCCCACCTCTTTGGGTGCCTGCAACATCTTTGCTATGCTTGAGCTGGTGAAAATAGCTGAAAGCCATCCAAATAGATCACCTCCTGTCCTTTTACAACCTTCCAACTTCTTTGTCAGATGACTCCCAGATCAGTCTTCTCAGGTAATCACAAACCCCTACCAGCTGATTTTGTTGCCAGGTGACCTCTCCTTTGACAACCGGTTGTTCTCGGTGGGGAGCCTATCTATTGACTAGGATGTTTGACTAGACAGCCATTCTGATCTAATTACCCTCTGTTGTGAGCAGGTGTCACTCCCCTTTGGAATTTCAGTCCAACATGGAGGTCAAACCACAACAGAAAATACAAAAAGTTGCATCTTTTGAGCTTGGTAAAGATACATACAGAGAGTTCATAAGCTATGCAGGCAGATTCCCCATACATTCCCAGACCAATACTGTTCTTTTCAAGACTTTACCTTCCTTCCAATTATTATTTTTATTGTATTATTTATTAAAATAAATTATAGTTCTTGCCATGGTGTTTCTTTAACATTATAATGTTAGCAGCAGTTTGGGAACAGGGCCATGATTAAAGGAGTATTAAAACCATTCCAAATCAGTGCCTTCTGTTGATGCAGAATATAAAGTGGGAGGAACTACTTCCTTCCCCCCACTCACCCCCTCCCCAAGAAAGCATAATATTCTCTCTCATTGTCAACACTGCCACCTCGGGTGGGCTGACACTCTCAGCCAATGCCATCAGTGTGGTGGAGGAAAGGTCCATCGTGGAGGAAAACTAAGCAGGCCAGATACCCCATTCATAACAATGTCATTAAGAGTTAATAAGCTTCCTACTGCTCTCAGCAAGAGCCAAATGTCTTCAGTACCTTTATGCAATGCACTTTTCTCAGACTTCCCACATCGGTGTTCATGATGCTGCCTCAATGGCTGACAAAGTTCTGCAGAACCAGGGAGCAGTTTTTCTGCTCTTTGTGGTAGATGTATTTGCTTTCTCCCTCTGGCAGGTACGCTACAGGCAGATGCGTGCTATCAATGGACTCACCACAGTTTGGGAACCAGATTGTCTGAATGCCAACTTTTATTGTGCCCATTAGAGGTGGTGAACCCCACAAGTAAGGGTCTGCTAATGAGAATGATTTGCTGATGGTCCAGAAAACTTCTCTCCCAACAAGAGCATATTAGTAGGTATTAAAAGACCTAACAGGCCTAGATGTCTGTGAAAGGTAGAGCCTCCCTGGCAGGGTGCCCACAACTGAGAGCTTAAAAATAATCTAACCTTTAATTCATTTATCCATTAAACATATAATAGACAAACATTGTCAAAGTGCTTGGGGGAGGGAGGAGATGTTGTGCTTTTATGTGATTGAATTGTGGCAATTAGTAATTTTAGTGAATAAACAAAGTGACAAAATGCTTAGCAGCAGATGGCAGAGAGAAAGAACTCATCAGTACGCGCATACTCCCACTCCTGTGGTCCCACTTGGCAAGAGCTCAGTTCCATTTTATAACTGGAAGTTAAGGCAGCAACTATTTTTTTACATAGCACAGAGGCCTACGAATTACAAGTATTAAATAAGAAACATTGCACTACACCAAGATTAACAAAAGTAATAATGCTGACCTTGCTAGCTCTCAGATCTTTTCAACCGTGAATAATCTTCCAGTCTGACCAAAAGGAGCAAGGCACCTAATCCCCTATCTTGTACATGGTAGAAGCACACCCACTCCTTCACAATTAATCATGACCTGAGACAGTTCCCCTACACCTTGGGAAATTATTCCAAAGCTCTTTTCCAGCTAAGTTTTCCCCTTGTGTAAAAAAAAAAAACCATCGAGAGGTACTTTAAATTGATTCAGACATTAATATTATGTTTCTCATCTAGCAAATTTCTATTTACATAGTAGTAATCCCTTCACTGGTTATCATGTCTCCTCAACTAAGTGATGTTTTCTAACTTTGAAGTTGAAAATGCAACTGGCTTTCAGAGACTTGCACCTGTTACAAAAGGCTATTTATACACACTTTCTGTCCTTAGCTCAAAATACTTCTTAAGGGCAAGGTAGTGATATATTCAAAAACAACACAGCCTAGGATAGTTATTTCAAAAGAAAGGCTGTTATTTCAAAATAATCGTGCTGTGTAAATCTACCCTGAGTTAGTACAGAAAATTCTTTCCCAGGTATCTCCCTGGTAGGTCTTGTCCACATGCTCAGGTTCTAATTGATGGCCATATTTAGGGACAGAAGAGAATTTTCTCCAAGGTCAGACTGGCAGAGACTCTTGGTATTTTTGCCCTCCCCTGCGGCGTGGGGCATGGGTCATTTGCAGGTTTGAACTAATTTAAATGATGGATTGTCTGTAACTTGAAGTCTTGAAACCATGATTTGAGAACTTCAGTAACTACTCAGCCCAAGCTTAGGGGGCTGTTTCAGGAATGGGCAGGGGAGGTTCTGTGACCTGTGAGGTGCAGCAGATCTGGCTAGCCAATCATGAGGGGCCCTTCTGACCTTAAAGCCTTTGAGTCTATCTATTGGATTAAGCCATGCAGGCAAGATAGACTTGGAAATGCCTAGGCTGAAAATCAGCCTGAGACACACAAGTGCCTAGGCTGAAACAACAGTACACATGCTCGCTGGCAGAATATAGCTACCTTGGGAACTCTAATGGCAGAAATGTCAGCACTCCCCAGGTAAGGCAGTGGCACCTTTGTCCTTCGATGGATTTGGGCCTTTGAGAGCTACAGATAAAGATAGCTAAATAAGTGCTAAGTATTATTTATTAGTAGTATAGAACATCCCTATATTTAAATAGAAGCAATAAAAATACAATGTCGTTTCCTTGGTAAGAAACAGAGGTCATATGTTTCCAAAGTTTGCACAGTAAGTAGTTACAAGCTGCACATTGTTTTTCATTACTGATCATTTGTTTTCTTGCAGAACTTCTTGTAAAATATTAAACATATTCAAAGTGACTAATGCACTTTTTGAATCCAAATATTCCTCAATGAAAATTTAACAATGTGCACAATTTTGATTTCTGCCAGCAATAGTCAAAACTTGTGTTTTACTTTATAAGTAATTAATCCTCATACACATCTGTTTAAAACTGACATGAAATTTGCATCTTCACTGCTGGATTTAACTTGATTTCTTTTTTTATGCATAAAAAAGGGCTTTTGGTAGACTGGGAAGAGTCTGAAATTACAAATGTAAGTGCAAATTCAATGTCTAAATTGACTGTTGGTCTGGTTGCTCCCATGAGGTAAAACCTATAAGTTAGCTATAGCTACGTTTTTGACTCTTTGTGAATATAATGGAGTACAATATCGTGTATCTTTTTTTACAATAAGAAAAAATTAACTTTGTAATTTCAAAACAATATCCATTACGTATCCAGCAAAGGAGTACTATTTGTATTAAAATATGCACATATAATATGAGCATAAATGATAGTCTTTTTCATAAACTTAATACAAGACATATATTAAGTTAAACATTGCCATAAAGTCATGTTTCTACTGAACTAAAATATTTTTTGACTCTATTTATCATTTACTATATCAAGACTGCAGTGCCCTCTTGAGCCATAATGGGCCAAATTCATCTTTGTTATGACTCCTGCAAAGCCAAAACATCTTTAAAACTGACCTATTTTCATACAACCAATTATGCATTTCTTTGATTTAAAGAAATAAATGTTTGTTTAAAAAAGGCCATCATTCTTCTGAGCATTTCTCCTGTCTACACCAGGCTCTGGTAACTCACTACAAAAATTATTTGTGGCTATTTTTCCTAGACATATTCAGCATTGTAAAGGAGTTATAAAACACCAAGAAAATGATGAGATTGAGAATCCTTTTGGCTTCTTATTAGACGAACCCAGAGAGAGTGAGTATGCATATACAAGCCAGAGAGAAAGAAAGTGAGAAAGTTACAGCACACAAGATAACAGCATTAGGAAGACTTCCTTGCTGTTTCTTTCCAGATGCTATAAATGCAGCACTTTTTCCACCTGGGAGGAGGATTCATCTCCCACTGAAGCTATTGGCAACTCTCCAGGAAACAGGCAAACAGAATTATTGCACTGGTTGCCAGAAGCATTTGTATTCAGTTGTTAAATTAATAATGGGTATCTGGTTCAATAAACAATGGTGTTTCCTATTAAGGTTTAACTGCCAAGCTACTTCTCATCATTTAACTATTTGCAATAGAAAATAAATAGAAAAGTGCGATGCATGCAGCCTGTATGCTTTTATCATATACTCTGTGATGAAACAAAATTGTGGCAGGCACTGTGGGATGAAATAAAGGTTCATAGTCTAAAATAATAGAGAAGGATTTCTGTTCTTTGAGTGGGAGCCTGTAGCTTTCCTGCTTACATCTAATTCTTTCATTCATCTGTTCAGACCTTCTGTTGCTTCCACAAAAGGATTATATCCTCATTTGTCCCTTGCTTGATCAGTGCCCTAAATAAGACTATATGATTCAAATTATTTGGATATTAAATTTATTAACTACACTGAGAGAAGTCTTATAAACTTATTTAGGTGAATAGCTTCACAAATCTTAGTAAGATTACTTACCTGAGTAAAGCCAGGTGGATTTGGATTACAATGATATTTAAACAGAAAAGCAGTCCAGTAGCACTTTAAAGACTAACAAAATAATTTATTAGGTGATGAGCTTTCGTGGGACAGACCCACTTCTTCAGATCATAGCCAGACCAGAACAGACTCAATATTGAGCCTGGACTGCTTTTCTGTTTTCATAGTATACAGACTAGCATGGCCTGCTTTCTGTTTAATATTTGAACAGATGTGAATGAGGCCAAAATCCCCTCTTATTGAATTATTAACTACAATATGTGCTCATTAAATAAGCTCTAATGTGACCTTTATAAAGTGAGTGACCAGAAATCCACATAGGTTTGTGTCTTGTAGCCCAGAAAAACTAAAAAGTTATTGCCTTTTAACCATAGCTTTATTCAATTTTTTGCCAAACAGCTGAGAATCGAGAGTTGCTAAAATGCAGAATTATGAATTTTCATTGCCCTGAAAATGTTTTAAATAAGTGAAAGCCAAAAATTAATGAAGATTAAATGACTAAAGTTCTAGAGGGGCTGCTTTAATCTTAATCTGAATGATTCAAACTGTAACACAGGCCTCGGAGTTTCCACAAATAGGAAAATGTAAATAAAATGTAATATTTGAAAAACTTAGGTAAAAGTTTTGCACAACGAATACTCCATGAGTTTTCTTTTCTTGAACTGGTCCTCAACATATGTATATCAATTTTATGGTACTCTATTTTATCAAATTTGCAAAATGATGTTCAAACCACCCTCTAATTTTGCATCAGAAAACTACAGACTTTATACAACTAACTACTTGATTTACAACTGTGAACAACTTTTGAACTTACTTCCTGGAACTGACTTTACATCTGAAGAAAACTAAAAGAACAACATTTAAACTCAGCTGGTTTATGATCGGGCTTTTAATTTGCTAGCTTCTTCAGATGTCAGAAAAAAGCTTTAGGGCTGCTTCTGTTCAGGACTACTGCAGAAATGGACCTGTGGATCATAGTGGGTCACTCGCTAAATATAAGTCAAGAACACTGTAATGCTGTTACAAAAAAAGCAAAACATTCTGGGGTGTATTAGCAAAAGTGTTATAAGCAAGACACAAGAGTTCTACTGCTCTCCTTTGTGCTGATTAGGCCTCAACAGGAGTATTGTGTCCAGTTCTGGGTGCCATATTTCAGGAAAGATGTGAAGAAGCTGAAGAAAGTCCACAGAAGAGCAACCAAAAATGAATAAAGATCTAGAAAACTTGACCAGTGAAAGAAGATTGAAAAAACTGGGGTTATTGTGTGGAGAAGAGAAGACTGTAGGGTGGGGGAGACACAGTTTTCAAGTACATAAAGGTTTGTTGCAAGGAAGAAGGAAAAATATTGTTTTTCTTAACCTCTTTGGATAGGACAAGAAACAATGGACTTAAGTTCCAACAAGGGCAGTTTGGGTTGGACATTAGGAAAATCTTCTAATCATGGTAGTTAAGCACTCTTAAGAGGGAGGTTGTGGAATTTCCTTCACTGTTGATTTTTAAGGCCAGGTTAAACAAATCCTTGTCAGGGTTTGTCTAGATCATGGTTTCCCAAACTGGGAGGTGTTGCCCCCAGGGGCATGAAGAAATTCCAGGGGGGACGTGAGGCGACCCAGCCCCTCCATCATTCCCCCCACCCAAAGAAAGACCTGGCCTTTGCCTCTGGCTCTCAGCCCCTGCCATTTTACATGGGTGACCCGGTGCAGCCACTATAAAAAGCAGACACCCGGCAAAGATCCACATGCAAAGGTGAGTGACTGTGGGTTGGCGGGGAGGAGGAGGATGGGGTTAGATGGGGGGCTGAGGGTGCCTGGCTAAGGTAAGAGGGTTGGGGATGGGGTAAAAGCAGAGGGTTGGTGGTGCCTGGCTTTGTGGGAGGGGAGTGGCTCGGGCGGGCAGCTCCCAGGGCTTGCAGGGCTTGGGTGGCCGGCCAGCTTGCAGGATTCGTGGGGCTTGGGAGGCTGTCCCTGGCATCACAGGGCTCAGGCGGCTTGGGCTGGTAGGTGGGTGGCTGGCCTTGGCAGCATGGAGCTTGGTCAGGCAACTCGGGTGACTGTCCCGCAGCCAGGGCAGGTGGCTGGTGGGTGAGTGGGTGGTTGGCCCCAGCAGCGTGGGGCTCAGGCAGGTGGCTCTGGCAGCACAGGCCTCAGGTGGGCAGGGCAGCTGGTGCAGGCAGCTCTGGCAGCTGGCACAGGGCTCAGGCGGTTGGCCAGCTGGGGCTGCACCAGGCACCCACAAGGGACCAAGAAAAATTATTTGTGCTTATTTTTAATTTTAAATAACATTTTTATATCAAGTTTTTGTGTTTATTGTAAATTATTAATTGAATTTTTTGTTAAAAGCGGATTGGATGATGGTAAAGAAGAGGTGCGGGGGCTTGAAGGTTTCTCAGAAAATCAAAGGGGGGTGAGATGCCGAAAAGTTTGGGAACCACTGGTCTAGATGGTGCTTGATTGTAGAGTACTGGGCTAGATGTACCTCTTGTGCCTTCACAGTATCACAGAATCACAGGGCTGGAAGGGACCTCAGGAGGTCATCTAGTCCAGCCCCCTGCTTCAAGCAGGATCAACCCCCACTAAGCAGGATCAGCCACAGATCCAGTCTTATGATTCTGTGATTCTATGATGCTAAGTTCAAAAAACTCTTCTACTGCTCATAAATGAGTACAAGCTGAGTTGTGTACTTCCCCTGGCCCCTTTATTGCAAAAATAGTTTGCACATGGCAGTGGGCCCTGGGGAATGGTGGAAATTTTCTAAGGTGGGCTTATGGAACATCATTCTCTCCATTCACAATTCCCCTGAATACACATGAAGTATTCAAGACAGTCTTCCATGTGTGGTTATGTGTCACACATTCTCCCTTCTCTCACCTTGGAGGCTGAGGATTTTTTTCTCTGCTGGAGAGTTCGAAGACTCAACAAGCTTTATTAAGAAGACAGAGACAGAAAATCATATCAGAAGTAAAATAAACGATCAGTAGTTTGCAGAGCTAATCTAGCCTTGTTCACCTTAGGTCTAGTTGCAATAAAGTAAAAGGTTTTGGTGTTGTTGTGGTTGTTGTTTTTGTTTGATTTGGGTTTTGTTTTTAAAGAAATATACTTTACAATTCTTTCCTCTGTCACCATTCTGCCCTCAGCCTGTCAGCAATCTTTTATCTCACCCTCTAGTGCACCCTACTGAAGTCCCAGCCTCAAACAATCCTCTCTTGTTTCTGATTAACTCCCCAATGGTACTCAATGATCCTTCTGAACTTAAAAGTGTTTTAGGTTTCATGAGCATATCCCCTATATCTGGCAAAAGTAATCAGATGTGCTCCCTCAGAGGTTATCACAGAAAGTATACACATAGATACACTTTCTAAGGAGGTTGTCACAGTCTTGTCTAAAATGCCAGTGGCATGTCTTAAAGTCATTCACTTGTATATGCAATGTCACTCATAATCATTTTGGGTTTCCTGGGTGTTTTTAGAAGGTTAGTAGATGAATTATGAAGAAGCAGTGATCTCCCATAGTGAAAGTTTGAACTCATATTCTATTGCAAAATCAATTGTGCCCACAGTAAAAGATGCAAAAAATGGAATATCAGCCTCAAAACTTGCACCTAAAATTTGTGGCTGAGGGCAAGTATTGTTATTAATGTGCTTGGTACTCCACCTCAGACAGTCCAATGACACATGTTTGCTGACAGTTGTAGACGATTTTATAAAATTTCCTGAATTTATCCATTAAAAAACTCCACAGATAAAAATAGTAGCAAAGGGATTTCTCAGGTGCTGCCCAGGGAATAGGCAGTACAGCACAGATATTGTGCTGAACCCAAAGTCACAGAAAAAAGGAATTTTCTCACTATAAGTCTACTAGAGAGGTGCTTTAACTGGGTTCTGCATGTAGAATTACCTGTCTAGGGTGTCATTGTTATTTTGACTGTCTCTGTTCAAGGTAACTCCTTTAGGCTGCCGAAAATTCCAGATGTTGTAAATAAATAATTTAGTATCAGACTGACCCATATACTGCTGCTGCTTGTCAAAAGACAACACTGTTACTGAAAGAGTGAAACATGGTAATGAAAGGTGTGTAACTTACACAGTGAAATCAGTCTTTCTCATGGCAGAATATTGCCTTTAAATGTTCATTTGGATACCTGACCTTTAGCACTACAATCCTGTATTTCACTTCCTTCTTTCTTATATTTTAATATTATTTTTGTTAAACTTACAGCAGCACATAAAAATACACTAAAATGAAATCAGCATTAAGTAATAGGATTCAGATTTTAGGTTCCTATGTGGGGTTTCTTTCTGGAGACATTGTGATGACTACTTGAATCCTTTATAGAGGTGTTCAAAATACCAGACAGTTAAGTCATGTTCATTGAGGTTTATCCATTTGGCTTCAGTCCAGGAGTGTTGGGGGCAGGGGGGATACATCTCACTGAGACTTATGGATCTACAATAAGAGATGGAGTTACTGCATGGGAAGACCACAGAAACAGTCAACTTTGGAGGGAAAGCACAGACTGAAGATTATATTTGATTACTGTCTGAGATGACCATAAAGCCAGCTTCTGAGAGAGTGATACATTTAGACCTATTATTTTGTTAAGAACAGGGTAGGAATGCTATACACTAATATACGTTATACTTCTAGCAAAGTAAATCTTTTAGCAAAACATTTCACTACTGTCAACCCTGAGTGTCCAAAATCATGGTGTGGCTCTCAAAACAAATAAAAGATTTTTAAGAAAATGTCTATATTTGCTGTTTGCAGAAATTCACATTTCAGTTCTTCATCCTGACTCAGGATGGGGAAATATTTCAAAAATTCTTATGGGATGGGGAAAATATTTCCTGCCTAGCGATACCGATTTCTGCAGCATTTTTGATAGGCTGTTTTTCCCCAGAAGGTGGAGAAGTGAAAAAGGCAGAATGTCAGAAGGTTATCTTTTTTTCTGTGGGGAAGACTGAAAATGGTGTTCAAGTTCATCCAACATTTGCTGCAATAAGAGCTACAATCACGTGGCCTTTGATCATATCCTGAGACTCAGCAACATTACAGTTAGGCTTCTGTTCTGCGGGAAGTAATGGGAGCTAATGATGATTTAGAGGAAATGTTCCCAGACATTCTTCCCTGAGGCCACCTGTGCAGCTGCATGAGACTCTGTGGCCCATTACTAACACTTCTTGAGGAAAATTATTAATTTTAATTATTACATGCCTATAAACTATAACCCTGTAAATAAACAATGTATGTTTCCTTTTCCTTTTGAACGTAAATAATGGTGCTGCTAGAAACCCGCAGCAATATGCCCTCAAAGAAATGCTTCAAGATCTTTGAAACCAAACATTTTCTGTAAAGCTACACTTTAAAAAAATGTGGAGAGCAAACTGTGATTTTCCAGCAAGGAAAACCGAACAATAAGCCACACAATAATCGCAACCAAATAGTTAATAACCCATTGTGTTGTTATTAGACTTTAAAACAAAAGAGTTGTCTGATTTTGAACACCATATTGTGTTTTCAATTATTGTGTAGAGTAAAATCTGAACTGCTGAGCTGTGTAGGTAAAGACTAAAACCCATCTTATGCTAATTAGAAAAGAATAAAATATTGTATCAAATAACTTACGGATCAAGAGCAGGGCTGTTCCAATAGGGGGCAGGATGTCGGGAAATCCCCTGTCCCCAGTGCCCCAGGTGCAGGGCCCAAGGCACCCCAACACCTCCCAGGCACTGCCCCACCCTTGCTACACCTCTGCCCTGAACCCTTACCTCCTCCCCTCAGCAATGGGGCAGGGGGGTTACCTGGTACTGAGGGTTCAGCAGCACAAGCAGCAGGAATTGCCTCCTCTCACGCACACCCCGACTCACCACGCGGGTGCTAGGAGCAGCAGCCTGCTCCTCCATTCCACGCAGTGCTCCTGGCCCTCTGCACCTCACTTCTTCACAGCGTTGGGCACCGGAGGGATGCTCTGCTTCCTGCTGCTGCAGAGAAGCAAGGCACAGTGGGCCAGGAGGGAGGCGTGGCATGGTGTGCCAGGGAGGAGCAGGCTGCCGCTCCCACTGCACACCTGTTGAGTGAGGGAGTGAGCAGGCGATGCCTGTTTCCTCCACCACCTCACGCTGGGTCCCAGGTAACCCCTGTCTTTTCCATTCATCAGACACCGCCACTGGGCCCCTGAAAGCCCGGGGCTCCCCAGGCAGAGCTGTGGCTAGGTGCTGTGTGTGAGGTAGGGTGTAGCTCAGGGTGCAGGCGGGGAGTAGGTCAGGGCTGCGTGTGAGGAGCAGTACAGCTCAGAGTGCAGGCGGGGGTCGCTAGTGCAGGCAGTGGCTAGCTCAGAGGGCAGGGTGCTGGTAGAGGGCAGCTGGTGCTGCGTGCAGGTGGGGATGGCTTAGGGAGCAAGCTGGGAGCAGTTAGGAGCCATGTGCAGAGAGGGGTAGCTCAAGGTGCAGGGAGCGGCTGAGTCTGAGGCGGTGCTGCTACTGAGGGCCAGGCCAGGCACTCAGTACCTAGATGGCACCATGGAGGCTACTCTGCCCCCTGTGGCAATGTGCAGGCTGGGCCTGTCCAGGCCATGCAGCCCTGAACAGTCAGTATGGCCAGGGGCAATCAGTGGTTGGGAGACACAGAGGACTAATCTGTCTGAGTCTGGAGGGTGCGGCAGCAGTAGTCCAGGCCACACGGGGAAAGTGATATGCACGTGCAAAGCATCCAGCATCACTGGTCACCCCCTCAAGCATTTTCCCTGCTGCCCCTACAGGACTCGGGAAATGGGGGAGGTGAGCGGTGATACCAGGTGTTCCGCACATCCTGATCAGAGTTCCCAAGGGTACTGTGCTGTGAGCTGTCCAAAGCTGCTCTCCACCCTCAGCAGCTGTTCTCTCATCCTCCCCTTTCTCAGCCCATGGAATGACACTGACCTGGATGCGCAGTGTGCCTAGTGTGACCTCTCACCGCCATCACACACTTCCCATGATGGTGGTCCTCCCAGGACTGAGTTGTGGCCCACAGTCTGGGAGCTCTGATTTAGAGTCAGGGAATGTCGTGATGTGAATCCCAAAGCCAGGAAAAAGGAAGATCCCATGAAAAAGAAAAGAAAAGAAATGCCAAATCTTTCAGACTCTCAAGAAATCATGTCAGTAATTAATGGCAAAAATGTGCAGAGAAAAGTAAAACCTTTACAGACTTTTCGTGCCACTCGTCATTATCGTAATTATGAATTAGATGACAGAGACGGTTACAGGAATACTGACTTGCTATCCAGTGGCTAGTGAATCAGATTCCACAGGGTATATTTTTCAAGGTAGCACACAGGAATTCCACACATGAACGCCTGTAACTCAGGTTGGGAGTGAAGAGTGGGATATCCATCTCTGTACTGTCATCTGTGAGCAAAACCCATTAGGGAATAGATTTGTTTCTCTTCATAGCTCTGCTGCTCTGTTGCACCGCCAACTAGCTCACTCTTGGTAGAGTACGATTAGTGTGGTCCTTGATAGGTGACTTACCTGAATAAAGGAAAAATACTGTGACAGCAGCCACTAGTGTGTGTGAGTTGAAATTAATATTGCAGCATCAGATGTCTACTTTGTTGAATTTATAATTGCTTTGCAATGAAAACATATGATCATAATTGTCAGTGAGTCTCTTCTACTTAGAATCTCACTCTTTCTGTATTTTCTAGTTCTCACAATAAGCCTGACATTTCAATTCAACACTCCCAAATTCAAATCACAATTTATTTTTTAAAATCTCATATCTAAGCAGATAAACATTACATTCATTTTTGTCAAAAACGCCAATGGTTATCAAGGGACATTTTAAAAACACAGCTGGATTTTTCTAATAGTTTCAGGTTAAAATGTTTCTGTACACTGAATGCACCAGATTTTTTGTAATGTTTCTCAGGAGAATAACACTTCAAATCCTCCTAATAGGTCTATACACATATTTTCAAGCTATGTGACTAGAACTCTCTATATATCTATATCTACATCTAGCTCTAGATAATATCATATCATTCATACACACACACACTCATGCAGTTTATTGGGGGGGTTTTGCAATATCTAAACTCCACCAAGAGCAGTCCACCACCACTCCTTTCTTTGCATGAAATTCATTCTTGTGGAGAAGGGCAGCAAAACACTGATGAGCTGCAGGTTGGACTTCTCTAATCCATCACTCTCCCAGTAACATGCATAATCTGGCATGATTTTAGTTAACCAGAGGACCACTTATCATGGGTGTGGCCAAGTTTCCTGTGGTCCCATAAAGTTTGTTTACAGCCACCAGTCTTGGATCTTAGTGTTCTGTGCTGTTATTTAGCTCCAATTTACCCCAAATGTCTTCTAAGAGCCCACTAAGCAGTGGAAGTGTTGGTAATGCTGCTAGACAATATTGACCTTCAGCGGTCTGGCAAATTCTCTCGTTTGGCACCAATCAGGTCCTGAGGATGCTGGACTAGAAAGATTCAACCTGTACTTACACCCCGTTCCAGCCCTCAGACTAGTGCTAAGTTGCACAGTTTTAATACTGGCCTTTGCCACAGGAGTGAATTTCACCTTTTGTGAAGATGCATTCATGATGCAAAAGGTTTTTCACTGGTAAAGGGGAAACCTTTGTTGGCAATTCTTTGTTAAAGTTTTGGCAGCACATCACAAGTTAGACATTATAAATTGCAACACCTTCATTACTCTGGAGTGGTTAAAAAATCTCAGAAACTATGCTTTTGTCAGCTGCACATTTCTGTGTTATCAAAGAAGTAACATGACTTACCTTGTGTTTAACTGCAAAGTATAAGTGTGCCCTGTAACAAATAAATGTAAGCTGTGTAGGCTAGGACCCCTGGGACACATATTACTTATACATATCTTGTTGGTAACAGAACATAAATACTGCACTAAAGCCTCCATTTGTAATTCGTGCTGAACATTTCTGAACATATTAAATATGAATTGCATTTTGTAATGGTCCTTTGTGTTGAGCACTACTGGGGAAATATTGTTCTCTGTGAGACAAAGTAAATCGCAATGATTCCTGAAGGGACTTTACTTTTGTACAAGAAAATACATTTAATCTGACATAGTTGCTCTAATGATCTCTCATGTTATCTTTTATTGAACACAAAGTGAGGTACAGACATCAAAGCTTAGTATGCTGCTGAGTGCACTCTCATTAGATTACCAATATGGGGTAAAATACAATTATACCAACAGAATTTATTTAGTTCTGTGCACTTTTAGGATGCTTACAAGTTTAGAAGCACAATCCATAGCTCTTACCATCATAGCAGGTAGAGGACAACTTGTGATTGGAATATTTTAACCATGTATGTCTGAAAGAAGTTGTATACTGATCTATCATAAAGGCAGAGTGATTGTGAGAATCAGATTATCTCCTAGTTTAATCACAATGGTGAAATTAATTAAGGTTATTTAAAACCTTAATGAGTGAGTATTCTTCTCCTCTGTAACACAGGGATAGTATTTTTCTGTCACATAATCATTCTGTGCAAGAATCAAGTTATTTGTTCAGGAGTCAGCAACTTTTCTGTGACAGAGTGACGAAATTTGACTTTTTGACCTCTATGTATGGTCCAGGTGCCGGTGATACTTTGTAAAGTCACTAATAGTCCTACTTACAACAGCTTCCTTAAGAAATAAATTAAGATGCAAAACTTTACCTTTCAGGTGGTGGTTGGTAGCATTAGGTGGTCTTTTGTTAATCCACAGGCGGCATGTCTTTGAGCAAGCACCTGCCTGCGAGGGAGAGGAGAGGCAGGGCTGAGCTCGTGCCTCATGTGCCGATGAAAATCCACTTGCATGCCACTCGTGGCACACGTGCTGGGGAATGCTGACTTCTGCATTAGTTAATACCAGTATACAGTCAACTTTTGTTTTCATTTATGAAAGTGAATGGGTAGTAATGCTGCTAGTTGCAGTAGAGCTTTTCCTAACTTAAGAGAGTGTAGCTAAAAGCAGAATGAGATATTTTATTCGTTGATAGTCTTAATATAGTACTACTTCAGACATATGACTGAACTGAATATATTCCTATCAATTATATCCCTTTCCTCAGCTTTTATTCAGAATTAATCATAATACAGGGAATATCAAGTATATCCTCCTTTGCTTTTTTACTGCTTTTCTGTTCTAAATCTTCTCATTTCCAAGTTTATCTTTAGCTAACAACTTTATACAGAAGAAAGTCAATATATCTTTGAACATCTTCAATGATTCTTCTCAATTCACTGTCTCTGCTTGCCTTAACCAAATAAATGTTTGGCTTCAGCTAACATTTATTGAACATCTAAAAGACAATGATTTTTCCCTTGAAGAAGAGGCGCATCCTCAAGTATACGTTCAGCTCCTCCAATTACCTTAGCAACTCATATATCTTATCTGCTTCCAAGGCCTATAACTGTGTTACCATCTTTGATTTTGAGCTTTTGTTTTCCTCCTAGCTCTCATAGAATGTCAACAAATTTGTCTGTCATCACCTACCCATCATACTGGTCTTCCTGGTGGACTCCAATTCCCTCCTGTGTCACCCAGCACTGTGGACTCCTCTATAGAGTAAACTCTTGAGTTATGCAGTGGGTTGCATTTCTGCAACCTCTCACGTAACTTGAATTTTCAAGCAAGTCGAGGGGAGGTGGGAACCAGGCTGCTGCTGGTTCCTGGCTCCCCCGGGCTTGCAGGATCCAGGAAACTGACCAGCCGAGCTTGCCACTCAGTCAGTCTCCAGCTGGTCAGTTTCCCAGGTCTGGCAAGCAGCAGGGAGCTGGGAACCAGACAGCAGCCTGGCTCCTGGCTCTCCTCCACTTGCAAAGAGAAGAAACTGAGCAGGGCAGTAGCCTTGGTCACTTTCCTGGCTCCAGCCAGTGGAGGGGAGCTGGGAACCAGGGGCAGCCCAGCATCCAGCTCCCCTCTATTCCTTGGAGCCAGGAAACTAATCAGAGCTGCTGCCCTGCTCAGTTTCCCAATCTGCATGCAGAGGGGAGCCCGGATTCAGGCTGCTGCCTGATTCCCAGCTCCCTGCCTCTATGAGGACCAGGAAATTGCTCCTGTCAGAGACAGCAGCCTGATGGCTCCTGACCCTATCAGCAGTGGTTTCCTGTCAGGGGCAGCAGCTGAGATTCAGGCTGCCATCCCTGACAGGAGAGGGGAACAGCCACTCCTGTTGGGGACAGCAGCTTGACTCGTGGCTGCCATCCTTGACAGCAGCAGCTGCTGCCCCTGACAGGAGTAGGAAACCACCCTGTCAGGGGTGGCGAGAGTCAGGCTGCTGCCCCTGAGTATCCCCCAGCAGCACTTTCCTGGTCCTGTCAGGGGTGATAGTCATGTTAACCTGAGACACACACAACTTGATTGCACATATCTGTAGGGTTTTACTGTACACAGAAGTAGCCTGTCTTTCTTTGTGCCTACCCAAAGGACACAAACACTTTATTTTCCAAGTTCACAAGCTTTCCATTTTTTCAGGGCTCATTTCAAAATTACTCTCATTTTTAAAGAAATATCCCATAGACTTTCTCCAGCTTATCCAAAGAGCATAATTTTCTCTGTCTCTAGTCTTTTCACTGTGCCTTTTGCTAAACTAACAAAACCTTTTCTGTCCCTACACACTCTAGGCACCATGGATGACACAGCCTTAATCATGAATGAACCTGACAAATGAGCACAACCTTTCTTTATTTCTCTGCCTCATTTGTAGCAAGAGACTTTTGTTTTAGCTGCTTTGAATTACATTGCGGCATCTGAATTGAAGGCTTGCTGGAAAACACCAGGAGGGCATTTAAAATCGGAAAAAAAATTCTAATTTGCTTGATAGAGTATAAAAAGGGTGGTGATGGAGTCAAAACCCTTTGGATTGCTTAGATTAGTAATTAGTTTCAAAAATAAAATGTTGATTAAATAAATATTAATAATTGTTTACATTTAGAAAAATCTCATATGGCAACCAAAATGATGGATAATGGAAGACTCTGCTTTTTTGTAATGTAAAGGAAAATTCCATTTCCGTTGGAAGATTCCATTTCTAAGAAACAAGGAATTCCATTAAATATGACGTAATCATTTAACTTGCTGTGATGGAATGGTAAATACCACTTTCCATAGGGAATGACTCGGCAAAACCGATTGGGACTATGAAGAAGCCCCATAAGAAGGTATAGAGATGATGCCATAGAAAGACAGTGTTGCATTACTTCCTGATGATGCCGCAGAGATACAGTATTGTATCATTATGCGTAGGAAATGACTCAGCAAAATACCATAAGAATACACCGTAGCACATAGAAATATATTGGATTTCCTATCATATAGATACATGTTACGGGGCAGTAGGGGGGACTATGCTAATCTGTAGAAGATGATTGGCTGAGTTTGGGAAACCAAACGACATGTAAGGGTGACAGCCAACAGACTAAACATTGTAATGTTACTGGGCCTTGAAAAAGAAGGAGCTGGAAGCTGTCTGCACAGAAGGAACCACCTGAGAAGACACAGCACCAGCAGACCTCTCTGGAAAAGAAGCTGTTTGAAAAGAAGCACCGGAAGAAGCAGCAGCAGTCACAGAATTTGAAGGTTGCCACGGCAATGGCTTCCTTAGTGGCCCAGCCAAGAGCGCTTCCACTTCAGCAGTAATCAGCCAGTTCCAGCAGACAGCACTTATTGACAGAGTAGGAAGGCTAGTAGATGAAACAGAGGGAATTTGATTGGAAGAATTTATGTTTGTCTATTCATTATTAAAGACTGCAGACGTTTTGTCTGCCAGTAAAGCTGGATGCCTGTGATTTGAATGAGATTTTCCCCTGCATATCTAATTGCCTGATCAGCGCTTACTGATATTGAACGTTAGCTGATATTATGTGTTGTATTGTCATATTATTATGTCATAAATTCAAAGTGACTTATTATATTGTTATTGCATTACTTTTATTTGCCGTGCTGGTCCAGTCTTTCAATTATGACTGTTATTGCATTGCACTTATTTGCTGTGCCGCTTCATGCTTTTAACCATAAACTGTATTATAGATATCTCTATTCTTTGATTGTAACCACTCACTTCTATTATATTATTTCTGTTTTCCAAGATTTATGGCTTGCTTGTCTCTTCTTGGTCTGATGACTGTACCAGCATTCTTTCAAGAGAATTCAAACTCAGCTGCTTTCTCTAGAAATTCCTATAGAGCGGGGCACATCCTGGCTTACCAGCTGAGATAAATTAAGAATTAAAGGCTTAAATTAAACTCATTATTTTCAGGCAATGTGATTGGCTTAATATAGAGCTCCCTCTAGCTCAACAGAAATTCCCTAGAGGAAATATCTCTCCGCCCCTATATATTGATGAATGTGGGGAAGTATAGCTAAAGAGAGAGTTTCTTTTGCATAAGTTTTATACCCAGAATTCCTCCAGTGACAGTATGAAGTCTGCATATCTGTTTCTGTTTGTAGGCCTGGCTTGACATGAGTAATTGGACATGGTAGGGCCCTCATTTCTTGTGAGACAGGATTATGGAAGGAAATGGATCAGCAGGATGGAAACAGAATGTCTGTACTAGCTGAGATAAGGGGGAACACTCATTTACAATGAACAAAGATAACAATGGATAAAATAGCCTTGTACATAAGATGAGGTAAAAAGTAAATCAAGTGTAAACCAACATGCTGTACAGGGATTGGTTACAATAAACCATGTATAGGATATGTGGCTGTAGTGTGTAAATGTACATGAAGGAAGAGGTTTGCTGTATAGACCCACCCTTTGCTGTTCAGTCTGATCTACCCTGTTTGGCTTTACTGCATGCCAAATAAAGGGGCCTGAGGGATACGGAGATGGTGGTTCTTGGAGGTGGAGAGGATGGGTGGAAGGGAGTTGTGAGAGGTACAGTTGGAATGGGTAGGTGGGAGGACAGGACAGGACAGGACGAGAGTCGGGGACCTGGTGAGACTGGAGCTGGACTGAGTTCTTGGGGACTGAATGGAAGAGATCCTGGGGGATTCCTAACAAAGTGGTGCTGGGTAACATATACAACCCTTAAGCTGTGTGCACACTTGGCCAAAATTTCGAAAGGTCCATGCTAATGGCCAAATTGGAGAATACTAATTATGCGCTGGCATGAATATTCAGTGCCTTACTAGCACGTTGTTGGCCATGGCACTTCAAAAGTGCCGTGTTTTGATGGTGCACAGCTTATCTACACAGGGCCCTTTTCAAAAGGACCCCACAAAGGTCAAAGGTCACAGGCTCTGCTTGGCTTGTGGCAGCTCGGGAAGCCTCAGCATGTGCGGGACGAGGGTGGTGGGGAGAGGGTCTTTAAGGAACCAGTTGGCTGTGGCCCCCCAAAGGGCTTGTCAGCCATGCAACCTCATCCATGGTATGTCCTGCTCCATTCTTTCGAAAGAGCGCCTGTGGCTGAGTAGATGTTCCCTTTTGAAAGAAGGTAGCGGTCTTCCAAAAGAGCAGACTGAGAGTTCAGTCTGCTTTTTCTGTGTAGCCGCACTCTTTTGAAAGGCTAAACTTCAAATGTTATCATTCAGAGTTTACCTGTTCAAGACAGAGCTGTCCTGTAGCAACATCTGCAGTGTATACAACAAAAAGTATACAACAAAACATGTTACTTAATTAAAATACTACAAGAGCTTATAAAAAAGACTCATTAAACCTATTTCTTTTTCCATTAATAAAGGTTTTCTTGCTTCATACACAGATTCAGTGTTCATCTGTGGGGATCAATTGCTTATTAGAGATGTCCAGGGAAGTTGTCTATTGATCCCAAAGAGTGTTTTGGGTTTGTTTGTTTGTTTGTTGCATTTGGTCCAACTATAGAGCACCATGGGACGTGGCTTAATGCCATCATAGGGAGCAGAGGAGAATCTTTCTCCAGCAGACTGACTTTTTAAAAATATATGTGAGCTGCTCTTGAGCTTGGATAGTTAGAATAAGCCAGTGGTTCTCAGCCTGGAGTGCACAAACCCCCTGGGGATGCATTATGCCCTTTATTGGGGTGCGAGACATGACAGATTTTATTAGAAGGTAAATCATCAAAAACACGAATTAATCATAGGCACGTAAGTACAACTTTGTTTCATCAAACCTATGGATAATTTCAGTTAGCCGCTCACTGTTAGCACCTTGGTTACAGTTTACTTCCACAGCAAAACTCCACAGGATCTCTGGGTAGTACTTGAGTATTTTGTATGCCTACTGTACTATTATTTGTGGTGAGTAATAACATAAAACTATTTAATGTATAGTTAGTATGCATTTAAAAGTGTATAGGCCCCCCATCTCCATTTTTGATTTTTGATAAGGGGTGCGAGAACATATTTTGAGAACCAATGGGTTGCAGGCTGCAGTAAAGGCTAAGAGGCACTGAAATAAGCCCTGAGGGAAATTGATTGGAATTGAGTGGTAGAAGGTGAACAGATGAGATGATAAATTCTGGAGATATAAATAATGTTACAGAATGTATATTATTTCCACATATGACCTATATAAGAATATGGAGATGCAGTTGCTTCTCCAAGAGAAAAATTGCAGCTTATTTACATTATAAAGCCATATTTATGCTTCCCTGTAATTCTATCTTTATATTAGGAACAAAAACAAAAAAAAATCCTAATAATGCACTGGTCCATTACCAGATGGAAATAGTAGATTTATCACTTATAATGCAGGAAGGCAGAAGTGTTTTAATACATTTCTGTATTTGGGGAGAAAACAGATTCATATCATCATCTCGATGACACTAACAGTCTTTTGATTAGTAATGCAGGAGGATGTTAAATAGCTGTAACTAAAGTTAAAGATTTTGAAATCCACAGGTCTATATATGAGGAACTTTTGGATTATGATTCTTGACTTTCAAGAATTATAGGAACACTGGGAAATGTCCAGATGATTGGAGAAAAGCTAATATAGTGCAAATATTTTAAAAAGATAAATGAGATTACCTGTGTAACCATACACTTATCAGTCTGACATTGATCCTAGACAAGATGCAACTTAGTGTTGGTGTATAACAGTTGACTTGGTACCACACTGCATTTTAATTAAAAAGCTAGAATGACACAAAATTAACTTGGCACACTTTAATTAGATTAAAAACCCTGGTGGGTCTCAAAAGATGACTTGAAATGAGGAATCATCATCAAAGAGACATATTTTTAGTGGGTAGGGAAGGACTGGTCCTACGTTATTTAATATTTTTACCAGTGACCTGGGAAACAAGGGACTGGTTGTTGGTCCACCACTACTGGATATTTTTAATACTGACCCGGAAGAAAATATATAGTCACTGCTTATAAAGTCTGCAGCTGACACAACAATTAGAGGAAGGTATATAATGATAGAGACAGATTGTTTGTGCAAAACAATCCGGATCGTTTGATAGCATGGGTGCAGTCAAATAATAAGCCTTAAGCCATTGTGAGCATCTCAGACTCACGTTCAATGCCCTTCACTGGCTCCCACTCATTTCCAATGCCATTTTAAGGGTTTAGTTCTAATACTCACTGCAATTAATGGCTTTATTCCTGGGTATATTAGAGACTGCATTTTGACCTATGAACTTCGTGACAGCTTGCTCTTCCGGGACAGTGCAGATCAGAAAGCCCAGGAATGGAGCATGACAGAACTAAGGGCAAACCTATTTTTCTGAGTGGATCTGGTTGTGGAGCACAATTCCAGCAATCAGGTGAATCCAGAACTTGTACACCTTTAGGAAACGCTGTAAAACATTCCTGTTTCGAAAGGTTTTTCCACCAAAAAATGGCTGAAACAACACCGATACCCTGAAAACCAACAAATCAACTAAAAGTAACCTGAAACGCATCAACCTGAAAAAGAGAGCCGGTCCCATTGAACTGACTGTGGGAAATCCAAAGTCTTCCCCTCCTTTAAGGAATTTTTCACAGACTCTGTGTTGCTGAGATAAGGAATAGCATGAGGCACTGGGTCAGAGGAATGACCCCTGTAAACGTAAGAACAGACTAAAATGAATTTAATATCAACATAAACATTGAGGTTACTGTCCTAGTCACATTATTTACTTTCTTACTAAAATTTAATAAAAATATTTTATTCTATGGAAAAGAATAATAATTTTTAATTTAAATGAAACTTGCAAAATCCTGTCTTCTGTACTAAAATACCACAGAAACCAAGGGGTCTTTCCACACAACATAGGTCCAGTTGTCAGTGGAAGGAATTTAAAATATACCTCAGTAAAACGACTTTAAACTCCCTAAAATGTTTAAAGGTGACAGTCTCTAAAATATGTGAAACAGACAAGAAATGAGGGTGAGTCATGATACTAAAAGGTTTACTGGAACTTGTGGCTTATGATGTTCATGAATAATGAATCCTTTTCAAGGTAATATGAGCAAAACTGTATGCAACACCACACTATCTTGTATGCATTCTCCCTTATTTCAGCTACACACACCAAAAAAGAGAAATTTTAGGCTGTAATTTAACAAAAATGCAAGCATATGATTTGGAGTTAAATATTAACTTTTACAGTATAGGCAAATTGATTCTCAGGTAAAATAATTATAGAAATGACAGAAGCGAAGGACGCAGAGGATGCCTTTTTCACTTTCAACACTGCTGCTAGTGATAGAGATGTCTTTCCTAGCAAACTCTTTTACATTTCCTGTCTGATAAATTAAGCTTAGTTGGTCAAATGTCTCTACCATTGCTTTTTCTTCAACCACACCCAACCTGATTCTAAAGCTTCAGTTTAAGGATTTGCATGAGCGTAACTTGACACTAGATCTAAAATTTGAACTTTCCAATGAGAGAATATTCCTAATGTCTAGTCACACAGGCTACAGTTACATTACAGCCATCTGTCGACAGAAGAGATTTCCCAACAAAATTTCTGTCACCAGAGTGCAGCCACACACAAAAGCCAATCAGAAGAATGTTGCCTTCTGTCAACAGAGTGGCCAGAGTGCCTGACCACTGTCTTGACAAAACAGGCACCCAGAAACACAGCAGACAGGGCTGCCTATTGTTCTGGATGCCATATCTGTTGAGAGAAGGCCCCTCCAGAGCGTCCACACAGCTGTTTTGTTAACAGAATCTGTCAACAAAATGAGCTCATCCACATCTGGGAGAGGCAAAAGGTTGCTGGTGGAAGTGCTGACTTTTGTCGACAACCTGTTGACAAAAAGCATTTTGTCAGTGGAAGTTCCACACCAGGGTTTTGTCAGCAAACCTTGCTAGTATATCTGTAGCCATGAAGCTTATACAAAGCATTTGGGACAGGGTTTCAATTCAACTTACAATCTGCTTATCAGGAGTGATAAGTATATAGTGAACCTGCGTATTGTGACCTTCTGTTGTCTAGCACAACACACAAGGGATGGATAACATTACACTTAAATGCCTAATGACAAGTGTTGGGATTAATGGGCCCCAACCTTTGTAGTAAGATACATCTATCTGATGGATATTCTGCTAATGGATCAAAAGAAGAATTGTACTAATACAGCAAGTTACAGCAGAGGTTAATATATCTTGCAGAAAAACTGAAGATTCCAATCTCTTAACAACCTGCTCACTTAAGCACATCTTTTTTTCATAGAAAAAAACTCTCTTAGACTGAAAGTAATTGCTATAGTAATCATGTCCAATTGTCTGGCATTGTTTTTACTCAAAATATAGTAAATGTACCTGATTATGGTTAGACCATTGGTTTTCAGTCAGGGGGGTCTACATCTCTGGTGGTTGGGAGGGGAGACAAACAAGATTATAAAGGGAGTGCATGGACCTAACTGGTTAAGAATTTTTTCTTGCAGCTTCGAAATATCGTTGATAAAATAAGAATCCCTCTCAATAGCTGAGTCTTCTGCTACCAGGCTGACAGAAGAAGGAGGCAAAAAGGATGAGGATGGAGGGGCCATGACCTCCCCCTTCACAAGACGGGTGGGTGAGGGCATTCCAGTTTACTCACCTCTCCAGAGACTGAGGGGTAGTCCCTCCCTCCAGCTTAAGGCTCTTCTGCATATACGCTGAGAGTTGCACCAAGGCCAGCGGAGCTTACAACCTCTGGGTGATTCTGGGAAGGTTCCCAGGAGTGGGAGCACAAAGAAAGGATGCGGCTACCCGTGTCCTTCTTGGGCTGACTGCCTAGAGCATTTCCCAGACAGGGAATGCTCATGTGGCAAAGAATAGCAGAGCCTCCCAGCCAGGACAGGTTCTTACCCACTAGGTCTCCATGGGTATACTTGTTTTTAGCAGGAAGGAGGTACATGAGGATATGAGTCTGCAAAGAAGAGAACAGCACCAAAAAAATGATTTGGAAACCTCTATTCTATCTAGGCAGTTTATTTGTTGTCAGCAGAACTATGGCATGTTAAGTTTTATTAAATATATTTAAACAACCAGGGCTGTTTCTTTGTAAATAAAAGAGTTTTTTCCCCAAGAGATAATAATCTGGCTTATAAGTATCCTCCAAATGTTTTTTTGTGTGTGCCTCTTTCTGATTAGTCTATTTTCCCTATATTTATTAAAAGACTCGCTCTTCAATTGGTTACTCTAAACAAAAAGCCAAGGGTATGTATTCAATTTTGTTTTTAATTAATTTCTATTAATGGGCCCAGCAAAGAGAAAATTTGTTAATTTTAACATTTTTTTTCATAAAGAATTTGAGGATCACCAAGGACAAGACAAGATCATTATTCAATGAGAAGGAAGGGAAAAACAATAACATAACATGGAAATGGCAGAGGTGCTTAATGGCTTCTTTGTTTTGGTTTTCATCAAGAAAGTTGGTGATGACTGGATATCTAATATAGTGAATGTCAGTGAAAATGAAGTAGGTTGAGAAATTCAAATAAGAAAAGAACAAGTTAAAATTACTTACATGAATTAGATGTCTTCATGTCACTAGGGCCTGATGAAATGCATCCTAAGATACTCAAGGAGCTGATGTATCTGACCCATCAGCTGACATCTCTGAAAAGTCATGAAAGTCAGGAGAGATACCAGAAAACTGAAAAATGGCAAATATAGTACTCATCTATAAAAAGGGAAATATGGACTATCCATGAAACTACAGACCAGTCAGCTTAACTTCTGTACAAGGAAAGATAATGGAGCAAATGATTAAGGAATCCATTTTCAAACAGCTAAAGATAACAAGGTGATAAGTAACAGCATGGAGTTGTAAACAACAAACGATGTCAAGCCAACCTGACAGCTTTCTATGATAGAATAACAAGTCTTGTGGATAAAGGGGAAAAGGTAGATATGGTATAGCTATACTTTAGTTAAGCATTTGATACAGTCTTTCATGAACCTCCTCATTAATAAACTAGGGAAATACAACCTAGATGGGGTTATTAAAAGGTGCGTGCAGAAGTGGTTACATAGTCATTGCCATAGAGTAGTTATCAATGGTTCACAGTCATGCTGGAAGGGCATAGCATGTGAGGTTCCACAGGGACCAGTCTGGGGACTGGTTCTGTTCAATACCTTCAACAACGGTTTAAATAATGGCATAGGGATGATATTTATAAAGCTGACAGATGATACCAAACAGGAAGAAATAATCTGAGGTAAATAGGATGAAATTCAGCAAGGACAAATGCAAAGTACTCCACTTGGGAAGTAGCAAGCAGTTGCACACATACTAAGTGGCAAATGACTGCCTAGGAAGGAGTCCTGTAGAAAGGGATCTAGGAGTCATAGTGGACTACAAGCTAAATATAAGCCAACAATATGACACTATTGCAAAAAAAGCAAACATTCAGTGGTGTATTAACATAAATATTTTCAGCAAGACATGAGAAGTAGTTCCTTCACTCTACTCTGTGCTGATTAGGCCTCAGCTGGAGTGCTATGTCCACTTCCGCCCACCATATTTCAGGACAGATGTGAACAAATTGAAAAAGGTCCAGAGAGAAGCAACAAAAAATTATTCAAGGTCTATAAAACAAGACCAATGAGGAAAGACTGAAATAATTAAGTTTGTTTAGTCTGGAAAAAAGAAGACAGAGGGGACATGATAACTACTTTCAAATACCTGGAAGGGTGTTATGAGGCAAAGGGAGAAAAATTATTTTCCTTAGCCTCTGATGATAGACAAGAAGCAAGAGGCTTAAACTGCAGCAAGGGAGGTGTAGGTTAGACATTAGGAAAAACTTCCTACCTGTCAGGGTGGTTAAGCCCTGGAATAAACTGCCTATACATATTGTGGAATCTCCATCACATGAGATATTAAGAGCAGGTTAGACAATCATCTGTCAGAGATGATCTAGATCAGTGGTTCTTAACCTAGGGTGCACAAACCCCCTTGGGGTGTGTGATGCCCTTTCAGGGGATGTGAGACATGCCAGATTTTGTTAGAAGGTAAATCATCAAAAACACAAATTAAGCACAGGCATGTAAGTACAACTACTTTGTTTCATCAAACCTATGGGTGAATTCAGTTAGCCACTAACTGTTAGCACCTCAGTTACAGTCTACTTCCACAGCAAAACTCCGCAACATCTCTGGTAGTACTTGCGTATTTTTGTATGCCTACTGTTCTGTACTATTATTTATGGTGAGTAATAACATAAAACTATTTAACACATATTCAATATGCATTTAGAAGTATATAGGCCCCCCATCTCCATTTTTTATTTTTGATAAGGGGGTGCGAGAACATATTTTGAGAACCAATGGGGTCCAGACTGCAGAAACCACTGATCTAGATGATGCTGGGTCTTGCTGTAAATGAAGGGATCTCTTGAAGTTCATTCCAGTTCTATTTAAACCAAACAATTTTTGAAAAATTTGAGGTTTTAGTTTTTATTTGTTTTTATCTACATGAAAAAATTTATGCATGGGGAAATGTAAAATCCCACCATATTACACTGTTGCTAGCATGCTGTATACATGCTCCTGGTACAGGCCCTACACTGGGGAAAGAACTAGATGGCAGAGGAGTAAAGACATCTTGACCCACTGCACAACTGTATTTTCACTGTGATGGAGAATATGGTGTAAACAAGACATTGCTGTCACGCATCTTTCAGGCCATGTCTACACTACAGGCTAAATTAGAACTTCTACAATTAATGCAGCAGTGTAGATTTAACAGCTTCGGTCAAGACCCATTAAACACACTCCCATTGTCAACTGTCCTCCCACCTCTCCCAAGGGCAGAAGGTAAGACATTGGAAGAGCATCTCCCATTGACATAGCATTATTTGGACACTCCTGTAAGCAACCCTGTGTTACCTCAACTTGTAACTTAGATCAACTTGCCTTGGTAGCGTAGAATTCTGAGCTTTTCCACATGAGGGAAGCCACCTGCACAAGGGCAAAAGACAACCACTTCCTCTTTGCTCTGAAGAGTTTTCTCTGCACCTTCAGAGGTGCAGTGTAATCCATTTTCAAAGAAGACACAAAAAAAGGAAGGGTTAGATCTATAATGCTAGCTGGGCATTTGGTGATGGAGCAAGAAGCCTCCACCCTCCCTGTCCAGCAGGCCCTATCAGAGGGGGAAAATTTGGTGTGGGCCTCAGGAGACAAAAAAGCCTCAAATTTTGACATTTTTCTACCAAGTAATTTCCATTTATTATACATTTTGCAGTTATAAGAGAGGTGACAAAAGCTACATATACCTGCAAAAAAATTTATTAAAATCCTTGTGGGACCTCAGGCCCTCACCAATTTTTCAGTCATGTCCAAAATGCTGTTTACATCTTTACATGGTTTAGACGTTTTGAAAGTTGTAATTAATTCTGTTACTGTAAAGTGATTTTGATTGGTCTGAGCATGAATTTACCATTTAAATTAGATGTTTATCTCTGCATAGGAGATTGTCTTATTCTCGTTTTTCTTGTGTTTTCATATACATATCTTCATATCAGGCTCAGCTGTAAGCTACCTCTCCATTCAGCTTTAGACTCACCTTTAAAGGCTTTTTTGTGATAATAAACTTTTAATTCTAGTTTTTAATAAAATTTATCTCTAATCTGGCAGTTGGTCCATGTTCATATTCATAATAACACACCAGTTATTAGAGGAATTTAATAATGAGAATGTTAGTAGATGAAATTACAAGACTGAAATAAGGCTATAAGGGCCATAGTAAATAACACCCCCAAACCATTATTACATAATATTCATTGTGAAGAATATACAATTAATAAGTTGTATAACCAATAACCTTTAGTGAATTAATTTATTGTGTGTTACTGTGTTTTAAAAGAACTCCTTTATAAAAATGAAGCAAAGGTGTGAAAGCAATGCAAGTAAGAAATGGCAAAACCAACAAAGTGAAGCAGCAGTTAAGAATTTAAACCCAATAACATTATTTCTCATAGAAAAGGTGCCTCACCCTATGGACGGTGACCATTCTGACATTGACACTTCCAGTTCTGATGATGAAAACTTTGCACCCAGAAATGATATTTTAATGCCACTGCCTCAAAATGAGCAGGTCATTAGTCAAGACACACAAATTCCAACAGTAGCAACAGATGCAGAATATGTGCTCAATTTAGAGACTGTGTAGGCAGAAAACGAGAATGTCAGAGATGCTGTGCAGCAAAAGCAAGAGCTTATGACTGGCACAGGACATGGTGTAACAACAGCGGCCGCGGAACCTAATATTGGACTTCTTGATAAGAACAATCTTGCTTAAATGGAGTTATTTCTCAAAGATAGTTGTTTTCAGATCCCAAGTAATATACCATAACATGCTGCAAATTACATGGTTTTCCCTCTCGTCTGCTGATAAAAACGCTTCCAAATGGAGAGATCTACACAAGAGACTGGCTCTGCCAGAGCGTGGAAAAGCAGGCTGTGTACTATGTCCCCTATTTCATTTTTAACAGTAACACTTCAAATGCATTAATACTGTCTGATTCACCAAGTTGGAGCATCAGCAGAGGTTGGAGGAAGTTGAAAGACTGAATATCTGCGAATGAAACTTCAATATCATGTAAATATACCTATGTTACATGGAAAATAATCTCAGAGTGGTAGCCATGTTAGTCTTTATCTCCACTAAACAAAACAAGCAGTCATATAGCACCTTAAAGACTAACCCATTTATTTATTAGGCAATGAGCTTTTGTGGGTAAGATAATACAGGGCATATTTGTAGCAGGAGGGCGGGAAAGGAAGAAAAAGAAGGGTGAAAAAAAGCTGGGGGATGGGGAAAGACTCACCTGTCATTAATAGGAATTGTGGAAGGAGTAAATTAAGTGAGAAGGCAAGAAATCATAAAGCAACAGCAGTGTGACTTACCCTATACTCCATGCAGAGTACAAGGGTTAAGTGATAATAGTAGTAGCATGACTTACATGCTAGCAGCATAGCAGAGACTACATCAGACAATACTGACACCATGAAAAGACACAAATGTGAAATAAGCAGTTGGACCACATTGGGAATATAAAAACAAGAACAATGCATGATAAAGTAATAAAGGATGAAAGAACCTTAAGGGAGAAGTTTGGAAAAGCTGTGAAAGATGTGGCAAGACACCCAGTCACAGATGATCACAAAGTCCAAAAAAAAAGGAGAATGCAGAACATGCCTCAAAATGGAGCATTTGGACATGCATGTAAGTCATCAAGAGTCGTGGAAGTAATCAAGAGGTTATGTTACTATTGGATGACAATGAGTCCCTACTTCTAGGGATTATATCATAAACAGAACAGGCTACACCTTGTCACATAAATCTAAATGGCTGACATTTTATATTTAAAATGATTTGCGGGGCAGCAGTCACTGCAATTAAAAAAAAAAAGTCATAATCAACCCCAAGTTGGAGAACTGCAAAGAGCAAACAAGATTCTATATTGCACTAAAGGCAAGGCATTAGGGCTGTGGTTACACTAGTGAGTTTTGCCCACAAAACCCCAGTTGTGTCAACAAAACTTGTGGAATGGCCACAAACAAAACGCGTTTTGTCAACGGTTTGTTGACAAAATTCAGCACTTTCACCAGCAGCGTTCTGTCACTGAGCTACGAGGCATAAAGCTACCATCAACAAAAAAGCTAGGGGGAGAGGCGGGGTGCTTCTCTCGACAGACAGGCATCCACAACAATGGGCAGCCTGTCTGCTTGCTTCCAGGTGCCTGTTTTGTTGACAGAGCAGCCAGGCAGTCTGACTGCTCTGTCAAAAGAGCAGAGCACTCTTCCAATTGGCTTTTGTGTGTGGCCGCACTCTGTGGTCAGAAGTTTTGTTGGGAAATCTCTTCTGACAGTGACTTGTGTTGACGGAGTGCTGTAGGGTAACCACAGCATAGATGTTTGTGGCTGGTTCCTGGGGAAACTGGAGAAAGGACGGATGGTTTGTCAAAAAATAATATGTATAATACATGAATAAACAACTCCTGTATAGATTTTCCAGGAATATAAAGACTACTCCTTGTGGACAAACTGGAATGCACTAATAACAAATAGCAAACTATATAAGAAAGGTGTCCATGCATACTCCTGGGGATAGGAAAGTAGTCAGGGGAGCACAATATAAAACTGAGGCCATCAGATACTCCTTTTGCTCTCATAGCCCCATGCTAAATCCAACCTAGGCAAATTCAAAGGAGAATGAAAGAGAATGAAAGATACGGATGGAGGTTGTCTCTTCACAGGCTTTGTGTTACCAAAGCTCAGTGGCACAATTCATAATTGTGTAGCCCTTACACAAAGCAATAAAAGTTTGTACAGAGAAAGACACATGCTTCCTGCAGCTGACCAGGCAGAATTTCCAGACATGAAGAGGTGGGTCTGCCCCATGAAAGCTCATTGCCTAAGAAATAATTTTGTTAGTTTTTAAATTGCTACAGGACTGTGTTTTCGTTTTGTGAAGATACTGGCTAACACAGATATCTCTCTGCAGGTAGACATCAGTTTAGTAATCAGAAGCCAAAATGTTATTGCTAATGAAACAGGAAACATCTAATCCATTGTCTGTGGTTCCTATAAACTTAGGGCTGCTCCTACTCTTCGATCTCCTCTAGTGCTGGTTTTGTAATAACAATTATGTAACTCTGAGAAGGGTGCTGAAAAGTTCAATTTCCACAGAAATTTTTAATTTCAAGTACAGTTAATAGCAAGGTGACCTGATATTCTGATTTTATAGGGATAGTCCTGATATTCAGGGTTTTTGACTTACGCAGATGCTTATTATCCCCTACCTCTGTCCTAATTTTCACACTTGCTATCTGGTCACCCTAGCTAATAGGTTCTGTATCATTACAAAGTTCATGTATTGTGAACTTTCCACTATGCTATTTGAGCAGAGCAAGTGATTTTGTTTTGCAGAGGAAAAACTCTTCCATTTGTTAAAAAATCCTCCTTGGCCATTTCAGACATAGAACAACACAGGGAGATTCAGCAAAATCCTTAGGTTTCCAGTAGTCAGCCATAGCAGGGCAATGTAGTCTAGCAGATAACCATTAGTTGCCCTAGCAGACAAATGCAATTGAATATCTTCTTTAAAAGGACTAAGAATGTGATTTCAAGTATTGGGAAGGGGAGGTGAAGAGCAATTGCTGGCAATGAAGGAAATGGCAAATGAGAAGGTATGAATTTTAGGTCCTCACTGTTTCCTGAGAAGCCTTTAAGAGATGGAAACTAATGTTCTCAGCATACAATGTACTTGATTACAGTCAGGTGGTCGAGAGAAGAGACTTTCGTGTCTGATACGGTTTCTTCCCCTCAACCAAGCAAATGATGAAGAAAAAATTGCTGAGAAAGAAACTTAAAGACAATAAGGTTAAAATAGCAAACATACATGCAAAAGCAGCATGGAAAAGCCTGCCCAAATCTGACATAATTTTCCTTGTGTAACCCTTTCATCAAGGGCAGGTGACCACCAGAAGGGCTGGGTTCAGTTCCTTGGAGATTCCATCAACAACGCAACCTAACTGTCTCAACCCCCCTGCCCATTAACCTGTGACAATCTCACACTTTTCAGGGCAATTCTTCCCCCCTCACAAGCATAGAATCTGAGCTAGACAAAGCTTGTTTAATAACGGTAGCCCAACATAAATTTACACAGCAATGTATTGCTAAACAAAGGAAAGGTGAACCCCATTAAGCAATGCACTGCCCACAGAGTCTGCTGAGCTGAGTCACTTTCTGAGAGTTTGTTACTTGTACACTCCCACTCACAGCACCGTCTGGTCCATATGAACTCAGAGATCACAGGTACATCAGCATGGAGTTGCTTGCCCCACAGGGGCAAGATCACCTGCCAGCCTCTCTTCCACTGCTCCCACCAACCACCCTGCTGGCCGCTTGTCTGTTGCACTCCACTGGCCACCCTTGCTGGCCACTTGTCCACTGTGCTCCTCTGGTTGCCCTTCTGCTGCTGTGTGGGTTTGGCTCTAGGCAAAACCCTGTGATTTCAGCTCTCTGTGACTTCAGCTCTGTGCCTAGCCACAGAATTTCAATATCCATCAGGGCGGAGTCTCCCAAAATAACTACAGACCCCAGTATTAGTCTGGACTTAGTTCTAGTCTTGAATGGTGGGTAGGGGAAGGGTGAGAGACCTAGCCAGACCAGGCTTGCAGCTAAATGGACAAAAGGCTCCCAGCAAGCTGGTTCAACCAGCATCCTCCACCCACTTCTACTTCACAGGGCTTTGCTGAGGGGAGCCCTGTGGGATCCACATCTTTCCTAGCAATTGTGACCGCCCTGTTTCCCCACAATCATTTAAAGCATTGGTGATATTCCACAATTCCTACACTGGGTAACAGCTTGATTTGTGACTTTAAAACAACAAGTTATTTACAATAGGCAAAACACCACTGCTTTTTCCTGCTACCCAGCAGCTTTTGCAAACAAGCAACTGTTTACATATATGCACTCCATTTACATTTACATATACACATCCAAACAACTCCTCCCATTTAATCTCTAAAGAACACATTCCTCAAAACAAAAAAGCAGTCCAATAGCACTTTAAAGACTAACAAAATAATTTATTAAATGGTGAATTTTTGTGGGACAGACTCACTTCTTCAGACCATAGCCATACCAGAGCAGACTCAATATTTAAGGCACAGAGAACCAAAAATAGTTATCAAGGCTGACAAATCAGAAAAATTGTAATCAAGATGGGCATATCAGAAGAGAAGAGGAGAGGTAGGAGAGGGGGGGAATGTGCCTTAAATATTGAGTCTGTTCTGGTATGGTTCCAGGGTCCATCCCACGAAAGCTCATCACTTAATAAATCATTTTATTAGTCTTTAAAGTGCTACTGGACTGCTTTTTTGTTTCAATAGAATACAGACAAGCACAGTTATCTCTCTGTCACTATTTCATACACTTGTTTTTGTTTAGCTGGAAGCAAATTCCCTAAGCATGGCTGGAAAATGTGAAGTGGTTAAGCACTCCATTATCATTCAAGCTTCCATGACTTCATTATGTACCCAGACCCAGTCTTTTTCAGGCTAAAAGAGCACTCCTGATCCATGCTGCATGCCATCTATAATGTAGCCCTGTTGAAATACCCACACTGCTAACATCTGTCTTCTGCTGTTTAAAAAAAAAAAAAAGACAAAGATTCCCTGAGATAAAATGCACATAGGGATGACAAAAAAAGAGAGAGGAAAACCTATGACATAGTCAAATTTTATTAATGGCCCAACCATATGCATTCAGGGGATAATTAACTATTCACAGGTGAAATTAGCTGATAGGAGTGTCTGTCGTGAGCAAATCGAATAAGCTCTGATTATATCAATAGTTTTCAACCAGTGTTCCATGGTTATCAAGCTATCAAATAAATTTGTCCACTCTCTTCTTTGAGGGGGAAAAAACTTTAATTATCCGGTCACAGTATATGGCAGGTCATTAATAAAACCTAGTTATCTTGCTGCAGGTTTTATAGTTTTACAGTTATCTATCTTTTATCTAAGTAAACATTTGGGAAATGTCCTTAAAATTACTTCAGATACTTTGCCCCTATCCCCAATAGATATTTGAAAGTGAAACTTCACTGGATTTTACTATACAATATATAACATCACCTGAAAGCCTCCCATCTCCTTCCTCCTATGCTACAACTATAATGGAATTATAGAGTTTGGCTGCACATACATTGATGGATCTAACCAACCTGCAAATGCAGATAAGGGTAAAATCACTTGATGGGTTAGTTCTGCTTAATGTATATTTACTCATCCTTTATGCTATGTATGCATTTTTTACTTTCATACCACATATATCAATGACAAATGTAAGAATTGAAAAGCCGGTAATAATATAAACGAATGGCCTTTTTTTTTCCTTTATGGAGCAATTGCCAGAGACAGCATCTTTTTATTTGAATAAAGACCAGTAAGAAATTTGCATGTTTTAGTCCTGATTCTGTCCTAAGTGAAGTCAGTTTCAAAATTCCCCCTGACTTCAGCAGTAGCAAGATTTAGCACTTGTACAGTACGGATCTGGTCACTCATAATAAGACCTACATGCTATTTAATGTGTATTATACAAAATGAAAGGACTATAATGATGTTTCTTTTAAAGGAATATGAATATCTAAAAATTACTTGTATGTGAACCCAGCTTGTAGGTGCAGCATTTTAAACGGATCTCTTTTTCAGGGTAAGAAAATTACGGTTGTACATTCTTGTCAGACCACATCCAGTGTATTCTGCACACAGCACATCATGCAAAATACAAATACCTATTTTACAAAGTATATCTTTTCTTTCCACTACAGATTGAAAAGAGCACAGCACACTGTTAACTAATGTTCTTTTTAATTATCCAGCAATTGAACAAACATCAATATACTCATTTGGTTTAGATATTTTTCATGGTTTTGTAAACATTTACTAGAGATTTTTCAATCAGGGGCAGGGATAGCACAGTGGTTGGAGCATTGGCCTGCTAAAGCCAGGGTTGTGAGCTCCATCTTTGAGGAGGCCATTTAAGGACTGGGGCAAATAGATGTCAGGGAGGGTGTCTGGCCCCACCAAGAAGGCAGGGGACAGGACTAGATGACCTCCTGAGGTCACTTCCAGTTCCAGGAGGTGTGTGTATCTCTCTCCATTTGTAAATGGAAAGGATGTGCAATTCCTATTCAAATGGCTGAGCAGGAGAAGTCACTTTGTTTCTATAGCTGAACACATTCAACAGCTATTCTACAGGTTGAATCTCTGTAATATGGCACCTTTGGCACCTGACAGGTGCTTAACAAGAGTTTGCCAGACCACGGGAGGTCAGTATTGTCTAGCACGTTACCAACACTTCCACCGCTCACAGGGCTCTCAGAAGACATTTAGGGTTAAATTACAGCTAAATAATAGCACAGAACTCTGAGAGCCAGGACTGGTGGCTATAAACAAACTTTACGGGACCACAGGAAACTTGGCCACATCCTTGATAAGCAGTCATCCAGCTAACTAAAATCATGCCAGATTATGGATGTTGCTGGTTTGAGAGATTTAACTTGTACTGCTGTAGTTTTACTTATGGAATGAATAAACTCCAATGTGGCATTACTGTGACAGAATGTACCAACTTCACACAAGCCGGGGGTGGGGGCCAGGCTTGCTGGGTGGAAAAGGCTCCTCCCCCGCAGCCCTGCTGAGCATGCTCCAATTGCAGCCCCAGTATTAAGGCCAGGGAGGCCGGGCAGTTGGGGCTGGCCACCAGGGGAGATGGAGCTCCTGCTGCAGCTCAGCAGCTGCTGCTGCCAGAGCTGAGGTGGCGCGTTATATCTGGAACGGGGTAAGAAGTAGCCCAGGGCAGGGAACTGGAAGGTAGCCCAGGAGCTCGGCATGTTAGAGTGGGGGTCCCCACTGAGCTGGTGGCTAGGGAGACATGCCCACCACCAACAGAGCCCTGGGCTGGAGCTTGGTGGAGAGGGAGGAGCCGAGCTCCCCTATCCCCACCCGTGTGACCCCGAGGAAGGGGGAGCACTGACTAGGCCACTGAGGCCTGCAAACACTAACTAGGCTGTTGGACCTGACTGAGGGGATACAGACTAGGCCATGGGGGCCTGAGGGCAGTGGGAAAGTCCTCTGAAGACACGCAGGGCCGGAGGCCACACCACACTTAACCAAGAACAAATGAATTGGGACACATGGGCCATGTCAACACTTACTAAAAACTTCAAAATGGCCATGCTAATGGCCAAATAGAAGAATACTAATGAGGCACTGAAATGCATGGGAATGCATAGGAGCTCATAGGAATAAGGGGATTTTAATGTTAGTGGGGCCCTTTCAAAAAGGACCCCCCCATGTAGATGAGCTGCTATGGGTCTTAATTCAGCTAAAGCAGGGATTCCCAACCTATGGGTCGCGATTAGATTTGTTCAGGGTCGCCAGCTGGGCAGCTGTGAGCTGCATGTGGCTTTTAAAGAAGCCATTTGAAGTTTCTTAATGCTGCCGCCTCCAGCAACGCTCTATCACGAGGGATAGCAATTACCTTATGCCTAGGTGCTGAAAGCTTAACACTTGAGTTAGTTGGTTTTAATGACTGCTACCTGCTGGGAGCAGGAGGGCTGGGGGAGCAGCACAGCCTAGCAGCCCCAGTGAAGAGGCTGCGGGGAGCTTTAAGGCTGGGGACAGTTTGGGGCTTTGGGGGTGTGGTAGTAGTTTGGTGCTTTTTTGTGTCCAGCCCCTGGAACATTTAAAAACTTGCCGTGTGGTCCCCGGTGAGAAAATGTTGGACACCCCAGCTTATGCATTACAAAGACAGCCTCCTGCTCTTTGATATTGATAGTGATTCCAGGCAAGCCACTTAATAGTCTCTGGCAGTAATTTTCACCCCCTCTTCCCCCATTTTGGCCCTCCCTTCTATGTAGCTGATTTCTCAGTTTTCATTTTTTTGTCTGTGACTCCCACCCCCTCCAGCCTCTGAGTGTGACTCCCACAGACTCAGAGTGTGGGGTTTAAGCTGCAGCTGGGGCGGAGGGGGAATGAGTGTGAGGATGAGTCTTTGCCCCACCACAACCCAGATTAAGTAGTATAACAAAATAATTAACTATAATAAATAGTGTTATTATTTTATTAATGTATTTTCTCTTTTTATGCAACAACTATTAATACGTAAACATGAGGGAGCACAATTTTATATTTTTGCCTCAGGTGCAAAATTAGCTTGTTATGGCGCTGCTTCACCACACCCCTCCCAGTTTTGAATTGCCTTGAGTCTTCCTGAAATGTTAAAATGGCCCCCCTCTGGAAAAGGTTGGGAACTGCTGAGCTAATGTCTACAGTAACAAGCAAAAAATATACTGAAAAATCACTAGAGACCAAAATCACCAGCCTGGATTCTGGTCATACGTACACTGGTTTTCCACTACTTTAAGTTCATGAATTTCAGTAGCGTAACTACTGATTTACAACAGTATAGATTGAAAAGTGAAGATTTTCCCTTTCTTCTAAGGCCTTGCTTGATCAGTCTTCAAAGAGAACTGTGTGGGTGCACCCCTCTGCCCACGTTCAGCCCCATTGACCCCTTAGGTTTGGCACAGTGGTCTGCCTGCACAGTTCTCCTTCAATTTTTAAGTCCTAACTAGGGCTGCACTGCCTTGGAAGATCAACCCATTCGGGGTCAAATTTCCAGGGTTCAACTTCATGCATCTAGCATGGATGCGCAAAATCAGCCTCTCAGGGATTTCAGTTAAACTCTGCACTCCTTAGCCGCATCTACACGTGCTGGCTACTTCGAAGTAGCCATGCCAACTTCGAAATAGCGCCCGCCACGTCTACACATGGCGAGCGCTATTTCGAAGTTGAAATCGACATAAGGCGGCAAGACATCGAAGTCGCTATCCTCATGAGGAGATGGGAATAGCGCCCTACTTCGACGTTCAATGTCAAAGTAGGGCACATGTAGCCGATCCACGTCCCGCAACATCGAAATAGTGGGGCCTGCCATGGCGTCCATCAGCTGAGGGGTTGAGAGACCCTCTCTCCAGGCCCTGCGGGGCTCTATGGTCACCATGTGCAGCAGCCCTTAGGCCAGGGCTGCTGGCTGCTGCTGCTGCAGCTGGGGATCCATGCTGCATGCACAGGGTCTGCAACCAGTTGTCGGCTCTGTGGATCTTCTGCTGTTTAGTGCAAGTGTGTCTGGGAGGGGCCCTT
This sequence comes from Carettochelys insculpta, assembly GCF_033958435.1. Classification (NCBI taxonomy): domain Eukaryota; kingdom Metazoa; phylum Chordata; order Testudines; family Carettochelyidae; genus Carettochelys; species Carettochelys insculpta. The sequence goes on along the minus strand of NC_134138.1, from coordinate 156,082,295 downwards.
TAAGGGAGCGGCTTGCTGTTGAGTCCGCCCTGTGACCCTGTCTGCAGCTGTTCCTGGCACCCTTATTTCGATGTGGGCCGCTTTGGTGTGTAGACGCTCCCCTGCAGCGCCTACTTCGATGTAGTGCTGCCCAACGTCAACGTTGAACGTCGACGGCACCAGCCCTGGAGGACATGTAGACGTTATTCATCGAAATAGCTTATTTCGATGTCGCTACATCGAAATAAGCTATTTCGATGTATCATTCACATGTAGACGTAGCTCTTGTGAGATGTGAGGAGTAAGGGAGGTTGATGGGAGAAACTCTCCCATTGACCTTCCCCATATAGACAGATAAGTTAGCTGAGCTCAGATATGTCAATTGCCGCTATTCAATTGCCATATCTGTGCTGACTTACTTTGCCTAGTGTAGACGTAGCCTAGGAAGAGTATTTAATTCTCTTCTACCACTGTTAAGTGCCCGTTGGCATTTGCCACTTGTCAGCCACATCTAATGTGTAAAGTCCTAGGTGGCAGGTGTCATAGGCCAGTGGAGGAAGCTGGCTTGTGAGTTATTGCAATTTGCATGGCCTGATAAAACTTCCTCCAGCAGAAGCCCCTTATTTTCTCATAATTTTGTACCTTGTAGGTTCCCGAATGGCTGAAGAAGCAGTATCAGCTGCTCAGGTTCTTCAGTAGGGTCTGCAATTCAGAGAAATTACTGATGAACAGAGGAAGCTAAGTGGGAGGGATAGCTCAGTGGTTTGAGCATCAGCCTGCTAAACCCAGGAATGTGAATTCAATCTTTAAGGAGGTCATTTCGGGATCAGGGCAAATAGATGTCAGGGACGGTGCTTTGGTCCTGCTAAGAGAGCAGGGGACTGGACTAGATGATCTCCCAAGGTTATCTTCCAGCTCCATGAGATGTGTATCTACAGGTACTGCCTGAGAACCTGCATGGTGCATATTAAAAGCTCAACGTTCTGTAAAAAGAACTTTTGCTTTTGTCACTGTGTTGCTTTGGGTTTTAGGGTGGGAAGGGTAATGTGTTTCCCATTCAGCTGCTGGTGGTGACCAGGGTGACCTGCAGCCATGAGGCAGGAGGGGGGCTCAGGACTCCAGCTACAGTAGGGAAGAGGGGGTTGGGCAGAAAGGGTGGGGGCAAGGTGCTAGCCTTCCTGAAAGGGGGCATCAATGCACCACTTGTGTATAAGGAACAGTGTGTGCCCAACCCTCAGCTGGTGTAAATCAGCATAACTCCGTATGTGTCAAACTCCTTTAATTTTACTGAAAATCCTGTCCTTTATTTTTATTTTTGTAGCAAAGTGCAGAAATTAAAAGATGCATGGAACAATTGCACAAGTCATTAGCTAGGCAGGATTTGTAAGTGCTTTCTTTACCATTTGTGAGGTATCAGATTATGGTCTGATATAATACAGGTTATCAATCTGTTTTGTTGAGAAGACTTATTGTACTCTCAGCAATACAGTTTTTCAATTATATCTCTTCAAGTTTTTGAAAGAAATCCTTCTGTAAGAGATCTTTAAATTATGATACTGTCAAGGTACTTGTTCCCATTCCATTCTTTACTAGTTGTATATAAGCATTATTTATTTTCTAGTTTTGCTGCATATTCATAATTTTTTCTTATCTTGCAATTATAACTGTTTCATTCTCCATACATTGGCTTTGGTGGACATGAAATAGGGTTGCTTTTCACAGGAATCACTGTACATAGTGGAAGATGTTAGCTACTTCCACACTTCAGAGATCCAATGGCTATGAGCATTAAAATTGCTTATTGCATTGTGATTACAATACATTTTGTTGTTGTAAGTGAATCGATTTGTCGATTACTATTTTAAGTTAAAATACAACTTATTAGAAATGGCAACAGAGTAATATAAGGGGAAATACTATTTGTTGTAAATACCTAAAGAAAATTATTTAAATACCAAGGCAGGCTGGAAAAAGACATATTCAAAGCAGATGCTTCTGCTGAAAAAATGTATTGGAATCCATATTGGTCTCTATGTTTTGGATTCTTCAATGAATCACGTCATCTCCAACTCTGGTCTGTATGTGATTCTGTAGAGTACATTGGCATGGAAAGAACTGCTTGCTGCAGGAGACACAGTGGGATCAATTACCTGACAGATGATGATTAGGATGAGGCTAGCAACCAGTGGGATTTTCAGGGGATTTAGACTGCCCGGCACGAAATGAATTTCAATGACTGACGGTATCTTTGAAATCTCACGTCAGGATTCAGTGAACAGTTGGTAGCCCCAAAAATTAATCCATGACTATCATTTTCCTGGTAATGATTTGCAAACAAAATTAGACTTTCACAAATGTTTTTAGTGTTCAAAAGTAAGGTCTTGATTGAGCCTATAGATTTCTCACAGCTACTGATAAATTTACTCCTCAGGGCATTCTGTGCAACAAAAAAAGAAATAAAATTAAAATAAAAAAATCTGCATCAAACAAATTGTACACATAATATTTTAAAATTCTGCAAATGTTATTTGTTGCATAACTATGAAGGCGTCAGCATGGCATTGATGACAACAGCCCACTGGCTACACAGAGGTGGGAGAGCACTGTGCAGTGACACCCCCCGCCCCCCGGAGCACGTATTCAACAATAAAGCTGCACCCAACCCTGACAGTGCAAGGAATGGGCTTAGTGTGGGAGGGATCCAGGAGTGGGTTGAGAGGATCCTATGTGAGGAAATCTGGGTGTGGGCAACTCAGGGGGCAATTTGGGTATGGAGGGATCTGGATGCACAAGGGCTTGTTTAGGGGAGAGGGATGGATCTGGGTGTAACAGCAATGAGACATTGCAGGGGAAAGTGGTTGGAGCTGTGCAGGATGGGTCTGGGTGTGGAGAGATAGAGCTCAGCGGGCAGGTCTGAGTGTGGAGCATCCCATGGGGAGCCCAGATGCAGGGTGGAGCAGGGCTCAGGGGGGCAGGAATCAAGGCGCAGCAGTTTGAGGTTTGATGGGGTGGGGATCCAGGGTACAGATGTCTTGCTGAGGTTGTCCAGGTGCAGGGGGAGTCAGGCTCATTGTGGGGAGGTGGCAGTTCAGGGAGCAGGAAGGTGACAGTCTGGGAAAGAGAGAATCCAGATGCATGGAGGCTGGGCCAACGGGAGAGCCGATCCCTGTATTGGGATCCCTCCCCCTGCAACTGAGGTGCAGCAAGTGGAAGAAGTGGGAGTTTGCAGAGGAGAAATCTGTGGCTGAGCCTGAACCAGCCTCAGATGCTGTGCAGGGAGAAGGAAATCCCAGACTCCCCAGCCCAGCCAGGACTAGAAGCTGAGCCAGGTGGAGGGGTGGAGCCACCTCCCAGGCCTCCCCCCATCCTGTCTTTTTCCCTACAGTGATTTATGCTCTCCTAGCTGTCCTGGGTACCTGAAATATGCTCCTGTGGAGGTTTGCATGATCACTCCTATGCCTTCATTTTGCATCCCCATTAGAAAGTTATTTTTTTCTACGAGGAAGCAAAGAAATTGGCAGGGGGATGTAAATTCTGTGCATGTGCAGAATTCCCCAGTATGTCCGATCACCTAACTCTCGAGGTATCGTTTCTGACCTATGACTGAATATGTCCCTGTCGGCAGGTCCCATTAGTGGCAGGGTGGCCTAGTGGCTAGGTCCTTGCAGAGCCTAGGGGCCCGAGGTGTAGGACTTAGCCCACTCACTAGAGGCTGTAGCTTCAGTCTGGGGCATGGGTTCCGAGAGTCTAGTTTACCCCTCCTTCAGGGGAGGGTTCTCTGGAATTCTGCCCCTTTGAGCCTGGGGGAGGCTTTGGAGGCTGCATCCTCCCATGGCTGACACTGGGGCAGTTCTGGCTCAGGCTCTGTGAGCGTCAGAGCTAGCTCCTGCCTCTTTGTGGGTCAGCCCTGAACTGGGCTGGCTTCCCTCCTTTTATCCTGCCTCCAGGCCTGACACTGGCTGCGAGTGAAATGGGGTGGGACTAATTGGGCAAACAGGCTCTGTTTAGCTCCTACTCTTCCAGGCCTTCCTCTCAGTCCCTTACAGTCTCCAAATTACATTATGTTACCTTTCAACAAGAATGTACATGTTTGCACGAATATCCGTGATACTTCTCCAGGTGCATTCTTGCAAACAAAAGTTAACGTGTGAATGCTCATGTAACGCACACGTAAAAGCAAACACACAAATCACTGACACTCTTTGCAGTTTTCATTCAAATGAGAGTTCACAAATATCCTCTTGCAGCATTCACCCACCTGTGCCAATAGCCACATGACATATAGGGAAGGATTTGGGGTTGAGCCCTGTATGCGTTTTACACTTTCCAAACACACAGAAAGACCAAGTCCTGAAAGACAGGTGGAGTCTGGGAGAAGGGAGACCTAAATTTAAATTCCGCCTCTGCCTGACTCAGAGCAGGAACTCGGACCCAGCTCTTCTTCCTTCCCAATGCATTCCCAAACTACATGGCTATAGTATCTCCTGAGGTGGCCTCTTGCCATCTCTCCTGTTGAAGCCATGCTACTCTGTATAGACTATTTAAACAGGCCTGGAGACAAAGAAATTATAATTCTTTATCCTAGTAATTAATGCACTGCCCTGGGAGACTCAGATTCCAGTCCCTGTTCCAATGGGAGTAAGACACCTGGGCACTTTGGAAAATCCCACAAGCATTGATCTGCATCTTTAGGTACCCCCAAGTACTTCAAAAAACTGTCCCTTGATTTTTTTGAAGGGCTGCTCGGTGTGCTGCCCTGCCCAAGGATGGGGACAAGTGCAGCCTCCGTTAGAAGGGCAACTGCAGAACTCTACACTATTTACTGCTCAACCTAACATTGTGATCAGAGCCTCAGGGTTACCACCCAGTGCAATGAGGCAGAGTGACCTCCATCCCCAATGGACAGCAAGGGATTACTACAGTCCTCTTATAAGCTCACATATTTTACACAACTGAGCTGAGAGAGTAAATATGTAGGTCCAGTTAACACAACAGCACCCATCTGCCTCCAGGTTTGGCCCACTAGTGTACATGAGAGCAGGAGCCATTGGTGAAAATATGACAGACAGATCCTATCCATTACAACATCCGGAGAACCAGAACTTCTGACATCACATACATCACTGTATGCTGTACATACAGTGATAGGAATGTTAACAATCTGGTATGTGGCCATCTGTCTGTTAGCAGCAAGCATTTTATTGGCTAAGATGTGAATAACCATCCCATTGTTTGGATGACACAACTCTAAACATTTCCCTTAGAGCCCTTTGTTTTAACACCTGTCTTGTGTGATTTGTAGCATTCCTTCATAAGCTTCATACTTCCAAGATCAATCAAACACAGAGTCTGGTCCTCACAAGAGGACAGACAACCCACATGTTGTAGAGATGAATTCATTTGGCACAACAGTATGTCCTGGTATCAGCAGGATCTCGGCAGGCTGTGCAGCTGCTCTCTTACTTCTGTGGAAAGAGCTGACTGAAAGAAGGCCAACAAATGGTCTTAATGTTTTGAAAAGGATGTTGCAAAACTGAAGAGGGTGCAGAGAAGAATCACAAAATGGTTTGAGGATGGAAAAATGCCTTAATGAGAATTAAGGAGCACAATCTATTTAGCATATCAAAAAAAAAAGGATCAGGATGTGACTTGATCATGATGTTTAAGCACCTCCACAGGAAGAAAAAGACAGGTGCTAAAAGGGCTCTTCAATCTACGGGACAAAGGCATAATAAAAAAGAGTGCTGGACGCTGAATCCAGATAAATTCAAAATCAAAATAAGGCACTATTTTTAACAGTGAGGATACTTAAACATTGGAACAAACTACCAAAATGGATCTTCAGCTCTTGTCTTCAAATCAAAATGGGATGTCTTTTTGCAAGATATGCTTTAGCAAAACTCAAATTATGTGGGCTATATATAAGAATAAATGAGCGAAATTTTATGACCTGGGATATATGAGAGATCATTTTAAATTGTCCTTCTGGTCTTTCTTCTCTGAATTTTTAGTGATCGTCAGGTTGCTCAATGGCAATTAGAACATTTAATTTTGTTGTCTCATCCATGGTGTTTGAAGATTCCTATATATATTTCTGCACCAGTATCTGAGACGCAGCTTTGGTATCTCTCTTAGTATATCTCCCTACGAAAAATGTTCTCTCTCTCAGAAAGGAGGTGCTCTCTTCCCAAAAAACAAACAAACAAATACAAAAAGACACACACAAGGGGTGGGGGGAAGGCAACTAACCTGCAGAAAACAAACCAGTTTCTTCATTGATCCTTTCAGCATGAAGATAACTACACAGCGATGAGTACCTAGATCAAGTTTTGAACCCTTATCTCCTTCCACTCACCTCTGAAAGGTTTTCATTCCTGTAAGAGCCTGAAAGCTCTTCAGCTGTCAAAGGCAATGGCAAACATTATTATCAGACCCCTGTGTAGCATTGTTTCCTGTAGTTAGAGTCCTTAGACAGTACGTGACACCTCAGGCCTAGTTTAAGCACTCATGGAAATAAGCACCCCCCTTCGACATTCCCTTACTCCCACAAAACTAGATCAAAGGCTGCACTTCAAAATTCATGCAGCCGCCATTATGCTCATGAGGCACTGAATATGTACATTAGCATCTTATTAGCCTGCTTTGAATTGCCTCTTTACAATGCCACCTCTGACGGTTGGTGCAAGTGTAGAAGCAGCCTGGGTCTTTTCAGCTAAATCTGCCATAAAATCAACCTAGTAAATTCTTCACATTTCAGAGACTCTTGAAACCAAAGGAAGCCCATGATGAGCTGATGACCTACTTTTGTTTATTCTGCCATTTATTCTGTAGGGTGAAAATGTCTGGGGCAGGCCATGATTTGTGCTAAAGAACCCCTATTCAAATCTTAAAATCTGGAATAGGCCTATAATCCTATAATACAGAAACACAGTTAGCATGAGTGGAAAGTTACCCTACTGGGCCCCCCTCATCTATCTCACAAGGCCCAGGGAAGGTCATCCCAGCTCCAACAGGGCCTTGGAGTTTGGAGGGAGGGATACTTGCCCCAGCAACCACATTCCAAGGAGAGACCCTGCATACAAGAACCAAGACATGGCGTTCTCTTCTCTGCTATCCCAAGTTGGTACTCAAAACAAATGTGTTATTGCTCTATGCCATTATTATCTCTTTTGCTTTAATATTCTAGATAAGCACCCTGGATGTGCCCATGTGAAGGCACCATCATTACTCTTGTAGACTCATCATCCATCCAATTAAATACATAGATGTTATTGCATGTCTGCTCTGTTTTAATAACTTGTTAAGGAAAACCACCTTTATTGGAGATAAAATGTCCAATAAGCAATGGGTGGGGATACTATATAACCTTTTCAGATTATTGGCTTATTGTGCTCATTTCATCTTGCTGCTAGAACCTATCCAGGCTTGGATAGCACCCATGCTGTAATATTCCCCCCACCCACTCACTAGCAACTATATAATAAATTGCAACCTATTGTCTGACAGTGCTCACTTAGCCTAACATGCAAAGCGACACCCCACCAGTGCTGTGTGCAATAAACCCTCCTGCTTGCTTCATATACGGTGTCCAGACTTTGTTCCTGCAATTCTAAACTGAATTATCAAAACAAAAAACAGTCAAGTAGCAATACTCTTGAAAGAGAGGCTGCTGAACTCTCTTTTATACTCAAATTCGACACATTAATACGTGGTTTGAACCAGGATGGGGATTTGCTCACCTTGATCATTTTTTTCTGATTTGTCCTCCTTGATTACTGTTTTTGGTTCTCTGTGCCTTAAATATTGAGTCTGTTCTGGTCTGGCTATGGTCTGAAGAAGTGGATCTGTCCCACGAAAGCTCACCTAATAAATTAGTTTGCTAGTCTTTAAAGTGCTACTTGACTGTTTTTTTGTTTTGATAGTTTATAGACTAGCACGGCTCCCTCTCTGTTACTAAACTGAATTAGTTCATGATTACTTCAGTTAAGGTTGTCCCCTACAACCAGTCCTGTGATGTTCTCTGTACTCACCAGTACCAAATCGAAAATGGCCTCACCTCTTGCTGGTTCAGCAACTGTTTGGTGAAGAAATCAGTCAGCTATGACATCCAGGAAAATATGGGCCCTACTACTTACTATTAATAGTTTTTGTCCTTCAATCTATATCTGGGAAGATACAGTCCCTCAGGGCTCTCATGGATTTTGTCTATGTTGGGCTGATAAAGTCACTTGTAGACCCAGGGTCCAGTAACCACTGGTACAGTTCATTTACAGGTTATGCTCCCACCATGCTTTCATCATACAAGTAGCCCCTTTTTGTCCTCAGGCAGGCAAGAGGGAGAGAGGAATAGGAGAACTACCTCCCCACTTCCACTCCCTGCCTTCTTCCCTTCTTCCTGATCCCTCCAGGCTTCCTTTCCCTGAGGCTTTTATGCATCCCCAGCCTAATTAGGCAGCAGCTGTCTCTGCTTTCCCAGGTGGTCTATTCAACTCTAATTCACCTCCTTTTCTTGGAAAAGGAGTGAAAGAGGAGTGGCTCAGCAGATCCAGCTCAGCGCTCTGTCACACATTCCTCCCCCTTTACCAAACCACCAGGTTCAGCTGTCTGCATCACCTTCTCCCCTTACCAGGAGAGTCCCCCTCATCTTTCTGGCGACCTGCCACCTCTTCCTTGCGGTGTGCAGTCAGCCCTTGCTTGAAGAAACCACACTGTGTGGAAGGCAGATGCCCCTTTAGGTCTGCTACCACCTCTATATCCCCACACCATTCACATCCCAGGTATGTCCACCTCACTTTACCACAAGTGGGATTTGGTTGTCATTTTCGGGGGTGGGGGAGTCCCCTTATAGCAAAAACTGTTCCAGGACAAACTTGTTTGTGATCTTCTCCACTGTCTCGGGATCAGGTAATCAGGTATTTGCAGCGATTGTGATCACACACCACCATGAGTAAGGATATATCTAAAATATATAACATTGCCCCAATACCTGTATCAATCAAATTTGTAATCACATCATAAAAAGGTATCAAGTTAGTTTGACAGGACCTATTTACCATAAACCTAGATCAATTGGTTTTAATTGTATTACCCTCCTTTAATTCTTTATTAATCAAGTCCTGTATCTAGTATTGGCATGCTAGCTTCCTTCAAGCCTTCTGGAACTTCCCCGCTCTTGCAAGGATGATTGAAAATCAACATTAATAGTTCAGAGTGTTCCTAGGCCAACCCTTGTAAAACTCAGGTGCAACTTATCCAGACTTTCTGATTATAAAATGTCTAAATTTAGCAGCTGCTGTTTAATGTCCTCCTAAGATACTATTGAAATGAAAAGTATTTAATCAATCATCATCATCATCTAATAAAAATAGACAATCTGGCTTCTTCCCAAATACATATCAAGACATTTATTGGACATTTCTATTTTTTTTTTTTTGTATTCGATTGGCATTTTACCATTTCCATCTTGTAATGGTCTAACACCATTATTAGGATTCCCTTTGTTCCTAATATATATTCATAGGTTCAAAAGCCTGAAGGAATCGCTATGAGTGTCTTGTTTGACCTCCTGTATAACACTGGCCATAGAACTACCCACATATAACTTCTGTTTATTTTTTAAAAACTCCTTATTTACCTTAACTCTAATGGGTATTGATCTCAAATTTATTTAAAAGGTCATTAAATCTTTTGGGGGCAAAAAGGAAAAAATAATAGGTTTTTGTGTGTCTGAATTTTTCCATTGTTGTAAAAGGCCCTTGTGTTGGATGGAAATATCTGTTTAAAAACAAAACAAAACAAACTTTCAATTCAATGTTTACTGACGATTAATTTCCATTCCCTGAAGGATGAAGAGGACCACTGAATTCTTATCTACATCACTAGAAGGTGAGCCAATGACTGGTTAAATACCCAACTCAAAAATTAATAATCAATGGTTCATTATTAAATGGGGAAGTTGCATCTGTAGGAGACCTGCAAGGGTCTGTCCTGAATCTGGTACTATACAATATGTTAATTAACAACACTAATAATATCTATGGATGACACCAGACCAGGAGATGTTGCAAGCTCTTTTGGAAGACAGGATCAGAATCCAAAATGAGGTACATACATTGGAGACTTCTCAGTCTGAAAACAGCAAGATGAAATTCAATACAGATAAGCAAAAAGTGCTACGCTTTGGAAGGAAACTTAAAATGAACATACCCAAAACGGATAATAATTGGCTAGGCAGTGCTGAAGAAAAGGAGCTGAGATTACAGTGGAAACAACTTGAATATGAGTCAACAATGTGAGACAGTTGTGAAAGGCTATTAACCTTCTGGAGTGTACCTACAGTCACATCATATGTAAAATGTGGAAAGCATCTGCTCTACTTTACTCAGGAATGGTGAGGCACCAGTGGGCATAATGTAACCAGTGTGAGGAGCCACGCTTAAAGAACTATACGTGTAACACCCAGCTGCACTGAGACATCATACTAGGGTGACTGAAGCCTCTACTCTACAGCCTGGGCTGAGAGCCAGCTGTCATTCAGCTCATGCAGTAGAGCATGGGGCTTTATCCCCTATGGTTGCAGGCTCAATCCCTCGGAGCTGGCAACCCAGGTCTGTCAGTGTTACATATGGAAAAATGGGAGAGTCCATAACAGAGCAATACAAATCACAAGAGGTTTAGAAAACATGAGCTAAGAGGAAAGGTTAAAAGAGCTGGGCAAGGTTAGTCTAGGGAAGAGAAGGCAGGTGGTATACATGGTAACAAACTTCAAATAGTGGTCTTTGGGTTGTGCCCATCATTCATCTGGAACAAGTGCCCAAGCCAGAGTTGTCTCTGAAACTTTCAGGAATGTTTGCATGCTGTGTATACCAGCATGCCTGAGTACCCCACCAGGAGATCCTGAAGATTCAACAGAGGTAACACATAAGAAAGCCGTTAAGCCTCTTTTCCTGATGAAAATATAAGGTCCATGTCTCACTCCCGTACAAAAGTGTGCTGATAACTCATGCATGATACGCAAATACCTTTGTGTGTAGACAGTTTGCCATTTGGTCAGCCTAGTCATTGTTGCGGTAGCTGTTCCAATACAGAAATTGAGTTCCAATTCAAGTGAAAGGTTGACTGCAAAAGCAGACACCAGGTTTATGAACTTATTTACCACTTTAAGTTCATAGTTTAAGTTCATAGACCTTGACAGAGGGTGTTTAACTTAACTTTTTGGCACATTATGTTCATCTTTTCTAGGCTTATAGTAAGCCCAAAAGCTTGACAGCCTTCAGAAAAGCCTGTCTATAAGCTTCTGGAGATGGGCTTCTATGTGGGTTGTCATTGCTGTGTCATCAGCAAAGAGGGGGTGTTGCATAAAGGCCTCCCAAATCTTGAGTTTTGACCTCAGTCCTGCAAGATTAAACAGCTTTCCAACAGACCTTGTATGCAAGTAGATTCCCTCAATGGAGGAACCAAAACCTTGTTTCAGTAACAGGGAAGAGAAGATTACAAACAGAATTGGGTCAAGTACATAGCTTTGCTTAACGCTGATATGAATCTGAAAAGCTGGAGCCATTTTATTAAACTGTGCGTTAAATCTTTTTCATGGAAGGATCAAATCTTGCTTAAAAGCTTTGGGGGACATCCAATCTATTCTAGAAAAACAAATAGTCCACTTCTACTGACAAGGTCAAAAAGTCAAAAGGTACAAAGCCTTTGTGAGATCAGTGAAGACTGTATAGAGGGCTTCTTTGTTCTCTCCATTTCTCTTATAGTTGTCTCAGTGAGAAGATTACATCAGTAGCAGACTGTTAAGTTCAGAAGCTGCACCGTGATTCTGTCTGCAAGGGAGTGAAGCCTATTTTTGGCAAACACTTGTCCCATAATACCAAGAAGGGAAATGACATGATAGTTTTTACATTAGCTCCTATCATCACTGTTCTTATAGGGATTGATGGCATCTCTCACTTCTTGTGGTGCTTTGCTTTCTTTCCAGCACACACAGAGCAACTCATGAAGATGTTTCAGTAGAATGGGTTTTCTGACGCTTATGACCTCTGACAGTATGCAGTCTTTTCCAGGGGCTTTCCCATTAAGAAGGTCATCTATGACAAGGCTGAGCTCTTTGTCACTTGGTTCGTCATTAGGCAGGCTTTGATTGATTTGATGGCCTCAACCATTGCAATACCTTCACAAGAGTAAAGCTCAAAGTAGTGTTCTACCCACTTATCCATCTGCTTACTGCAGTCATCGATTGTTTCCCTGTTGTTGATTTCAGTGTGGATGTTTTCTCTGAAGTTGGACCAAAGGCTTTCTTCATTCCGTCTTGCGTGTTTCTGATGTTGCCTGCGTCATCTCCTACTTAGCTGCTTTCACATAAGTGCAGCAAATAGTCTTTGGCAAAGTGTCAAGCAGTTTGTTGTACCTTGGTTCTTGTCACTCTAAATGCCTGTAAAGCTTTTTCATCTGTGTCGCTCTTTTACTAGTTTGGGCTATGTATTTGGCCTCCATCACTGTGGTCAGCACACTGGACTATACATCAAACCAGTTGTCTTTCTTGTTTCCCTTTTTCCCAAAGACTGACTGCATATTGTACATTGTGGCACAGACACCCAGCTGAAGTGAGAGCTGCTAAAGAACACAATCACTGATGTCCAGGGCTTGTTGTAATATGCTCTTGTACTGCTGTGACTTGTCTTGGTGCACTGTGGTACTGATGTTAATACAAGAACATCCTTTGTCTTTAGATCTTTGTATTTTCTTTAATTTAAGTCTGATCTTGAGGCACATCAGAGAATGGCCTGTGCTGCAGTTGGCACTCTGATGCCTATCAGTTATAAGGACAATGTTAAGGTTTGTATACCTTGTGATGATAAGATCTAGTTGGTGCCAGTGGCTAGCTGTGGGATGTTTCCAAGACCTTTTGTGTTGATGTAGTAATAGGAAAATCATTCTCTGGACATTTCCATTCATCTTACTAATTCTGGGTTGACCAAGAGAGTTAGTCCATGCTCTGTAATTGATTTCCACCCTTACACTGGCGTCTCCTAGCAGGGAAACGTATTCTTGTTTTGGAATCCTGCTGATGGTGGTATTCAGCTGGTTGAAGAACTGCTCCTTGATGTCAGAAGACAAGGAGCATTGTGGCATACACTCTCATTAGGTTGACTGCGCCTGTAGATGTGAACAAGTGCAGTGACAAAATTATCCCTGACCCATTTGTAGGTCACTCCATAATCACCAGAAGTGAGTTCTTATGCTCCATACTTTTACATTTATTCAGCACTTCTCCCTTGCTAGCAAATGTGTAGTTTTTTTCCCCAGTAGATCCATTTGATGCTAGCCATGTTTCTTGGAGGGGTGTGATATCCAGATTAAGTCAGCTCATTATTGGTTAGCAACTAGGATAGTTGATTTCAAAAGTGTAAACTTTAAAAAATTAAGGGAATTATTTAGGGAAGAACTCAAGGATCTGAATATAGAGGAGGCTTAGATTTACAGTAAGTCACAGTTGCTGAAATTATCTGAAGCCTGCACTCCGAGCAAGCGGGGGGAAATCACAGGGGAGAGCTGCAGGCTGAGCTGGATGAGCAAATATCTCAAACAAGTTATTAAGAGAAAGCAGAAAGCCTACAGGGGATGGAAGGTGGAAAGGGTCAGCAAAGAAAGGTCAGAAAGGGAAGGGACAAAATGAAAACTGTCAAAAGCCAAGCAGAGTTAGACTTTGTAAAGGAAATTAAAACCAATATTAAAAGGTTCTGTATCCTTTTAAAAAATAAAATAAGGAAAGAAGTGGGACTGCTATGCACTGGAGATGGCATGCAGATTAAAAATACTCTAAGCATAGCCCAACACGTAAATAAATACTTTGCCTCTGTTTTTAATAAAGTTAATGAAGAGCTTTGGGTAGAGTCAGGTTGACTAATGGGAATCAGGATATGAAAGCAGAAATTATTGCATCCGAGTTGGAAGTTAAATTCAAACAGCTTAATGGGACTAAATGGAGTGGCCTGGATAATCTCCATCCAAGAATATTGAAGGAACTGGCACATGACCAATAGCAAGAATTTTTAGTGACTCCATAAACTCAAAGGTCAGACCCTCTTACTGGAGAATTGCTAGTATAGTTCCTATTTTTAAGAAAGGAAGAAAGTGATCCAGGAAACTACAGGCCTGTTAGATTGACCTCAGGTGTAGGCAAAGTCTTAGAAGAAATTTTGAAAAAGAAATTTGTTAAGGACATAGAGGTAAATGGTAAGTGGGATAAAATGCAAAATAATTTTTATAAAAGATAGAACATGCCTGATCAGCCTGCTCTCCCTTTTTGAAAAGATAACTGATTTTTATAGAACAAGGAAAAGCAGTAGATCTGATCTACCTGGATTTCAGTAAGGCATTTTATATAGTTCTATACAGGAAATCATTACTTAACTTGGAAAAGATGGGGATTAAGATGAGAATTGAAAGGTGGATAAGAACTTTTTAAAAGAGAGACTACAACAGGTCAAACTACAAGGTGAACTGTCAGTCTGGAGGGAGGTTGTTGGTGGAGTTCTCGGGGGCCGGTCTTGGGAGCAACCTAATTTAACATTTTCAGGAATGACTTTGGTACAAAAACTCAGAGTTTGCTATTACAATTTGCAGGTGACACAAAATTGAGAGGTATATCCAATGCACAGGAGAACCAGAATATCACACAAGAAGATCTGGACAACCTTGAAAACTGGAGTAACAAGCTATGTCTACACAAGCTTTCTTCTTTCGAAAGAGGCAAGCAAATGAAGGAAATTGAAAATGAAAATGAGGCACAGATTTACATATCTGGCACCTCATTTGCATATTCTTCTTTCAAAAGAAGAAAAGCAGTGTAGATGCAGCTCTTTTGAAAGTAATCCCCATCTTCAAAAGAACCCCTATTATGTTTTTTGGAAGCAGGGTTCTTTTGAAGATGGGGATTACTTTCAAAAGAGCTGCGTCTACACTTCTTTTTTTCTTTCGAAAGAAGCTCATTCAAAAGAAGAATATGCAAATGAGGTGCCAGATATGTAAATCTGCACCTTATTAACATTTTCAATTTTCTTCATTTGCATGTCTCCTTCAAAAGAGGCATGCTAGTGTAGAGACAACTATAGAGGCGGGAGGAAATTTAGTAGTATGAAGTGCAAGATCATGCACTTATGCATCTACACTAGCAAGATCTTTTGAAAGATTTTTCAAAAGCAGGGGACTCTTTCGAAAGATCCTGTGGAGCATCTACACACAAAAGCCGTTTATGCGGATGCAAATTCCCTATGCCTCATTAGCATGACATCACGTGATTTGGAGTCCAGAAAACTGTTCTTCCAGACTCCAAAATGCTGTGTATAAGCATGGCCCCGTGGGGGTGGCTTCCGGAAGGATGTGCTCCTTCCAGAGGCCCCTTCTTCCCAAAAATTTTCAGGAAGAAGGGGCCTCCAGAAGAAGGGCTTCCTTCTGGAAGCACCCCCGGGCGCCGACAGTCTTCTGGACTCCAAATCACATGACGTTATGCTAATAAGGCACAGGGAATTTGCAGCCACACCTTATTAGCATCTTTCACTCCGTGTATTAGCATGCCACTTCCGAAGGAAGTGGCCTGTGTAGAAATGGCCAAAAAGTGTTCTTTCAAAGTACATTGAAAGAATGTGACACTCCTTTTGAAAGTGTTCTTCCACTCCCATTTCAGGAAGAACCCTTCTTTCGAAAGAGCAGCTCTCAAGGCACCTGATTTTTTGATCCTTGGCCCATTCTTTCGAAAGAGCAGGGGTTGTGTGGATGCTCTCTTTTGAAAGAGCAGATCACTCTTTTGGTCTGCTTTTTTGTGTGTGGGCACACTCTTTCGAAAGAAGTTCTTTTGGAAGGGATCTTCCAGAAGGACTTCTTTTGAAAGATCTCTGTAGTGTAGATGTAGCCTTACAGAGTAACAACAAGAATTTTTGCTATAAGATGAGGACTTATTAATTGGAAGTAACAGAGGAGAAGAAAAACTTGGGTATGTTGCATGAATACAAGATGAGATACCAATATGTGGTAGCCATGAAAAGGGCTAATGTCATCCTAGGATGCCTCAGATAAGGTATTTCCAAGTAGAGGTAGGAAAGGTTTTGGTTTGGGGTTTTCTTTTTCACCATTATACAAGACCTCATCTGTAATACTGTATGCAATCCTGTGCTCCCATGTTCAAGTAAGAGGAATTCAAACCAGAACTGAAGTAGAGAAAGGCTATTAGAAGGATCAGAAGACAGGAAAACATACTTTATTGGATAATATTCAAAGATCATGGCTTGATAATTCTAATTAAAAGAACATTTAGAGGAGATATGATTTCTCTCTATAAATACACCAGAGGGATAAATACCAGGGAGGAAAAGCAGTTATTTAAGTTAAGCAACAATGTGAACGAAAGAAAAAATGACTATAAATTGGCCATTGGCAAATTTTAGTCTTGAAATTAGACAAAGGTTGGATGAAATTCTGGAACAACCTTCCAAGTGGAGCGATGGGGACAGAAAAATCCTAACTGGTTTCAAGCCTGAGCTTCATAAGTTTATGAAGGGGATGGTACAATGGGACTGCCTACAATATGTTCTGGGTAGCCGCAAATATCTTCTACAGCCAGTGATGGGACACTAGGGCTATGTCTACACTAGTCCCCATCTTTCGAAAGAGGGATGCTAATGAGACACTTTAGGATATGCTAATGAGGCCTTGCCATGAATATGCAGTGCCTCATTAGCATACTGCTGGCCTCCGCTATTTAAAAGTGCTGCTTTCAAATCACATGCCACCCATGTAGATAGGGGACTTTTGAAAGGACCCCCCCTCCGAGTCTTCGAAAGCCCATTATTCCAGAAACCAAATAGGAATTAGGGACTTTCAAAGACTGGGGCGGGGGGGTGTCCTTTGAAAAGGCCCCTGTCTACGCGGGCGGTGCACGATGGGAAAGCGGCACTTTCAAATCACTGCGGCCAGTATTATACTAATGAGGCATTGTATATTCATGGCAGAACCTCATTAGCATATCCCGAACTGTCTCATTAGCATCCCTCTTTTGGAAGGTGGAGACTAGTGTAGACATAACCTAGATGGGAAGGACCCTGAATTACTACAGAGAATTCTTTCCAAGGTGTCTGCCTGGAAGGTCTTATCCACATACTGCCATATTTGGAGCTGGAAAAAAATTTTCCCCAGGTCAGACAAGCAGAAGAGGCAAGGTTTTGGTTTGATTTGGATTAGTTGGGTTTTTTGCCTTCCTAGGAAACCTGGGGCACAGATCACTTGCAGATGTCAACTAGAGTAAATGATGGATTCTCTGTAATTTGAAGTCTTTATTCATGATTTGATAACTTCAGGAGTGGCTGAGTAAGGCTCTGTGGCCTGCAATGTACAAGAACTCAGATCATGATGGTCCTTTCTGACCTTATAGTCTGTGAGACTGACATATCTACAGCTATACTACATATAATTCCAGCTGACAGTGTATCTTGCCAGATTTACAGATTCCGAGGCCAGAAAGAACATTTTGATCACCTCATCTGAGTTCCTCTATAATACAGGTGAAGTTCTGTAATTCAACATCATTCCTAGAGAGCATCTTTTTGGGAAAAAAAAATCGTGATTTTAAAAGTTCCCATGATGGAGACTGCGCCACACCCCTTGGTAAACTGATTATTCTCCCTGTTAAAAATGAATGTCTTACTTCCAATCTGAATTATGTAGCTTCAACAATCAGATATTAAATCAGGTTATACCTTTTTAGTTAGATTGAAGAACCCATTGTTAAATATTTGACCTCATGTAAGTACTTACTGACTGTAATTGAGTCAACCCTTAACTGGCTCTTTTTTAAGCTTCATAAATTGAGCTCTTTGAGGCTGTCACTTAGGCTTTGTCTATGCTAGACTAAGAAAGTTGACTGCAGGTTGCAATTCTAGCTACGCCAATTGCATAGCTAAAATCAACATATCTGCCCTCAGCTAATTTGTCACTCTATCCAGGGGAAGGCTGACAGGAGAGTTTCTCCCATCAACCTCCCTTACTCCTATCATCTTCCAAGGAGTGCTGGAGTTGACTGTGACCCCTGAGAGCTCAACATCGTGTGTTCATAGTAGATGCCCAAAATCAAACCCCAGAAGACTGACCCTGAGAATGTCGATTTTCTGTGGTAGCGTAGATGTGCACTAAGGCACGTTTTCTCATCTTCTCATCATTCTTGACAGTCTTCTCTGAACTCTCTCCAAATGATTGGCCTCCTTCTTCAATAGTGGGCTCCAGAACTGGAAACCCGGTGTTGCACCAGTGCCAAATATAGAGGCAAAATACCATATCTACTCCTACTCAATATTTCTTGTTTGTACATCAAGGGATCATGTTAGCTCTTTTGACCACAGTGTCCTACTAGGTGCCCATGTTCAGCTGATTACCACCATTATCTCCAAAACTTTTTCAAAGTCACTGCTTCTCAGGGTAGAAGATCCCTGGAGGTCTGGTCTATGTGCTACATTGCTAAATGAGTACCTTTACATTTAACCATATTAAAATGCACATTGCTTGCTTGCATTTTTCTTACCAAGTGATCCATATCACTGTGAAAGAGTTGTCCTCTTCATCATCCACCACATCCTCAGTTTTTGTGTTACCTGCAAACTTTATCAGTGATGATTTTATTTTCTTCTAGGTCATTAATGAAATATGAAATTGCATAAGGTCAAGAACCACTCTCTGCAGGAATCACTACAAACATACCCATTTGATTATTATTCACCATTTACAGTTACATTTCAAAACATATTAGCTAGTTTTTAATCCATTTAATGTGTGCTCCGTTAATTTTATGTTGTTCTGCTTTTTAAATCTAAATGTTGTGAGGAAGCAAGTTAAACAACTTACAGAAGTTTAAGCATAATATGTCGACACTATTACCTTTGTCATACAAACTTGTAACTCATCAAAAAAGATGTCAAATTAATTTGACGGGAACTATTTTCCGTAACCCCTGTTGATTTGCTTTAAATATGTTATTACCGTCCTTTAATTCTTTATTAACCATTCTTGCATTAACTGTTCCATTATCTTGACCAAGACGTCCCATTTATCCCATTTAAGACTCAGCATGTTATCCTTCTGGTTTTCTGGACCTTCCCATTGATACAAGACTTACTGAGGAAGCAAAATGGTACAGAGTGACGGACTGAGGGGCAAAGAGCTATTTTGTACTGGAAACAAGAAAAGCAAAGAATTGGAGAAAACAGCCAATGTTCCCTAATGCAGTGAATTAGTGGCAGAGTGCCTCCAGGGTCAATATTAAAATCAGTGTACTTTAATATATGTATTTAGTAAACCTCTGCCTCAGCCTGGAGCCCCCTCCTACACTCTGACCTCTTAGTTAACCAGAATATTTTATTAACCAGCATCCCAACCATTCTCCCAATATTCCAAATAACAAAGCTTTTACCCTATTATGTTATATTTAAAAAGAGATGTGGACAATATTATATAATCACTATATAAACCAACAGTACTCCCTTAGTTGGAACAGTATTTCCAATTTTAGGATCATTTGAAGAAGGATATAGCAGAACTGAAAGTCAGAGAATAACAGAACAATTATAGAACACATGGAAGCCCTTCCATGTGACAAATTATTGAAAAGATTAGGGCAACTTAATTTAGATACATGAATGAAAAAGTGGCATAATATAGATACATAATTTAAGAAATGTTATAAACAAGGTCAGTTGGATGTATTTATTTAACTTTTCTCATAGTACAAGAAGGGAAGTGGTGCATTAGTTTTAAAGTAAGCAAATTTTAAACTAATTGCCCTTTTTACAAGACTCATAATTAAAAAGTGGAACTCACTGACATAAGATAGTATTAAGTAAAAGGTTTTAGCTGAATGTAAAAACAATTAAATGTTTTTAAGATTAAAAAGAATGTAGTTATGTTAAACAAATAAATTTACAAGTTCATAAAGAAACATTCAACTGTCTAGAATTAGGTGAACTCTTCCCCATCATTGGCATAACACTGCATATTAATTCCCAGTGCAGATATAAACTTCCTCTGAACCATCTAACACTGATCATTCTGAGAGACAGGATACTGGATAGATATGTCATTGTTCTGACATAGTTGGTCATGTGTACTGTAACACGTCCAAAGACGTCCAGCCCCTTGGCCTAGGGTGGGCGGCAGCAAAAGGGGTTAGAGCACCAGCCCGTACTCAGTTCGGGTGGTCAGCGGCTCACCGCTACAACACCATACAGGCCCCAGCCCTCAACCTGGGGCGGGGCCGCAGTTCACAAGAGTAGTATAGTTCTGGGCCCAGCCCTCAGTCCAGGGCAGGGCAGCAGTTCACGGGTGATAGTACAGTTCTAGGCCCGGCCCTCAGTTCAGGGTAGGGCAGCAGTCCCCAAGTACTAGCACAGTTCTGGGCCCAGCCCTCAGTTTTGGGGCGGGGCAGAAACACAAGGTTTAAACACAAGCCCAGCCCCAGTTTGGGGCGGGGCAGCAACACAAGGTGTAACCCCAGGCCCAGCCCTCAGTTTGGGGCGGGGCAACAACCCAAGGGTTTAAGTGCAGGCCCAGCACAGGCTGGCCCTGTCAAGGAGGTGGGGTAGGGGGTCGCAGGCCCTCCCACTCCACTGCGACCCAGCCCGGGGCCCTGGGGGTCGCTCACACGCAACCCCGGCAGTGGGGATCCAGACCGCAACACACCGCCATTGGTTCATGAGCGTCGTTCCCCGGGCCACTTCCTACCTCACCCTCTGCTGGCGGAAGGTCCCAGTCCATCTGGTCGAGGGGTCCCCCTAGGTCGGTCTCCTCCGGGTCATCCACCTTCGGGGGCTCCGGCCAGTCGTCCATACCAATGTCGTTAGGGTAGTCAGGCGGCGGTAATACAGGAGACGCAAGGTGATCCTGGGCCTGAGTGCTGTAAGGATCCGACGGGACTCTGGGGCAGCCCGCTCCTGGGGCCTCTTCCAAGGCGGGGGGTCTCCGCCGGCGGGAAGGTCCTGGTAGGTCTGGGAAGTCCGGGTAGTCCCCTTGGGGCATATGGACCCGGGATTGCTTGGAGCCTCTGGGGGCCTGCTCCTCTGGCCTGGCCGGGCGGCCGCAGGCCCTCTCCCTTTGGTGCCGAGGAACTCGTGCAGGCACGTCCTCCTTGCCCGGAGGCCCAGGCCCGAATGGGTCCTGAGTCCCGCCTTTGGCTCTTCTAGCCCTTGGCCCCGCCCTCTGAGGGGCGGGCCTCTGGTCTCCTGGCTCCGGCCCCGCCCACCAGGGCCTCTGCATAGTCTCCCCTGCCTCCGGGTCTGCAGGAGGCCATACTGACTCACTACATGTACACTTATGAAAAACTTCAAAGTGGTCATGGTAATGGCCAAATCGAAGAATACTCATGAGGTGCTGAAATGAGTGAGGTGCACTTCAAAAGTGTTGTGGTTCACTCACCCATGGCTTGGTTACATGGGGTCCTTTGTGAAAGGACCCTGTCAACATCAAAATTGCCATATTCCTATCAGCCGGCGGCATGCTAATGAGACACTGAATATTCATTTAAGCACCTCATTAGTATGCTTTGCTTTGGCCATTAGCATGACCACTTTGAAGTTTTTTTGTAAGTGTAGATGTAGCCAGTATGGCAAATCCTATGTTCCCATGAGGTAAATTGAATTTGATATCTTTCTGATCAAAACTCCAATAATATTTTTTCAATACTAGTGCAGACAAACTTTCTTGAAGAAGCAAGTAAGTAGACAAGCAGACTCGGATGTGGAAATACAAAGACGGCTTTAATATGGGTATAAGTAGCAGAAGAAATTTTAGGGTCTCATTACGATAAAAACATAATGGAGGGATGGACAGGGATGAGGTGAGCAAGATATATAAAAGAAGCAATTCCAAGACTTTCTTTTGTCCCATATCAAAGAATGAAGTGTTTATGGCGTGCAACGTATTACATTACAGTAGGGTCTCAACATTCATGAGGGTTCCATGTTCAGAACCCTTGCAAATGTTGATTTTTGTGAATATGGAGGGAGGGTGGGGCTTGGAGCCTCGGGGAAGCAGTAGCTACTGGTGCTCCTGCCCCAGGACCCCGGGGAAGGAGCAGCCACCGGCGCTCCCTGTCAGAGCCCAGGGAAGCAGCGGCTGCCAGCGCTGCTGCCCTGGAGCCTCGGGAAGTGATGGTCTCAAGCAGCCCCTCGCAAATAATTGAATTTGTGAACATTAAGTTCACATATGCGGGGACCTTACAGTATTATCTTATTCAGAAATATATCAAAGCAATCCAGAAAATATATGTATTCTATACTACAAAAAAAGAATAGTTGTTCACATGTTGTTAGCCAGTGGCTGGGTAATGTGCAGTGAGGTATCCCCCTGGGTCCTAAACAACCCAGTTTTTTACTGTTAGAGCAGGGAGCTCCTAGCACTCTCACCTACAGCCAGGCTGTGGTAACCAAACGGTTACAGTTCTTTTTATTGTGCCGGCTGTGTTGTAGTGACAAAAGGGTAACAGCAGTCAGGCTTAGATCTTAACTAGTTACAAGTTTATTAAGCTACAGTTATAAGCGTGTGGTTACAAAAGGCTATTGTCTACTTCTTATATGCTAGCAAAGTACAGGTGTTAACAAGTTACGTTACAATCCAATACAAAGTTATCTGTTACCATCTAACACAATATCTTAATACAACGACTTCTAGTTACAGAGCTCTAATTCTTTAACTGTGCGCACCAAAAAGGAGACCTTAGCATGGGTATATCTTACCCTCCTTGCGTCTCTCGATACCAGCGTAGCCAAGCCGGATCGGTCACTCAATTCTGCGGAAAGACGAATACGAGGTTGGGCGTCCCCAGTTGCGGACCTCGGGAGGCAATCACCTGACCCGACCAGCAGGTAGTTGGTGGAGATGCACTCAGAGTTAGAGTTGTGCTGGGCCCACCTTTATACCCCCTTAGGTTACGTAATA
Organism: Carettochelys insculpta; assembly: GCF_033958435.1. Classification (NCBI taxonomy): domain Eukaryota; kingdom Metazoa; phylum Chordata; order Testudines; family Carettochelyidae; genus Carettochelys; species Carettochelys insculpta. Next base: position 156,059,342 of record NC_134138.1, on the reverse strand, counting down.
GTAGGCATCCTTCAGTCTGCATAGACTATGGATCGCGCCCTTTAAAGTTTCAATTGAGGACTTCATTTACAGAGTCTATTGTGACTATGAAGACCCACATGAGAGTGACAGTCCTTGCTGCATCTCTTGCAGATGTAGTGGGTGTCTGGCAAGTCCTTATTGTGCTTTCTGTGCGCTCGCTTCTCCTCTGCTAGCTGTCTGATCTTCATCTCGCCCTTCTGAAGGCCCTTGTGTAACCCCTGCCTCCATCTGCTGCGGTCATCTGCCAGTTCTTCCCAGTTGTCCAGCTCAATGTCTACCTCTCTGAGGTCTCTCTTGCAGACATCTTTGTAGCGCAACTGGGGGCGTCCAGGAGGTCTTTTGCCAGAGGCTAGCTCACCATACAGGATGTCTTTTGGAATCCTTCCATCATTCATCCTGTGGACGTGGCCAAGCCAGTGGAGTCGACGCTGCCTGAGGAGGGTGTGCATGGTTGGGATTCCAGCTTGCTCGAGGACGGCGGTGTTGGTCACTCTGTCCTTCCATGATATTCCAAGGATGCACCTGAGGCAGCGCAAGTGGAAGACTTCAGCCTCTTTTCCTGGTGGGCATACAGGGTCTAAGTCTCGCTGCCATAAAGGAGGGTGCTGAGGATGCAGGCTCTGTAGACTCGCATTTTGGTGTGAATGTACAGCTTGTTGTTATTCCACACTCTCTTGCTGAGTCTGGACAGAGTTGTGGCTGCTTTTCCGATCCTCCTATTTAGCTCAGTGTCCAATGACAGGGTGTCAGTGATGGTGGACCCGAGGTAAACGAACTCGTGGACGACCTCTAACGTATAGTTGTCAATGCTGATTGATGGGGATTCAGCAACATCCTGACCGAATACATTTGTCTTCTTTAGGCTGATGGTAAGCCCAAAGTCCTTGCACGCTTTGGAGAACTGATCCAGCAGTTTTTGAAGCTGGTCTTCTGTGTGAGACACTACAGCAGCATCGTCTGTGAACAGCATGTCTCTGATGAGGACTTCTCGCACCTTAGACTTAGCTTTCAGCCTTGCAAGGTTAAACAGTTTCCCATCAGATCTTGTGTGCAGCAAGATGCCCTCTGTTGAAGATCCAAAGGCATGCTTCAGGAGGAGTGCGAAGAAGATCCCGAACAATGTCGAAGCAAGCACGCATCCTTGTTTGACGCCGCTCCTGATTCTGAAAGCATCCGATAATGCACCATCATATTGGATGGTTCCTCTCATGTCTTTGTGGAATGACTGGATCATCTTGAGTAACCGTGGAGGACAGCCTATCTTGTGGACCAGTTTGAACAGACCATCCCTGCTGACCAAGTCAAAGGCCTTGGTCAGGTCAATGAAGGCTATGTAGAGTGGCTTTCTCTGTTCCCTGCACTTCTCCTGCAGCTGCCTTACAGAGAAGACCATGTCAACGGTAGACCTCTCCGCGCAGAATCCGCACTGCGATTCGGGGTACACCCTCTCAGCAATCTTCTGGAGTCTGCCAAGAATGACGCGAGCGAACAGTTTACCAGTGACGCTTAGGAGGGAGATTCCACAGTAGTTGTTGCAGTCGCTTCTGTCTCCTTTGTTCTTATACAATGTTACAATGTTAGTGTCGCGCATATCCTGTGGAACTTCACCCTCTTTCCAGCACAGGCACAGTAGCTCATGTAGGGGTTCCAGGAGTGTGTCCGCGGCACATTTGATTACCTCTGGTGGTATACTATCCTGACCAGGGGTCTTTCCTGCTGCAATGCTGTCGATGGCTCTCTTCAGGTCATCTACAGTCGGTTCTTGATCCAGTTCGTCCATTACTGGTAGGAGCTCGACGGCATCGAGGGCTGCGTCAACCACAACGTTCTCGCGTGAGTACAGCTCAGAATACTGCTCAACCCAGCGCTCCATCTGTTTGGCTTTGTCAGCAGTGACGTCACCAGATTTGGATTTCAGAGGTGCCATCTTGTTCTGGGTGGGTCCTAATGCCTTCCTCATACCCTCATACGTTCCTCTGAGATTACCAAAGTCGGCACAGGTCTGGATGTTGCTGCATAGCTGGAGCCAGTGGTTGTTGGCACAGCGCCTGGCTGTCTGCTGTACTGTTCTTCTGGCCTACTTTCTTATCTGTGGTGCCAGATCGTACTGGTCTGTCTTTTGTGACGCCAGTTTTTACAAGGGCAATTCTTACTTAATTTGCACTTGTAAGACAGGAGATAAGCAATTTGGGAGTACAGGACATTCTTTTGCAGGGGCGGAGATTTCCTCTTCTGGGATGGTATGTGTGTGTGCATCAAATCCATCAATGCCAGCTGGGGTGATTTCCTGAGGTTCCCCCCGCCCTTTGTTGACAGTTTGGCCTGTTAGCCTTTTATCTGTACTTTCTGTTTCTCAGGGTCACGATGAGCTAGCACATCTGGGCCTCAGTGAGAGACATCAAAGACTGTGCTGTCAGCAGCTGTTTCCATGCCCTGTGTGCTTGTGAGGTACCTCAGTGGGGGGGGCAGCGAGCAAGCTGGCTTGTAAGGGGGAGACTTTGTCTGGCTACACATGTATTCAACATTTTCCCACAAGAATGGAGACAGGGCATTACATTTCATTCTAAGATTTTTTCCATTAAACCAAAAAACACATATCTTTGTAGCTATGTATGCCTCTTGCACTTCTTTCAGTACACATTTGGAAAGGCTCTTTTTATACTGGTTTTTGTTAAATACACTCTGTACTGAGAGTTCTAGTAAATCATTGTTGGTCAATGTAATCTGAAATCCATTAAAAGTAGATCTGTGCTGCTTAATGTCATTTCAGATTATACTATCAATGTTCCATTCTGGCCACATCTTTCCATTCTAGTCCACAAAATATGGAGTAACGGATTTGAATATCAATATAAAATGTTCTTCTTTGGTAGAAGGATGGCAAGCTGCCCAGTCTTCAGCACTCCAGGGATGGCCCTCACTTTAATTCTAAATCTCATGAAATTACTATATTCTTCTAAGTTCTAAACTTGTCATGTTCTAGGGATCTCTGAATAGCTGTAAACTTGTCTTAACAGCTGCAGCATTCACACAAGGTAATGCACAAACCAGCGGTTGAGCCCACTGGCAGATACTAATTACAGCAGCCTCTTTCCATTTCTCAAGTCCATTTTAAATTAATAAGTATGTCCCCCTTCTGTTTTTCATCCACAAAGAGACCCCCTTTGCATATTAATTTAATGTTAAATTGATGGATTAAATTATACCAAGCTCAAAATCAATTCTGCACGTATTCATTAGACTGGGCTAAATCCCTTAGTAAGGATAAAGCACAGAAAATGCATTTAGAGACACTGATAAGTCCAGGTCCATTACATGTCATTTTAAACAAAGAGTAAAAAAAGCCCCTTTGGAGACACTCTATCAGCTATTAAACCGAGCCGTTGCATGCACAGGGAGATTGATGATTAGCATTTCCATTCTCAGAATGGTTCTCTCTGGGCTGATGATAACAAGTAAATGCCTCTTCATGTCTTTGTCACAGTTCACAGGCAAGCACATGCCTAAACTGAGCTTCTCTCCTTTGTCTTTCTTCCTGCGCAATCAGTTAACAAGTGGAGAAGCAGAGTGCTCCACAATTTGCTGGAATTTCATAATTCCCTCCATCTACTGAAGTATCCAATGACATATCTATCCTTTTATTGGCCACTTCATTTTTGTGGGCCTTTATTTTGTAGGCTGTCACATTACTCAATAGCATGGAAAGTGTTTCACTAATATATGAGACAGACTATTGGCTGGCCACTGGGAGAATCTGTACATTGCAGATGTCTTCAAACAACACCTATGATCTAAGCACCCATAAATTATTGGAGCATCAAAATTCAAACCTGGATCCGGATTGAGTTGTGGTATCTAACTCCCCACTCTTAAAATGGATCCAGAGTTTCAAATTCTGGAATGTAAATCTAAATCTTTATTTGAAGGCCATAAAAGGGTGTTAGTGTTTCCCAAGCCTCCCTGTGGTAACAAATTGTGGATGATAAGTTTCAGAGGGATGGCCATATTAGTCTCTTTCAGTAAAACCAATGAAGAGTCCTGTGGCACCTGAGCCTTGTGGATGCTGTTTTGCAGTTACAGCACATGCTTATCATCACGGTGTGTGTTGACCCTGAGCAATTGAGAAGAAAATTCGTGCATTAAAAGAGAGCTGACTTGCCACTTCTGAGGGGCATATCTCAAAAGAAATTCAAAGCTACCTGTAGGCTTGTAAAATACTGTATATTTTCAGAAATTATCTATTATTAACTTTTATCCAATTCTGCACAGTCAGCTTACTTTGCCTAGTGTAGACATAGCCTGAGGCTAGTGAAGGCCAGAGTATAACCCAAATGTAGCTGACAGGTTTCACAGACACTCAGAATATGACTTGCATGCTAGGCTACATGTGATTGGACAAGATTGCAAAAACAGCCTATGAAAGAATTGCCCCATGACCTGTACACAATCTGTTTACAATGCAAAGTGTTTTGAGAAGTCTGGGTGTGAGTGCACTGGTTCCCATCTTAGCTTCTCTTTCAATGTCTTAAATGCTTTGATTTTGGACTCTCTAGGGCTTATACAGCTTATTAGGTTCTTTGGGGACTGCATTGGTGGCAAAGCTCTGTAACAAGCATCTATAGTAGCCAACAAGGCCCAGGAAGCAACATATCTGTTTTTTAGTGGTTGGCCTAGTGCATTGCTACCAGGCTTGCTCTTTTCCAGTTGGCAGGTTCCAGTGCCAACCCCCTACCATATCGCTAAGCTAAGTCACTGTCAGATGGCCATTCTGCATTTTGCCAGGTTTCCTGTAATTCTGTATCTTTGAAAGACTGCTCTATTGATGTGTTTTAAGAAATTGTTCCAGCTGTAACTATGACAATATAATTGATGTATGAGTGCCATACTGCCCATGTGTTTTAAGTATCAATATCAGTTGGAAGGTGGGACACAGATCCAAAGAGCATGATCTTAAGTTAATGGAAACCAAAGGTGTGAAGAATGAGAAATTCTCTCATCATCCGGTTGTCAAGGAATCTGTCAATAATCCTTCATTATGTTAATAAATATATACTTGGCAGCTCCAAGCCTGTTCAGCAACTCATGTACTCTAGGCATAGAATACACATCATATTTTGATATTTTATTTACTCTCATGACTAATATATACTGAAAGATTAAAATGCATTATCCATACTATCTATCTATATAAAATCACAGAATCCTAAAATACTAGAACTGGAAGGGAGCTCAAGAAGTCATCAAGTCCGGTTCCCTGCCCTTGTGGCCAGAACAAGCACCATCTAGATCATCCCTGTTAAATGTTTATCCAAATTGTTCTTCAATATCTCCAATTTTGGAGATTCTAAAACCATTCTAGGTAATTTATTCCAGTACTTAACCACCCTGACAGCAAATTTTTCTTAATGTCTTACCTAAACCTCCCTTGCTGCAATTTAAGCCCATTGCTTCTTGTCCTATCCTCAGAGGATAAGGAGAATAATTGTTCTCCCTCTTATTTGAACTACCCTTTTAGATACTTAAAAGCTGCTATCACATCCCCTCTCAGCTTTCTCTTTTCCAAACTTAACAAACCTGATAATTTTAATCTTCTCTCCTGGGTCATATTTTCTAGACCTTTAATCATTTTAGTTGTTCTGCTTTGGACCCTCCCCAGTTTCTCCACATCTTTCTGAAAATGTGGTGCCCAGAACTGGATGCATTATGTCAGTTGAGACCTAATCAGGGCAGAGTAGAGTGGAAGAATGACTTCTCATGTCTTGTTCACAACATTCCCGTTAATGCATCCCAGAATCATGTTTGCTTTTTTTTGCAACAGTGTCACACTGTTGACTCATATTTAACTCGTGGTCCACTATGTCCCCTAGATCCCTTTCTGCAGTACTCCTTCCCAGACAGTTGTTTCCCATTCTGTATGTATGAAATTGATTGGTCCTTCCTAAGTGAAGTACTTTGCATTTGTCCCTATTTAGCTCAGACCATTTCTCCAGTTTGTCCTGGTCATTTTAAATTCAGACCACATCCTTCAGAGCACTTGCAATCCCTCCCAGTTTGGTATTACCTGCAAACTTGTTAAGCACACTCTTTGTGCCATTATCTGAAACATTGATGAAGATATTGAACAGAATTGGCCCCAAAACTGACCCCTGTGGAACCCCATTTGTTGTTCCCTTCCAGCATGACTGTGAACGATTAGTAACTACTCTCTGTGCCCAGTTATTCTAATCAGTTACACAGCCTCCTAATAGTAGCTCCATCTAGACTGCATTTCCCTAGTTTACTAATAAGAAGGTCATGTTATACTGTACAAAATGCTTAACTAAAGTTTGGGTATACCATGTCTACCGCTTCACCTTCAGCCACAAGGCTTGTTATACTATCAAAGAAAGCTATCAGGTTGGTTTGACATGATTTGTTCTTGAGAAATCCATGCTGACTTTTACCCATCACCTTATAACCTCCTAGATGTTTGCAGATGGATTCCTGGATTGTCTTTATTTCGCTTTTTATAGATGGGCACTATATTTGACTCTTTACAGTCTTCTGGAATCTATCCTGACTTCCATGACTTTTCAAAGATGACAGGTAGTGGCTCAGATGCACCCTCGATCAGCTCCTTGAGAATTCTAGGCTGAAATTCATCAGGCCCTGGTGATTTAAAGACATCCAACTTTTCTAATTAATTTTTAACTTTTTCTTTCTCTATTTTAACTTCTTGACCTATCCCATTTCCACTAACATTCACTGTGTTAGGCATCCAATTTCCATCAGTCTTCCTGGTGAAGACTGAAACAAAGAAATCATTAAGTACCTCTGCCATTTCCACATTTTATATATACATTATTCTCCTTATCCTCTGAGGATAGGACAAGAAGCAATGGGCTTAAATATACATATATAAATTAGTATATTATCCACCCCATTATATATATTATATATTAGTATGTATTAAGCATCACTAACACAGAGCATAAATTTATATCTATACATAAATACATAAATTTATATATATACATAAATACATAAATAAATGTATATATTTACATATATGTGTACATATATGTGTAAATATATAAATTTATGCTCAGTGTTAGTGATGCTTCATACATAGTAACATATAATATTAGTATATCAGTATATTATCCACCCCGTTATAGATATTATATATTAGTATGTATGAAGCATCACTAACATTAAGCATATATCTTTAACAGTGATATAGTCTAAAATGGCCCATACTGTAATTGTGTTCATCTATGTTAAGTATCCCATAATACCTTCCAACTACTGAAGTAAGCCTCTGGCAAATGTAGAAAGGAAACTTGTCAAAATCAAAATAAATTTGTTCTATGTCTTAGTACAAGCCAGGGAAGGACCTTCATGGATGCCTGCAAGCCTGTAAGAAAACAAAGATAGAAAAGGAACAGAATAGCAAGTTAGGCCATGGGGACACACTGATGGGTTGGATTTTCGTGATTTGTAGCTTGTAGAATCATGTAAATAATACCAGCTGAAACGTGTAATTTGATGAGCACACCTTCTGCATATAATGAATGTAACATCACTTCATGGGATTGTTCAGAGACTTTTCTCATACCTTAGTAATAAATCTGACTGACATTGGTTATTTGGTCTTGTAACGGGGTCCATCTGCTTCTGAGAGCCCCTCTCTGGTAAAGGGGCGCTGTGAAAGGTCTTTGCCTGATTGTCTTCAAGGTTCTGGGGCTAGGATCTAAGTATCCCTGTCCACAGTGCTATCAATTCTTGTATTAGGCCTGTGACCACTCTTTGGCCCCTGGACTTGGGCCTTAGTTGGAGCTGTCCATAGTGCAGCTGGTCTCCCAGGAAGTATATAGCCCTGCCTGGGTCAAGCTCCTGTGTGGAACTGTCAAGCCCTAGACCAGCTGCTTCTTTTATACCAGCCTGCCAGGTCCTGATTGGCTGCTATGGAGACAGCCACTTTGTCCTTTTCTGCTCCTCACACTGGGATGGGCTGTGGCAAGGCCTCTGGTCTCCTGTAGGGGGCACCAGGGCTTGGTCCACCCCATCACAGGTCTCTTGAGTGTATTTCATCACAAACCAAAGTGTGGTCAAGCAATTGTACTGCACAGCATTTCTGTTAATGTAGTCCACCAATGTGCTCCAGACATTGATTCCATGCTCTGTGTATAACGAGCTTTGCAGCAAGTGCTATAAGTGCTCCATGAACAAAGCTTTACAGAGTCTGTGCTTTACCAGGACCATCAGGAAAAAAAGATATGCACTGTTTCAGTTGTGTCAGTCCCAGCATATTAGCGCAACAATGTGGGTGAAGTAATATTACTTCATCTACCTTGTCTCAGAACACAAAGTTAGTTTTACAGTAAAAGAACAACCCAACAGTTCCTAAACCAGCCCCAAGGTTCAAGCCTGTAGAGAGTCTAAAGGTAATAGATGAAATAAGGGCAAACATTATGACATTCTGCTCTTGGCCATATCCTTTGAATTAAACTTCTAGTTCTTCACATTGGGCTCTAGCCCTGATCCAGAAATGCACTCAAGAACTTGCTCATCTTTAGGTACTTCAAAGTTAACATCAGGGCAACAGCCCATGTGCCTACATGAAAACCACTATCTTGGTCAAAACACTAGAGATTCAATCTGGGACCTCCAGAATTAAAAAAATAAATAAATGATTTGCTGCAATTCAAAATAAAGAACCAGCCTGTGCAGCTGAGTTACATAATCTATTGAATAAGAATAAAAGGGATTAAATATTTACAAGTGTGCTACACACTTCCTTTGGCCAAAGTTAGCTCATCCCAAAGATCTAAATCGATAGCAGTTTAAATCAAAGATGTGACAACTTCCATTTTTTGTTAACCCTGGGAATAGAGTGAGGAGCTTCTCTAGCAGCACAGGGTCCTTATAGGGTATTGACATTCTCTTGCGTTGATGCTATTTCAGACTGTATTTAAAAATTAAATATGCTTTGAAACAGAGAAAGTGAAAATTTATCTGTAGTCTAGTGGGTTATCACAAAAAGATCTTGACTTTTGGTGTCCCAGAAGTCTTTGTGTGGGGCTTTGAGCTACAGCCCCAAAACCCCCTCTCTTAACTTGACTCTGGCTACAGTCCTAAGCCGTGTCTAACTAGCGTGTCTAAGTAGCGGCACTAACTTCGAAATAGCGCCCGTCACGGCTACACGTGTCGGGCGCTATTTCGAAGTTAACATCGACGTTAGGCGGCGAGAAGTCGAAGCCGCTAACCCCATGAGGGGATGGGAATAGCGCCCTACTTCAACGTTCAACGTCGAAGTAGGGACCGTGTAGTTGTTGCGCGTCCCGCAACATCGAAATTGCGGGGTCCTCCATGGCGGCCATCAGCTGAGGGGTTGAGAGACGCTCTCTCCAGCCCCTCAGCTCAATGGTGGCCATGTGGAGCGGCCCCTTAAAGGTCCCCTCCCCCTCCCTTCCTGTGCAGGAAGCTGAGGGAACGTGCAGGCAGCAGCCCAGACACGCGGCCAGCCTGCACATCCCTCAGCCACCCAGAACAGGGCCAGCACCTGCCATGGCTGCCCGGCAGCCCCCTCAGCGCCCCCAGAGGACCCCCCAAGGGGAACCAGGGCAGCCAGGCTGGGAAGCGGCAGCGGGGCCCCTCCTGGACGGAGGCCGAGCTGCGGGACCTGCTGGGGCTCTGGAATGAGGAGGAGGTGCTCCAGGTAATGGGGAGCAAGAGGCGGAATGCGGATGCGTTCGCTCGGCTGGCCGAGGGCCTGGCCGCCCGGGGTCACCCTGCCCGCACTCCTGACCACGTCAGGACTAAGGTTAAGGAGCTGCGGCAGGGTTACGCCCGGGCCCGGGATGCGGCCGGCCGATCTGGGGCCGCCCCCATCACTTGCCCCTTTTACAGGAAGCTCAGGGACATCCTGGGCCCCTGGCACACCTCCTCCCCTCCGGCCACCCTTGATACCTCGGCTGACGAGCCCCAGCAGGCCCTGCAGCCGGAGTCTGCCCCGGAGGTAAGCCCCGCACCCTGGGGGCCCCCCCCCGGAGCCCACCCCAGGGCCATCGTGGCAGGAGGAGGAGGAGAAGGGGGGCTCTTCCTCTGCAGAGTCCGGGCTGCAGATCCTCCTCCTGCCCTCCCGGAGCAGCAGCCGGGCATCCACCCCCCGGGGATCTCCGGACCGTGGGAGTGGACTGACAGGTATGTACCTCCCTCTGGTGTACACCCCCGGGGTTGAGGTGCGGGGGTAATAGATATGTGCCCAGGGCCCCCCACATGCCCACATGGCCATGGCCCCAAGGACAGCAGGGCCATGTCCCTCACAGGAGTGCATCAGCCCCTTCCCCCCCACCCTCCAGCACGACAGTGCCATGCCCCATCCCCAAGGCAGGGGGGAGCGGAACCTCTAGGGTCCCCCAGGAGGAGGGGGTGGGACACCCAGCAGCAGCAGCAGCAGCATGTGATGGAGTGGGGGAGTGCAAAAGGGAGACTCAGGCTAGATATGAGCAACAAGCTGAATAGCTCCCAGGGGCAAAGGATGATCCTGGGGCTACAGCTGGCAGGTGACACCTCTGCCCTGAACAAAGAGAAGGGAGGAGCTAAGCTGGCTTTGAATCGGGGCGGGGGCTGCAGTTAGAGGCTAGGGGAAGGGAGAGCTGGAAGGCAGCCAGCCTGAGGAGGGGGAAAGCTACACCCCAGAGGGGCACCCCTTGGGGTCTTCTCCCCAGGACAGGTTGGAAGGACTGTCTCTGACTGCTGTGCTGTCACTCCTGGGAGAAACTGGGCATCTGTGGCCTAAGAAACCTCTCCTGTCAGACCCTGCTGAGTGAAGTGAGAGTCACTCCCGCCAGGGGACGGGGTGCAGTGCAGGGGGACCCCTGAACCTCATCCATCACAGCAGCATCTCCCGGGGACGGGGATGGGGAACCTGCAGCACAGGGCTGGGGGGAAAAAGGCCACGGCTCGCGGCCCACACTAACGCCTGTCTCCATTCTTCTTCCCCACCTCCTCCTGTGTTCCGCAGCTGCACCATCGGAAGGACCGGAAGAGAGCGCCGGCGAGGCATCAGTGGTCCCGGAGACCCCTCCGGGGCCATCGCTCCAGGCAAGCCCCTCGGCGGAGGACCGACTGGCCCCACGGCGGGCTAGACAGCGGACCTCGCAACAACACCCGACGGCGACGGACCCCCAGCTGCTGGCCATCCATCGTCGGCAGCTGGAGGTCGTGGAGCAGTGCCTGCGTGTGGAGCAATGCCGCCTGGATCTGCAGGAGCGGGCGCTGGCCTGGCGCCACAAGGCATGGGGGGCCTACATGAACACATTCAACCGCCTGGTGGACTACTTGGCCCCCCCATGCCGTGCCGGCCGCCGCAGCGCCCGCCGTGCCTGCTCCACCCGCCGCACCACCTGCTGCTCCGCATGTCGCCGTCCCGTCTGCCGTCGCCCTGCCACCCACCACTGAGGGCCGGACCGCCGAGGGACACCTGGGGCCAGCTGAGACTCACCAAACATATCTTCCGGTCTGCCCGGCCCCCAGCCAGCCCCGGACAGGGCTGCGGCCGAGGCAGGGCTCCCGGCCGCCCACCCCCAGTGCCGGACTTTAGGGGCATGGGGCCCGGGACGTGGCCCTCCCCCCTTGTATATAGTTAATTTCCACAAAAGGACTATGATGGACAGTTTCATTTATATTTGTGCCCCCCTTTGCCCCATCCCCCGCCATGTAAATAGTTCTCCCCTTCCTTATCATCCCTGGTTTTCTTTTTATTGAACAACAGACCCATATTATTATATGCAAACTTTTTTATTATTATTGTTTTATTTGTACAGATTACTTTTGTTAAAGACGTCTTGTATATAGTTTGTTCTTGTTTTAATTATAGTTACAAAAAAACAGTTCTAAAAGAAAAAACAGTTTAATTTTAGCCACAAGTGCGTGCTGTCATTTGTACAGGAGAAGTTGGGGTGTGTGTGCTGTTGGGAGCTCCGTGGTGTGGGCGTAGGGGCAGGGAGTGTTGTGGAGGAAGGGGGGGCGCAGTGGGGGGCCTGCCAGCATTCACCCCGCGGCCTCCTCGAAGTGGGCCCGCAGGGCCTCCCGGACCCGGGTCCCTTCAGGGTCTACCTGGCGACTGGGGGCAGCAGGTGGCTGCACGTCACCCCTGCCAGCTTCCACAGCCCAGCCCTGAAAAAAGGCCTCCCCCTTGCTCTCCACCAAATTGTGCAGGGCGCAGCAGGCACCCACAATCTGGGGGATGTTGTTGAGGCCCACATCCAGGTGGGTCAGGAGACATCTCCAGTGCCCTTTGAGGCGGCCAAATGAGCGCTCCACCACCTGGCGCACGTGGTTCAGGCACTGGTTGAAGCGCTCCTGGCTGGCAGAGAGATGCCCCGTGTACGGGTGCATGAGCCAGGGCCGGAGGGGGTAGGCCGCATCTGCGAGGATGCAGAAGGGCATGGTGGTGTCCCCCACAGGGATCTCCCACTGGGGGATGTAGGTCCCCGCCTCCAGCCGGCGGCACAGGCCTGAGTTCCCGAAAACCCAGGCATCGTGGGTGCTGCCAGGCCAGCCCACATAAACGTCCTGGAAACGGCCCTGGCTGTCCACCAAGGCCTGGAGCATCACTGAGTGGTAGCCCTTGCGGTTGATGTACCGTCCTCCACTGTGTTGCGGGGCGCGGATGGGGGTGTGAGTCCTATCCAGAGCCCCGAAGCAACTGGGGAAGCCCAGCGTGGCAAAGCCCGCGATGGTGGCATCTGGGGCCCCCAACCTCACAAGCCTGTGGAGGAGCATGGCGTTGATGGCACGCACGACCTGCAGGGAAAGCACATGGGAGAGCACCAATGAGGGGTGAGCAGGGTGTGCGTGGCCCAGCCCTGCCCAGCCCTGCCCTGCCCTGCCAGGGCCCCCCTGCCCTCCCCCTCCCCCCGTGAGTCCTCTTACCTCCATAAGGACAGCCCCGACAGTGGCCTTGCCGATGCCAAACTGATGTCCCACGGATCGGTAGCTGTCTGGAGTGGCCAGCTTCCAGACAGTGATGCCGACCCGTTTCTCCACTGGTGCCTGAGTGCGGGGGTGAGCCACTGGCACAGCTCCATAAATGTCTGCCAGCTTATCCTGAAGTTTCTGAGCCAGTGGTCGTTGTCCCACTCCTCAAGCACCAGCCGCTCCCACCAGTCAGTGCTGGTGGGGTAGCTCCACAGGCAGCAGTGTGTGAGGTGGCGGGGGTCAGGGTGCTGCAGGGTTGGGGGTTGAGCCCTGCTCCCCTGGGGGCCGCTCCTCCTCCGGTGTGGCAAGGAGGTGCTCAGCTGCCTCCCGCATGGCATGGATCAGGGTGAGCCCTGCTCCTGCAGGGAGGGCTGGGTGGACCTCTGGCTGCTGCTGCTGCTGCTGCTGCTGGGGGTCCATGCCTCCGTCGCCTGAGGTCTGTGTGCCTATGGCTCTTCAGACCGCGTGCTGTGCAGGCTGAGTGTGTCTGGGAGGGGCCCTTTAAGGGAGCAGCTAGCTGTTGCCCTGGAAGCGCTAGTCCGCCCTGTGACCCTGTCTGCAGCTGTGCCTGGCATCCCTATTTCGATGTGTGCTACTTTGGCGTGTAGACATTCCCTCGCTGCACCTATTTCGATGTGGTGCTGCACAACGTCGAAGTTGAACATCGACGTTGCCAGCCCTGGAGGACATGTAGACGTTATTCATCGAAATAGACTATTTCGATGTCACTTCATCGAAATAAGCTACTTCGAAGTAGGCTTCACGTGTAGATGTAGCCCTACTGTCTCAAATTGTTCCCTTTAACTAGCTGCAAATTACCTGAAAGTTTGGATAATGATTGACTGAGGTATCCAAGGTATCACAATAACACAATTTCAGAATATTTCCTGTGACTAATTTGGTCCCCATTATAATCACAACTCTTAGATGCACAAATTTTTGCTATATCATAGAATCATAGAACACTAGACCTGGAAGGGACCTCAAGAGGTCATTGAGTCCAGTTCCCTGCCCTCATGATAGGACCAAGAACTATCTAGACGATCCCCGATAGGTATCTATCTCACCTGCTCTTAAATATCTCCAGTGATGGAGGTTCCACAACCTCCCTAGGCAATTTTTCCCAATGTTTAACAACCCTGACCGTTAGGAAGTTCTTCCTAATGTCTAACCTAAACTTTCCTTGTTGCAGTTTAAGCCCATTACTCCTTGTCAGAGGCCAAGGAGAACAATTTTTCTTTCTCGTCCTTGTAACCCTTTTTTAGGTACTTGAAACCTGTTAACATGTCCTATCTAAGTCTTTTCATTTCTAAACTAAACAAGCCCAGTTCTTTCAGTTTTCCCTTATAGCTCATGTTCTCTAGACCTTTAATAATTCTTCTTGCTCTTCTCTGGACCTTCTGCCGTTTCTCCACATCTTTCTTGAAATGTGGTGCCCAGAATTAGACAAAATATTCCAACCAAGGCCTAATGAGCACAGAGTAGAGTGGAAGAGTGACTTCCCATGTCTTTCTCTCAACACACCTGTTAATGTATCCCAGAATTATGTTTGCTTTTTTGCAATAGCATTGCACTGTTGATTCATATTTAGTTTGTGGTCCACTATGGCTACGTCTACACGTGAAGCCTACATCGAAATAGCTTATTTCGATGTAGCGACATCAAAATAGGCTATTTCGAAGAATAACGTCTACACATCCTCCAGGGCTGGCAACGTCGATGTTCAACTTCGACGTTGCGCAGCACCACATCGAAATAGGCGCTGCGAGCGAACGTCTACACGCCAAAGTAGCACACATTGAAATAAGGGTGCCAGGCACAGCTGCAGACAGGGTCACAGGGCGGACTGAACAGCAAGCCGCTCCCTTAAAGGGCCCCTCCCAGACACAGTTGTACTAAACAACACAAGATACACAGAGCCGACAACTGGTTGCAGACCCTGTGCCTGCAGCATGGATCCCCAGCTGCCGCAGCAGCAGCCAGAAGCCCTGGGCTAAGGGCTGCTGCACACAGTGACCATAGAGCCCCGCAGGGGCTGGAGAGAGAGCATCTCTCAACCCCCCAGCTGATGGCTGCCATGGAGGACCCGGCAATTTCGACGTTGCGGGACGCAGATCGTCTACACGGTCCCTACTTCGACGTTGAACGTCGAAGTAGGGCGCTATTCCGATCCCCTCATGAGGTTAGGGACTTCGACGTCTCGCCACCTAACGTCAAAGTTAACTTCGAAATAGCACCCGAAGCGTGTAGCCACGACGGGCACTATTTCGAAGTTAGTGCCGCTACTTCGAAGTAGTGTGCACGTGTAGACACAGTTTATGACTCCTAAATGTCCATGACTGCATAATAAAAAGTAGTAAAAAATAATTTGTAAAGTGCTGAAGAATGAAAGCTGCTTCATAAATTTAAGATGTTATTGTAGTACAAATTATTTAACTGGGATATACTATAGAAAGCATGTATTGTGTTGAAAGCTGGAAAATGATTAAGCAAATTGTAATACATATTAAACCAGGACAGTGTTAAATGAATTGTCAATTAATGTAGATTAATGCAACCAACAGATAATCACTATTAAGATGTGTATAGTGATTATCCAGGGGGCTAAAAAAGAAATTCTAAGATCTGGTTTTCTAATACAAGGGAAGTTGGAGAATAAAGATTTAGAATTAGTAGTAGGCATCCTTCAGTCTGCATAGACTATGGATCGCACCCTCTAAAGTTTCAGTTGAGGACTTCATTTACAGCGTCTATTCAATAGGTCTCTCTGATGATATTGTTCAAGAGTAGTTTAGTTCTACTGACAAACAAGGGATTTTGGTGGTCCTTAGTAAGAATGGCAACACTGAGGAAGTTTTGCATCACTTATCTCCAGCAAATAAAATCCCACTTTTGAAAAAGTGAAACTATGTGAATATTTATTTACATTACAGTTTGTGAGCTATCACAAACTTAGACTAGTTCTGGAAAGTTTCTTTTACCAAATTAAAAGGAAACATAGGCCGTGTCTACACTAGCCCAAAACTTCGAAATGGCCATGCAAAGGGCCATTTAGAAGTTTATTAATGAAGTGCTGAAATACATATTCAGCACCTCATTAGAATGCTGGCAGCCGCGGCACTTTGAAATTGACGCGGCTCACCGCCACACAGCTTGTCCAGACAGGGCTCCTTTTCAAAAGGACCCTGGCAACTTTAAAATCCCCTTATCCCTAACAGCAGATGGGAATAAGGGGATTTCAAAGTTGCCGGGGTCCTTTATAAAAGGAGCCCCATCTGGACGAGCCACATGGTGGCAAGCCGCATCAATATCAAAGTGCGGCAGCTGCCGGCATTCTAATGAGGCACTGAACATGTATTTCAGTGCTTCATTAGTAAACTTCTAAATGGCAATTTGCATGGTCATTTCAAAGTTTTGGGCTTGTGTAGATGTAGCCATATTCTGTAAAAGTCAGACTGCAGCTTTAAAGAATGTATATGTTGGAATAGGCATAGAGAATTAATTAGCAGCTAAGTTTCAAGGGTAATTTCAGTCCAGCCAGAGAGGCTGATGCCTCGCTGATAGCATCCTGATTTCTGCCCCAGCCACTCCAAACTTGTCACCCACATAGGACCAACAATTTGACTTTCAATGGCTGCGTCTACACTTTCATTCTTCCTTCAAAAGAGGCATGCAAATGAGGGGAATCAAAATGCAAATGAGGTGTAGATTTGCATATCTGGAACCTCGTTTGCATATCCTTTTTTCAAAATAGCTTCTTTTGAAAGAAGAAAACCAGTGTAGATGCTGCTCTTTCAAAAGTAAACCCCCTTCTTCAGAAGAATCCTTCTACGCTTTTTTATTGGAAGAAGGATTCTTTCACAGATGGGGTTTACTTTCGAAAGAGCAGTGTCTACGCTGGTTTTCTTCTTTTGAAATAAGCTATTTTGAAATAAGAATATGCAAATGAAGTGCCAGATATGAAAATCTGCACCTCATTTGCATTTTTGATTTCCCTCCTTTGCATACCTCTTTTGAAAGAGGAATGCAAGTGTAGACACAGCCATTATGTATTAGTATAGAGAAAATTAAAATACTTAGAAGAAAAACTAAAATATAAAAAGTCACAATTAATAAGGTTATGATGGTCAGTAATAAGAATTAAATTGGAGTAAGTATGCATGAATGAAAGTTTTACTAGATAACACGTGTGTATCCAAAATGAAGAAAATATATATTGTGGGTTGTGGTAAACATCATTGAACATAAGAACAGCCATGCTGGTTCGACCAGTTGTCCATCTAATACTGTCAGTGCCAGATACTTCAGCGGGAATGAATTGAACAGAGAAATTAGCAAGTGTTCCAGTCTCTGTAGCCCAGCCTCAGCCTCTGGCACTCAAAGGTTTAGAGGTTTAGGAACAACTGGGGCATGGGATTGTGCTATCTCAGACCCATTTATCCTCCATTAACTTATATAGTTATTTTTTGAAACTAGAGGTTCTGACTATACAACATTGCATTAAAAATGGTCTGCCAGCATCACAGATGGAATGGAGCTAACTGCCCAGGACTCAGCCAGACACTCAGGGGCAGCGCCCACCAGCTGCCCCCCACTACAAAGAGCTAGATTGGCCCCTGGGGCCAAAGGATGAGGCTGAGCGAGATGCCATCCGTGACACAGCAACACCAGAAGTGGAGCCCTAGCTACAGCCTGACAACCAGACAGGATCCTCGGGAGGGACCCGGGACCAGGAGCTGGAGACGTTGTCAGACAAGGAGGGGTCCCTGGCCGTAGCTGAGCCATCCAGCTCCTCGAGCCAGGCCTCCTCCATCTGGGCCTCCCCTGAAGTCCTTGAGGGACCCTCAGGTAGGTAACGAGCAATTTGGACACCCCAGACCAGGGGTGGGGCTGCCTGCTCTGGCAAAGCTGGCACTAGGCCAGCCACACTACCGCCAGCCCCCTCCTGACATATCTGCCCACAGAGTGGGCCATGTGCGGCACTCAGCACCCACTCCCATAGACAGCACCACAACCTGCGAACCCGGGGAGAGAAAACAGGTGGGGAATGAACCACACCCAGTGCACGCCTCATCTATGCAGGGACCTCAGGTGCCTGGGATCCCCCAGGGCCACCGGGCCATGGGGACAGGGGGCTGGACAGTGGGGCCTGGGGGCATGGCCCCTGGGGCCAGGTCACAGGACTGATGGGTTGCCCCACACTCCCCTATGTCTCCACAGCTCTGCTGTCTGAGGACTCAGCAAGCCCCACCCAGGGCCAGGGGAGACCCCCACCACTTGCCAAGGGGGCTGGGGCACCCCCAACAACCAGGGAGTCCCACACCTGGAGGCCGCACCATTGCAGGGAGGAGAAGAAAGCTGCCTCACAGACCACACCTATCCAGAAGCAGACCACCATGCTCCAGTGCTAGCTGGAGTTGGAGGAGGCAGACATGGGGTGGCAGAGGGAGGCCTGGGCCAAGGTCACTGTGACCCTCCGGGCCTTCACGTGAGCTGTCACTGAGCATCTGCCTCCACCACCTGCCAGACGCCCTGCTACCACTGTGTTCATCTCCCCCCGGTAGCTTCCCCCACCATCTGCCACCCCCCTACAGCTCCCCCCCACCCCCACTCCCCAACTGTCCCCCTCTCCTGGGAGCCCCCACCTCTCTCACCATGGTGGGTGTGTGACCCGAGCATGGCTTACCATGAGGATGGCCCCAGCAGTGGCCTTGCCCATCACGAACTGGTGGCCAACTGATCAGTGCCTGTCCAGGGTGGCCAGCTTCCATATGGCAATCACAACCCTCTTCTCCAGGGGGAACGCAGGCCGCATCCAGGTGTCCTGGTGATGAAGGGTGGGAGCAAGCCAGTGACATGGCTCCAGGAATGTCTCCTCCCTCATCCTGAAGTTCTGGAGCCATTACTCATTAGCCCACTTGCCCATGACAAGCTGGTCCCATCACTTGATGCTGGTTGGGCAGTGCCACAAGTGCTGGATGGTATGGGGGATGGGGCATGGATGGTGCCCAGTCACAAGGGTCTGCAAGACCATGGCGGGAGGGGTCAGTCACCAGAGGAGGTACAGGATGGCAAGGATCACTGTGACCAGCAGTTGGACCACGTTGTCAGGGCGTCCTCATCAGAGAGCTGCAGGGGATCCATGGAGCGTCTGCATACTCATGCTTTTGCTCCAGGCTCTGGTCTGTGGTGCTGTGTCTTGCAAAGCAGCCCTCAGCATGTGCAAGGCAGGGGTACTTGGGAGGGGCCCTTACAGGAATGGCTGGCTGCAGGGCCCAGAAAGACTTGTCCACCATGTGACCCTGTCCATGGCGTTTCCTGGCTCGTTATTTCAAAAGGGCACCTGTTGCTGTGTGCATACTCTCTTTCAAAAGAGCACCTCGATCTTTCGAAATAATGGATTGGAAGATCGATTTGTTTTTGTGTGTATGCACGCTCTCTTGAAGGCTGATCTTTTGAAAGATACCTTCCAGAAGATCACCTTTTGAAATCACACTGTAGTGTAGATGTAGCCCAAGAGTCCTATGTTCAGCATAGGGAAATGTGGTCATGCTAAGTCTGAGAAACACTGCGCTAGGAGATTCCTCTACAACTGTAAGGCCCAAGACCGCCATTAGGTCTTGACAGCCCCCTTCCCCGTCCCTGGAAGTAGCTGAAGAGTCTCGAGGAAATTTTTCATGTTTCAAATATTTGTCTAGATGGAGACTGGAGGAGCAAAAAGGAGAAAGGTGCATTGTCTGCCTGAGAAACATCACCATCACTTGTATTAAGTGGTCATAGAGTTCTCTGTACAGAGAAACCTATTACTTTCCCAGGAATAAAAGTATTGTGTTTACATGCTACTTGTATCAGCCAGAATTTTTACAACCTTCCACTAACGCTGTTGTCTCTTGCCAACTGCTCCCTCCTTCTTAATTCCCTGGAATAGGAAAAATGAAACTTAGCCTACAAGATATGCTATGTCTATGCAAACTTCTTTGTCCTGGGGGCAAAGCCAACCTCAGGTGGCCCAGCCTCAGGAGTCAAATAAAAAATCATGAGACTAGCTTAAAATAATTAGATGAAAGTGAAATAAACAATTCATTTTGGGTCTTTTTGCAGGTTTCTCCTTTCTGAGCCTTAAGGACACACTCGCCTTTTCTCTACAAACCTGAGGGCTTGAAACCCTTTCTACAGCAAAGCTGAGGGTGCGTCCACACTCCAGAGGTGACATGGCTACTAGACACGACCACCAGCTCACGTTCACCAGTCACTGCAGCAAGCCGCTCCTGTTGGCTGGCAATGGGACAGAGGGTGAAGGGGGTCTGCTGGCCAAGAGGAAGTACTGCAGCAGGGACTGCACTGATGGACAAGCAGGGGAATTGGCCAGCCCAGAACGCTGCAGCTGTACCAAACCACCAGCCTTGCACTTCTAGCCCCATTGGCCACAGGACTCACACAGCCGCACGCACACAGAGCTGGGACAGCAGCTGGTGTGCGAAGATCTAGACAGTAGCAGGGCTCCTCAGTACTGATGGGAAGGGAAATTAAAAAAATACAGGACAATTGGCCCATTTTTTAAAAAAAGTGAGATGCCTGCCGGAGGGCTTAAACATGGAACTATCCCTTTAAAATCGGGACATCTGGTCACCCTCCATAGAAAAAGAGTAGGACAGTCAAGGCTGCTGTCAGCACAAACAGCAAGAGCATGGCTCTGAGAGAAGCTGAGAGAGAGAGCAAGAAAGCTCTTGGACCAAATGCTGGTTCAACAAGACTTGGAAGCATGGGCACTGCCCCATTGTGTGATCCCTGTTGTGTTCAGGGAAACAGGACTTTGGACGTGATCTGTAAATAAACAGAATTGACTCACAAAAACACTTGACTCCACCATCAGTTTCTCCTGCTAAATGGAACACAGCTTAAGATCCCAAATTTTTGGTTAACCACTTAGGTCAGAAAGTAACAGCGTGGTCAACAAACTTCACCATGCCCTGAGCAAGGTGTGTGGGGAGGGAGGGAGCCTCTGGGTTCCTGGAAGGGGCCCGGCCTCAGGCAGAAAGGATGGATCTGGTTAGTAGCCTCCTTCATTCAGCCCTTCAGCACAGTCTGGCGCGCACCATCCTGTGCAGCAGCAGCAATTTAAAGGACCCATGACTCCAGCAGCTGCCATTGCTGCCCCATGTGTCCCCCTGTTCCTGGCATCAGGCCTGGTAACAGTTGTTCAGAAACAATATGTGATCATGTAAAAAAAGACTGTCATAACATATATACATGAGAGAGTAATGTTGGGCCATTCGGTGGAGCCAACAGACACTGCAAACTCTGGGGCAAGGTGAGAGTGGGACCCAGCTCCACGTCCCCGGAAGGGGTGAGGCCTAGGGCAGTCAGGCTATATTTTGCCTGTCCCTGGACTAGATGCTCATGATGGTCCTTACTGACCTTTAAATCTATGAGCTTTTGAGATCCCCCCTTAAAGTGGGGAAGCAGTCAACAGAATTTTTGTCCTCTGACATTTCACAGTGGCTCATTTGGCTTCAAAGGATCTTCTTATCAGCAGGACGAGCACTTTACACTAACTAATGCTTCCTTCCTGTTTGGTGATTTAATCAGTTATGAGGTGGACAATGCAAACACTCAATATAGCTTTATTCATGGGTTACAGAAATTATAAATGAGATCAGTGCGCGTAGCATACTATAAGCATTTCATCAGCTCTAAACACTGAACACCTTCTTATCAACTTAACATTTATAGTAATAATGTCTGCACACAGGTTAGTTGGACAGTTTTCTGGCTATGCATTTGTCAGGGTTCAGTGAGGGCTTTGGCATGAGCTGGTACCTGGTCTGCCAGTATCACAGATGGAATGGAGCTAACGACTTCCTTCCAAACTACTGACTGTAATGAAGATCTCAAATCCCATTCCCATGTCAGTTTTAGAGCATGTCTACACTTAGCAGGAGATCAATTTCACACATCTGGAAAATCGATCTCTCTGAGGTCCACAGTCGACCCCCTGTGCTCCTGCTCTCAGAAGGAGTAAGGGAGATTGACGGGATAAACACTCCTGTCGACCTCCCTCAGTGAGGACAGACCTTGCAGTCGACTGCAGATATGTCAATTGCAGCTATGCAACTGCTGTAGCTAGAATTGTGTATCTGCGGTCAACTGTAAGGTCTCCTGCAGACAAAGTCTCAGGGATTTCCTCATTAGAATTTAGAACGACATTCAAGGCTTTCATAAAATCAATATTAGATATATAATTATAGAAGCTTATCTTATCATTCTACCAAAAGGAGTGTGCAAAAATGTAGTCCAATCTGTTAGAAAAGTTTCAGAGGGACAGCCAAGTTAGTCTGCATCTTCAAAAACATCAAGAAGTCCTGTGGCACCTTATAGACTAACAGATATTTTGGAGCATGAGCTTTCGTGGGCCAAGACCCTCTTTCATCTTTGCCCATGAACGGTTATGCTCCAAAATAGCTGTTAGTCTATAAGGTGCTGCAGGACTTCTGTTAGAAAAGAGAATTTTGAAAAATTAGAAACTTACAACTACACAAACCAGAAACACTGGAGTAACTTAAAACGAATGACCAAGACTCAAATTAGGCTCAGTATTTAACTCCTGATGAAAAATAAGTAACTGAACAAGGAATATGGGGAACTCAAAACAGAGATTAAGTTTTGTACAAGTGTTTCTTTGCAGAAAAGGGTTCTTTATAGTTCTAAAATTGCTTCAGGCTATGCAATAAGTAGTCTGCCATATTTTCTATCATCTCTTCTATCAATTTGAAATATAGTCAGTTTTTAAAACTGATTCAGACATGGTTTCCAGATATTACACCTGCCTCTGAGGCCTCCTGCTAATATTTGCAATTTGCGTATCTTCTGCAGACAATTCTCAGCAATTTAGACCTAGCCTCAGTGTACAGACTGACTATTGGTTACTGGGGTGGAGCTAACAACCACACTTTCTCTGTTTGTTAGAGGTTGTAGGGGTGGTTGTGTGTAACATACTTTTCTAACTATTCTGTCAAGGGCTGCTTGGGAAATGAGGAGATTGGGCTCTTGGATGTAATATTTTACTTTGCAAAGACCTTTTGAAATCTTAACCAGATACATTATATTTTTGTACTTTTTGTCCAAAGATAATCATAGGGGCCGTTTCTACACATGCCACTTTCTCCAAAAGTGGCATGCAAATAAACGGCCCAAAATATGTTAATGAGGCACAGATGTAAATTCCCTCATTAGCATAAGGTCACATGATTTGGAGTCCAGAAGACGTTCTTCTGGACTCCAAAACAGCATGTAGAAGCATGGCCCCGGGGGGGGGGGCGGTCTTCCGGAAGGAAGTTGTCCTTCTGGAGGTCCCTTTGTCTTCTTTCCAGACTCCAAATCATGTGTCCTTATGCTAATGAGGCACAGGAAATTTACACCAGGCCTCATTAGCGTATTTTGGGCCATAGAAATGGCCAGTGAATGCTTGTCCACACAACTGAATAAATATTTTATAACACTTTTGTGTCTGTCCTAATGCCTCTTATTAGAAATGAAACAAAGTACTCATTTGTTAAGAAGAACTGTTTGAACATCTTTTGATAAAGTTAAAGGCAATTTGGAGAAAATGGAAACTGAAATTCTAATTCAAATGTCACAAAGTATTATCTCACAAGAGATATTATTTGTATAACCCCTTTTTATATCTTAGGCACAGTTGTATACAAAATATACCAGCTAACCCAAACACTGCTGCTGAAAAGACTAAACAATATATCTCAGCAGAGCTCTACTATATTTCCTTCTTTATAGTCAAAAGAAATAAACATAACAAACACAGTACATTTGTCTTTAGAAAATTGTCACTAACTGCTATACATGAAGATGTTTTAAAAGAAAAAAATCACATGTATGTATCTAAGACCCTATTCTCAACTAATTTTAGAATTCTCAGTACAGTTGTACAATTCAAGAACATAATTTTAATATGTTTTAGGTTTTTTTCTATATAACTTCCCTGTAGAATCAGTAATTCTGTTTATTTCTCATGGAGAGTTGCATTTTAACTATATACTCTACTGACATCATCTCAATAAGGAGAATTGTTCTTTTATTATGCCTACAATTTAAAAAGTGTATGTGTGTTGGATGGTCTAATTTCCCCATCACTTTTTCAGCCATGTGTATCCTGGCCATTTCTCAAAGCAACAGCTCCACCATTTGTTGGCTGAGAGCAATGCTTTTTGGTTGCACAAGGGGGTGATAAACTTCAGCTTCAAAGCTTCCAAAAGCAAGCAGGTAAAAACCTCCAGAAAATGGAAGTTGTGAGGCAGTTTTAAAATGAACATTACTGCTGTAGAACTCTTTAACACCACACCACACCACACCACAATGATGCATGTTGAAATCACATTTTTACAGTTCTTGGGTAAAGGTCTGAAACATGGCAATAACACTTGTCTGTTGCAAAGCAGCACATCACAAAAACAAAGATGGGGTCTCCTGTGGACCACTCCCACTTTCCAGTACCAGGCAAACACAACACAAATGCACAGAGAGGCATAACCTCAGACCCAGCCCCACTCAGAGTGCTGTTGCATTTTGTTAGCTAGTGACAAAATGGGCACAAGCTTACCATCACAGGACAGACGCGTGCTGCCTTGTCCATATGAAGAAGATGGCATGGAGTCAGCTAGGTAATTGCTGGTGTCATGGAATTCTGAAATACACAAAAAAAGCAAGAAGGAAGGCAGTGTGTATTTGTAGTTCTCCAGTAATTTCTTTTGTTTATCCATCCATCTTTCTGTGAAATATATGCAAATGTCTTTAAATAGCATAAAAGTGAAGATGTGTATATTTTAGATTATTTCTTAATATTCACAAATTCTCATCTATCCTTCATATCAACTGCAAATTAAATATTATGCTTTTGACATAGAGAGAGAAAGTGGAAATTGTGTATTTTATTGGACCAACTTCTTTTCGTGTAAGAGACAAACTTTGTTGCTTCCTTGGATCTTAGGGAAAGCTCATCTCATTCACCAACAGAAGCTGATCCAATGGAAGATATTACTTCTTTGACTTCATCCTCCTTGTTGGTCTAATAGCCTCGGATAAACATGGCAACAGAGCAATGTTTAAGTGGAATTTTTCACTTACATTATGATTTGGGCAGTGGTACCATCAAAATATTGACATGAAGATCAGGTGGCCATTATGCTCAGAGCTGTCCAAACACATAGAAAGATATGCTTCCTTGCCTTGGAGATCTCGCAGTCTAATTTAAGACGTTGCGATAAGTGAACATAGCACACAAAAGCTACGTCTACAAGTGAAGCTGACATCAAAGTAGCGACATCGAAATAGGCTATTTCGACGAATAACGTCTACACGTCCTCCAGGGCTGGCAACGTTGAACATCGACGTTGCGCAGCACCACATCGAAATAGGCGCTGCGAGGGAACGTCTACACGCCAAAGTAGCACACATCGAAATAAGGGTGCCAGGCACAGCTGCAGACAGGGTCACAGGGCGGACTCAACAGCAAGCCGCTCCCTTAAAGGGCCCCTCCCAGACACACTTGCACTAAACAACACAAGATCCACAGAGCCGACAACTGGTTGCAGACCCTGTGCACGCAGCATGGATCCCCAGCTGCAGCAGCAGCAGCCAGAAGCCCTGGGCTAAGGGCTGCTGCACACGATGACCATAGAGCCCCACAGGGGCTGGAGAGAGAGCGTCTCTCAACCCCTCAGCTGATGGCCACCATGGCGGATCCCGCTATTTCGATGTTGCGGGACGCGGATCGTCTACACATGCCCTACTTCGACGTTCAACTTCGAAGTAGGGCGCTATTCCCATCCCCTCATGGGGTTAGCAGCTTTGACGTCTCGCCGCCTCACGTCAATGTTAACATTGAAATAGCGCCCAACGCGTGTAGCCGTGATGGGCACTATTTCGAAGTTAGTGCCGTTACTTCGAAGTAGCGTGCACGTGTAGACACGGCTAAAAAGGGGTAAATGGAGAGAGAAGGCAGTTAGCAGTAATAGGAAAACACTTTGGCTAGCTTTATACATAACTCAAGGGTTCCACATTATAAAAAAGATTGTCATCAATGATTTCCTGTAGGTCTTGAGGACGGATCTGAAGGAGAGGGTAATGGTCTTGCAGGGGAAGGCTGATCAAGGGAGCAAAAGGTCAGGCAGGCAGTCCCAACTGCCACTGAAACTGCAACTGAAATTCCCCCCACCTAGAATCAAAATAGCAGTTCAATTGCCAGCAGTTAAAGCACACGCTCACTCACCCAGAGATCAGCACTCTCACCTGGTAGCTTCTTCAGAGGCAGGCTCACTTGCTCTCCTACCTCTCAAACTCCCCTGTCTGCAGCTCCCTGTCCGCTGCAAGCTAAACTGAGGGGAAAAACGGCTGAGGACTGCTGGCAGTTTTTCAAAGGGACATTATTGAGGGCCCAAAAGCAAGCTATCCCGCTGCGTAGGAAAGATAGAAAACATGGCAAAAGACTGCCTTGGCTTAACCAGGAGATCTTGCATGATCTCGAAATAAAAAAGGAATCGTATAAGAAATGGAACCTAGGACAAATTACAAAGGACAAATATAGGCAAACAACACGAGCATGCAGGAGCAAGATTATAAAGGCTAAGGCACAAAATGAGCTCAAACTAGCTACAAGCATAAAGGGAAACAGGAAGGCTTTTTACAAATACATTGGTAACGAGAGGAAGACCAAGGAGAGGGTAGGGCCATTGGTCAGTGAGGAGGGAGAAACAGTAACAGGGAATTTGGAAATGGCAGAGATCTTGAATGATTTCTTTGTTTCGGTCTTCACTGAGAAATCTGAAGGAATGCCTGACATAGAGAATGCTAGTGAAAAAGGGGTAGGTTTAGAAGTTGAAATAAGAAAAGAACAAATTAAAATTTACTTAGAAAAATTAGTGTCTGCAAATCACCAGGGCCTGATGAAATACATCCTAGAATCCTCAAGGAGCTGATAGAAGAGGTATCTGAGCCTTTAGCAGTCATTTTTGGAAAATCGTGGGAGACGGGAGAGATTCCAGAAGACTGGAAAAGGGCAAATATAGTACCCATTTATAAAAAGGGGAACAAGAATAACCCGGGAAACTGCAGGCCAGTCAGCTTAACTTCTGTGCCAGGAAAGCTAATGGAGCAGGTAATTAAAGAAATCATCTGCAAGCATTTGGAAGGTGGTAAAGTGATAGGGAACAGCCAGCATGGTTTTGTTAAAAACGGATCATGTCAAACCAATCTAATAGCTTTCTTTGATAGAATAACGAGCCTTGTGGATAAGGGAGAAGCAGTGGATGTGGTATACCTAGACTTCAGTAAAGCATTTGATGTGGTCTTACATAATATACTTATCAATAAACTATGCAAATACAACTTAGATGGGGCTACTATAAGGTGAGTGAACAACTGGCTGGATAACCGTACCCAGAGAGTAGTTATTAATGGTTTTCAATCCTGCTGGAAAAGTATAACTAGTGGGGTTCCACAGGGGTCTGTTTTAGGACCGGTTCTGTTCAATATCTTCATTAACGATTTAGATATTAACATAGGAAATACACTTATTAAGTGTGCAGATGATACCAAGCTGGGAGGGGTTGCAACTGCTTTGGAGGATAGGGTCATAATTCAAAAGGATCTGGATAAACTGGAGAAATGGGCTGAGGTAAACAGGATGAAGTTTAATAAGGACAAATGCAAAGTGCTCCACTTAGGAAGGAACAATCAGTGTCACACATACAGAATGGGAAAAGACTGCCTAGGAATGAGTACAGCAGAAAGGGATCTAGGGGTTATAGTGGACCACAAGCTAAATATGAGTCAACAGTGTGATGCTGTTGCAAAAAAAGCAAACGTGATTCTAGGATGCATTAACAGGTGTGTTGTGAACAAGACACGAGAAGTCATTCTCCCGCTCTACTCTGCGCTGGTTAGGCCTCAACTGGAGTATTGTGTCCAGTTCTGGGCACCACAGTTCAGGAAGGATGTGGAGAAATTGGAGAGGGTCCAGAGGAGAGCAACGAGAATGATTAAAGGTCTAGAGAACATGACCTATGAAGAAAGGCTGAAAGAATTGGGCTTGTTTAGTTTGGAAAAGAGAAGATTGAGGGGGGACATGATAGCAGTTTTCAGGTATCTAAAAGGGTGCCATAAGGCAGAGGGAGGGAACTTGTTCTTCCTTGCCTCTGAGGATAGAACAAGAGGCAATGGACTTAAATTGCAGCAGGGGAGGTTCAGGTTGGACATTAGGAAAAAGTTCCTAACTGTCAGGGTGATCAACCACTGGAACAAATTGCCAAGGGAGGTGGTAGAATCTCCATCACTGGAGATATTTAAGAAGAGGTTAGATAGATGGCTTTCAGGGATGGTCTAGAAAGTGCTTGGTCCTGCCATGAGGGCAGGGGGCTGGACTCGATGGCCTCTCGAGGTCCCTTCCAGTCCCACTCTTCTATGATTCTAAGTTCAGAGAGGGTATGCATAAGTGGGTGCCCTGGTTTTAGGAAAGGTGGACAAGTAGATAGCTGTGGCTGGTGGTATCAATGGTGGAACAGACAAGGAAGGAGGACAACCTGATAAGGTGAAAGCGCGTATAAGTAGCGAGAAGCAGAACTGTGATGAGCCTTAAGAATTTAGAACCTGGTGCAGTAATAATAATATCAGACATGGCGTTCTGGTAGAGGGGTGACAATGAGAAAAAAAATCCAGGGAAGAATGTCTTAACTGCTATGTCGTGTGTAGACTATAGGGAGACAAGTGTGATGTGAGGGAGGCTAGAGTTGTATAACTGCCCTGAAGCAGACTTGAACCTGGGACCTCTAGAGCTTAGTGCAAGTACCTCCATAATGTGAACTAAAGACCCCCCTAGCACTCAGCTGAGGCATTAGAGAACACTCACTCTTTCTCTGTGACATGGTCTAGGTACCACTACATGGGACAGTTAACCACACACGTGTGTGAGTTACAGTTGCGAAAGCCAAGATAAGGAATGATGAGGTCTAGCTGTGTAAAGACAAAGTATTAAGGATATTAGGGAAGTAGCAGTGAGATTAGCGCACAGCCAAAGCGTATGGAACAAGAGAGAAAGAGAAGAGTCAGAGAAGACAGATTGGCAACAGGGTGACAAGCAACATGGTGGTGGAAAAGGAGGAATAGAGAGATCTTAGGAGGGAAATTATGGAATTCAGTTTCAATTACCTTTCACCATGAGATGTTATGGGCAAGCCAATATGGGTGACTGGAGGAGAGAAGGAAATCTAAGTCACCACATGTAATTCAGACCTTGGCCTGCTATGGCTAGAGGCAGCCCAGCGTGGCCCAGCCAGTGGCTGGGGCCTAACATAGCACCATGAGAATGGGGCCCAGCCAGGAAGAAGTTGGGTGGCCAGTGGTACCGTGATAGCTGGGCCAGCTGGTGTGGTGGGTGGGCCCTGAATGTGTGGGGCCTAAGGCAACAGCCTTGCTCTCCTTGCCCTAATACATGGCTTGGATGTGGCTAGTGACAAATTGTCAGTTGCACTAAAATGGTTCCATTGCATCATTTAAGGCCTACACAAAGGCTTTGGCCACACTAGTCCCTCCTTTCGGGCTATGGTAATGTGGCACTTTGGAATAAAATGGAGGCCATGCCAGTTTCAATACGCATGCTACCCATGTAGCCGGGGGCCTTTCGAAACAACCCCCCTGATTTCAAAAGCCCTTTCGTCCCAAAACTAATGTATATGAGACAACTTGTTAGCCCATGCCTTTCTGATCCAGAATGGAAACTGGAATAGACTCCCAATACAGTTCCTTCCCTATGTCGTCTTAGAAGTTGAAGGACTTTTCTCACCCCTCTGTGATACACCGCATTGAATTCCTATGTGAGGGAGCATAGTAAAACAAAATTTATTTGAGATTTTAATACAAACAGATTTTTAACACAAAAAAATAGCTGAGTAAAAGAAGATAATCTGAAAAGTATACCTACTCTTAAACTCTTTGGAATAACGACACTAGAATGATATATTACAATATCTTTATCAGCCATCTAGAGTCTTAAAGAGAACAACAGGGTAATTAAAAGAAACAATGTGTCATACATATGGTTTGTTAACCAGAACAGTCACACACAGACTACTATCTGATAAATCCCATGTTCTTAAGAAAAGAATTCTGACTCCCTCTAGTAAATTCTGATCCCACTGGTCTTGACTGCCCTCCAACGTCAGGCCCAAATTAGAAGCACCTTCTTTCCTCCAGCCTGGGGCCCAGTGCTTGCATGCAGTGCGCACACTTAGAACCTCCTGGTTTCCCCATGTTCACCGCAGCCACTACCTGCAGCCAGTCAAAAAGATGGTCAAATTCCTCCCCAGGACCTGGACCTCTCAGCCCAAATGGCTAAAATAGATAAGTTGTCCATGTTTCTAGTGGCAGAATCACACATGGGCACCTGATTCACGTAACTGCAGGGCACATGGGACTACTGTGACCTCCTGCGCATAACACGACATAAAATTTCACCCAGTAATTTGTTGGGTTTAAATTATGGCATATCTTTTTAAAGACATCCAGCCCTAAATTAAAAATTTCAAGTTCTGGAGAATACACCACATTCCCTGGCCATTTCCAATGGTTAATTACCATCCCTATTAATATTATATGCCTTATTTCTAGACTGAATTTGTCTAACACCAATTTGCAGGTGCTGACGCCTGTGGATGTCTATCTTTTGCTTAGCCCCGACTAAAATACTACAGAAGTCCTTGGAGTCAAGACAAACTCAGTCTTCTAGAAGACCTGCACACTAGGGCACGAAGAGGGCAACTGCCCCTGGGCCCACCATTTCAAAGGGGCCTGGAGTGCTGGCCACTGTTGTGGCCGAAGTTCTAGGCCCCTTTACAACACCTCCCAGAGCACTGTGGGTGGCTCAGAGGAGGTTGGGCGGGAGGACTAGGCCCTGCCTCTTCTACCCTTGGCACCTTCTGAGATGGGGAGCTGGGCCTTTTGCCCACCTTGCCCCCAGGCCCAAGGCATCTGTCGGCACTGCTGCCCAATGGAAACCCTTTGGAAATGTCACTCTGCCACACATTTGCCAGTAGCCTTATGCCATTTCCTATGACACCTATGGATCAACACAAAGGAACTCATATTGATGATGAATTCCTGAAAATATGTAACATGCATGATTTTTTGGGGGAAAAAAATTGTGCATGGTTGGGACAGGAGCAAAAAAGCCTCATGAACAAACAGGCTTAGAGGTGGGTATAGTAGCAAGGGTGTAACAGACCTACACTGTTGTGTGGAAGGAAAACTGAGGCATGCCCCTCACGGCACTGGTGGCTAAAGACCAGACTTCTACATTTTAAAAGACATTGCTACCTGCATTCTGGGGGTGCTTCTACACCCAGGAGACAAGAACCCAGAAGTGTGGAAAGATACCTATAAAGGACATCACAGGGTTTAAGGAAACTAGGTAGATGTGGAATCAAAGGGGTGGAGGTGGGGCAGTCCCAGGGCCTGCAGACTCCTAGGGATGGCCCTGTCCCAAGTTAGGGGTGGTGCAGGGAGGAGTCGCATGGGGGTGTGATCACGTAGCTGGTGTCCCTCTTCTGTCCCTCCTCAGCATTTGCCGCTGGTCAGCATGTCTGAAGATTACAATCAATGCTCAAGCAGCAATCAATACAAAGATCTCTCCAAGCAGCAAGAAAACAAAGCCTTGCTGAATGCATTACAGAAAGACACATGACTGGAGCACATTGTCCAAATGCTGATTTAAACCATCTCTGAGTCAAACAGCCCCTCTAATAGCCCAGTATCTAGCTGCTCAAAGGCCACCAGGCAAGTCCTTTCAATGCTCCACCCTTACTGAGGTCTCACCTGCCAAAAAGGCAGCACCACTCACCCTTTAATCTGCTAAATGCACGTTCAATGATCACTCTGCACACTCTGAGGCTGTTGTTGAAGCACGCCATGCTGTTGTCAAATGTTCCAGTGAAAGGCTCCAGGAGTAAGGAGAAGGCTTGGTCTCTCAGGATCAATATAGGCATTTCCATGTCCCTATTGCAATCTTTCGATCTGGAAGCAATGTCCTTGGCTACAATTTTCTATATAGGACAGTGTCCCTGAAGGTGCACGTGGCATACATGTTCCCTGACCATCCTATGTTGATGCCACTGAAACGACCCTGGTGATCTACTTGTGCCTGCATTATCATAGAGAAGGTCCCCTTTCCATTGATGTACTCTGCTGCAAGATGGTCTGGAGCTAAAATAGGGATGTGTGTTCACTCTATCTCCCCACCACAACTAGGGAATTGCTTTTCTTCAAAGCCATCAACTATTTCAGTATCAGTAGTAGAAGTCTGAAGGACATATTATAGGAGCGAGCTCCAGGTACAGTTCCGGGAAAGTGGCGTTGCACACCCAAAAGTTCTGCAGTTACTTCTCCTCATCCCATAGCCACATCCGGCTGGGATCCCACCATTCAGTACTTATTTCCGGAGCACAGTACCAAAGGTCCACCATGTGTAGCTCATCCATCAATTCCAAAATCAGCCTGGGATTGCTTCTTTCCATAGCACACAGCACAGCAGGCACCACAGATTCATTTCGAGATTCACAACTCATGAAATCCTACAGGATTAGTCACATTGTGTTCATAACATTAATTAGAATGCTGAGCACCAGAAGGTGGGGAGTTGCACGGTGGCATAGCTACTCACGGTGGAACCAGAATGGCACTTGGAAGGCAAAGGCAAAGTTGACATTATAAATGGCTTATCTGATGAGACTGCAGAAAGAAAGAGAGAGAGAGAGAGGGAGAGACAGGTAGGGAGAGTCAAGTATTGTTTTCCTAAGGATGGGTGGCTGATATTGTTTTGAGGGGACCCAGTTAGAAGAGAATGAAATGCTGAGAAGAAAGGGTGAGAATTAAAGCAAAGGAAGATAGCAGGTGAGAAGAAATATTATTTGGAGGGTGTTGTTTCCAACAGTGTGGTTGTCACCATCTTCAGTGGGTCACAACTCAGAATGCCAGATTCCAGACAAACTGCTGAAATATGAGGCACACTCACTCTAAAATAGTGGTTAGTCGATCATAAGATTATACCAAGCCAGTGAAAAAGGTAAACTTCTGTCTCACCATGCCGGTTAACAGGTAGTCAGAAATGCACTCTCCTTAGGCGTGCCCCCCTTATCTTGCCGCCCAGAAACTGGATTGTGTGATGAGAGTTATTGAAAACCAATTTCATCACATACAGCGTTCTTCTAATCTCAAAAGATCAGCCACATAGCTCAGATCTTCCCCAATAATCACAGTGCTACCAGGCCTTCAGTAACTAAAATCTAAAGATTTATTAACAAAAGAATAGGAGAAGAGAATTAAAATGCATAATGGGCCATATACATACAATAATTGGAATGTTTTTATATCAGATTTGTAGCTGTGATATTTTCTACTTATGTCTTGTGAAGTCTCCAGTAATTTCCAAAAGATTGAAGGGTCCAGTACATAGTTTAATATGCTCCTTTTAGTTATAAAACCACAGTCTAGCAAACCCAAGCAGGAAAGAGGCAAAATGGAGACATTTCAGGGGGTCTTTTATACGCCTTACCATGTGCTTGGAAATTTACTGATTCCAAACACAGCCCACAACCTCTGTTTGTGGGAAGTTACTAACTAAAGAGGCACTCCAGGGTCACAAGAGTATATCACATGTCCTTCTATAACTTCCTGACTCACAGGCAGTAGCACTGACCCCTTGGACACTGAGGCATCAGGGAGAAGAGTCATTTGGGCAGAACAAGTTTCTTTTCTGGCCAATTGTGAGCTCTAATGATCTTTGATGGACCATCAATACAAAACTGTCCATGGTAGGTGTCAACCATATGTGGTAGGTGTTTCCCTGGAACAGAGGGAATATGCAAAATATCAGTGCATAGCCAATATTCAGAATTTCAGATATACAAATGATATATGTATATAAACAGGATGGCCATACCTAGCAAATCATAGCTTTTTACATCTTACATAACATGCTTTGCATGAGATTTGTTACAATTGCATAAGATGGGTAGTAATATCACTCATATTCGTCATATTTCAGTCATACAGTATCACAGGGGGATAGATGGAGGAATGACTGTATCAGCAACCACCAGAATAAGAGGGTTTTGCCAGAGATGGTGAGAGGACATGCAAAGGGAAGACTGTTGTGGCAGGTCTTGTTCATCTTCAAAAGCGCACTGTGATCTTGCTTGGAGAACTAGAGAGTGGAGGGCTGGATTTTAGAAATGTTAGAAGTAACAAAAGTATCTCTGGATGTGGGCACAGGAGTCAGCATGTCTGGGGAAACAGTTTGCTAGGCAAGGGGCATGTAGCAGAACAGACAGATATGAGTTGCGGGTTATAGAACTTTCTCCCTGGGACTCAGAGACATAGACTATGTCTAGATTGCCCAGAACTGGCGGCAAAAGGTAAGCAAATTGTGCAATGCATTTGTGTGTCTTTCACCAACAGTTCTGTCAGGAGAGGCTTTTCTGACATTTGGCCCGTCCACACAGGGCCAAATATTGGGAAAAAAAGCTCTCTGTTGAGACACCCCTTTCTTCCTCATGGAACAAGGCGTACAGGGGTACCAACAGAACGCTCCCGACTGGCAGATCTCTTCCGAGAGATCTGCAGTCTGATGCGTGCTCTGTCGAAAGAACTTCTGTTGACAGCACATCTTGCCACTCCAGGCAACCAGGTAGCAATCAGGTGTCATGGCTCCACACGGCATTTTAGCAAATTTTCCAGGCTTTTGATCACACAGCAGGAGAAGCTGTTCTTTCTCCACATGTTAGTTGTCGGAGGGTGGAGTCTTCTTTAGCATCCTGCGGAAACACAGGAATTTGCATCTTTTTTTTTAACATCTTTCCTGCCTTTACATTTGTCTGCAGCAGCCAGCAGGTGCTCTGTTGCCCACTCCCCAAAGCAATTTGCAGGCTCAGCGGGGCTTCCCCCCCGCACGTGTCTCTTTCCAACCAGCATTTCCTTTCATTTTTCAGGGTTTCCCAGTGCCACACAGCTGCCATGCTCTGCTGGGCATTGCCCCTCCCATTTCCCTTTGCAGCCAGCCTTTCTTTGGATTATTTTTATTTTTACATCACTTATATTGTGCACTGAACCTCCCCCCTGCTGCCGTCCTTGTGGCTGCAACAGAACCCTTCCCCACCATTCCCTGCATGTGGCTTTATCACTGGGGAGAATTGCTCCAGGAATGGCCAAAAAATTTTTCCTGCCATAGAACACCCCCAGGACCCCTGGTAGCTTCCCCTGCTTTGCAGCCCTCCCGTTCCCCTGAAAAGCAAACAATTACTTATAGTTTATCACGTTCACAAAGAAATGTGCTAGATAAGTGACGGCAAGTGATGTATTGTGAAATGCATGCTTACTGTCCCATCCTTAATACGCCATGAGTGTCAGTCAAAAAGTAAACTTTCACTGATAGTAGACATAGAGACCCATTCATTGCACTTCAAAGAACATTATGTAAATTGTATCTTAATATTGACCTTCATTTTCCAGAGCCAGTGTCCAGCGTAACAGAGAAGAACAGTAGACAAAAGAAATGCGAACAAGGGCTCATCCTGCAGCGTATAGAATATACTGAGGCAGAGCACACTAAGCTGACAAAGGATGTTGCTTAGTGGTGTCATAGTACAGCTGAGTAGCATCACAGCCAAGTGGACTTTAACCAGAGAATGCTTGACCTCCAGCAGCAGCAAGTGGCAAAGCTGAGTGAGGCCGCCGCAAAGCTTGTAATGGTGCTTACAGAGCAAACAGAGGTCCTGCACTCCCTGCTACAGCTGCAGCTGCTGATACCT
Organism: Carettochelys insculpta; assembly: GCF_033958435.1. Taxonomy (NCBI): domain Eukaryota; kingdom Metazoa; phylum Chordata; order Testudines; family Carettochelyidae; genus Carettochelys; species Carettochelys insculpta. Next base: position 156,023,490 of record NC_134138.1, on the reverse strand, counting down.
GCTGGCTGGAGTCCCCTGGGGAGAGGTCGCCCACCCCCACCCTCCATCGCCAGAGTCTCTGAACATGGGGAGGGAAGGCAAGGATACCATGCCACTCCAGCCCCAAGGGCCACTGCAAAAGGCTATTCAAGCACCCTTGAGAAGGCTTCTTTTTCCTGCAACTTACCCCGCTCCTCCCCACAAAATAAAATCATTCCTTTGAGTTCAGTGTGATTTCGTGGCGTGCAGGAGTCGGGGATAACCACAAATCAAACTGGGCGGCTGTGGGAAGGCTGAAGGCACAGCTGGCCACTGATACTCCATGGTCTGAAGTGGATGCACAGCTGAGGGATGCATAGCTGAGGAAACCAGGCAGTTGTGGCGGGGGGAGTGGGGTCGGCTGAAGTGCCCACCACTTGCATTCCACTTATTGGCCGTGTCTACACTAGCTCCAAACTTCGAAATGGCCCTGCAAATGGCCATTTCGAAGTTTACTAATGAAGCGCTGAAATGCATATTCAGTGCTTCATTAGCATGCGGGCGGCTGCGGCCCTTCGAAATTGACGCAGCTCACCACCGCATGGCTCGTCCCGACGGGGCTCCTTTTCAAAAGGACCCCCGCCTACTTCGAAGTCCCCTTATTCCTATCTGCTCATGGGAATAAGGGGACTTCGAAGTAGGTGGGGTCCTTTCGAAAAGGAGCCCCATCGGGACGAGCCGCGCGGCAGCAAGCCGCATCAATTTCGAAGCACCGCGGCCGCCCGCATGCTAATGAAGTGCTGAGTATGCATTTCAGTGCTTCATTAGTAAACTTTGAAATGGCCATTTGCGTGGCCATTTCGAAGTCTGGGGCTAGTGTAGACGCAGCCATTGCAACTTAACCCCCTCCCACCAAGTAAAAGCATTCGTTCATTGAGACATGGTATGATTCATTGGCATTATGTCAGAGAAATACATGGGTAGCAGGTGTGTTACAGATCATTCATGAAGATATTTTTAAAGTGTCCCTTATTGCTGCTGCCTCAGTGGTGGTGGTTGTGTAGACGGCTGCAAGTAAGCCCTGCTTATGGCCTCAGCTTTGGAATTCCAGATGAATAGGAAAGCCTCCCGCCTGGATTCACATAGGTTGTGCAAAATAGCGCACGCTGTAATCACAGTGGGGACATTACCTTCAGAAAGGTCCAAACATGTCAAAAAATATCTGAACCTCACTTTTAAATGGCCAAAGGCACATTCCATCACCAGTCTGTACCTGCTGAGTCTGTGATTAAAGTTTTCCAGGGCTCTTGTGTAGGGCTTCATAAGGCAAGGGAGCAGAGGCATCTCCATGTTGCCAATCTTGATTTTCTGAGTGTGGGAAGAAGTCCCATCCAGGAGCTTTTGGTACAGTCCAGGATTTCAGAATATGTGCACATCATGAACACTCCCTGAACAGCCAACATTTGTCATTTATCAACCCCTGCAATACCATGGAGAAGCACCCCTTTCAGTTTATATACTCTGAGGCCAGGTGGTCTGGGGCTATGACTGGGATGTGCGTGCCATCTTTTACCCCACCGCAGTTAGGAAAGCCCTGGGCAGCAAAGCCATCCACTATTGTCTGTATATCTCCCAGGGTCACAGTCTTCCTGAGAAGAAGCCGACAGATTGCATGGGCCACCTCCATCACCACAGACCCACTGTAGCTCCGCCCATCCTGAACTGATTTGCCACTGACCAGTAACTGTCAAAAACATAACAAATGTTTAAATTTCTATCTTCACAGCTAACAAAGACTACCATGGGAATGTTAGCAATAGTATCTCCACATAATAAAAAAACAGTCCTGTAGCACTTTAAAGACTTACAAAACAATTTATCAGGTGGTGAGCATTTGTGGAACAGACCCATTACTTCAGAGCTGGAAAATTCTGAATTTTCCATATCTGAAGAAGTGGTTATGACACAGAAAAGGTCACCACCTAATTAATTATTTTGTTAGTCTTCAAAGTGCTGCAGGACAGGGGTTTTTTGTTTTGTTTTTGTTTTTGTGGGTTTTTTGTTTTGGTTTGGTTTGGTTTTTTTGTGAAGATACAGACTAACCCAGTTACCTCTCTGCAACTATCTCCACATAGTGCGACCTCCTCTGGCACACTCCATATACTGTATTTTTTTGGTCACTGTAACATTGCCCTTTGCTTCTGTATAACATAACCCTCTCCTATTCACATCCAGTAACAGAATACTGCATATGACATTTCTATACAGAACACCCACGGGTTTTTGGAAGTTTGGACCAAAATCAAATCTCCTAATTATGTTTTTAGGAATGTATACATGGCTTTATCAAACAGTTTCTCCATATATAGTGATAAATATTCATTTAGGTAGATATTTTCAAAAATGTGAAAGGGATTTAAGAGGACAACTGTTGAATCAAAGAGAATAGTGCTACTAAACCCATTTGGATCATTTGAAAATGAGTTCTCATTTCTCTTTAATGCAACTGGGATCAAGTATTCTTCAGGCTTCTACTACTTATCTGTCTTTTATTAAATCCATCTGGTCCCTATTAATACAATTGGCAAGTATATTCAATACTGCTGCTCAGTACTTGATGATCGTAGGTACTTGCATTCACTAATGAAGATGGTTTGTGTGCATTAAGATTGGTATCTCTCTGGTTTAGAGAAAACAATATTTTTGTCCAAGCACTGCTGGAATAGTTTGTTCACTTTACAGAATATTTTATACCTATGTTAATGGTTCTTTTATGATTGGACCTAAGAGAATATTGGATTTTTCAGTTTGGAGAGCCAAACAAAAAAAAATTGTTTTGAAACTCACACTGAATTTGTTTGTTCTTGACTTACTTTTGTTCTTTTTCATTTGTTTTGGACCTGGCAGGGCAGTTTTTCACCCTTTTGTGTCACTTTTGGTTTTTATTTTTAACAAGCTAATTTTGTAAACAAACCACAATTTGATTTCAAAAAGTTGAAATGTTTCATTTCAGAAGTGTCAAAATGAAATGGTTTGTGCCCAAAATAAAATGTTGGAGGCAAGTATTCACGGAATTCTACCCATGCCCTGAAAACATGTCTTTTTCCGTGAATTTGCTATTTGCTGAAAAAAAATCATGTAGCTCTAAACTTTCTCTCTTTAAAAGTTTCAGAAATATAATTAACAATTCAATTTAACAGATATTACGTTGATATGATTTCTAAAACCACTTCCATTGTGGTTTCCCTCTCCAATAATTCCTTATCAACTTTAACAAAGGCTAAATTTGCGCAGGGGTTTAGATGGCTAACTACTGTTTTAGGCACCTAAGTCCAACATCTAGACTCCACTGGTATTCACAAACTCCTGTGCAGTTACCACCAAAATTGTGCTGTGGAACAATCCTGTGTGGGTTGGTGCACAGACTGACTATTCAATGGCTCTTTTGCGTGTTTAATTTCTATTATTTCTATGAAAATATTTCTTCAAGTAAAAATAGTACTCAGACACAAAATGCACACTGGATGACTTTTTCATTGTGTCTTCAGTGCAATTTTTCATAAATCCTGCTCACCTTACTCATGTGAGTGTCTGCCTAGAAATCAATGGGACTACTCATGTTAGTGAAGCAAGCAGGAGTTGGCCTGAGGTCTGCTAGAAATCCCTGGATGTAATCAATGACAGACTGATTTTTCCACTGAGAAACTAGAGTAATTAATCATTCTGTTGAATTCTTATTAACTGCAAAGTGACATATTTAAAAAACTGATTTCATTACTAAATTTAATCAGTTCAAAGACTTTTTTAAATGTCCTTTATCCAAATGAGTTTGCATCACAGTTAACTGTTCCCACTGAACTTGAAACGTTAATGGCAAAGCAATTGCCTTGTCTATTTTAACAGGAAGCTACTGCCCTAACTTTCCCTTTCAGTCAACAGGAGGATGTAAAACGACTGGAATGTTAATGAATGACATGTTGCAAAAAAAAAAAAAAGGAAGCAGGTGATCACTTCCAGGATACTGACAACTCAAAGAACCGTATGATACTAAGCAACAACATTCACAAGAGTGGAACAATAGCGTTAGAAAAGCAAACTCTTGGCCTAGCTTTATTCACATTGTGCAAGTCAATAGGGACATAAGAAATATCCTGAATATATAAAAATAGACAGATTTAAATTATGTATAAGAGATGTGGAATAATAAGCCAGAGAACACATCTTTACATTATGAGTGCTGTTGTACTCTACCCATCTGTCTGCATATATATGGTTGCAGTCGTGCACACCTTAAAATATTTCTCTTTCAGGAAATAGAAAATACAAGGACAGATTCTGCAATTTATAATTAAAAGAGTCTGGGATGTGTGTGGTGAGGAGCTACATCACTGAAGAACTGGCTCTTGGTGTCTACAAGTCTGCAGGAAAAATGCATGCTGCACTATCCCTTAGTGCCCAAGAGTCCCATCTCCAGCTTACTTCCTTTGAGATGACTTGCAGCTTTGTGCTTTTTCTTGCACCAGTACTTACCAGTTCTGAGTCCCAGCACCTTGGCAGCCCCAACCATGGAACTGAGTACCAGCTCCCCTTTTTTCACAAAAAAGGTCACTGTGTAAGAGCAACTTCCACTTTCCCTAATCACAATAGGGACTGCAATTGTTCACGACCCTTCTGTGCAAGGGCCAGAACAACTTTAAGCCATGTCTACATTAGAGCTGGAAAATGTAACTTTTAAAGGAAATACTCACATGGCTCACTTTAGCACTTCTACCTTTAGCAAGTTAGCTCAGTCAAAGCCAGTGCAGATATATCTCCTTAAGATGGAAATTACATCTTGTAGCTACTGCGTAGATATACCCTTGGGAACAATTCTTGTGATGAAGCTTTTTTTCCATCAGGCAATCCCCTTCATTCCCTCAAACCAAGTCACATTGCCCCCTTTATGTATTCCTGGATTCTTTTGTTTTTGGTCCTTTTTAAAAATCTCTTGATTTGCATAATTTATACAGAATGAATCGCTGGGGGCGGGGAGGGGGGCATCTAGTTATTTCACCACAGGATTAAAAACTCTTAATTTCCAATCCTGGCACTGATGGTGATTAAGCCTTACAGGCCAGAAGGCATTACCATGGTCATCTGGCCTGATCGCCTCACATTGCAGGTCTATTTTGTGGCTCTGAAAAATCCGCTCTTTGTCTTAGTTTTTCCATTTGAAAAAACAGGAGTAGCAAGGTTTGCTCACCTGCATCACAGTGGTATTAAGAGAATTAAATGGTGTTTATTAAAAGCTTTAAGGGTAAAAACATGGCAGAAATCTCAAACATCATCAGCACTTTAGATCAGCAGTTCTCAAACTGTGGGTCAGGACCCCAAAATGGATTGTGACCCCATTTTAATGGGATTGCCAGGGCTGCCTTAGACTGGCGGAGGCCCGGGGATGAAGCCCAAACCCCACAGGCCAGGGCTAAACCCAAACCCAGAGGGCTTCAGCCCCTTTGGTGTAAGATTCAGGTTACAGCCCCTTCTCTGAAACAGAAGCCCTTGGGCTTCAGTTTTACCCCTACTTACCTGGAGCAATGGGCTGCAGCAGGCTAAGTTTTTGGTGCACCTTCCTGGGGTCATGTAATTTTTGTTGGGTGTCTCGGTGCAGTGAAGTTTAATCACCCCTGCCTTAGATTATAAGAAAGCACATGTATGAAGTAGATGCTACAGTAGAGTTACCAGCTTTCTTCTTGCACAAAGTCAAACACCCAAGTACCATTTCTTCCTGCCCCACCCCTTCCCTGAAGCCCTCCATGAACTACTACATACTCTCTTCCTCAGTCATTCCCAGGCCCTTCCCCCACCCCGATCACTCACTTTCACTGGGCTAGGACAGGAGCTGCTGAGGAGTTGTAGGGTTATTGTAGGAAGGTCACAACATTGCCACTCTTACTTTTGTGCTGTGGCTAACTAGGTGATACCTTCAGAAGTGGCCACCTGCCTAGAAGACACTTCGCACTGGCTACCCAGCTCTGAAGGCAGCAGTGCAGAAGTGTGAATGGTATGTATTGCATTGCCATCCTTACTTCTGCACTGTGGCTAGCAGGTTGGTGTCTTCAGAGCTGGGTACCTAGCCAGCAGCCTCCACTCTCTGGTGGTCCAGAGCTGAAGGGAGCACAGAAGTCAGAGTGATCCCCATATAATAACCTTGCAACCCTCCTGAAGCCCTCTTTTGGGTTAGAGCCCCAGTTTGAGAAATTCTGGTCTCACCAGTGAATCTGTACAATATGGCATCAAAGTACTCAAAGACAAGACTTCATGGGTCTTCTGCTTGGGTGGGAGGAGACCAGATTTCACAGTCCATTAAGCACTTTTCATGTTCATGAATTTGATAGGACCTACAAAAACCATACCAAGCACGACAATATCTAAGCACAACACACTCAATTACATCTTGAGGGCCAGTCTTATACTCCTTGGGTGCCCCACACTCCCAAAAAAGGGAGGATTTAACCCTTATTACTTAGCTCACCCTAGCGCTAGTTCATATTATTAAGTTTTCTGCGGCTATGTTTGTATTAACACAATTCGTAACGTTTTCTTGGAAAAGTCCCAGGAATTTCCAATGGATCATTAGTTGGCAGAAAGTACCAGTTCCTCTGTGTAGCAGAAAGAATTCTTCTTTCAGCCAGTATTGTGCCACAAATGCAAAAATGCTGCTGTCCTTCCCCTTTCCTCGCTTTCCTTGTGCAACGTTTATAACTGAGAAAGACTCTTTTGTCAAAATATGCTATTCAGAGTTTGATTTGTTGACAAATCCTATCCAATACCAGATTTATATCCCACCAACCGAGTTTATGAAATATGAGGCTGATTTAGAAGTCCTGCCACTTTGTGGCTTATTCCATTCATCCGAAAGATCTTCAAGAGATTTATAGCTTGGGCCTCTGGATTATAAATCACATCTTTGATATATACTTCCTGAATCTTACTTTTAATCTGGCACTTTTTACTTTGAATATAATCTCTGATTTATTAACTTCTGTGTAAAAATAGAAAATAGTAATTTGATTGATATATTTGTATTTCGTGAATTTTTTAATCCCAGCTCCAGGGGTTTAAGGTCAGAACCTAATGCATTAACAGTATTCAAAGTTTTGACATTGACTTCAACACGTGCAGGATCAGGACCTTAGTCATCATTGTTCAAATGAAAACAGATTTATCTTAAAGCTGTAGTACAGCTATTATTGTGAGGGCTATGTAATGCTGAGTTTCGGGGAGACATACAGCATGCACTGTTAGGCATAGATTCTCAAAGACATGTAAGTGCCTAAGGGCGGGTGTACACTAGGCAGGCAAGTAGATATTTAGATACACGCTTCTAGATACGGCAATTGTGTAGCTAAAATCGATTTATCTGCAATCAATTTACAGGGCAATCTTCACAGAGGGAGGTCGACAGGAGAAAATCTCCCATCGACCACACTCACGCCTCGCTACATTGAGGAGTACAGGAGTCGACTACTGACCCCAGATAGTTCAAGTTCACATGTCCCTACTAGCCACACAAAATCAAATCCCTGGAGATCAACCTTCACCGGGTCAATCTTCCATGTAGTCTAGACATACCTACAAGTCTCAGTTTTAGGCACAAGTGCACTCCACAGAATCCCTGCTCCATTGCCACCTAAACTTTCCTGTAGGAGGCCACAGCCTCAACAACCACAGCCCCTGGGCAGCGCAGTCACAATGTCCCCAGCCCCAGTGCTTGGGTAGTCAGGCAGCATGGTTGTTGGGCACTCAGCCCCCAGTTCCAGTGCTCAGGCATGTAGCCACCACAGCCCCAAGCTCCAGTCCTAGTGCTTGGGCAGCTGCCAGCATGGTTGACATGCCCCCAGGCCTGGGCCTCCGGAGACCCCCTCTTCCCATTGCTCAGGGAGCCAGCTCTGAAACACTAGGCAGGAAGCGCAGCACAGCCCCAGGTGCTGTGAATCCCAGAAGAAGCCATGCTGATCTGAGGGCAGGGCTACGGTAGGCTGTATGGAGAGACACATCCTTCCCCTGCCTAAGATTCCCACCACCTCTGAGCAAGGTGATTTGGCCCTGGGCCTCATAAGGGAGTATTTTACCTACCAAGTGACAGAATCATTCTTATGCTCTTGCTGGCCCAATAATTATTGAAGCACTTACCCGCGGTGGAACATCTTCAAAGGGAGAGATTGAGGGCTTCCCCGTGTTAGAATACCCTGTAACCCTGTGGTCCAAGAAGTCTCCCGAGAGGTGCGGGAGGCCAGCGTTCGAGCTGCTGCTCCAAATCAAATCTTAGAACAGGTCTCCTACATCCTCAGTGAGTGCCCTAATTATTGCTTTGCTGGCTATAATGGAGTGGAGCGTTCTCTTTGTTCCCACCCCCTGGAGGTTTGTGGTTTGGCATATGAGTTGACCTAATGTAGGGGTCTAACATCAGACTAGGTTTCTTAGCTGATAAGCCTGAGCAGAGGGAGGCACATCCTCAGACCCACCTGGGGAGGGAGCAAAGGGGGCAGCTGCTCTAGGGCCCAGTGATTCAAAATGGTCTGGGGCTCTTGGCTGCTGCTACTGAGTCAGTAGCACTGCCCTGCACCCTGGGCCTTTTGGAATGCTGCCAGAGGGCAGTGCAGCACACTTCCAGCAGCTCTGAAGGCTACCTTGGGGGTGGGATCATGGCACAGAGCAGTCCAGGCAGTGCCGAGGGATAGCTGCCCCTCGCCCTGGCCCTCCCACCCAAGGCCCCACACCTTCTAGGAGTGCAGCACCAGCCCCCCACCCCATCTCTCTGGCGTTTCAGTCAAGCCCCTGTATTCCTTTGCAGAGGTGATCCTATATTCTGTTCTAATAATTGATTACTCTCACAGGAGCACAGGATCATCTACTGCAGCTCAGGTCATCCCACTTCTCAAAGATTATATGAATGCATGACATTCAGCATGGGTCCTGTGAATGCATCAGTAGCCTGCATGTGAGTGTTACAGAAGATGTTACCTGGCAAGTTTGCAAAGGGCACAGAGGTCTCTCATGGTCATCTATGCAGTTGCTCAAGAGAGGGAGTTAAACCAGTTCCAATATAGCGTCTTCTTCTCTGTGGTCCATTATAACCTGTTGTCCTGCCCCTGAAGAGCAGCATTAAAAGGCAACTCTGCAAGGTGACTCTTATGCCTTGTTATTTTGGTAGGATGTGGTGGAGTCATTTCTTGTACTCTGTTATATGCTTTAGGGAGTTAAATCTGTTCAGTCAACAACTCCTCCTACACAGTAAGAACTAAGGCCAGCAAATTTGGTATACAACTTCCTCTTATCACAATTTAAATTAACATAAGGGATTGGTTGTGCCAGGAAAACAGGATGTTCCTGGAATGGGATTGCTTCTCATAAAATCAAACAGAAAAGAGATATAATCACCAAATTGAGTACAGCCCTCAAAATTGAGGTAACTGAGCAAATGTTGAAAGAGACTGAACCAAGATGAGCCAGAGAAATAGGATGAACCTGGAATAGGACTGCTGCTCAACAAACTTTATAGAAAAGAGATAAAATGGAGAATTTTGGAGTATTGGTCTTTTTTAGAACTACCTCAATCCTTAAGGTTTGAAAACTCCTCCTAAATGGTAAAAGCTAGGACCACCAAGTATTGTATATGGCTTCCTCTTTTCATAACTTGGGCTATGTCTAGATTACAGCAATTTGTTGACAGAAGTTTTTGTTAGAAAATACTGTGTGACAAAACTTCTGTCGACAGATCAAGTCCAGAGAGCAAAGCAGAGTGAAAGAGCAATCTGCTCCGTTGACAGAGAGCAGTCAGAATGGCTGGCCGCTCTATCGGCAAAACAGCCAACTAAAAGCACAGCAGGCAGGGTTGCCCAGTGTCTCAGAAGCCCTGTCTGTCAACAAAGTGCCTCCAAGAATGTCCAGACTGGCTTTTTGTTGACAGATCTCTATAGACAGAGGCATTGTTCCTTGTGATGAGCAGGGTACAGCTGTCAACAGAAGTTCTGTGTTCTGTAGACTTCCTGTCAACAGAAGGTTCTTGGGAATATGGACATTCCGCCATTTTGTCAACAAAACCCTTTAGTCTAGATGTAGGTCAGTCTCTGAAACAGGTGGACCATTTTGTCTGAAATAATTAAATAAAAAACCGAGCCAGACATTGAAAACTTTAGACCCAAATTATTGAAATTTGACTATGAATATGCCACCCAAAACAGTATCTTAAAATGGGGAGTGTCAGGCAATAGCGGGTGTTGGTATCAACCAGCTATAAAGTGCTATTCCAATTTTTAAAATAACATGCATACTTTATTTATGTTTGTGGTTAGTTCTGTTTTGGGGTTTAATTCTATGTATAATAAAGAGAAACCAAAATGGATGTTGATATGGTGTTTCTTTCACCTATCTTCCCTAAATATTCTGTTCAGCATAGACGTCCCTCTATTCTCCGCCAAACTTTACAAAACTACACTCAGATTTATTACATAGTTTAATATTGCACAGTACAGGTGTCTCTCAATGACAGGGTTTGAAAGACTGGCATGCAAAGATAAAATCAAGTACTTGTATCTAAAACAAAAGTCTCTTCTGTCTTGCACTGAATTTCTGTGAAGACATTCTCTTTTAAAGAAGGTGTGGCTTGTGTAATTTATACACATTTTTATCATCTGGCTAATTTTGAAAGGCGTTACTTGGTAGTGCTGACAACCACACCTAAAACAGGTTCAGCTACAGCAGCTCATGCTCAAAGCTAAGAAAACGAAACAGACTGGACTGTTAGCCAGGCAAAGCACCATCTGTCACCATGCTTCAGCAACATCTGGGCATAGCGATTTGTGAAGTTGTGGCTTTTAAAAAGTAATCTTTACATGCATGCATAACAATCTCTTCTCTCCTGGTGATTAGTCTCCATCTGATGAAAAAGCTTGATTTATTATATATGGAGCCAGATTCTGATCTCAATATTTTGAATATAGTTTGGAAATATCACCACTGGGGTTGATGGAGTTACACAAGTACAGAGAGATAGGAATGAGGCCCAGGATTTTAGAAGTTATTTGTTGTTTGTTATAAACTATCCTTGTCCTTCTAGAATTCAAAAATTGTTTTATAACTGTTATTTGAGGAAAACAAATAAACTGTTGGACTATTATATTCTCACCCTATTGATGTGAAAAGGGAAGTAAATCATACAGATAGGCACCTCATTTTACATCTAAATTCCATTCAGAATTACCTCATGCACATTTTCAGGAAAGCAATCAGCTCTGTCTTCTGGTGAATTAGTGACACCTGCTGGGAGAAACTTGGACTTGAGTAACAAAAGGTTTGAACCTTACTGGTCATGTCAAGCAGTTTTCTCTGCTGCTAGAGCAAAATGGACCAAAGTCTAACACTGATAAAAGAATAATAATAAATTATAGCACTCATCTGCACTGAGAAATGGTTGTGTGGAAAGCTGGGTGTGAACTTAAAGCACATGAGCTACATGCATTAAACTCCCTGTGTGGATACTCTTACAGAACATTAAAAGTGCCCTTAGGCAGTTGACCTTAGTACACTTCCAAAGTGAATTAAGATAATGCACACAAGGGAATTCTTAGTGTACTGCAAAGGTATGTGTCCACAGCAATTAAAAATCAGACTTGGCAGCTAGGACTTCTAGGACCTCACTAGCTGGGAGTCCTCAGAGTTCATGCTGCGGCCTGAGCCTAAGCAGTCCCTTAACTTGAGCCCTGCATGCCTGTAATACCCCTTCTTCATTTGCTGCACAGTACGGACAATGTGTAATGAATGAGGCTTGGTCTGCAGGAACAGGGAGGATAGTCTTGTGTTTAAGACACTGTTCCTGAAACTGCAAAATGGGTTTTATTTCTGTCTCTCACACAAACATCCTGTACAACCATTCGCAAATAATTTAATGTGTCATCTATCTTAAATAGGTTTTGTGTCAATAGATTCATGAGTGATTATAGATCACTACTATCATAAAAATAAGCACTATAGAAAACTTATAAGGAAAACAATCTGGACTCTGTGCAGTGTATGGATAGTGTACACTCAAGGAGATAGGGACCCATGAATGAACAGCTGCTTAATTCACCAAATATTATCTATCTTTGCAAAGAGATCCTACACATAAAACAAGATGTAATTATACGGTTCAGTTCAGTTTTGCACTTGAAGCAGGGACTCTTCTTGTTATGTAAAAAAAAGACAATTTGTCCTCCACGGCCTGTACTCATTTTCTGTGAATTTGTAAGTAAATTTGTTAATTAGCTTACAGAGCAATACTAATTTATAAATGTGTCTTTTAAGAAAAGTATCACTCATTATTTGACCTCTTCTCTGGCCTAAATGATCGCAACCCATGCAGTATCTACACAAAAATAGAACGTGGAAACGCTCCCATGGAATGGGTTGGATTTTTTTTTTTAAAAACATGTTACAAATGAATGATTGGTTGGTCTATTTTTTTTCATAAATGCATGTTTATCCTTCATTAGAGACGAAGAATAATGTTTTCCTTCAGAGAAACTCAACAAGAATTGCCTTTGTCAAAATGGCTGCCATCTCTTGTTTTCAATGGGCTAGGGCATAGAGGCAGCTCTCTGGTAAGATGGCTTTCTCAAACTGAATGTCAACTCTTAGGGTGCGTCTACACTTGCACTCCTCTTTTGAAAGAGGTATGCAAATGAGGTAAATCAAAAGTGCAAATGAGTTATAATTTTGCATGTTTGGCAACTCATTTGCATATTGTAATTTCAAAAGAGCTTCTTTCGAAAGAAGAAAGCCAGTGTAGATGCTGCTGTTTCGAAGATGGGGTTTACTTTCAAAAAAGCAGCATCTACACTGGCTTTCTTCTTTCGAAAGAAGCTCTTTCTAAATGGGAATATGCAAATTAGGTGTCAAATACACAAATTTATAATTTATTTGCAGTTTCAGTTTACCTCATTTGCATACCTCTTTAAAAGAGGAATGCAAGAGTAGACACACCCTTATTGTTTTTGTTAAGAGTGAAACTACAGCATGCCCATAGCAAAGGGGACCACTACCTCCAGTCATCTGATGTTTATAGTGTTCTTCTTCTTCCTGGCAACATGGAGCCACTGTTCTCACTGAGAGCAACTTGTCTTCACTCCTGTTAGGCACAATGGGAGAAAATGGCCATTTTTACTAAGGGCTGTCATTGAAAACCTTGGGAAATGTTGGCCATTTTGAAAGAACCATGTTAAATGTGCTCCAGGCTTTACAAGCCTGTATGGCCTTTTACCAGTGGAAGAGCCTTACACAATAATATCCTTAACTTCTGTTTAATAACAATTACTGAAAAAGATTCACAGTCTACACATACTAAGCTCACCACTCTAAATATGGCAGATTAACATTTCTTGGTGGCCAGTCAAGTTTAGAATGTCCAAGACTCCAACTTCTGCATTGTGTTATTGGCAGGGTGTTGAGTTCTGGCAGCTCTAGTCTTGGGCTTTGCCCTGGAGTTAAATTAAATAATAAATTAAATAAATAAATAAATACTTAGCTATACCTTAGCCAATCATTTTAAACAGAAGTATTACAAAATAGTGCTTTTAAGGGGTCCTGGCCCATTATGAAACAATTCCTTAACCAATCATATCTCACCATCTTAGCTCATTTAAATCTTGCAAAATTAGTTATGCAACAGATAGAAACTTGTAAACAATCAGACAGAGACCATTCAGATAAACAGAGAAGTAGGGACCACAAAAGCCAAACAGAACAGTAGTATAGATTTCATAATCACAGCTATTGATAAGTGGTTTTTTGCCAGACAGAATGCTATCAATGTTTTCTTTAAACATCTTTAAAAGGCACTCCTGTCTCAATGGTACCCACCATCACCAGGTAAAGAAACAGAACTTAACAACCTGATATGACATGGTTTTGATGTAATAGACGGAACACATGGATGTGACTCTACAATTTAGCTCAAAGAAGCTGTTTCTCATTCTGGCTTTTGCTGTTACTGCAAAAGGAAGCCTCAGACCTTAAGTTGGACTTTCCAGATAAATCAGGTCACAGTAAAAGAGAAGCTAAATCGCATGCTGGAGGATGGCCTGACAGGGCAATCCTTATCATAATGGGCAATGTCAATTGTAATAATGAAAAAGCCAAGACTTAAAAATATGTACTGACTACCAGAGACTTACTTCACACAGAGTTCAAGATAGCTACCCATTCCCCATGCCACCCCTCCAGAGCAAACACTCTGGATACAATGTCAGGAGCAACATATTTGAGAAGGCTCAATTTGGTATCTTCATACAATCAGACTAAAGCAGGAAATTTTCTAGGTAGGTACTTGCCGACCATGGTGATGTAATCACCTGTTAATGTTAATATAGTGATCTGTGCAATAACAAATCCCACTGAAATTAATCAAACAGAAATCTTATTGTGTGCAGGGTTTGGATGGTGGACAATAAATAAAACCAGGCACCACACATTTTATCCTTGTGATTCTAAAACTATATTGAACAGCTGCCTCATACAGGGAGTACCATCAATCTTTTGCATGGAATGAAGTTGGAGTACTATTGTAAAAAATAGCAGGTGGGCATATAAGGACTATCATGATGCATATGCATTATTGTCAATTTAAGATCGCACCATAATGCAGATAAATAGTTATATTGGCCAAGCTTCATACTATCATGTCTAGCAGAGAGAGCAATGCCTATACTTAGGTTGCCAGAGCTTTCCAGTATAGGATGCTTCTGGAATTGTCTTTGACAAGCTCCTGCATCACGATTGTTTGCAGTAGGCTTTTGATATTCAGCAGAAGAAAGCCTTCAAGGCAGAGAAGTACCCTTTTTAGTCCCATTAAATTCCATTAAAACTTAGCTGAGATCTACAGCTTTTAGTATTTTCATTTCCTTTTTCTTACTGGTATTCCTTGGGAAAAGTTTACATGCTTGTTCCTCCCCCCCTTCCCCACTCCCCTGCCTTTCCCAATCACTGGATAATATAAGACTAAGCTCATGCTGCTGTTCCAGAGAGAGGTGGCAAAATTTGGTCCTCTGGTGAACCCCTAGACCAAAACACATAGCTAGAGGGGATCATTTACCACTCCAAACCACCCAGGAACACTGCACGGTACAGGAGCTGATCCTACTCAGGGACAGTGGACTCAGCAACAGCTTCCTGCTTAAAAGACCCAGCCTTTTCTTGCTGCTACTCCCTTTTGTTAGTCTTGTAGTAGTTGTCTTCCCTGCTACACTGAAAGGTGAAGGTTCAAACCCTACTATTTATTAATGAAGAGGGAAGGGCTTGCATATAATACATCGTTTTTCATTCTTCTTTTTCAAAGAAAAAAAATTGGAAAGTATTCACAAAACCACTCCGCTATATGAACATTATTTAATCTACAAAGTCAAGTGATTATAAGTTAGGAAGTGCTGAATATCAAAGCCTTCCTAAAAATATTGAAGGTGTGACAGCCTCTCTAAGGAAGAGTGGCAAAAATTAGATAATATAAACATCTAAAAATCACCATGAGCTCCCCCAGATAAAGGTTGTACTTCATGAGAATGCTGATATGTATACACATTACCTTCAGTCCTTCATAAACCCTCCCTGACGGGTGGAGGGTAAATGGTGACTCCCCCATCCCAAAATAGGTGACAAAAATGTCTGTGAATGTTTTTTGAAAATTGGTCCTATAAAACAGAAAAAAAAAAGAGGAAGAGGAGGCGGGAGAAATGGTCTGAGGTTAACAAAGAACATTCTACTATGTAAGAGGTGAGGGATGGGATGACTGGACTAACCAAAGAATCTTCTGGCTGCAACTGGAAGACATCAGGTAATATTGTGATTCATTGACAAGGAGGTTGGTCTCCATCAATAGGGAAAGGAAAGATAGAATTTGTAATAATGTAAATGAATCTTTCCATCCCACTTCAGTACTATGAGAAGAGGTGTGTCATTTACCTTATTTTAACGAGATGGTTTCACGT
The DNA here is from genome assembly GCF_033958435.1 of Carettochelys insculpta. Classification (NCBI taxonomy): domain Eukaryota; kingdom Metazoa; phylum Chordata; order Testudines; family Carettochelyidae; genus Carettochelys; species Carettochelys insculpta. The sequence continues at coordinate 156,007,531 of NC_134138.1, read as the reverse complement.
TATTGTTCACTCTTATTCACACTGACTGCATCTACACTGTCTCTCCCTTACGGAAGTGGCGTGGAAATAAATGCAGCAGATCGAAAATGCTAATGAGGCGTTGAAATGAATATTCAGTGCCTCATTTGTATAATGGCTGCCACTGGCTGCATCAAAAGTGCTGCTTTCAAAATGCAAACCACCTGTGTAGATGGAGTTCCTTCGAAAGGAAGCCCTGATTTTGAAAGCACCCTTCTTCCTAATTTTTTCAGGGGAAAAAAGGAGGAGAAAGTGAGTAGACATAGCCACTGTTAGTCATGCAAACTGAATTTGGAACTGGTAACTGTCACTGAGATGAGTGCACTGACATTCAGTCAGTATTGCTCTAAATAAATTTAGACACCTGTATTTAAGAGTTTTGGGTGACCTTCTTGCCATAAGATTGTCACCCAAAAGCATCTGATATAAGCGTGGCCATATAAGGTCCGGAATTCTGAGGGAATTGCTACCATAAAACTGACTACATTGTGTTGCTAAACAGGAAAAGCCTACAACACAGAGGCAGAGCAGGGTGGGTTACAGATACATAATAGCTATTAATGTTATTAATGCAAAGAATAGAGCAAATTTATAAGAAAACCCTGGAGCAAAACAGTTAATAACACCGTGTAAACATTTTCCATACAGGGGTCACATGTGACTGACATATAGCAGAACTGATTTGATAAAACATTTTTGCAGACTCAAACTGCACAAGCCAGGCTGTCAGTTAGTTGAGCCTTAGCCTAAAGGCTTATTTAAGTTATATAAATGAAAACTAAGAGATTTTACTGACATTCTCTCCTGTTTTTCTTCCACTAGAGCTGGAAGGGCCAGTAGGAGTTCTATACATATTGGAACAAATTGTGGTACCTATTGGTGAATGACACAGTTATTTGTACTCTGTGCCCTACATGACCCAATCAATTCTGTACTGCAATAAACACCACTACCTGACTAAAGAATTTAACCTGCAAAACACTGAACCTAAAACAAATGTCATTTGACCTAGATTGGATTTTGTTTTTTAGTTTGTTCATTAAAATTTTTATAAACTCCATTTCCTGAGGCATATCCAGGGTGACAAAAACCAAGAGGGAAAAAAAAAAAGCATATTGAATATAATCCTTATATTGAAACTTGGATGTTCAAGTACTACCATACATCTCAGCTATTCTGCTGTCATAAAACATACCTCATTCTAACACACATTTAAAACACATCTTTCAGATACATACACTTTCTAAACTTGATCTTTCTCAAAAGTCCTACTTTCCCTTTTTTAACTTTTACAACATGCCATATGCACCACAGGTATATTCTTACAATACTACTACTAACCCACAGAGTAGAAATCATGATCAGATACTGGGGACTTGTGCTTCCTTCCACCTGTAGTGATCATGGATAGTAGGAACCAGAGGGGAAAGTAATATGAGCACTAGTCATACTCTCTCTTTACCCACCCTGGACTTTTCCACATTGAAGTCTCTAGCTGAGGAGACTCGAATGCCTTCTGACCCCTTTGCAACACAGGAGGAGCATAAGGGGACCAGCACAAGGGACCCCTCGATTCAACCTATAGTCTCCAAAAGCATTCACATCTGGAAACTGCACCCAGTCTGATCTGCATAACAGTAACCATAGAATGTCACATAGTAATTCCTGCATGATGCCAATAACTTCTTCTTAAACCTCTTCAGGAAGGAAAATAAGGGAGGCTGGGGCACTGCAGCTGAAAGGAAGGAGAGAAGGCAGAACAAAAGGACAATGAGGGGGATAAGGAACTGAGAAGATGAAAGGAAAGATCAGGGATGAGAGCAATGGAGCTGGAACAGTTTTATAGTGAGGTGCCAAAGGCAGAAAGCATTTATTTGAGTCATTACTAATTCAAGTCAAAGGGACCGCCCCCATCCCAGTTCCATCTATGGATTAGGGAGAGAGTGATCTTTGAATGTGGGGACCATGAGGTGGCAGCAGGCGTTGCAGAGTAATTAGAAAAGCACAACAGTTTTGAACTTTGTCCTGAGTTCAGACAGAAGTCGAAAGTATCTTATGAAGGCAGGCAGTTGCTAGGGGTGGGAAGGGCTGCTGCTGTTGGCCATGACAGGAGATTGAGGGCATTTTAGGCAGCCCTAAGAGTTCCTCTCTCGTAGTACTCAGCCCTCCCTTAGAGTAGGGGGTAGACATGATTGTTGGGACCCGGCGTTCTTGTTCAAGTGAGGCAAAATAGTTTATCTGGACCAAAAGATGCTGTTTCAGTCATCTGTACTGTTCTTAAGACAGTGAGAAAAAAAGCATCCCTTACATCATGTAGCCCGTTGGTTAGAGCACTCACCGGGGATGTGGGAGACCCTAGTTCAAATTCCCCCCCTGAAGCAAGGATCTGAGGTCAGATTTCACCCCCTCCTAGAGAAGTGCCCTAACTAGTACATTAACCCTCACTCTGGGTGGGTCTCTCAGGCTACATCTACATGACAGCCTTATTTCAAAAAGACTATTTCAAAATATTTTATTTTGAAATAACACAACAACATGCAAAATGTATTTCAAAATAGCACCCAGCTATTTTGAAATAGCATTTCCGGGCACATAGCTCTATTTCAAAATAATGCCAATAGAGTCCGTTATGGCTTATTTCCATATAGTGCTATTCCTTATCTTAAAAGCACCTATTTCAAAATAGCGATTTTAAAATAGGCATTATTCCCCGTAGAATGAGGTTTACCTGAACTGGAATAACACATCTGCTATTTCTATTTCATTTTGAAATAGTGTGTGTGTCATTTAGATGCCGCCAAAGCCATTTCAAAATAACTTGGGCATGTAGACACAGCCTCAGTCTCTCCTGCTGTTGTTGTTTTCCTTTGAATAAATAGTTTTTGGAACAAGGACTTGAACCTAGGTCCCCTCCATGAGTACCTTAACCAGCAGGCTGCAGAGTCAGTCTCTCCCTACCCCAATGACTATACAAGTTGTTTTTTCTTCCACTTGCCATTTTTTTGACTCTAGCTTTGCAAAATTGGACAGGAAAAAAAAACTGGGTCAAACAAAACTTTTAGTTCAACATTAAATAGATTTTTTGATTTGCCAGCATTTTTCTGATTGGCTGAAATTTGAACGGAAATTGTTCAATTTTTTTCACTACTGCCAGCAAACAAAAAAATCCGTTATATTCCCGGCTCTAGTCCTTGTAAAGTTCCTGCCTTGCCCAACAGAGGAAAAGGAAGGAGGCACATCTTTTGACAGTTCTAACAATGTTATCAAAAATATTATATTATATTTTACATAAAATAATACAAGAAAAAGTAAAAAAGAGCACAAAGCACTTACAATACCCTAGATTCCAATGCCAGAAAGGACCATAGTGACATCTAGTTTGACGCCTTTTGAATGGCAGACCATAGAGCAGACTCAAAATAATTCCTCGAGCATCTCTTTTAGAAAAACATCCTCTCTTGCTTTAAAATTTATGAGTGATGGAGAATCAGTCACAACCCTGATAAGTTGTTATAAGTTATTCATTGTTTCTTATACAAATAATATATGATAATTTTCTCCCAGAAGTGAAAGGGGTTGGCTTAGGGTTAACAACCCTATCAGTAATAAAAACAAAGTTACAGAAACATCTGCTCAGATTGGGTGTGGAGCATGGTAGGGAAAGCCAAAAGCAATCTCCCCCACAGATGACTCTTGTCTCACCTGGACAGTCACCCAGTTTGGAACATGGAACATTCAGACCACGTATCAACTGGGGCAGACAGCACAGACTTCAGTGGAAATGAAACAGTACGAGGTTGCAGTCTGGGGCTTGTGTGAGACGAGATGGACACAATCTGGACAGCTACGCCTGGCAACAGGTGAAACCCTGGTCTACTCGGGTCATGAACTAGAGGGTGCACCACACACAGAAGGTGTGGGCTTGATGTTATCAAGAGAAGCATCTGCTGTTTTAATGGAGTGGACAGCAGTATCATCACGCATCATTACAGCTAGATTCTACATCAAAGTGCAGAAGATATGGATTCTGCAATGTTATGCACCAACCAATGAAGCAGCTGAGGAATGTAAAACAGACTTCTGTGAGAAACTACAAAGTGTGGTGAACCAGAAAGCAGAAAAGGAATTTTGATTTTGATGGACAACTTCCATGTGAAAATTGGAAGTATAAATACAGGCAGAGAACAGACCATGGGAAAAGGAGATTTAGGCAATATGAATAAAAATGGAGAGCGCTTTAGTGACTTTTGTTCCTTTAAGGGATTGGTGATAGGTGGTACTGTTTTTCCACACAAAAGAATTTACAAGGTCACTTGGGTTTCACCAGACCACCAGTCAGAAACCAAGATTGATCATATCTGTATCAGCAGTTCTTTCAGAAGACCTATGCAGGATGTCCGTGCTATAAGAGTAGGAGATGTAGGTTCAGACCACCATTTGGTCAAGATAAAACTCAAGTTCAAGCTCCAGAGGTACATCACAAAAGCGACTAAGCTGGGACTGAGATTCAACACAGAGCACCTGAAAGATTTAGACACAAGAGCTCATTTCCAAGTGGAGCTGTCCAACAGGTATGCAATTCTGGCAAACCTCATCCTGAAAGGTGTTATGAAGGAACAAATATGGGAAAATAACAAAACAGCCTGGACAGAAACCTGCAATAAAACATTGGGAAAGAGGGCAATGCATCACAAAGAATGGATCAGAGAAGAAACTCAGAGAAAAATGAAGGAACAAAAAGACAGAAAAGCAGCTGTCAGCAGCAAAACAAGAGCAGCCAAGGCAGAAGCTCAGAGACTGTATTCAGAAGCTACCAGAGAAGTTAAAAAGACTGTAAAATGGGACAAGAACTTTGTGAAAAACCTTGTACAACAAGCAGAACAAGCTGTAGGATGGAGAAACTTAAAAGAGCTGTATAACATCACATGGAAGCTAGCTGTGTCACAGCGTACAGTGAATCAGCCAGTATAGGATAAGGAGGGGTGCATGCTAATAAACACAGGTGAGCAGCTCAGTAGATGGAACAAACATTTTGAAGAGCTATTGAACTGTCCTGCCAACGTGGAACCTTCAGAGTTACCACCTGCAAATATACTGCTGCAAATTAACAGCAGGAGACCCACAAAAGCAGAAATCAGAAAAGCCATTGCCTACCTGGAAAGCAGAAAATCACCTGATCCAGACAACATCCCCACAGAAGCAATCGATGCAGGTAGTGAGACATCAGTCAACATGACGTATAATCTATTTGGGAAGATTTGAGACACTGTGGAGATCCCACAAGACTAGAAACATGGCTACCTTATCAAGCTTCCAAAGAAAGGCAACCTGAAGAATGCAAGAACTGGAGGGGCAATACCTTACTGCCTATTCCAGGAAAAGTGTTAATAGGATTCTCTTGGAGAAAATAAAGGCAGAAATTGATAGACAGCTCAAGGAAGAACAGGCCAGCTTCTGAAGTAAGAGATCCTGTACTGCCCAAATAGCAGCTCTCAGAGTGTTCACAGAACAGTCACTTGAATGGAATTCCCCCCGAACAGAACTTTCATAGACTTTGAAAAAGCCTTCGACAACGTTGACAGAGACACTTTGTGGAAACTGCTCCAAAACCATAGCATCCCCTCCAAAAGTATTAACCCAGTCCATTTAACATACAAACCCCTGATATGCCAAGTTGTTCACCATGGTGTCTTGACACAATCCTTCAGCTTAGTCTCAGTAGTGCAATAAGGATGCCTATTGTCACATTTCCTGTTCTTGATCACAGTGGACTGGATTATGAACATGACAACAGATGACCATCAATGGGGCATTCACTGGACACTTTTCAAACAGCTAAAGGACATTGATTTTGCTGACAATGTCACCCTCCTTTCAGATCCACATGAAAGCATGGAAGAAAAGGTCGCAACACTATACAAAACTTCCTCAATGACTGAACCAAGCATCAACAAGGGAAAGACCAAGACAATGAGGATCAACCAGTTCAACACCACTACCACACTGGGAGGGGATGACACATGCTTGGGAAGTATTATGGGCAGAGGTGGAGGAACAGACAAGGATATCAGTGCCACAATATCGAAAGCAACAGCTGCATTCAAAAACTCTTTGTCCCATATGGAGTTCACAAACGGTATCTGCAAAGATGAAACTGCAAATCTTCAACACAAATGTGAAGAGTGTGCTCTTGCATAGATGCAAGTCCTGGAGTAGCTTCAGATCACAAGCTACAGACATACATAAACAGAGGCCTGAGGTACATCCTTTTTGTCATAAAATTTGCCACAAAGGAGGAGCTTTGGAACAGAGCAGGACAAGAACCACTTGATGTTCAAATCAAGAGAAGAAAGTGGGGATGGGTAGGCCACGCTCTCAGAAAACCATAATTCAGCATAGGCTGTCAGGCTGTCAAATGGAGCCCACTAGGATGACAGTAAAGAGGAAGACCTTGGACAACATGGAGAAGATGCACCGAGATTGAAGAACAACAGCTGGGGTACTTCTGGAGTCAGCTAGAAGTTTTGTCCTAAGACAGAGTGAAGTGGAGGAGGCTTGTAAATGACCTGTGTTCCACTCAGAGTACAAGGGTTACATTAAGTAAGTCACATGATATCTTGGAAAAAAATGTTAAAGTTTTGCTGCCATTTATTTACAAGATGAAGCCCTTGTATCAAATACTTACAGTAGGTTTTCCATAAAAATTGTAATACCAACATAAAATAAATGTAAACCAAACATCAAACCAAACAAACATTAGCAATTATTAGCAATGGATGCTTCTAAAGCAGCTTTGAAAGTGGATTCAATATTAAAAATTATTTTTAGTAAACAGAAGAGATCTGCAACTTATCCAATTAATTTGTCTTAAGATCACAATTATCTAAAGAATTTTTGATGTCTAGCATGCTGAACTAGTGTAGTTTAGAAAGCAGTAATTAACACTTAGAATATAGGTTGTCTTATGTCACTTAAATGAAGTAGGATTAAGCAGACTAAAGGAGTTTCGTTAGTCAGGGAAATATTGTGCCATATTCCTCTCAGTTATGGTGTAAATCTGCTTTAGCACGACTGCATTCATTAGACTTACACCAGTTTTACAATAACATAAGAGCTAAATCTGGCCCATTGTTCTTTGCAGAACTCATGTAATACGACCATTTGCCAGTGTTCGCTTCAAAATTTTTCATGAAAGACTAAGCAGTCAGTGCCTGCAAATGTTTTAAAACTGAAAAGCATTTTTCTTGGACATGATACATCCACATCATTCACTTGCTATGCATATAAAACTTAAATATGCTCTAATATGGGACTTTTTTTAGACTTCTTTAAATCTAGTATTAAACTCCTCTGATTCTAGACAAATACTTGTGCTTGAAAAAATTAAAAGGCTGTCTGCAACAGATATACATCTGATAATAGACTAACCAGATGGCGCAGGATAAACATTTAATTCTGTCCTTTTAAGACTCAAAGGGGATTAACACAACCGTCACATGATGTCATGTTATGTAAGTTTGGATTCTCGAGGACAGACTGCTTATTGTTAAAGACAAATTCTGGCCTTATTGTTAATGACAAATTTTCATTTGTTTTAACGGGCATAGTGCAGATAAGAGGTTACAGTAGATCGATACATATGTATCCCCTAAACAGTTCTATGGAAAAATTGCTCTCCCAAAAAGTTTATACAAAATTCCAATCACCTTCACTGTACCCCTCTTTCAGATCTAATACCCGCGTCTCCTTCCAAACTGTCCCCAGCAGTCCGCACAAAAGATGTCCCTAGCATGTCATTCCTACAGTGGCTTGTAAGAGAACCCAGCCTCACCCTCTATAACATGCTGCAGTGCAGGACAACTTGACCCAGCAACTAAAGTATTTCTTGTCCCAGATCTTACTGCTCCTTGTCTGAGCAAGGCACCTACTCTTCCCCCTTACAGGTGGGAGGATGACTGCAGGCAGCCGCCCTGAGAGTATCTACAGGCCTGGGGGCAAGGTGGAAAGGGGGCCCAGCTCCCCATCCCAAAAGGGGCAGGGCAAATGGTGGAAGAGGAGAAGCTTAGGGCAGTCAATCCTGGGACCTTCCCATGCTCCCTTAGAGCTGGGCGTGTAGTAGTAGCACAGTACTTCTCAGTGTTTCAAAAGGGCCCAGAGCTTCAGCCACTGCCTTGCTATTCAGCAGTGGCTGGAGCTCTGGGCATCTTTGAAATGCACCCTATCCTTCCCTCTCTTTGATGGGCGGGACTACAGGTTTCCTCACTACAGGCTTTCCTTCCTTATTGCCAGCTGCCCGGCATTGTAGAAGCTCTACCGGCTTCTGGCCAGATAAGCTTCATCCCCAATTAATCCTCATCACATCCTAGCTCCCCTTCAGGCTAACTGGCCTTCCTTGCCTATATTAACCACTGCAGAGTTAGTGTGGGGTGAATTCCCCATCACAGGTAGAAATTAGGGAAAACATTTTAGTTATGAAGTCAGTTAAATTCTAGAGCAGACTTTGCAGAGGGATTGTGGAATTCCCATCACTGATGGTTTTTAAGAACAATTGGAGAAGCACTTGTCAGAGGTGAGCCTAAGTTTACTCTGTCCTGCCTCAATGCAGGGGGTTGGCTTGATGACTTTTCAAGGTCCCTTCCAGCCCTTCAGTACTAAGATTCTGTCACCATATTATCCCAAAACATCTCCCGGACAAAGAGCACACCTCTCCCTACTTTGCTTTCTGCTTTCCTGTTTTTATCACCGTAAGTTAATACCATCTACTGACATTAGACATGACGGGAGTGTCAACCTTGCACAGGTGAGGCAAGCGTTAAGGAACTGCTCTTGGCAAAGGGACCATGCCCCATTGCCTCTGCTGGTCATGCATCCGGTAGAGAGAACATTGAAAAGGGAAGAGCTGAACTCATGCATATCCCCCAGTAACCTTAAGAATCAGCCAAGACCACACAAATCCCTCTTGGGTGAAATATGATGACGATGGGGACAGAAGGGATATGTGTCCATTTGGGTGTATCCAGGCAAATATCTGGGTATAGATGCATAAAGGTGTACCTGAGCGGTTGCCATCACAGGGTGCCTGGTGCACTGTTACTAGCTCTTCCCTGTCTCCTGAGCCCAGGGCTGCTTTGCAACTCTTTGCTGTGCAGTGAGGGTTTTATAAGAACATAAGAAAGGCCACAATGGGTCAGACCAAAGGTCTATCTAGCCCAGTATCCTGTCTCCTGACAGTGGCCAATGCCACTGAACAGAACATCATAAAAGTGATCCCTCTCCTGGTAAGCTGTTTCCAGACTCTGACAAATGGAGGGTAATGACACCATTCCTACTCATCCTGGCTAATAGCCATTGATGGACCCACACCTCCATAAATGTACCTAGTTCTTCTTTTAATCTTGTTAAAGTCCTGGTCTTGGTAACATCCTCTGGCAAGGGGTTCCACAGGCCTATTCATGCGCAATGTGAAGAAAAACTTCCTTTTCTTTGCTTTAAACCTGCTACCCATTAATTTCATTTGGTGACCCCCTAATTATTTAGTTAGGGGAACAAGTAAATAACTTTTTCTCATTCACTTTTTGCAACACAGTCATGATTTTATAGACTTCTATCATATCCTCCCCTTAGTCTTCTCTTATCTATGCTGAAAAGTCCCAATCTTTTTAGTCTCTCTTCATCAAGCACCTGATCCGAACCCTAATAATTTTTGTTTCCCTTTTCTGAATGTTTTCCAATGCCAAGATGCCTTTTTTTTTTGGCGAATAGGCGACCATATCGGTACACAGTATTCCACATGTGGGCGTGTCATGGATTTATATAGAGGCAATAAGATATTCTCTGACTCTATCCCCTTTTAAATGATTCCTGATGCTGTTACATTGATTCTAGGCACCCTGTCATATGGTTGCTTGTGTTTTAGTAGGTCCATAGCTCCTATAGGGCACTAGAGCCATGTTTTGTTGACAATAAGCCTGTCCAAGCATGTTCACCACTGAACTATGGTCTTTCTTATGAACAACACTGAGATCTGCTGAATCAACTGCTGTATTGTCTGCTAGTGCTGCTGACTCTAGAGCTACAAGAACAGCAGCATTAGCAACATTCACAACTCAGTAGCCTTCGCACTCCACAGCACTAACGAACAGCATGAACTTATTACTCATCTGGGCTTAAACCTGGCACAAATTTCAGATTGTGAGGTGTAGTCATTTCTGTGCAACTCTTTTGCACAAAAGTGGTTGCAGACGTTTTTAAAGGATAAAATTGAGAGCAATTTCAATTCTCATATAAGCGACCAAAGATACTTTCCAGTATATTCATGGATTCATAGATTTCAAGGCCAAAAGGAAACACTATGGTCATCTAAACTGATCTGCTGTCATGGGCAGCTTGTGCTCCTCTGGGTGGAGGGGGCACAGCTTACCCTACCCCTCCCACCACCCACTGCCCATGTCTCCTGTATAATACAGTCCATAGAACTTCCACACAATAATTTCTGGTTGAATTACATCTCATATTTTAGAAAAACATGTATTCTTGATTTTAAAAATTGCCAGTGATAAAGAAAATCTACCACCATCTCTGGTAACTTGTTCCAGTTGTTGATTACCCTGACTGTTACAAACTCTTTCCTTATTTCCAGTCTGAATTTGTCTAGCTTCAACTTCCATCCGTTGCATCTTGTTATGCCTTTATCTGCAGGATTGAAAAGCCTGCTATCTAATGTGTTCCCCATGTAGCTACTTATAACTGTGATCAAGCATTTTCTAATCCTTTAATCCTTCTCTGGCTTTTCCCTGAACCCTCCCCAGTTTATCAAAATCTTTTTTGAATTGTGGGCACAAGACCTGGACACCATGTTCCAAAGATAGGCACACTAGAGCCAATCCCAGAGACAAAATAACCTCTCTAATCCTACTCAAGATTCCCCTGTCTATGCATCCAAAGATTAAATTATCCCTTTTGGCCACAGCATCAAACTGTAAGCTTGTGCAGCGGATTATCCATCACACCTTCACTGATTCACTTTTAGAGAAGATCCAGATCACTGAATGAGGCAGCAATACTATGGGGAAAAATAGAATGTGATCATAAAATTAAACACTATATTATATTACACTACGGCTACGGCTACACTTACAAAAAACTTTGAAATGGCCATGCTAATGGCAAAATCGAAGAATAGGCCAAATCTAAAGGTTTGAATATGCATTTTTAAATAGTCGACATCCATCATGCTTTGTTGGGCATTTTCAACTTTTTAAAAATATGTATCTCTTCCTTCTCAAAAGTCATCAGAATCTGGTTTTCTTCAGAATAGTTCCAGTTGGCAAAGTGCAAATTACGCACAATCCTGCATGAGGATTTTATACCCATACATATGCATGCAAACCTGTATGTACACACACCCACTGATTGGATAAATGTAACAGTGGGGAGCTGGCATCATATTTGGAAATTACATTCAACTGGTGTATTGTGGGCCTTATTAGATTTCCCACTTATTATTAACCTGGGAGCCCTTGCCCCTTCTCCCTTCCTTTCTTGGTTGTATACTTCTGACCTGATGTAATCTGCCTCCAGGGGCAAATACAGTTATCTCCTAAATTAAAATTGTAACTCATTTGGTACAGTTTACACAAGGCTTCAGCTTTGACACATGCAATTACTAGGAACATAGGAGGAACATGATTGCTGAGCGCCACCAGAAATAGAGTTTAATCAGAAAACATGGAGTTGTTCCAACAGATTTATAATTTCACTACTTGCTATTCCTTATGTTCTTGAGTGTTCGGATAATTAAATACACTGGTTCTTGCTTCTCAAGAGGCCAGAAAGGGCAAGATTCTTATTTTTACATTAAAAGATTATATTATACTATCAACAATCTATAACTTTATGTGAAAGTGGCAGAGTCACACCACACTAATTTTAGTACTTATAAAATGTTACATATGCTTTATTTTGTAGCCATTGTATTTTCCCCCCATTCAGACATATGTGAATTAATTATCTATCCACATTTATAGCCCAGTCTGGTGATTTTTATTAACAAGAGAATACTTAAATAGGTCACCTCTGCTATCTTTATTTTCATAAATAACCCTTAAAAGAACAAAAGGCTTACCTTCTGTTCTTTTGCTATATTTATTTTATAGAACGCTACTGCAGTTCATTGAAGCAAAATCCCAGATATGAACAACTTCTTGACCTCTAAGATGTTCAAACTCTGGTGCTGAAACCTGATCTGAATTTTGTGCCTCACGCCCATCTCTGAAAAGACAATTAGAATGAATTAAGCTGAGTTAAATGAAGCACAGAATTGGAAGAACAAAGTGACACTGAACCTTGCATTTAGGAAGCAAGGGTATATTTCAGTTACAAGATTCTCTGCAATGTGAATCAGTACCTTCTCCTGAGAGTGGACAACATTCATGAATTGGCTTCTGCTGCTAAAAATAGCTGCACATTAAGTTTAACTAATTAATGACTTAATATAAATGTGGGACTTCATGGGATTATACAGTCTGTAGAAATGGGCCCACTAATATGTTCATGTTGAATATATTTAAATGCAAAGTTTTCCAAACTGGTTGGTGGGTCCCTGTGAGGACTCCAGACTAAGTTGGAGATTAGGGGTAGCACAGGATAGTCGAGAATAGTGTGGATGGAGAGAGCTGCAAGGCTCCAGATACCAATACGCCTCCTGTAACCGTGCGTGGGTCTTAGACAGTGACTTGCTTTCTATTCCTGTTCCTGTTTTGGGGCTGACACAGCAGCAATTGATATATGCAGGACTGCAGGCTGAAGCCCTAGCCGGTTGTTTCAGGCTTCTCTTCTCTGCTCTTGTAATATTCTGCACAGCTACAAGAGCATATAGTACATGAACTGTTCCCATGGAGCAACGAAAGGATGTCCCTAATGGCACAACATTTGCTGAACAGAAAAAGTGAGGGGAAGCCACAAAAAAGAATAAAAATTGCAAGCATAAAAAACAGCATTACAGAGAACAGACAAAAAGGCGAGGAGGAAAAAAAGAACAGAGAAACACAAAAAAGAGGGCAAAAGGAAAAACAGGCCAAAGAAAATTATGAACAAGAAGGCAAGGTCATGACATAAGGGAAGTGCTCATCTCCTTTACAAATGACAGTGGAGACGGGGAAGGGGATTGTGCAGGAAGCCTGTCCTGTTAGTTGTCTGAGGAAACAAAAGCCCAGTCAGTTCACAGTTACATAACATTGTGATGGTCATTGGAAGTGGGAGGCAAACAGGTTGGTATTACTTGAACTATTTAAGTTAGAACAACTTCGATGAAGGGATCCTGATACAGTGGATGCGTTAGCATAAAAGCAAGCTAAATCAAATCCCAGACAAGGAAGAAAATGTTTATATTGTGAAATCACCAAAATGTGTTTGATTAGTTCTTATGGAATGAAGGTTCAGCCTCTTCCAGAAGACACTTCTGTGGGTCACTAAATGGGAGCTGCAAGGACTTGTGGACTGGAAGATTCAGGCTTCATGTCTTGATCCTAAAAGGCATATTATCTAGACCTGCCAGAAAGGGTGACACATGACATTGAAATCTCCTTTGTCTTCAGCTAAATCCTGAACAAAACCTGGCATGTTAACCTTAGGATCCAGCTCTCACTCTCTGTCCCTCTCTTTGTCTGTCAATTTCCCTTCCAACTTTCTCTCCTTTTCTTATTCTTCCTTTTTGTCTTCTATAAGAGTCTGGTTTAAAGGGCAGCACTGCAGTGAGCTTTAAGGCAGAAAGGGAACTAAAAGCAGTGCCTTAAATGGCCCAGTTCACGTACAAATTGGCAGTCTCTTGGAGTTACTGATAAGACCAAGTGTTAGGTCTCTGTTTTTCTGGCAGCAGTTGAAAATTAGTATTAGCGAGACAGAAGCTACATTTTTCTTTGTTCTTTTCTCTCTGCTAGCATTTCGTCTGGGAACAAGAATGGACTCCAACACCACAACAGCACAAAGCAACAGCTCCATGCTATCTACATTATGTTTTCTCCCATAAAAGGGCAATTAATATCACCTTGAAAACTATCTAAAAACTATCAAGCAGGCATTTCCCCTATTTAAAAAAAAAAGCCTGTAAGGAAAAAGCAAACAAGGAATGTTATTAAAATAAACAACTCTACATTTCAAATATTCTAACTGTCTTTCCTCCTTTCTGTGTCTTTAACAGATTAAAAAAGTAATTGTGGGTTTTGCAACAGGAGCCGTTGGTAATAATTTGACATGAAACCCTGGACCATACTTAACTGTTAAATGTTTTAATGGCAGATAAGAATTTCATATCTTATCCCTTACTGTGCTTGATGCCTTCTTTTCCATTAGGCTCTAACAGGGAAAAGATGATAATTATTGTTTTAATGTATAGGTTGAACCTCTCTAGTCCGGCACTCTCTCATCTGGCAACATCCATAATCTGGCATGATTTTATTTATCCAGACAATCACTTTTCATGGGTGTAGCCAAGTTTCCCGTGGTTCCATGAACATTGTTTACAGCCACCAATCCTGACTCTCAGTGCTCTGTCCTTTAATTTACCCCTAATTGTCTTCTAAGAGCCCAAAAAGCAATGTTGGCAATACTGCTAGACAATATTGACCTCCTGTGGTCCAACAAATTCTCTCATTCAGCGCTGGTCAGGTCACAAGGACACTAGACTAAAGAGATCAACACATATCAGCCTTTGTCAGCCACGTTACATTTTTAAACAAGCAACTTCATGCTTTCTCTCATGCTGCCCCTTTTATATGGAGTAGCTCCTTGTAAACATCCACCCAACTACTTCATGGCTTTCTTTCAGAGCTCTCCTTTAAACTCCTTTGCCATGATGCCTACAAAAAGCTTGATAATGTTTCCAAACCATTCCAAGCTCTTCTATGATGTCATCACCAGTTGAAATAATGTGATCACACTGAGGTGACAAAGACATTACAATAGAGTGTCTAAGGACACGTGCATTAGCAGACAACACATTATTTACTGAGAAATAATTGTCAATTTGTGAGACGGAACCTGAATAAACTAGCTCTCTCTGCCACATATGTTGTTATTCATTGCTGGCTGAACTGCTTGGGGGCAATATTGCTCTGAGAAAGATGTGCAATGCAAACTCATCAATAGTAGATCCTGAACATGCTTGCAGAATTTATAGTCCTTTTCTGGACTGCCAAGTAGTTAATCATTCAGATATTGCAGCAAACTTAATTCCCCCCTCATTTGATCTCCATATTGCACAAGCAGATCTGAAGACTGATGAAGGCGTGCTATCTAGCCCCTAACATCTCCTGTTCCCTCACCACCACCACCACCTTCATCGTTATGCACTGAGAACCAGGCTCAAGCTAAGTTTTCATACATCCTCCCCAAACGATACGATATAACAGAGGTATATAAAACCATGAATGCTGTGGAGAAAGTGAATACAGAAAAGTTATTTACTTGTTCCCATAATATAAGAACTAGAGGACACCACATGAAATTAATGGGTAGCAGGTTCAAAACTAATAAAAGAAAGTTTTTCTTCACAAAGTGCACAGTCAACCTGTGGAACTCCTTGCCAGAGGATGCTGTGAAGGCCAGCACTCTAACAGAGTTTAAAAAATAGCTCAATAAATATTTGGAGGTTAGGTCCATGGATGGGTATTAGCAAGAGGTAAGGTATGGTGACTAGCCTTTTGTCGAAGGTGGGAGATGGATGGCAGGAGACAAATCACTTGATCATTGTCTTCGGTTCACCTCCTCTGGGGCTCCTGGCATTGGTTACTGTCGGCAGACAGGATACTGGGCTAGATGGACCTTTGGTCTGACCCAGTATGGCCGTTCTTATGTTCTTATGTTCTTAACCAGAAGTACCAAATGAATTCATTTCTGAACCGCTAATATTTGATCTGGCCCTCATCAGGGACCCAACAGCGTCTGACGTACACTCCGACTCCGTTACAGTTTCATTCCCCACTACTCACACCTTTCAGTGGCACATTCCACAACCAATACAGCAAGGAGAGAGCAACAGAGCTGCTGAGCATGAGCTAGTGCTACTCTGCCTTAGCATGGATCCAGCTCGGGGTGCTGACAGACTTGCTGGACCCCTCGACAAGGCAGGAAGATGGCTCCACATTTCTGGAAGGGGCTAAGGCCTCTGAGGCCAACAGCCACCGTGGGCCTGGAAGGGGTGGGGTCACAGTGGAAGGAGTGTGACTTAGGGCAGTCAGGCCTGGGTCCCCCTCACCTGCACTCGGAGTCATGTGTGGAGCAACATATGAGGCTACTGCAGTGTTTCAAAGGGGCCCAGAACTCCAGCAGCTGCTACTTAGGCAACAGCAGGAACTCCTGGCCCCTTTGAAATGCTGGGCTCCATGGCAACTGCACTCTTTGACACACACGCACACACCTCATGCCCTTTGGGAGGCCTGGCAAAGCCTGACATGGATGAGGCAGGGCTGGGACATCCTCAGGCCTTCCTGCTCTTCTTTCAGGCTGCAAGGCCTCTTGTCTTTTATGCGCCCTTCCCATTGGCAGTTGGGTACTTGGATACTTTTGAAAATCCCACTCAGTACATATTTGCATCTTTACATGCCTAAATATTGTTAAAAATATGGTACGAAGGGACCGAGATTGGAAAATAGTTTGGGCTATCTGTGGATAAGACTTGTATGGATACACAGGCCTTACATAAAATTGAAAATTTCATATTCAAATGGGTTTTAAAGTAACTTTTCTTTATCAAGATGTGGATTTGAGAAGATAAGCTGACTTACAACTCACCCTTTGTGTATATGGGTATATGCTTTATCCTCTCCTGCAACGTACTACTGTTCCCAGTTACTGTTAGTTCATGTTGGACATCTTTTTGTGTATCAGACTCCCAATCTTGTTTATGACACAAGCTAAGCAATATGGTGGAACGTGTGTGTTCTCAAATTTTTTTTTTTTGAAGAGAAAATCAGATTTTTAAAAGTCTACTTTAAAATAATGTGAAGGTCAGTGTCATAATTAAAGGCAGATGAATGTTGCTCTTGAGAATTGGGCAAATGGTGGATAGTCCCATCAAGTAAGATTTATGGTTACTGCTTCAAAAGTCTAATTTTCTACAGGAGAGGAAATTATGAGTGAACTTTATGGGATGGAAATATGTATATACAAAAATGTGAATCAAAGTTGAGAGTTTGTAAGGAAGACTACAAACAGCCACAATTCTATAATCAAGGAAGACGACACTTTTGGCAGAATGTCTTATCCTGATTCAATGACAAAGTGCAGGCTATAAATAGAAATAAAATAGCAATACGTGATGAATGGAAAGAAGGAGGGAAATAGTGATAAAAATAAATTACAAGTTATAAAGTGGAAAAAATTGATATGGGAAACTAAAGACTTTAGGGAGAACTAATGGCAGGGCTAAGAGAAAGGAAGA
Organism: Carettochelys insculpta; assembly: GCF_033958435.1. Taxonomy (NCBI): domain Eukaryota; kingdom Metazoa; phylum Chordata; order Testudines; family Carettochelyidae; genus Carettochelys; species Carettochelys insculpta. Next base: position 155,990,076 of record NC_134138.1, on the reverse strand, counting down.
GGAGTTTGACAAAAATGTTAATAATAGGGCAGAAAAGGCAGTGTTCAATTTTTTTTCTGTTCTTTATTTGAAAAGGAGCAGGAGGTGCACTCAGATGAGAATTAAGTATTTTCCAGTTCATTATTAAACAAGGTGGATGTTGAACATCTAGGCAGAAACATTTTAAAGACATCAAGCCAGACGTTTGCACCCAAGAGTCCTAAAAGAGTTGGCTGATGAAACATCTATCCTGCTGATGTTAACTTTTAATGAATCTTGAAATAATAGGAAAATTCTAGAAGTGTGGCAGAGTGCTAACCTTGTGATATCATTCAAAAATCCTGAGCACAATTATAGAAAAATTATAGGAGATTCAACTGATTAAAAATTAGAGTATGGGAGTATGATTAATTCCAATCAAAAAATTTATTGAAAAGAGTTATTGTAAAAATTCATACATTTTTATAAAAAATTCTCATAAAAAATTCTTGATTACATTCTTTGAGTAGATGACAAATGTTGTCGATAAAGGTAGCTGTTTAAATATAAAGCTTTTGTCAGTCATATGACTTAATACCATGTGACATTCTGATTTAAAATATAGCCCTATATAATATCAATAAAATACATGTTATATGGAAAAAGGGCTGACTAACTGACAGATCTCAGAAAGTGGTCGTCATTTCTCGTGGCTTCTGCGGGGATAAGTACTCAGACCATTCAATAATCTATAAATAAGTATAAAACCAGTCCTGGAAAAATTTCAGATGACTTGAAGATTGGCAGAGAAGTAGGTAAAGAGAAGGACAGGATGGTCATACAGAGCCAGCTGGATCATTTGTATCAGAGGGGCAGCCGTGTTACTCTGTATGCACAAAAATGAGAAGTCCTCTGGCACCTTATAGACTAACAGATTTTTTGGAGCATAAGCTTTCGTGGGCAAAGACCCACTTTATCAGATGCAGTCTGATGAACTGGGTCTTTGCCCATGAAAATTTATGCTCCAAAAAATCTGTTAGTCTATAAGATGCCACAGGACTTCTGCATCTTTTGATAACCTGGGCCCATTCAGGCAAAGTGATGTTCCATACAGTCAAATTCAAAGTTATACGTCTAGGTTATGTCAACTCTAGAGGATTTTGTCGACAAAACCTGTGGAGCATCCAGATTCCCAAGGCGTTTTCTTGACAGTAAATCGACAGAACACATCACTTTTGTTAACAGTCTTATCCTGCTCCCCACGAGGCATAATGCCTCTGTTAACAGAGTTTGGACAGTCAGAGAGCCTTTGGTTGACAGAAAAGGCCACCAGGGCACTGTGCAGGGGCCCTGCAAGATACCCTGTCCACAGCAATCAGCCCTCTATGGTGCCTGCCTCTGGTCATTCCTAAAGCCGCAGGGAGCCTGGGAAACCCTGTGGCAGGAAGCTGAGAGCATGGAAGCAGCAGCGCTACAGACTGCAGTCCCCCATGACCTCGCAGCCACTCCCTCAGACCAAGCCCTCCCACAAGGCACACAGCCAGGAATCCTGAGAGGGCCCTCGAGGGACCAGCCTGAGGGGTCACAGGACCCACCCTGGGGCACCAAGCACTGGGCTGTGCCCTGGACCAGGTCTGAGGTCCAGGTCCTGTTGAACATGTGGGGTCAGGAGGAGTCCTGCCTTGACCCCCAGATTAAGCATCACAATGCCCCCGCCTACGGCCAGATGGTCACTGCCCTTGCAGAATGGAGCCACCCCACCTGGAGCATGGAGCAGGTACAGGCAAAAGTTAAGGAGCTCCAGTAGGGCTACGCCTCGGCCTGCAATGGCAGCTGATGATCTGGGGCAGGAACAGCCACTTGCCCCTACTCCAGGGAACTGCACCAGATTCTGGGGTTGGGGGACAACACATCACCTCTTCTGAGCTCCATTGACAGGGCATTGGAGATTCCCTCCCCCACAGCTGGAGCCCCTGGAGGAGGAGCAGGAACAGAACTCCGAGACCCAGCCCCCACCAGAGCCAGAGCCAGAGTTGGAGGCCAGCAGCAGCACCCTCCTGATTGTCCTGAAATCAGCCCCCGCAAGCCAGGCCACCACCAGGGCACCCTCAGAGCTGGGCGAGGGTCCCTCCAGTAAGTAGCTCTTATGCCCCACACCTCAGGGCATGGGAGGTGGGCACAGATGGAGTGTGCTGCGAGCGTCACCGAGCTGGCTCAGGTGGGACCCGGGCTGCAGTCCTGGCATGTGGCACCACATGCAAGGTAGAGTGTGCCACCCAGACCCAGCAGGCAGCTCTGACCACAGGCACATGCAGAAGTTCTGGAGCCACGGCTGGTCATCCCACTGCTTCATGACCAGCCGGTCCCACCAGCTCAGTCTGTTTTATTCATCCAAAGGAAAGTTAGAAGGCAACTTGATCGAAGTCTGTAAGTAAATTGGCAGGGAAAGAAAGTTTAGAAAGGCACAAGAATTAGTAGCTGGAAGCTCAAATCAGAACATTTCAAATTACCATTAAGACACACATTTCTAAGAATCAGCGTACTTAAACATGGAATAGCTTACCAAAAAAAATGGTGGATTCTCCATCTCTTGATGTCTTCAGATCAAGAAAGGGTGCCTGTCTGGGAGATATGCTTCAGTCAAACACAAATTATTGGGCTCAGTCCAAGTGTAATGGAGTGTAATTTAATGACCTGTGACATACAGGAAGTCTGTTTAGATTATCTTTCAATCTATTAGTCTAGTCTCGATTCCTACGTAAGCCTGAGCATAAGACTTCCCTGAATTAATTCCTGTTTCATGTGCCATAGCTGTGCTTGAACTAAAGCATATCATTAACAGAATTATCTAGTCCTGATTTTAAAGTTGCCATTGATGAGGAACCCATCACAATTCTTTGTAAATTGCTCTCAAGGCTAATTACTTTCATTGGTAAAAGTTTGTGCCTGAGTTCCAGTCTGAAATTTGTACAGCTTCTCTTCCAGTCATTGGATCTTGTTATACCTTTATCTGATTGAACATCTCTATTATTATACATATATGAGCACAGAAATATGTTCATGCACGTTCCCTCTTGCACTTTGTAGCCCAGGCATGCAGTTTGTGAGATCCCTTTGTAGCTGTTTGCAGTGTGCTTTAGATTTACTTGCTTGAGAAGTTTGGTATCATTTGCAATTTTTCTACCTCATTGTTCAGCCTGTTTTCTAGATCATTTATGAATATGTTGAATAGTACTGGTTCTAGTGCAGACTGCTTGGGAACACCATCATGTACCTTTCTGCCTTCTGAAAACTGATCACAGTTTACGCACCATTTTCAGTTTCCACATGTGCAAAGGAGGCAAGATTGTGAAAAAATTAAAGCTATTAAAAGTACCAGATTTGGATTTTTATGAGTATTTTTCCTGCTACAATGGCAAGATGAGACACACAGGGATCAAAAGTCTCCTTTTAAAATTAGAGAAAGAGGAAAAACTGAAAAATGTTAACATTTCTTGAACTAAGTTTGCTGTCCAAATATTAATGCGGACCAAAGAGTATTTTAAAATAAAGTTTGTAGCTTGATAGTATTTTACATGCCCTTCTGCTGCACAGAGGTATTGCCCTTTGCCATAATACAGAGCCAGAGGTTTGTACTGAGGTCCCATGACAGGTGCCATGTTAGGAAACTGGTTCCCATGCCAAAGGATGGAGATGAAGGATTTCTTTCAAGAAATTCAGCACTGTGACATCAGAAAACACCAGTGTTCCATAAACATTCCCACCCCCAGGCTCCTCCCTTGGGCTGTTAGGGACAGAGGATGAGCATGCTGAGGGGCAGGCACAGTGGGACAAGGACTCAAAGAATTCTGTCCCAAATAGAAATCTGCGGGGGGAGCCAATTGACCTCACTTTCCACCACCTCCACCGTTCCCCCCACACCACATGTCACCTCTGTCTGGAGGTTTTAGGTAGCTGTTCCACAAACTTGTACCTCACTTTCCAGTGTACATTGTCTGCTAGTTCACACTTTGCATTTGCAGGGAGGAAGAAGTGTCAATCATCCTGCCCATTAAATCAGTCTTTTCTGAGTCCTTGTCCTTAGGCATGAATTTAACCCTGCCCTCCTGGGCTTTAGCATACACTGCAGTTATGAGTAGTGAATTTGGGTCCAGATGGATGTAAAAACATTCATATCCCTTCACCAGATGAAATAGCATGTCTTTGTGAGCCTTGCAGTCAGCCGTACTGAACCTACTATGCTTCAGAAAAACTTTGCCAGGTCTAGGAGTGTATTATTGATAAGGAAGCTGTGGGATATCCAAGACCACAAGTCTATGGGGGGACAGAGGAAAATATTGCCAGAAAGGTTCTTTGTATCAATTGTCGAAGGGGAACATTGGGGTGTAGCGTGTTCATCTGCCAATGTAGCCTATGGAGCTAGAAACACCATGGCTCTGGAAAAGGTCTGTACCAAAAGAGATTTTGGGACAGAAAGACAAAACAGCTCCATAGCCACCTGTTACATTACCAGTGTGCAAAAGGTCTATGACAGAACTGCCTTTCTCAAACACCAGACTCAAATGTACCACTGCCTGAACTGGAGTATCCAATACAGGGTCTCTAACCTCCCCGCTCAGGGCTGGTGAGTGGGGTACAGGTACCTGTGCCACCCTGCATGCTGGCACTAACTCTGTACTGCTCCACAGTCTTTCTAAGACAGGCAGAAGAGTCCCCGTGAGACCTGGAGTGATCTTATGCGACCTTTTCCTCAGCACACTTGACAGGAAATGGCTTCACCATCGCTTTAGAGAGATGCTGCTCCAGAACACGAAGCAGCAGAACTCTCAGAACCTGAGAGTCACATCCAATCAAGCAAGGGCCTCAGTACCAAAACTGGCCTCGTGGCTTGTTCAGGCAGATGCTGTTTTAGCCAAAGATCCCTAACCATCTGTGTCTGTTTTGCGAAGGATCTGCAGACTGAGCATTGCTCCTTGTCATAGGTCTCACCCAAGCACAGCAGACACCGCGCATGGGGATAGTTGCTGGGGATCCCTCCCATACACACCAGATATTTAAATCCCAGCCAGGGCATGACAGAGGAACACTCACTAAGGCCGCGCCTACACATGCACGCTACTTTGAAGTAGCGGCGCCAACTTCGAAATAGTGCCCATCACGGCTACACGTGTTGGGCGCTATTTCGAAGTTGAAATCGATGTTAGGCGGTGAGACGTCGAAGTCGCTAACCCCATGAGGGGATGGGAATAGCGCCCTACTTCGAAGTTGAACGTCGAATTAGGGCACGTGTAGACGATCTGCGTCCCGCAACATCGAAATAGCGGGGTCCGCCATGGCGGCCATCAGCTGAGGGGTTGAGAGACGATCTCTCTCCAGCCCCTGCCGGGCTCTATGGTCATCGTGTGCAGCAGCCCTTAACCCAGGGCTTCTGGCTGCTGCTGCGGCAGCTGGGGATCCATGCTGCATGCACAGGGTCTGCAACCAGTTGTCAGCTCTGTGGATCTTGTGTTGTTTAGTGCAAGTGTGTCTGGGAGGGGCCCTTTAAGGGAGCGGCTTGCTGTTGAGTCCGCCCTGTGACCCTGTCTGCAGCTGTGCCTGGCACCCTTATTTCGATGTGTGCTACTTTGGCGTGTAGACGTTCCCTCGCAGCGCCTATTTCGATGTGGTGCTGCCCAACGTCGAAGTTGAACGTCAACGTTGCCAGCCCTGGAGGACGTGTAGATGTTATTCATCAAAATAGCTTATTTCGACGTCGCTACATCGAAATAAGGTATTTCGATGTAGCATGCACGTGTAGACGTAGCCTAAATAGAACTACCACTAATCTAACACTAGGTGTGCCACAGGTTGAACCTCTATAAATAGGACTTCCCTCATCCATCAGCGTCCCTAGACCAGCATGCAGGGTGCTTTGGAGGTGGAGCACTCACAGGGAAAAGCCAGAGACCCCAGCCCTCCCACTGCCTCCTGAGCACTGCAAATAGCTGATTTGTGGCAATCATGCTCCGGGTGGCGGGCGGGGAGAAGGGACGGGATACGCAAGGGAAAACCCCTGTGGCTGATGGCAGCAGAAAGGGCAGCACTGACCTCCCCTCATCCAGCAAGTTCCCTGGTTTGAGAGGTTCCAAACACAGGACAAGGAGCTATGCAGGGGAGACTCCCCGGCTGTGGCTGCCAAGGGCTGCCTCCCCAGCGGCCCCCCACCGACTGCCCCATGCTTCAGTGATCCAGTTTCCCCAAGCCTCAGGGGGGCGAGAAAGAGCTGCAACCTTTTTAGTGCCCCCTGCCGGCTCCCTCTTCCTGTGGTTGGAGAGCACGTACGCACGTACAGTACATGCGGTCCAGCCGGCAGCTGCACCTGCACAGCTGGTGAGGGAAAAGGTCAGCTGGCGGGGGGGCCAAGTACGGGGCAATTAGTCCATTTTTAAAAATAAGTAGGGACGCCTTTTTGGCACCTGAAATACGGGACAGATGGTCACCCTGTAACTAAGAAGGAAAAAGGGGCATTCAAAGAGGGAAAAATTATGAGGTTCAGAGCACACTAAGCCTCAGGCAGTAAGATGGAACTGAGGTGGTGCCAGCTCATATAGCTGGTGGAAAGGCAGGTTATGGCCATGAAGCACAAGCACTTGCCCTCCAAGGGCACTGCTAGGCAAAAATTTCTGACTCAAGTTCACTGGGTGCACACACCCCTTAATCAAATACCTGACAGCAGCTTCCTGAAGAAGAACGACCATTTATTGATACAACATAGCAAAAATATTCTAAGGAATTAGTAATAGTCTGCAGATTAATTTAAAATAAAACACAAGGAGATGTGTTGGTGATGTTACATGTTGACTGGTCATAGCTATGCCTAGGATTAATTTGACGCTGGTACAGTACAGTCCATGATTGTTTCAAACAATCAGCTTCCAAGGTGAGCAAGGCAGGAATGTCTGGTTACACCTGCACACTTCATCTTCCTGTCTGTATGTGCACAGCTAGCTATGAAATAGTGAGGGAGGCATCAGACACCAATGGGGGCTAAGCACACGGTTGGTGATGATGATGATGAAAGTTAGCAAAGTATTTATACAATGAAAACTACATCAATATCAAACTTTCCTGGTCTTGTTGGCCATCCATTCATCTTGTGAAATAGGCACCCATCTGTCAAACCTCTATTCCTGTTTCTGACTAGCTGTGCTGGGACAATGCTGCCCAGTTAAATGCAGACGCAGCAGTATATTTGCCTCTGCTCCTATTCTAAAACAAACACATTCAAAGATGCAATTGGCTGTGTACTGTGGGTCTTGAGATGTGACTATCAACTTAACAGAATAGCTGTACATACTTACACCTCAGCCCTGCAAGGATTTATATAGGTGTTTATTGTTGGACACTGAGTAGTCTTGTTGAAATTAATACCCTTATGCATAACTCATAATGTTCACTATTTGCATGAGCCTTTGCAGGATTAGGATCAGATGGCACATTCTCTTAAAACAAAACCAACTTTATTTTTTAAAATAATGAAAGTACAACTACCTCCATGGGAAATTTCAAGTTCAAATGTCACTAATTTTTTCCTGCAATCTTGTTTTAAAATGTAGGTAGCTTTTTTATTTACTTTTAATAGGAATAGTCTAATTTTGTAATCATACCAAATTTTAGTACAGCCAAACAGCTTTGACTCAAATTTCCAACAAGAAGCAGCTTTGGGCAGAAAAGAAGAATAGAAAATTTTCTTCATAAATATCAATATTTCTGTAAATTATGAGCACGTTTATGATAAAAAAAATTAGCCCTCGGAGTCACAGCTGAATGCATCGTATACTAATTTTAAACTGTCAATAAAAGGACACATTTTCACTAACTCAGTGGAAAGTTACTCTGCAGCCATCAAGTCGTGTTAGGTAATGCACCTTTAAAAACAGCTTTTAGAGCTTTAAATATAACTCTAGTACTGATACAATAAATACAAGAATTAAAACACAATATTGATAGTTTCAGAACTACTTTGCAATTTCTGTTGCTACTCTTCTATTGTTTCTAAATTGTTTTAAATATAAACTGTTAAATTATACAATATATTCTTGTATACCTAAAAGGGATACCATTGTCCTTTACATTCATCCTAGGTTAAATGTTCATATAACATAACATTGAGACGTAAAAGGGTATCTTGAGACTGTAAATAATACTCCAATGTAAACATTAAAAATTAATGTATTAAATAAATGCCAAAATTTAATCCAAGGTACTTAAAAACAGTTCAGTATAAAGGAGGTGGCACTTAATTATTACCATTATGTAATAATAATGACATGAAAGGAGCAAGTAATGCAGTAAGACCGTGTTTTGTGTTTTATATACTAGATTTCATTCTGTACTCTTTTTGTGACTTTACATTTGAACCAAACTCCTTTAATGTTTGGAACCAACAGAAGCAACACTGAGATGTTATCCCCACTTTTTAAGAATTGTGAAGTAGACCCTCCCTCTCTTATTATCCTGTAAAATGTTGCTTGTGTTGTTTGCTGTCTTAGCAAGTCAAAAAATTAGATGGCCACCAGATGGTACTATTAGCTTTATTAATGCCATATGCAGGTAGAAGTATGAACTGCTCAGATGGATATAAAAAAAAGATCAGTAGAGGGCATAGATCTTCCTTTAATACACTCCCCATCTTCAGCAAAGCTGTGTGCCAGGCTCCTCCTATGGTATGTGTTAGAGCAGCATCCAGTGCTAGAAGCTCTCCAGCCCCAAACAACCAAGATGGCAGAAAGGATCTGGCAGATTGTAGGGAAGCCCCAGACATATCTCCATTTGCTCTGTCCATCCACAGAAAGGGATATGGTTTAAGAGCCACCCTGTCAGGTCTGTGTTGTCAGAAGATTGCCTGATGTGATTTTCCCAAAGTCACATGCACTAACTTTATCTTCATATTCCAGCAGTTGCACCACAAACTCACAGTCCACCCAAGGAGGTGTTGCAAAACGTCCGCAGTGTACTGCAGCCCCGGCCAGGTTTCCTGACTCTAGTAAACACATTTTTAAATGCATCTATATTAAGAATGTTTCTGTTTTAATATGTTTCAACATTCTATTGAAACCAACATTTTCCCCACGTTTTGATAAAACTGTATTTCCCAACAGAAAGTTCACAAGTGAAAATGTTGATCAGCTCTAGCTTAGTAACCTGAGTTGCAAGGGGGAAGGTGGGCAAAGCAGCAGCCCTTTCCCCAGGGCCCACAGCAAGGGTTAGGCCCTGCCCAATCTTTAGCCATAAATGCCAGAGAAGCAGGTAACTAGTGCGAGTTCTCCACCTTCCCAGAGGCAGTGGGGCTCAGGCTTTTGGTTTCAGCCCTGGGGTGTCAGGCACCAGCTTCTAGTCTGGGGGCCAGAGCTCAGAGCTTCAGGCCTGGTCTTACACCTTCAGGCCCTCACCCACCCCCATTGCCTCTGGCCCTGCTGCATGCCAAACCACCTCCTATTCAGGACTTAATTTACCACCTGTCTTCCCATGGCAGAGCAGTTCTGAGATGAAAAGTGAAATCTGAATGTCTGTTACTATCACTTCTCACTGCCTTCTCACTAGTGAGGAATTCTGTTGCTGCAAAAAGTTATACTGATATAAAATATCACTTTTCACAGAAGTAGATATACCAGCTCAAGGCCTAAAAAAGGCAACCAAAATAGAAAAGAAACAACAACCTAAAAAGAGAAGAATGTTCAAAGCACCTTATTTGTGTTTCAATTTTGCTTAGGCCCAGTAAAGAATAGAGACAATTGTATGCAATTTTTATTATTAATCTGCAAAAAACATTACCTAAAAACATCACAATGATTTGGATATGTTATTTTTTTCTAAAAAATAATTAAGTATTTTAGGAAAAAGTATAACCATTGCTGAAAAGAAGTAATAAACACTTCCCTCAGTTTGCTGGCTATGTTCCTACTAATGCAGCCCAATATGCCATTAGCCTTCTTGACAATAAGGGCGCACTGTTGACTTGTGTCCAGCTTCTCTTTCCCCAGTCCGTTTCTTCAGAACTGCTGCTTAGCCAGTCAGTCACAGCCTATAGTAGTGCCTGGGATAAATGACATAGGGAAGGATAAGCAAGAGGTCCTGGAGGCCAAATTTAGATTTCTAGGTAAGAGGTGGATTTCCAGGACCTCCATGGTAGCATTCTCTGAAATGCTTCCAGTTTCTTGCACCAGGACATTTAGATGAGCAGAATTTCAGGGTCTCAATGTGTGAATGACATAATGATGTTGGACAGAGGAATGTAGATTTATTAGCACGTGGGAAAACAGGGATCCTGTGCTGGAAGGATGGGTTCCACATATGCCAAAAGGGAACCAGAATGTTGGCCTTGAAAATTAAAAAGATTATAAAACAGCTTTTAAACTAAGGGCTGGGAAGAGCCAACAGGTGCGGAAGAGCACATGACTTGGACAGTCACATCCCTTAGAGAGGGATGTATTAGTGGAGATTCTCTATGTCCTAGTAAGGAGTGGAGGATGGAACAGGATAAAATATGGGTAGAATCTGCTGAAAAACAGTCAAATGAAAGAGTCACATTCAGCTACATCGTCTTAGGGCAGACAGCTACAAAAGAGGCAATATTATATACCTACACTAGAAATCTAAATAATGAGATAGGTGAATTGCAGTGCCTGGTATTAAGTGAGGATATAATAGGCATCACAGAAACTTTGTGGGATGAAGACAACCAATCAAACAGTAATACGGGGTTCAAAATATAGCGGAAGGACAGAACAGGTTGTACTGGTGTGGGTGTGGTATGTGAACGGGAGCATAGAATCAAGATAGAACAAAGATCTTAAATGAACCAAATTGTACTATACAAGCTCTATGAATAGCAATTCCATTCTCTGCTCCTGGAGGAATTCCGCACCACTGCACAATGCAGAATTTTGCAGAAATTCATGTTGTGTGTGTAGGATTTCCTTTCTCCCCTCCACAGAAATGGGTTTCAATGCTGCTGGCCACCACTAAGGGTCACTGGACCCAACAAAGCCCAGCTCTTACCTAGAAGACACTCCTGACCAGGGTGGTGATAGTGACGGTGAAGTGTTCAAGGAGATTAAGGGCTATAAAATAAAAAAAAATTTTAAAAACTCAATAATAATGAGGGATTTCTGCTCTCTCAACTCAGGATGGGGCACAGAGATAAAGTTTCTTGGCACCTTAAATGACTGCTTCTGGAGCAGCTAGTCCTGGAGCCCACGAGAGAAGAGACAATTCTTAATTTAGTTCTTAGTGGAGCAAAGGATCTGGTCCAAGAGGTGGATGTAGCTGGACCTGTTAGTAATGGTGACCAGAAGAAAATTAAATTTAAATTCTCTGTGGTGGAAAGAAACACCACAGGAACGCAACATTGCAGCGTATAATTTCAGAAAGGGGAACTACAAAAAATGAGGAAGTTAGTCGGGGGCTGCCTTAGGAAACACGATACTCTGGGCAGATTTGCATTTCAGTGCCTTTGCCCCTGTGGCCATGGCACCCCCCAGTGCCCCAGACTTTCATGGGCTCCCCATGCTCCCTTCACAACTTACCACTGCACTGTGGCCCCTTTGCCCCAGTCTCTGCCCCCTTCACCCTAACCCTAAACCCCAAACCTCTGCATCCCCTTCCTGTGCCCACACTGAAAAACTGGCCTGGATGTTCTGTCTGAGCAGTCTGCACTTCTGCTTGCTCCCCCATCAAACTACTGCTTCTCCACCCCACCCCTGGGGGGCTGTGAGTGGGGGGGAAGGAGCAACATCAGCACTTCCTCCATCCAGGGCACTTTCCCCGCCTGGACTATGTGAGGAGAGGGTAGGCAAGCAGCAGCACCTGACGCCTCACCACGCAGCCCCCGGTGTGGATGGGGACCGGGCTGCGGGGAGCCTGGGTGTTGTATGCGTTGTGGAGACTGTGTGAGGGAGACTGCGTAGGCACCTCTAGGCTTGTTGAGGTACAAGCAATTTCCAGCAGCTCCTGGACCCAGAGAGGCAGCAGCGTACACCTATTGTCCCTGTCCTGTCACCCCAGTTCAGCAGAGACCAGGTAAAGCACTGGGGGACACACTGAATCGGCCTTCTCCTTGACCCACCTCCTCTTGCCCACATAGCAGGCAGGAGGACACTCACCATCTGGAGTGGCCAGGGGCAGCCCCAGGTGAGGAACAGCAGGGAGGGGGAATGAGCAGTGGCAGCTGCAGAAAGTGGTGGATCAGGGGAGAAGAGTGCCACCCCAGTTCTTGGGAAGATACCTAGCTTGTCTGGTCATCCAACTTCCCCCTGCAGCTTGGGTCTCTCTCCCTCCCCTGAGTCCCCCAAACACAGCTGCTCACATGCCCGCTGCCTACGCCAGCCCAGCTGGCTCTCAGAAGCTGAGGTAGCAGTCAGTCATACCTCACACACAGTTACCCTCTTTGGCCAGGTGCCCTGGGCTGCTGTCTAAAACATCCATCCCTAGGGCCATCCCTGACATTAGTCAAACAGACATTTTAGAAGATATAATGCAAAAAGTTAAATCCCTGCAAGCTGCATGGAGACTTTGAAAGGCACAGTAATACAGAGATTGAAGTAAAACGTAGACCCCAAAGTTAAAAAAGAAATACTAAGAGAACCGAGAAAGTGCCACCATGGCTAAACAAAGTAAAAGAAGCAGTGATAGACAAAAAGGCATCCCTTGAAAAGTGGAAGTTAAATCCTAATAAGAAAAACAGAAAGGAACCTAAGCTCTGGAAAAATGAAGAGGAAAAATATAATTAGGAAGTCCAAAAACTTAGAGGAACAGCAAGCTACAGACTCAAAAAGTAATAGCAAAACAATTGTTAAGTATTACAGAAGCAGGGAGCCTTCCCAACAGTCGGAGGGGCCACTCGCGGATCAAGATATTAAAGGAGCGCTCAAGGATGACATGGCCTTTTTAGAGAAACAAAATGAATTTTTTGCATTGGTCTTCACAGCTAAGCATGTGACAGAGATTCCCAAACCATACTTTCTCTTTCTGGGTGACAAATCAAAGGAAATGTCATAGATCGAGGTGCCTGTAGAGGAGGTTTAGAAACAAATTGATAAAATAAAATGTAGTAAGTCATTGGGACCAGATGGCATTTTCACCCAAGATTTCTGAATGGATTCAAATGTGAAACTGCAGAACTTCTAATTGTTGTCCGTAAATTAACTTCTGTGCCAAATGATTTGAGGTTAGCTAATATTATGCCAATTTTTAAAAGGGCTCTAGAGATGCTTCTGTTAGTTACAGGTCTTTATGAATGATGTCAGTATGAGGAAACTGGTTGAAACTTTATCAAAAAGCAAAATTGTCAAACATAGGTGAATATAATTTTTTGCAGAAGAGTCAATAAGGTTTTTGTAAACCATGTCCTACCAATCTAATAGAATTCTTTGAGCGGGTCAATAAGTATGTGAAAAAAGGATGATCCAGTATATGAAATGTATATAGATTTTCAGAAAGCTTTTGAATATGTCCTTCACCCAAAGTTCTCAAGCAAAGTAAATTGTCATGTGACATGAGGGAAGGTTCTCTCATGGATCAGAGGTTAAAAGATAGGAAACAGAGGGTAGGAATAAACGGTCGGTTTTCAGGATGGAGAGAGTTAAATAGTGGTATCCCGCAGGTATCTGTACTAAGACCCGACCTATTCAACACATTCATAGCTACTCAAGATAGTTATGTCCAAAGCAGGTTGAGAAGACCTACAGAGGGATCTCACAAAGCTGGGTGACTGGACAACAAAATGGCAGATGAAACTGAAAGCTGATAAATACAAAGCAATGCACATTGGAAAACATAATCCCAACTATCTGTATAAAATGATAGGGTCTAAATTAGCTATTACTTCTGAGGAAAAGTCTTGGAGCCATTGTGGACAGTTCACTGAAAACAGCAATTCAATGTGAAGCAATGGTTAAAACACTAACAGATTGTTGGGAATCATTAGAAAAGAGATAGATAATAAGGCATAAAATATCATATTGCCTGTATCATAGTATGCATACATTTTGAGTACTGCATGCAGATGTGGTTGTCTCCATCTCGAAAAAGATTTATAGGAATTGGAAAGGTTTCAGAAATGGTCAACAAAAATTATTAGGCGTGGGAACAGCTTCCATGTGAGAAGAGATTGATAGTCTCAAGTCTTTTCAGCTTGGAAAAGAGACAAGGTGGGTAAGATAGAGGTTGGTAAAATCGTGACTGCTGTAGACCAAGTAAATAAAGAAGTGTTAGATACTTCTTCTCATAACCCCAAAACTAGTGGTCACCCACAGGTTTAAAAGAAACAAAAGGAGTGTTTTCCCCACACAGTCAGTCAATCTGTAGAACTCTTTGCCAGAAGTTGTGGTGAAGGCCAAGACTATAAACAGAGATCAAAAAGAGCTAAAAAAATTTATGGAGGATAGGTCCTTTGATGCCTGTTAGCCAGGATGATATCCTTAACCTGTTTCCCAGAAGCTGGGAATGGGTGACAGGTAATGGATCATTTGTTACTTGGCACTGGCCAAGGCCTTTCTTATGTTACATTAATAATATACAAAACTCCCTAAACAATCAAAAGAGCCATTTTAAGCAACTGTTTTACTTAATACTTAAGTGTAGTTAAATTATTGCCTTTTAAGTAAAGCTAGTATAACCAAAAATCTAAGTAAGCAAATAATGTAACTTACACATAACTATCAGGCAAGTCGACTAGAAAAGAACAACATACACAAGTTAAAAACTCTAATGTGTTGGAATGCAAAGGGTTTGTAATATTTACACAAAGCTTAATAAGTCTGTTCCTAAATTGTATCATTTGTTGTGGAAAAAAGTAACATTCATTAAGATGGAAAATATTGATACAGTAATTACTATTTCAAGCTGTGGAAATTATGTAGGCCAGTAATATTATATAGGTATATTTTTGCTAATTTACACTTGAACCTCAAATGGACACCCAGAGGGACCTTTTTTTTGATTATATAAAATTTATCCACAGAATTTAAGAGAACATATGTTCCACCTCAATCTACAAATATTGTTGCTCGCCAGCAGTGCCCACAGGCACCGCAGGCCATGGGGCAAGGTGGAAGGGAGGGCCCAACTCTTCACCCAGAAGGGGCAGGGACAAAAGCAGTCAGCCCTCAGCACTGCCTGTACCATGGCGCTGCCTCACCAATCCTTGCAACCCCCTGACAGCCGCAGGCAGTCACAGCAGCACTGCCATAGCGTTTCAAAGGGGCCCAGAGCTCCAGCTGCTGCCACTGCTGTCAAAGCTTTGACAGCAGTGGCAGCAACTGGAGCTTCGTGCCCCTTGGAAATACTGTGCTAGGGGTAATTGGCCCCTTTGCCCCCACCTGTTGGTGGCCCTGTTGTTCACAAACTTCCACCAAGAAGTTGCAAAGACAAATAGAGTGGTACAGTATTTGTAATTCCAGGGGTGTGTCTGCACTGCAGTTAGACACCCTCAGCTGGCCTGTGCGAGGGGACTCAGGCTCACTGGGCTCAGACTGCGGGGTGGTTTAACTGCAGTATAGACATTTGGGTTCAGGCTGCAGTCCAGACTCTGGAACCCTTCCACTGCACCAGGTCCCAGAGCCCAGGCTCTAGCCCACTCCTGAATAGCTACAGCACGGGCTCTCAACCTTTCCAGACTACTGTACTCCTTCCACCTCACTTAAAAACTGCTCACTTACAAAATCAGTACACTCTTACTGAAAAACTGTGTGCTTTCCCATTCTACTGCGTAGTTATAAAATAAATCATTGAAATATACACGTGGCGCTTCCATTTCAATGTGCATACAAGCCATACGTGTGAAATTTTAGTTTGTACTGTCTTCACTCATGCTTTTTATGTAGCCTGATGGAAAACTATGCAAATATCTAGGTGAGTGAGGTAGCCCTGGAAGATCCCTGCATGCACCTGGAAGACCCCTGTTCTCCCCCAAGTACATGTGTACCCTGCTCGAGAACCACAGAACTGCACAGCAATTAAACAGTCCCTTAACCTGAGCCCTGCAAGCCTGAGTCAGCTGGCACAAGCCAGATCTGGGTTTTTAACTACAGTGCAGACATAGCCTTTCTATGCATGATCCTCCACAGCCTGTCTTCTCAGGGCTCAACATTTGCCCTAACAAGCTTCCCCAGCCAGCACTTGATGACTTTATTGGCTGTACCCCAGGACACTCCTTAATACCTGCAAATCAGCAGCCCACAAAAGGGGAGGTGCTGCCACACCTGGGCTGCTGTCACATGACTCTCAGGACACCAGTCCGGGCCTTTCCCTCTTACAGATTCAGCTCACTCTGTAACAGAAGAAAACAATACCATTTTTATTTCCTCAGGTTGGGCTTTTCCCTTGGGGCTAGAGGCTCTTTTTTTTTTCCAAACAGAGCCCAGAGCTAAGAAACTGAGTCATGAAGAAAGAGGAAGACTCTGAAGAGAAAAAAGGAAATACTACAAATAAAGCCAACTACAACTGTGTTAATATACTGAAATACATTTGTTGTTTAATTGTATTTATAAATTGCCTTCCTGCCAAACTTATCGTAGGCTACATCTACACTATGAGTGAGAGGGGTGCTTTCCCCAGAGCTAGCGTGAACTGGGGTGAATCTAAATAGCACTGTAACTGAGCCAAGTGCATACCCACCAGTTTCAGTTTGGTTTGCGCTCACCGTTCAGACTGGCCTCTGTTCTACTGCAGCTAAACTTTTGCTGAGCTTTGTACAGGCTTGCCGGGAGCTAGTGTAAGTATGTGTGGATGAGCAGTGGAATCATACCGCTATATCTAATGCAAGCCACAGCTATACTGGGTACTGAGTTCTTTGAGAGTCTCCACTTATACGTGTCTTGCACAGAGGATCAGTTTTTGACTACTCTACAGCTAGTGTGGAATTCCCTGGTAGATGTGTGCCAGATATGGAACTCTCAATCTCCTGTTGCAGCTGGACAACAATTAGCTAAATATTCATTCAAGCAGGGACCTGAACCCCACCATGTCAGCCGCCATACCAGCAGGCTATACAGTCAGTCACGTTTCTTTTTCAGCTCCTAGGATGACTACTTAAAAATTTCATGCAAAGTAAAACCAACCCTGGGAGATTCTTCTGTAGTCCAGGAGTTAGGACATTTACCTGGGACAGCTATGTTCAAATCCCCAGTGTGAGCCACGGTTTGAATCTGAGTCTCCTGCATCTTAGTTGCATGTGCTAGGTACTGGACAACTTCTCTGATGTCTTTTGGTAAGGTTACATGTGCTCGAAGAATGCCTACCAGATCAGATTCCACAAGTGAGCCAGACCAGCAAATACTTGCTTTGTGAATCCAACCAGGGCTTACATGCTGGTAGGCATATGCAAGGTAGGCATTCCAGAAATGTAGGCACCTACAGGGTTAGGTGGCAGCTAAGCAGGGGGGCTGAGAATCTAAATTTTGGATTTAGGTGCCTAAAAGTAGCAGTTAGACACCTAAATCTCTTTGTGGATCTAGCCCTTTAGGTCTATAGCAGAAGGCTATTGGCTGGAAGGGTTGGGGGAGGATGTGAGAATGCAAAGAAAGTCAGATCTCCAGAGGGAGGGGCATAGAAACTCATGGCATGGCGTCACCTGCTTACACTGAGTTAGATGAAGGGCACAATAGAAAAGTGGAGGAAGAGAGAACTATTGGAAATACTACTAGAGTCCCCAGGGCAGCTAAATCCACTTTTCATTCCCTTGGAATGCTTTGTATTAACTGCTTTTGAGCATGCAGTAGCAATTAGCATCTGGTTATCCCATGGCTGAGTGGTAGCAAATTTTGGGACCTCACAGATCTGCTTCTCATTTGGGGAAGAAGCTGGTGATGCACAGTCAGTTGTCTGCTTAGTGGTGTGTTTATATACAAAATATTCTCAAGTCCTGCTGCCTTGTACAGCGGAAATAAACTGCACATGGGTTTTTGAAGAAACCTCAGCTAATGCACAGTCACTCCGTTCCAAGAAAAAGCTGTCTTGGTCTCTGTCTCCTTCTGAGGCTTCATATGCATCTGACAGTCTGCCAAAACAATTTTCCTGCCCTAAACTTTACTCCACCAACCAGACCATAGTGGTGCTGGTGATAAGCTAGGTGTCATGAGAGGTCTTAAACTGGCCCTGCCTTCTGCTGCAGCAACATGGTGAGCGACTGGAATGCCTTCCTCACTCTTCTCCACCAGCTTTACTGATCCCCACCATCACCACCCAGCTGACACTGCCATAGGGAAATCCCTAGTAAGCACTAGCCTTGGCCACCACATATTCTACTCAGTACCATTGGCTTCTCGCTGACACTAAGTGGAATGAAGCACTGCAGATGTGCTAGTTCAGGGCAGGAGATGAAAGATGAGCTGGCCTGGGCAGAGGCTCCCACTGACTGAGATAAGGCTGTGAATGAGGCTATTCACATTGTGAGGCAGTTGCATGAGCAAAGAAAAGAAAGGAACTGCACAGCCACTCTCCACCCCAGCCCCTGGCCCTGTGTGGGACCCATCTTGGGTCACTGGCTAGCTTCCTCTACTACATAAATCTCACTTCATTACTGTCGATTAATTTCAGCATCTGCACAAAATGTTCTGCTAATGCATTTTATGAGGGGTGATAGGCAGCCAGCCTTAAGCTTGTTTCACAATTTTGCCACAGAAGTGTCTGAAAATCCTCAAATATATTGCAGACCATTAGGTGGAGGAAAAACTAAAAAACCCACAGGGTGCCATCATATTGAGAAGCATTTCAGTTCTTGTTATACAAAAGGTTGTCATGTATGCCACCTTTGGCCCCTGGAGAGAAGCATGAACAACTATTAAATACATGTGTTTTATTTTTTTCTGTGAAGTCAATTAGCAACCATTGCCAGGACTTTGTAGGTACTTCCACAGGTATCGTGGTGCCTATTCTGGCATGTTTCAGGGATGCTATAAGAGTCTTAATGGCTATTTTCCATTTTGATAGCTTGATCTAAAGCCAGCCCCCCAAAATAACCTCTGGGCAAGGTTTTTATTATCCCTTGGTGCTGCTCACATATTTCCCCTAGCACCCTTTTCTGTGAATTGTGGTATAATTACTCATAGCTAACAACTATCTTCCATGAATAACTCCAGCATCCTGAAATAGTAATGGCTTAATTGCTCTTCAGTTATGTGACTCGGCTGGAACACTGTGTCACCAAAAAAAACCCCCTAAGAAACAGCGAATCGGGTCACCAGAGCTAACGACCACACCCCCCATCCAGAAGGGACACTGGGAGAAGCAGGTGCCCTATTATAGCTCTGTTTAAAAATGGGCATAGACACACATATTTTTAGACTCAGTTTTGTTATTATACTCCAGTTCCCCAAGTTCTTGTAGGAAATAGATCGCTAAGCACAGTAAGTGCTATGTTGCCCACTGGTGTTATGAAAACAGCCCTTGATTTATAAATCATGTTCTACAGTATATACCTAAAAAACATTTCTCAAGTCTCTGAATATAGGTGTGCAAATCTTCCCCTTTTCATTAATTTGGAAATTATTCATCTCGCCATTCTCTCTCTCTCTCTCTCTCTCCCTCTCACAAGCACACACACTAATATAATAATCCTCATCATCAGTTTTCTGTGTTATATTCACAGCATACACAGAGAAAGGGTATAAAAGCACACATACTCTTGCTGGAAGGTTGCAATATAATGCAATGTTACTCCTTGTCATTCAGAAGAGAAAAAGAGAGACAAAACAGGTTGCTCCCTAAGGCGGTAGGGCACAATTCAACTGTTTGCTTGTTTCTTATCAGACTGATCCTGGTCACACACTTTCCAGTCCCCTTGCCTGCAAGCAAGATTAGGACATTTTCTTGCTTTTAAATTGACAGCTTGTAATTCCAAGTCTTCAATGCATCACAAAAGACACAGACCCTAATAATTACAAATTACACCCAAATAGTTGTAACTAAAACTACAATATTGTTTAAAATTTGAAATGATATGATCTGTTCTTCTTTTTCAATCTTTTTTCCATCTCTTTGCATTTTTCATTTTCAACAGCAAATGTTGCATATGTCATTGAATTTGAAAGAAACAATTTTTTTTAAAAAGCTTTATTAACATCACTGCAAAATAGTTTTATTACTAAAGTGGTTGTGAGCACTGTGCTCAGCTATGTTGCCATTAAGGAATAACAATCTTGAAACAATTAACTAGATTTTATTCTTCCTTCTCAACAAAATTACTAATAAATTCCCATTGCAGACTCTCTATTACTAATACTAATGCAAAATAAGCACATTCTGATCCTGGTCCCAAGCTGAGTTTGTCATTAAGGGTTTTTGAAAAAGCCTTTGATTTGTACGCTGAACAAATTTGTGATGGGAGTCATTAAGAGACTATAAACATGGGACTCTATGATCTCAGTTATGAAGAGTTCACTCTTCAAAGTACACCATCACTTGAAGGACGTTCAGAAAGGGAGCAACTAGTTCTACTGCATACATTGAAAGCCAAGAACTATCATCTTCAAAATCAAAGCAAGGACCAAGAGGCATTGTTCTCTTGTATGAAGAACATTTCATTTTGGGGCAGTTCTGTGGTCAGACTACTTTATCTGCTTTTCATAAGCACAAGTTGATTTACTTTTAAAGAAAATACCCCTTTGATCTCAGATGTTAAATATTGAATTGCCTTCTGCCCAGCTCTGAGAGATGTACTTCAGAGTTAATACTTGTATGCTGTTTATACCTGAGGGCTGTTATTTGCCCTGTTATATATAAACCATATATGGTAGAGTAGAAAAGATCTATTAGGTCGTGCAATCCAGCTCTGTGCCAGTGCAGGATGGCTCTCACAGTATTACCCTGTTTTATGTTCAATCTAATTTTAAAACGTTCCAAGTTCCATAGTCTCTACCAGGAGAGCTTTCCAGTTTTCCATTGCCTAATATATTTACTAGGAATTCAGTCTAATTTTTTTTAAATTCATCACAATGATCCTGGTTATCTCATGTTTGTATGTTAAATATTTTTCTTTCTTCTTAGTCCACGCTGCACATCCTTCATACTTTGTTAAGTCATTGCTTAGCAAGCTGCATAATGGAGACATTCACAGCAACTCCCTAGTTGTGGCTGCATTGTGATTTTCACTTAAATCAGGACTGGAATCCCAGTTTTATACTCTAATGATTGCGTTCAGTCTCCAAATTCGCTTCTGAAAAAAAGTATTTTAGGGTTGATTTAGCATTGCGGCATCACCAGGGCAATTGACAAGGTGTAACCTTTGGGGAACATGGGACTACAGAACACCAGATTTAAACTCCTGAACCTGCATGCTTAAATATTGCCTTCCTGGCAGTATATCTGTACAATCCTTTCTCTGCCTGCTTAGAGATACAGTAAATAAATTATATGCCAGGTGAAATCATGCAGTCCAGTATGGAAGAAGGGGCAGCTAAAATGGCTTTACTGCCAGAAAAGGGTGATAATCTTATTCTGGGCTGAAACATACCCTTGTTCTGGCAGCCTAAATGGAGTTGCCAGCAGCATTGACCTCTTCATACCTTGCCCTTGCATGCCCCCTGTGCTAGAACTTGTGGAAGAGGATTTCTTACTCAATGCCTGCAATGGAGCAATTGTCTCCAGGATTTTAAAGTCTCTCTATGAGGTCCCAAAGTAAAGGGGCCATAACATGAGGGAGAACCCTTTCCTCAAACTTCAGAAAAACAAGAAATGCACCAATAACAACTGTTCTGTGGCACCATAGAAGCTAACGCATCTGAGGAAGTGGGTTTTACACATGAAAGCTCATGACCTAATGACTTTGTTAGTCTCTAAGTTGCCACAGGACTGCTTGTTATTTGCTACAGGCTAACATGGCTACCTCTTTAAGAAATGTAGTTACTGTCTCCTACTACACAATTTGGTTGTGCACGTTTGGCTGTCAAACTCTGAGAGAGATTTGAACTTGTCATAAGAGTCTGTGTAATCTCATAAAATTCCAATACCTTTTAGAAACCTCATTTACTGCCTTGTAACAGTTAAAGCAATCACCAGTCTCATGCATAATACACAAACAGGCTATGAAAATAGCAATAAATGCAGCAAAATGCTTGCAAATTTAATAACACCAAGAACTCAGGAGGGACAGAACTGCCAGCTGTGGACTTCCCAAGAAAGGAGCCAAGAGGAGAACCATGCCAGGCAGGAACTAGCTGAGAAGGAAAAACTGGTCCCAGACTCAATACCACTGCTGTCCAGAAATCCATGGGGCCATGAGTACTGAGGCTTGTGAACTGGGATAAGGAAGGAGGCTGTACCTAGTTAAGTGGAGAGGTTGTTGCTCTGTGTAGGTTCGCAGAAGAGGGCTTCAGGGGGGCTTGTTGGGGAAGGTTTACTGTTGCCAAAGATGACCAGGAGCATCCAACGTTCTCTGATGGACTGGAATTCTGCTCAGGATGCCATGACTTTAAATCTAGGGACATTGGTTGGCATCTATAATTTTCATATTGTGATACACAACACAGACTCACAAGCATGGTGGTATGTAGCCCAGTTTTACAGCTACCACATCTGCTCCTGTTTTTCCTCCATTCATCCCTTCAATGTACTTGTTGTACTATTCAATGTGCATGTGTTTACTTCAGGGCATTTAGAACAGGTGGAGATAGAAGCGAGCTTCCATTTTGTGCTTCTGTGCTCATCTTTTCTCTGCTGAGGCTATGAAGGTATCACAATTACAAACAATTCTAACAGGAAAACTTTGCATAAATACTAAACGAATAAATAATGGAAGAACTAATTATTCCTGTAAATTTCCATGTTTCTGCACTGCACACCACAATTGTAGGAAATACTGCAAATGTCACAAGCATTTATGTGAAGAATGTCAAATTATTTCACCTCACTTCAGAAGCAGCTGTAGGGTTATGAAGATTAATAAGTGAAGAAATGAGTTCATAGACTCTAAAGCCAGTAGGGGTCATTAGGTCATCTAGTCCAGGGGCAAGCAAACTTTTACTTTGGGCCCCGCCAATTTGAAAGGCCCCCCTTCACATCCACCTCCTGCCGCTGGCTGCTAAACCTATCTAACGTAATTCAAACTGATGGAAATTTCAGTTATGTTCATATGAAAAAAGGAAAACACCATTTCAGCATGTGTAAGAAAATAAGTACACACAATGTAAAACCTTTATTGATTGGTATATAAATGTGAATAAATGTACATAAAACAGTGTCATATTTCAACATTTTAATGAGATGGAAAAACCTGAGACCCAGCAGCTGATTGTGCTGCGCTTCCCTTATGAAATGTCATGCCTCCTGTGGTGGCCTGCCCCCACTTTGTGCACCCTGATCTAATCTGATCTCAGGTTTATCACAGGTCATGAAACAGCACCCAGTTATCTCTGTTTTGAGCCCAACAACCTGTGTTTGACTAAAGCGTGTCCTCCCAAAAGACAACCTGTCTTGATCTGAAGACCACAGGGAATAGAGTATCTACCACACCTCTTCGTCATTTCCTCCAAACCCACTCACTGTTAAAAAATTGTGTCTCATTTCCTGTTTGAATTTACCTAACTTCCAGTGATATTTTTTGTTATTCCTTTGTCCACTAAAATACCTTTAGTACCCAGTATTTTCCACCCTGTGAAAGCATTTACACACTAAAATGCAGTCACCTCAAAATCTTTTAAAATAAACTAAACAGATTAAGATTTGCAAGTGTCTCAACTGATAAGGCATTTTCTTGATGTTGTTTTTGTGGATCTTTTCTACATTCTCTCCAATTTTTAAAGTCCTATTTGAAGCATGAACATCAGAACTATATACAGTACTTCCCTCAAGCTCAGCCTCTGCTCCCCCACCACTCTGCCTTGTTCCCCCTTGCACCTCCTCCCTTCAGCCCCTTCCCCTTTGGGACATGGCCTGATGGGTTACTGGGGGGCCAGGTGCAGAGTAGCAGCAGGGGTTGGGTCCCCTCACACTCGCTGTAGCAGCAAGAGCAGAGAGGAAGCAGAATGACCAGGCTGGCCTAGGAGATGGCAGAGGAGCAGAGCAGGCTGCTGCATCACTCCGCTACCCTTCAGCTCCCACCGCCATGGTGAGTGTGGAAGCTAGGAGGGAGGGGCAGAAATCCCTGCTGCCAGCCCCAGCCCACACAAAGCCCCATGGGCTAATCTGCTTAGGGGGGACTATCCTGTCCATAGGACAGTTGAGGCAGGTGCTGTAGGGATCCTGAAGTGCAGGGCAAAGGTAACTGTGCCAAACCATCCTATGGATGGGATAGCTCAGCACACACCTCCCCGGAGTCACAAGGACATGCTGGCAGTGGCACCGAGCTAGCAGCCAGAAGCCACTCTAGCCACACTGCAGTGGTCGTGGTGGCAGGTCCCCTGGTGGGGGTGTTAAATTGCTAGATGGAGGCCAGCAGGGCCAGGGGATGTACGGGGCCAGCAGGTGGGGGCCAGGAAATAACTACCCACCCCAGCCCTGCTGGGGGAGTGCCTGCTGCCCACTAGAAGGATCTGAGGACTGGCACTAGCCCTAAGGTAAATTGAGTTTCAGACCCTGTTTTGATTCACTGATCTTTAAATACACACTCCTGGACATTGTCAGTCAGCACACTGGTGCAGCTGCAATACAAATTCTGAAAAACGCAGAAGACATCGAGATTCAATGGGCTTCTGGCCAAATTTCTTCTATTCACTAAGAAATATTTATATTGGAGGGTTTCTATAGAAGGGAGGCTCAGAAATGGACAATGAAAATGCTTAGGGGACTGGGAACTTTCCAGATGAAGTCTGATTGAAAAGACTGAGACTCTTTGCTTTAGAATGGAGATGAATAAAAGCTGCATTTCCCAAAGTGTGGTCTGTGGTCCACACAGTACCGGTCCTTGGAAAAAAAATACCAGGCCTTAGAAAATATACAGATTATCACTATGTGCTATTATTATTGTGAATAAATAATATATAGTGAAAATGTATTCATTTTTCATTCTTTTTTATATGCATTTATATTTTTGGGCCGAAAAAAAGGTACTGAAAAAAAACAGGTCCCAGCTATATAAAGTTTGGGAAACCCTGGGTAAGAGGATCACTGTGGACGTAATATAACCTTTACCGAACCTGGCTATGAGGTAGTTTCCCCTACAGTCAAGTTATGATATAGAGGCTCCTCAGTAAAGCGTCCCCTTTTCTTTGCCAACTCTCTCCTCAGATTTAACAAACCTCACTACACCAGACACGTCTTACCAGGTATTTATCCATAGAGAGTAGCATGTAAGGTATTCACAGAAAGCTTGTAGCTTATGAAGATTCACAGCCATTATGAAAGGAATGCATGGGTAACATTTAAGTAATAACGTAATTATGCCCAAAATATGCTTCATCAAAGAGCAGTAAACATTACTCATCAGGGACACTATGTTTCAGGGGTGGACCTTTCAGGCAGGAAAGAGTTATCACCCTACCACCTTCAGCGGAAGATGGTTTAATGGTCTAGTCCTGCTCCATCCCAAAACTTAACAACGAAAACCCATCAGAGGAAAACTACAAACAACTGAAAGTACCTGGAGATAAAAAGTCACGTTATAACAAACAATCATCCTGCCCATAAATAAAACAAAGAGTTTGGAAAAGCATTCTGCTTGCTTTCCTCTTGGGGAGTGGGAGCCTTCTTTGGCAAAAATTCGATCCTGGAGTCCCTTGGAGCTTGTCACCTCTGCAATAGACTGAACTATGGGAGTGAAATCTACTTTATCACTTTAGGAAAGGTGATTGATAACTGCAGAACCAGCCCTGCGTACGTTGGTATTTATGTTTGTTTGCAAATCTCTCTCATTTCTAACCATCTCCCTATTCTTTCTTCAATACATCTATTTCTTTTGTTATAAAGCACTGAACAGGGCTAAAGTGCAGGAACTGGATGAGGGAGCTCCGTACGCAGGGCTGGCACATGGGTGGTGGGGGGCAGCTCAGTACTGTAGCCGCAGGTGGGAGTGAGAGACTTGGTGCAGGAGATGTAAGTAAGGGGTGGCTCAGTGTGGAAGCCACAGGTGGGCCTGATGGGGGGTTGGGTGCGGGAGCTGAGGGTGGATGGGTGTGGGCGGGCAGGCTGTGTGTGGGAGGGGTGCTGGGTTTGAGAAAGGCAGGTGGGGGGTGACACAGGTAGGGAGGCTGGGTGCGGAAGCTGCAGGGGACTGTTGTGGGCAGGGGAGCTGGGTGCAGGAGCTGTGGTGGATTGTTGCAAGGGGCTGGGTGCAGGAGATGCAGGTTAGGGGGGCTGGATATGGGAGCTGCAGGGGTAATGGTGGGGGGGGCCTCGGGGCAGTGGGGGTTGGTGCAGAAGCTGCAGGCAACTGGATGCAGGAGGGGGCTGAGTGCTGGTGGGGGAGCTGCCGGGGGATTGGCCGGGGTGGGGGGCTGGATGAAGGGGGATTGGGGCAAGGGGCAGGGCTGGGTGCAGGCGGGGAAACCAGGGGGCTGGTGCGGGAGCAGCTGGCGAGAGGGACTGGGAGCGGCGGGGGAGCACTGTAGGGGACGGGGGGCTGGTGCAGGAGCAGCCGGGGAGGCTGGCAGCGGCTGGGCAGTGTTGTGGGGGGCTGGGTGCAGGGGGAGCCAGGCGGCCGGTGCGGGAGCTGCTGGAGCGGCTGGCAGTGTTGTGGGGGGCTGGGTGCAGGGGGAGCCAGGGGGCCGATGCGGGAGCAGCTGGAGCGGCGGGCAGTGTTGTAGGGGGCTGGGTGCGGGAGGAGCCAGTCGGCCGGTGCGGGAGCAGCGGGCGGAAAGCCCCGCTGGCTGCCGCGAGCCGCCTCCCCCCCTTGCAGAGCCCAGCTCCTCGGCAGCGCCGGGGCGCATGCGCGGCTGCCGGGGAGGGCGGGGCAGGCGAGCCGCGGCGTCGGTCTGATCCGGGTCGCGCATCCATCCTCCTGGCGCCACTGCTGCCGGGATCCGGGCTGCGCAGCATCCTCCGCCCGCCCGCCAGGCCCCGCTTGCTGCCCTGCCCTGCTCTGTCCGGCCATGAGGCTGCGCGGCCGCGGATGCTGCGCGGGGGGCGGCAGAGAGCGCGGCCCCTCCCCGCCCCCGCCGCGCAGCCCCTTCGTGCACCAGCTGCGCCTGGGCGCCCTGCAGAAAGCCAAGGTGGGTGCGCGCTGCCGGGGGCCGCCTCCACCGTCTCCCCGCGGGACCCCGGGGCCTGATTCCCGGGGTGGCCGCTCCCACCCCCGCGCAGCGCGCTGGCCCCCGGACGGCCCTGCAGGGGAGCCTGGCGGCTGCATCGCGTTGACGCGAAGCCCACAATAAACGGGCTACGGGGGACATGTTGCAAACAAACCTCATTCGGCCGGTCTGTGCGCGGGGCAGAGAAGTCCTGGGGGTGGGTTGCAGCCAGGAGCTTCTTAGGCTGCGTTGGGCAACGGGGCTCGCAGGGGCAAATTTTAACCCTCGCCATAAATAAGCCCATCGTGGCTGGATTTGCTGTTGCTCAGGCGTTGCAGGAAGGTATTGTCTGCCCCGTTGCTCGGACATTTTCTTCAGCACATGGGTAATGCATGCCAAAGTATGCCTCCAAAATACAGCTCGAGACGAGAAAAGAATGAGGAGAAACAAATATTTCCAAAAGAAGGTCTCTTGTTGTAGGCGAGGGAGGGAGAGACTTGTATGCATTGACGAGAACAGGTGGGAGAATTACCTTTCCTGAGCTGTAGACTATGGTGACACTTTGCATGTTTGCAATATCTTCCTTTTTAAAAAAAAAAAAGAAGAAAAATGGGGATGTGTTTGAGAAATGCCTTTTGCTGGAGACCTATGAGCCATCCCTCCAGCAGATGAGTCTTTATTATCATGTGAAATGGAATAGATCATGAACGTAGTAAACAAAACATGGTAACTGAATATCATTGGAAGTAATAAATTGTTTAGTTGCTCCTTGCATAGTTTGGAAAGGATGTCCTGTTAATTTCCTAAGAAATCACACATCCCTACTTTACTCTCCCAGGTGCATTTTTTAAATGGGAAATCAAGCACTGAGTACTAAGCCTATGTAACTGTAATTCAGCCCTCTTCAGTGTTCAGTACCATGATTGCTTAATCTCTTTTTTCCACTGGACCCCAACCTCATTCAGTTCATAGGATGGATGGTGCTCACTGAATGAATAGCAATTCGTTATTTCTTTTTATCCTTGTCATTCAGTGCATGGCTGCAGCCTTTATTAATGGTGCGTGATTCAAACTCTGCACTGAATTAATTTCGTCATGGGCTTTTTTTCCTAAGGTATTTGTCAGTAACATCTGAATGCTTCAGACATTAATAAACTAATCTTTACAACATTCCTGTCTGGTAAGCTGTTATCTTTAAAGCTGATTGAAAAAAGTTAATCCGTTTCTGTGGGGAAAAAGATGTTGCAATTTAAAAAAAAAATTACTTATGAATAGTGCTGAAAATGTGTAGGTTTTTTTAAAAAAATTTCACTGACAGGCTTTAAAGCAAAATCTTGATTAGGGAGAGTGAAACCAGAATTTTCTGGCTACCCCACCCGCAGTTGTTGCCATTTTCCCTTCTTAAATTGGAAAAAGAGCCTTCAACTGGGCCGTGAAGAAGCAGAAGGCACTGCCTCCCCACCTCCTCCTTAGCCCCTGGCAAAGAGAGGTGGAGTACCTGGGTTCTTTTCCTCTCTTTCTAGATGAGGCAGGGGTTAGCTAGCCTGCCTGAAAATCTTCCTACCAGTTTAACTAAAAGACAGTGAAACTCCTGAAGTGTTTGAGGCAGGGAGACATTATTTCTTTACTAGTGGGGAAGAATGAAATAGGTTGGCAAAACCAAAATTTTCCTCAAAGAAAACTGGTTTTGACGAGGGTATTTTTTGATCAGGAAATGACTTTTCGTATGCATTTTTCCTAATTTAAAGGTGGGAATCTCTGCCATGATTATGTGATGCCCATTGATTTTTCGGGGGTTGGGGTATTCAAACTGATATGTCTTGGTCTTGATTTTTTTCATAGCATTTAAGTTTTTTTTAATAGAATTTTATATATTCAAAACACAGCTTGCAGCTGCTTCCCCAGTGGTAGTTGTGACAGTTCAGTCCTTCTCCAAAGGAGGCCCCAAATGTCCTACGATTAAAAAATCATCCAGTGATGCCATCTATGGGAAGGTTTTTGTCAAGTTGCTTTATCAGCGTCACATAGAAACTCTGAGACACTGACGCCCTTCTGTCTCTTTGACCAGCACTGTGGATCTGCTGGAGCTCAGAGGCCATTAACCATAACACCCATTCCCAAGACTGCAGGCACTGCGTCCATTCTTCTGGTGCCCACTCATGGTGTTGTGGAGCAGCCCCCGACTCTGTCTCTGTAATCCCTGTGATTGATGGTTCTGTTCTCAGCAGTATGGCAGCTGTGGACCCCAGTCTCTTTCCTAACCCTTCCCTCTTGTGGCATTCCAGCCATGCTATCTAGACCTATGTTTCTTAAACTGTATTCCATGGAACACTGGTGTTCCATGCAAAATGTGCAGGTGTACTGCAAGAGAGTGTAAAAATACACTGATGGCAGATCTCTTCTGGTAGTAAAGTCAGCTATAATGTTACTACATCACAGCTATGACACCTGATTAAATTACTTCATTCTGTTTTTGCTGAATATGTTGCTTTTTTTTTTTAAAGAAAAATTTCATAGGTGTTCTACATTTGAAAAAAAATATTGTTTGGTGTTCTGTGATCTTCAAGTGTAAGAACACTTAGCTAAACCAATGAGGAGCTGTGTCACTCTTACTTTGCCAACTGGGTTGCCTCACAAGTCTTTTCTGCTATAGCTCCCAACTTGGACTTCTCACAAACAGCATGCAGATAACAAACTAAGTGTCTGTGCATAGCTGCCTCCTGTCAACCATATGTTAGTCATACTCTCGTTTCCATCAGCCTTTGTTACCACTTCTACTTGCAGAGTGACTCCCAACATAGGCTCAGGCCCAGATTTCCACCAAAAACTGTCTTCTGTTCTGTTCAGCCCTCTCGTTGATCCTTAGAATCCTTTTCTCCATGTGAAATCAGTATACAATGTTCTGCTAATTTAAATGAAGGTAACCAGGCAATTCACAACACTGGATTAATTTAAAGAATAAAACAAGTTTATGTAACCAGAAGATTTATTTTAAGTTTATACAAATATAAGGTATTAAATTCAGAACTTGTTATGAGAGAAATAAAGATAAAACATTTCCTAAACTAAACTCAACAAATTAGATTAGCCTCAAAATGAGGTCTCTTACGGGGGAGAGCAGAGGGGAGGAAAGTAACACAGTTGGCCAAATGGTCAGAGGAAGGTCTGCTCCCAAGTCAAAAATCTGTTTCTTTTGTCATCTTAGGTGAAAAGGGGAGAGGCAGACAGGAAAAGATACCGGCGAGAGTTTTGTCCATTTGGTTTTTTAGTTGTCAGCCTTTTCGATGTATTTTCCTGAGGATTATTCCTAGAAAAGGTAATTTCTGCTGTGAACTTAGAGTCAAGGAGTTGAGAGATAAGAGGTTCCATGCTGCTGTTTGCTGAAATGTCAATCTTTTTGTGGTTGCCCCCATTCTCGCCAAACAATGGCCGTTTGATGACATACCCGAGCCTTCGTGCCAGTTATTCTAGACCTGTGGGTACAGGGTACTCTGATCATTCTGGAGGAGACACATGTGAATCCAGCTGCTGAAGCCAGTTGGTAGCTGGAATTGGGGGAACAGGAGGTGCTTTGTCCATTCATCAAGTTTTCACATGGCCCGATGACTTTTTTTCTCCCTAGACTGATGGCCTGAAGTGCAGAAGTTTGCTGGCATTGTGCTAGGGCACTTGGTGCATCACTGTGTGGGGGGGGGGCGGGGGGAGGGGAAAGCAGAGCGTATCCTCGCTCACTTTCCCTGATAAGGGGCTGAGGTGAGTGTGAGCCTGTCAGTATGCACTCGCCTTCCTCAGCATCTTGGATCCTTGTGGAGAATTTAACTCCACCCTGAATATGCTGGACCATATCCAGAGATAGAAGTACCAGACCACTGTGGATAGTCTCATGAAGAACATTGACCGTTACTTCCTGGTGGGACCATCCAGACAACTCCTCCATATTTGCTCGGTGGAGGAGGTTCATGCCGCTTGCTGCAGAACCACATCTACATCTGTTTCAGGATCTTATGTGCCCGGTTTTCCAGCATCAGTGAGGCCCTTTTCTTGGACCACCACCTGGTGGTGGTGAGGATCTCTTTGACTCATGAGTAGCCAGGGCTAACCAACTGGCATTTCAGCAATAGCCTGCTGGAAGCCAGGGCTTTCATGGAATTCTTCTGGAATGCTGGCTTTGAGGGGATGGAGGCACATCTTTTTCTAGATGAAGAGGTGGTGGTTTGTGGAGAAGGTAGGTGCCTCAGTCCTGTGTCACGACCACACCCAGGGAGCCAATTTGAGGAGGGATTTTTGATAGTGTTTGGAATGTGAGGTTTTGGAGCAGGACATGCACCTGACTGCTTGCCCTGGGCCCTCAACAACTATGGGCCAGAACCACTTTTGTTTAGTTGTGAATCCAGCTGCTTCAGGAGATGGATTCTGCTTCCTACTTTTTGTATGTCCTGGAGAGGAAGAACAATGGCAGAGAGCCACTATATCTGTGAGAGGGTGTTAACTTTTTAGGTTGACTTCTCCCCACATCTGACCAATGCTGAGGTCCTGTGGAGTAAAATCCCTCTGGTCACTGTTGGTGACAGGGACTAGTTGAAGCTCTCTCTCTCTCTCTGACCAAGTTTTTGGAAGCCTTTTGTCTGATGCCCAACAATAAATCTCTGGACGTTGGCAGGCTCACAGTGGAGTGCGGCCCCACATGTTGGGACATGTCTTGGAGCTATACTTTTCACTCAGCTGCCAAAGAAGGGGGATGTGAATGACCTGACAGACTGGCATTTGATACTGATACTCAGCACAGATAGCTGTCAGTATGATCGTGCGGTGTCAGCCAGCTGGTCTTGTCCATGCCCTGCCATCAGTTCGGTACTGAGAGCCTTCTCCCTGGATCCTGGCCAGCTCCAGAAGATGATCCTGGGGTTCCTGTTTTTGGGGAACCACTTGGTCTCCATAGGTGCCTTGAGCCTCCCTCTTGGGGAGGGCATGCAAGTAGTGATCTTGAGCCAGAGCTAGGTCCACACTTTCTGCTTCCTTGCCCTTCAGAAATTTGTTTTATGGTTCCTGGAGTATGCTAGCACATACCTTCCTCCAGTGCCTCTGGGGGGAGGAAGTCTTGTAATTTTTTTTCCAAGAGGAAAGACCTGATTTTTTTTTTCCCCCCCTGAGTTCTTGCACCTTTTGAATACTCATAAAAATGTGTAGAATTGCCATTCTGATTTGGAACTCTTTTTGCACAAGGGTAAATTACTACATGAGATACAAAGCACGGAAGATATTCAAATTGTATATGGGAACGAAAGCTTTACCTCTCCCACACCTGCCACCACTGCTACAACTAGTTCAGCTACCTCTGTCATTTAAATAAACTTGCTTTCCAATTTCAAGTGTCTAAAACTCTGAAAGCTGCAAGCATTTGCTAGTGAGCTGACCAGGGATAGGAATGAGAGTTCATTTTCCAAATTCCTAAATGCAAAGATAATCTGAGCTATTTCCTCTTACTTGTAACTTTTTCATCTCTGGAAAGAAAAACAGAATTTCCCAGATCTGCATTTGCACACTCAGTGCTGCCTTCCTGTTGAAGTAGTTCCCTTGTTATATCACCACATGTACAGCCCTTCACCTTACATATGTCCATAATTATGGCTTCTCAAACCATTTTTTGGTTTTAGCAGTACAAATTAATGTTAATATGAATCAGTGGAATACATTTTGGGGATGGAGAGTGATATGAAACCACAGAGCTCTTTCAGTGAACGAACCCATATTATTTAGCATGACTATGCAGTGACTCTTTTCTTCAGCCTCTTTGCCAATGGTTGTTTCTACTCTCGCATTTAAAAAGAAAAAAAGTGGGGGGAGAAGATCGTGCCCAGATGACATGGGTACTCTTATCTTGTCCGTAAGGTGCACCTGATAAGATTTGTTAGACTGGGATTCCTGGGATTCTTCAGAGGGGAGGTTTATTAGCTGGAGAAGCTGCTTCCAGTACTGTCAGATGCATCCTTGCTTCTTTCCATCATGTCCTATGATCCATAAATCGGTCAGTAAGAAGGGGGAAGAGTTGTAGCTAACTGGTCTGTGTAGCAGGCCTTCAGCAGAGTTTAGGTGAAGTTGTCCCTGGAACTGAATGAGAAGCCCTGTTTCTCAGGCTTTTCATCAGGTGAAAAACAGTTGGCTTATTGGCTGGAGCTGCTGAAAGTAGGAGCTGGGGTCTCTGTTACCAGCTCTCACTCTCTTCTTGAGTAACCTTTGCAATGTATTGGGGAACGGGGGAGCGGCAGGGGGAGAGCTTGAGTGCTGTTAGGAGTGAAACGTCCTTTCCTGCTCCTTCAGCTTCAGCTCCATATAGAACATCAGGGTAGACGTTTTACTCACCTAAGAGAAAAATGCTGCCGTGACCTAATCAGCCATCAGTCATAATAATAATATGACCCATAATAAATTGTAGGGATAGAGGTGAACCCGTCAAGGGCCAGGTCTATGCTACCCCGAAACTTCGGAATGGCCATGGAAATGGCCATTCGAAGTTTATTAATGAAGCGCTGAAGTACATATTCAGCGCCTCATTAGAATGCTAGCAGCTGTGGCACTTCGAAATTGACATGGCTCGCCACTGCGTGGCTCATCCAGATGGGGCTCCTTTTCGAAAGGACCACAGCAACTTCGAAATCCCCTTATGCCTATCTGCTGTTAGGAATAAGGGGATTTTGAAGTCGCTGTGGTCCTTTCGAAAACAAGCCCAGTCTGGATGAGCCGCGCAGCAGTGAGCTGCGTCAATTTCGAAGTGCCGCGGCCACCTGCTTGCTAATGAGGCGCTGAATGTCTACTTCAGTGCTTCATTAGTAAACTTCGAAATGGCCATTTCGAAGTTTTTGGGCTAGTGTGGACATAGCCGAGCTGTTTGTGTCTGCTGACTGACTGTTAAGTAAAGTGACACTGGTGGAAGTTGCTGGTATACAGCTGGAAATGGCATTTATTAAAGTGCTAAATCAGCCTCTGACAGTAGTAGCCTCTGGCAACCAACTGAAAAAAGTAGAAACAGCTTTTCGCTCAGTTCCAGGGACAATGTCAGCTAAACTGCTGGCCTTCCTCCTCCAATATAGGGCCTTGTCTACACTACCACTGCCAACCCCCTGAATGGCATCAATTACATGGCTTAAATGGTTGTGTGCGCAGCGCTTCTCTGCAGGATAGTTTCTCCCACTGATATAGCTACCTCTGCTCGTTGAGATGGATTTTTTTATGTCGGTGGGAGAGCTCTCTCCTGTCAGTATCAGTACAGCTGTGTTGTTACAAGCTCACTAGTGCATACACAGTCTAAGACTATGAGCAGGTTCTGGGATGACATCTATTAGATTGTTTCTGATCATCTGTCACTTGGATTCACTAACTACTATTCCTTTTAAAACAAACCAACATTAATGTAGCACTTTAAAGACTAACATGATTTGTTTGGTGGTGAGCTTTCATGGGACAGACCCACTTCATCAGACCAATAACATTTCCAGTACAGACTGACATCTATAAGTACAGCGGTACAAAAAAATTGCGATAAAGACTGACAAATCAAGTACATAGGACTGAAGGAGGGTGTGAGGGGTGGGGGATGTTAAGTACCTTGCCTGAGATAATTATGCGCCTCGAAGGGAAGCAGTCCTTGTAACACGCAAGGTGATTGTTGTCTTTGTTCTTACCAACTGTTAATGTATCAAATTTGAGTATGAGCTTCAATTCACAACTTTCTCTGTACAATCTGTTTTTAAAGTCTCTGTGTTGTAAGATGCAAATTCTCAGGTCTATAACAGAATGGCCCCACTCCACGGAAGTGTTCACTGACCAGCTTATATACAGTTAGGTTCCTGATATATGCTCTGTGTCCATTCATTCTTTAGCAAAGAGTTTGCCTGGCTCTCCCTCTCTTCTTGGGTAATCTTTGCAGGTGTGTCCTCTCCTATAGACAACCTCCTAACCTAAGAAAGATTCTCACAAGCAATCACAGGCTACACCACAGTACTACTAATCCTGGAACATTTCTTTGCAACAAACCCCGCTGTCAACTTTGTGCACATATTTATTCTGAGGATACCATCACTGGATCTAACCACATTAGTTATAAGATCAAGGGCTTATTGTCGTGTACCTTGACCGATATTATATATGCCATTTTGTGACAGCAATGCCCTGCCTGTGTAGATTGGACCAAACCAGGCAAACACTTTGCCAAAGAATGAATGGACAGAGAGCAGACAGCAGGAATCTCCATACATGTAAGCAAGTCAGTAAAAACTTAATGGAGTGGGCCATTCTGTTAAAGACCTGAGAATTTGCTTCTTACAGCACAGAGGCTGTGGCCACACTTGGTCAAAACTTTGAAGTGGCCATGCAATGGCCATTTTGAAGATTATTAACGAGGCGCTGAATTGAATATTCAGCACCTCATTAGCATTAGGGACACTTCTGGCCACCGGTGCTTCGAAAGCACCGCTTTTGAAAGCGCTCAGCTCGGCGCGGCTACACAGGGGTCCTTTTCGAAAGGACCCCGCACCTTTCAAAATCCTCTTATTCCTCTCAGCTGAGAGGAATAAGGGAATTTTGAAATATATCGAGTCCTTTAAAAAAGGACCCCCGCGTAGCGTCACTGAGCTGCGTGCGTTCGAAAGCAGCGCTTTCGAAGCGCCGCAGCCAGAAGTGTCCTAATGTGAATGAGGCACTGAATAGTCAATTCAACGCCTTGTTAATAATCTTCAAAATGGCCATTTCGAAGTTTGGCCAAGTGTGGCCATAGCCGGAGACTTTAAAAACAGATTGCGTAGAGAAAGTTGTGAATTGGAGTTCATATTCAAATTCGACACATTAACATCTGGTACGAACAAAGATGACGATTAGCTCACACATTACAGGGACTGCTTTCCTTTCTCTGATGCTCGTAATTATCTCAGGCAAGATACTTATCATCCCTCACCCTGTCCTTCAGTCCTTATGTACTTGATTTGTCAGTTTTTGTTGTCATTTTTTTTAAGACTGCTGTACCTATAGATGCCAATCTGTACTGGAAATTCTATTGATCTGATGAGGTGAGTCTGTTCCATGAAAGCTCATCACTGAGAAAATCATTTTGTTAGTCTTTAATGTGCTACATTACTGCTAACCAAAAGGAACTGATTTATTAAGATTACATGTTCTGAATATATCAGAAAAGCGTTTAACAAAACATTTTGAAGCTCAAAACATCTTAACATGTTGCTCCTCTGGAGCCTGCTACAAAATCACAAGTAAAACTGAATAAATTGCCATGCACCTTTTAACATAATTAAAAATATAAAAATTAAGAATCTGAATAAAATCTACATTGTGATTATGACCGTGATCACAGGAGGGGCTACACTGAGAGAGCTCAGTCAGGGCAAACTGCAAATAATAGAGGAGATACTCAAAACTGATGGTTTATTTTGTGATTATAATTTACCAAACCAGTAACCAAACATCTTCTGTAATATCTTATTGGTTACCCAAAAGCCAGCATACAGTTCCAGCCTTTGCCTCAGACTCCAACATTTAATTCTAATGTAGGAGAGTTACTAGAAACCATGTTCATATGTACATTACTATACCAAGAGACCATATACATTATCCACCAGATCAATCAATATTTCAGATCTTGCCCAGAAAGACATTTACAACCAATCTTTATTACCTAATCTAGGATTTATAAATATAAAAGAAAAGATCATTACTAAGGTTAAAGATCATTACAGAGTCAGAGTTGCTAGGTCAGTTTCATGGCAGAGAAGGTGAGGCTTCTGACTTGTACAAATCCTCCTGAAATCAGTCTAAAAGGTTCAGTAGGCAGTCCATGTGTGAGTGTGTTCAAATTCTTCCATGAGCAATTTCAGGGTTAATCAGAGTTGACCTGGAGGTCTCAGTCTTACAGGCTTGGACTTTCCCTGTCAAAGTGTAAGCAGATCTGAGATAGCAAGGAGCAGGCCGGAAACTTCCTGTATCTCTTGAATCTCAGCTAATAAGCTTCTTGGCAGCAAATGATCACAGCAGGCCTTTCTTGGGTGACGAATAAGTAATGTGCGTTGATGCTTTGAAGCTATTTTTTTGTTTACTAAAGCATAGATCAGTAACTAGTTGAATTCATTGGCATAACGCAATTAATCATTCAGACAGTTCACAGGTAGTTTTACTATGTGAACTCACACATTTCAAAGAGAAATGAAAACTAATACTGATGCATCAGAAGTCCATCTAAATGTAATACTCCTAAGAATGGCCATACTGGGTCTGATGACAGATCCAACTAGCCCAGTATCCTGTCTGCGGACAGTGGCCAATGCCATGTGCCTCAGAGGTAGTGAACGGAACAGGTAACGATTTCTCTCCTGCCATCCATCTCCAGCTTCTGACAAACGAAGGCTAGGGACACCATTCCTTACCCATGCTGGCTAACAGCCATCAATTAGTCCCTTGATTTCTGATTCAATAGAATGTGATAATGAAATGTTACAAAAACTGAACGTCTGTTCCTGTCTATTAGCTAACCAGATCCCATTATTTACAGGTGACCCAACCTGCTGGTTGCTTAACTGTTGCTGGCTCAGTGTCAGACATACTAAGCTATACAGTTACTTAAATTTATATAAACAAAGTGTATCTTCATGATTAGCAGAAAGTGTCAAATTAGGTGTAAGAGACTGTATTTAGTTGCAAATAAGTATGTTTTAATAGCATTGCCACCCCTTGAGTGAGCCTTTCATTAAGAAAATCATTGAAAATTACAAATGCAAAACAAAATTAAAATCTATTTAAATCTAGGTTTCCTGTTTCTCATTTAATTGTCATTAAAATTGGTGATTTAAATCAAAGTAACTTAATGTCCCGGGTAGAGAAGTTATTTATGCCCCTTTTTTCCTCTCCTTCCCTGCATTTCCTTCCTGTATTATTGTCCTGGTCTCCAGCCTCTGTGCTGCTCTTTAGTTTGAAGAACTAACTCTTGTTTTTTCAAAATGGGGTTGAGTTACAAGTACACTGTAGAAGTTTTAAGGTTGATCAGCTGCTGGAGGAGCTGAGGTGTTTGCTGTGCTTGTTGCATAACTTTCGTGCTATTTTTTTCTTTCATTCTATTTGATTTCTTTTCCTTGTTGGCTTCAGAAAGGGCAGATGATGCTGAAGTTTTGTCAGAAGTGCAGCTGAGGAGTTTCTTGCTTTGCTGTTGATCCACTGAAGTATCCCCATGCCAGTGTTTTTATTCTGTAGTTTGAAAAAGAACTCAACTTCTCATGTTTTAACGTATCGACACTATTTTCAGTACAGTACTGTGCACTACATTTCAGCAGTCAAAATACAGTGAAATACATTTTTTCTCTTGCCAGCTTATTGTCTAGGTGTGCAAAAATTATTAAACTTCTGTAATTTTGTGCACACTAATTATTAAACTGTTCTCAATCTCAGGAGCTAATGAAGTTTTTGTGCAGACCACATTTATCAGTTTTGAGGCCTGGTTTGCTTATTAAGAATTTCAGTGAGTGTCTAAATTGTGATTTAGCGAACACTTGATATTTGTCTTAACTGTGGAAGAGCTAGTGGGCGCTCTGTAATATTGCATGCGTTTTTTCTCTGTCTTTTAATACAGTTTAGTAGGTGGAGGGAAAAAAGAAACTAGCTACCTCTTTACAGATTTCCAGTGGTAGGTAGATCACAGTCTGGGATGCTTTACCCTAAATCCATCCATGTGAAGCATTTATTTTAGGAGGTTTGCAATTTTTACAGAGGCTAGGTTAGAATAGTGTTACAAAGTCTGTTTTAGAAAAAATGGTAGAATTTTTGTTTGTAGCAGTGATTTGAGGATGAGTCAGAGTAAATCTGGGAAAAGGATACCAATATCCGCCCAAATTATTTGCATCAGATAGTTAACCCTTGCCTGATTGACACCCAAATGTGCACAAGTGAGTTGACTTTTGTAGCAGTGTTGCATCAACTCCTATGTATCTTCAGACATCGCATAGAGTAAGATTGGTTTGCTGAATTCATAGTGCCAGTAGAAAACTGGAAAATAATTTAACAGATTTCTTCCTTCAAAATCCCCTAAATTCTTTAGCAGTTTGTTTAAAGAAAAAAAAACTTTTTAAAGTGGAGGCATTCTGAAAGGTTAAGCATTTAAAAAACACAAGTAAAATCTAAATTGGTGTTCTTTGGGACATTATATGGCCTATGTCTGACTAAATATTATTTTAGAGCTAGATCTCAAGTCTCTGTGCCCTTGCACTAAGAGTGTGTGTGTGCGTGTGCATGCGCACACAATATTGTGTGTATAGATATTATATTTATTTATATATAGTTTTATATTTGAGAAAGTTTACATGTTCAAGAACTCCTCTAAACAGTAAGAAGAAAATAATTAACTGACTTAAGGGCCCAAGCAATGCTGCGTAAGTCTTCTCTTGTGATATACATAAAAATAAAACAACACAGCAACCTTAATAAGTGGTGCTATCAGCCTTATGTTCACTTTAGTTTTAAATAAAAATGTGTAGTTGTGGCGGGCAGCATGGCTTATGTTTAAGATTGCTAAGCATTTCCCATTATGAAACTCTGATTTCAGTTGCTTATAACTTTACCAGACTTCAACAACTGGGACTGAAATTTCCATGCTGGATGCCCCATTCATTCATTTAATTAATATGCATATACATGTGAAAATTTCAGCAAAACAAGATCAGCCAGTCTGAGGAATGAGGAAGAAAAATATATTTTGTCCACATTCATCTCGGCAGCCTTTTCTTTGAAAAGCTCTTGTGCCCCACACTCAGTGTTAGAACCCGTTAAATTCAAAAAAGTTTTCATCAGTTTAAGAACCTTTGAAAAGCAGCCGTTTTCATGCACTTCGTAGAGATGTGGTAGGTGGCATGTGAATTTCCCAAGGATTCTGCATGCATTGAGCATTCTCTACTGTTGGGGTGCAAGGGACTAAATGGATATTCCTGTGTAATTGCACCTTCTGGGTTGATGCCGGGCAGGCACGAGGGCAGGGGGAGGAAGAGCAAGAATATTGTCATTTTTGTCTATTTTGACTTTGTAACCATGATGTATGTGGCAGTCTATACCCTGAGTAGGGATGTTAATGTTTAAGCGGTTAGCAGGCAGGGGCTGGAGCAGCCAGCTGTGTCTGGAGGCGTTCCAGCCAGGCTGGAGTAGCTCCCATCGG
Source organism: Carettochelys insculpta (assembly GCF_033958435.1). Lineage (NCBI taxonomy): Eukaryota > Metazoa > Chordata > Testudines > Carettochelyidae > Carettochelys > Carettochelys insculpta. The sequence continues at coordinate 155,949,789 of NC_134138.1, read as the reverse complement.
CCGTGACCCCAGGCTGGAATGGCCCCCACCTGCTGTGGACAGGGGCTGCTCCCAACACAGGAGGGCTCTGGGTCAGGGAGTGCTTCAGCATAGCTGGACCAGCTCCTGTCTGCAGCGGCACCAGGTGTTCTGTGGAGTGGGGATGTTCCAACTGGGCCGAAGCAGCCTCGTCTGCAGCTGGGGAGCAGCTGGGCTGGAGCAATCTCACCAACCACCCCCCACAAACACCTGTTGAATTGGGTAACCATTTAAACCAGGGGTTACCAACCAAAATATCAAGGAGCCATCTTTTTCTGTATTTGGTAGAAAAAGCAATAATTCAAGAGCCACAATGTGTGTGAATAAAACTTTATTAGCAACACGATCAAAACACTGATACAGTGCCATATCCCACAATGCACTGCACATATTAAAGTGGGAGTTATCCAATGTTTTGTGATCACATATTGTTTGCTATTTAGATATGAGTTGTTCATTGTTGGGCTTTTAGAATTCCCTATTTATCGAAAATAATCAGGAGGGTTTTTTGGCTTTGGTTTTTTAACTGTGCAATTAAATCATCGGGAGCCACAAAGAAGTCCTTAAAGAGACTCATCTGGCACCAGAGCCACAAGTTGCAGAACCCTGAGTTAAACCTAGCATTTAGCGAGTTAACTAATTAAATGGGATTTTAAATCCCTAACTTTCAGCAAGTGCCCTGTAAACACTGTACCCCTCCCTCCCACACACATTCCTTATCTTATAGTTTTGATGTTGAATGTAAAGTATGCTATGTGAGATGGGAGGGGAAAGATTATAATTTGCTGAAACCCACTGTTTCATCTATATAAGTAGATCGTTAATACATATGAAGTTATAAAAACTGAGTTGTATGGTTGTCACTAATATATGTAGTGCATTTGGAAAGTGATTAGGTGCTTCCTCCCTAAAGACAGTAACCAGGGGGATAGCCCGTGCCTGGGTGGGTATAAAACAGCATTACTTACTCAGGGAGCTGTAATACAATGTCTTGTTTCCATCAAGTTGCATTGGGGAATGGGTGACTCAGCAATGCTTACTGAGGTAACTTGACTTCTGTTTACCAAGCACATTGACTAAGGATATAGAACAGAGCACAGTGGCCCCATGCATTGCCTTTTCTCTCGCCTTTACCTATGCTGTAAGCAACAAGGATTCTTGCAAGACTGAAGACTCCAAGGCTGGGTCTACATGTGTGCCCCTTCCTTTTGAAAGGGGCATGTTAATGAGCAGGTTCAAAAGATGCTAATGAGGCGCTGCAATGAATATGTGGCGCCTCATCAGTATAATGGCAGCCGCAGCGATTCAAAAATGCGGCTTTTCGAATCACGCGCCGCCTGTGGAGATGGGACCTTCCGAAAGGACCCCCCCAGTTTTTGAAAGCTCTTCTACTGATCTCCAGATAGGAAGAAGGGGTTGCGAAAACTGGGGGGGGGTCCTTTCGGAAGGTCCTGTATCCACAGGCGGCGCGCGATTCGAAAAGCCGCATTGTCGAATCGCTGCGGCCACCATTATGCTAATGAGGCGCTGCATATTCATTGCAGAGCCTCATTAGCATCTTTTGAACCTGCTCATTAACATGCCCTTTCAAAAGGAAGGGGCACGTGTAGACACAGAGCAACAGGAGAAAATGGCCCAGGTTTAGGAGACAACCTGTATGTTAAGGCTATAAGATCCAGTGCGGTGAAAACATTACTTAAGCTAAATATTGTCTGGTGTGACACAGTTTAAGGTTCAGAGTGCTTATTTTTTACTTCATTTTATTCTGTTAACCACTCTGGCTTCTGCCTATCACTTATATGCACCCAAAATCTATCTTTTGTAACCAGTAAATTTGCTTTACTGTTTATCTTTACCAGTGAGCTTGCCTGAAGTGCTGTCGCAGGTTTCCAAAGGCTGGTTGATAAAGTGGAGAACTAATTAATAAATGTTCGTTCCTCAAGAAAAGGTCTTGAAGAGTGCAAGATTGTATATTCCTCAGATTCCAGGCTGGGTGCTGGTGGGCATTTGGGTGGTACCTTTCCCTGCATGATATCATGAGTGGTTCTGGGGGCATTCATGGAATCTAGCTGGGTATGTGGCTCCACATGTGACTGTGCTGAGTGATAACAGTGCCTATAGAGGTTTGCCAATAATCACTTGCAAAGCGCTGTGTGAGATGGTCCAGGATGGAGAATTAAGGAGGCACAGTGTTGTCACAGACCAAAACTGCACTGTGGGGATCCCATCCTCATGTACTTTTAATGTAACTCTGTGTGTGAGATGTACAGATATATATTTTTCGTACAGTGACAAAAGTATGTATTTTTTATTTGTTAGCTCAAATTTTTCTTAAGGAAAAAAAGAACTAAGAATTCACCCTTAACCATGATTTGATTTTTTTCACTAATGTTCCTAAGTGTTTCTTAAAATACTAATTTTTTTCCATCAGTCTAGCTTACATATTAAAATAACAAAGTTGTTTGGGTTTTGCAGATTGCGTTCATGACATTGACTTTGTTCCCTATCCGGCTCTTTGTGGCTGCTTTTATGATGCTACTTGCCTGGCCTTTTGCATTCATTGCATCAATGGGATCTTCTGAGAGAGAACTTGAAAAGCCCCTGTGCTGGTGGCGAAAGTGAGTCATTGTGTTAATTGATTTGGTAAAACATGCGCTGAGATACAATAAATAGATAATTATTATATAACTTAGCAGTTTCAAGGCAGGAAGTGATGGAATAAGCTGATAGTATTAGACGTTTTCCTTTGAATATGGGAAAGGCAGATCTGTGCCATGTGTAAAATTTTTTCACACATTTTTCCCTAATGAGAAATTAAAAATATTGTTTGGCCTTTAGATTACCGAGAAGGTTAGGATTTAACTTAGTTTTGTGGTGCGCAATTTGTGCAGTTACATTTTAATTTTCTTTGACTTGCATTGTTTCTATAAATATCTATTTGTCCTTATCGCAGAGAAAGTTTTCTGAAGGAAACCACCAACAGTTATATAACTTTTAAATTAAAGCATGTGTTAAATTTAGCATGAGATTTATAGAAAGCATTCTTAATCTCAAAGATCTGTACTAAGGAATGGTTTTCTTAGTGGTCAAAACCAGTTAGTGTTAATTGTTTCAGAATTGGAGACTTTTGTCTAATAAAGATGCCTATAATACTCAGGAATTAAATATAACTGAACTAGTTGCTGTTGATGAGAGAATGGCTTACCCATTTTCAGAAAAAGAGAACATTATAACTTGGTATTGGGTCAATAAAACAATAAATAGGTTTGGAAGGATTAGATTTTTATTGGTAAATGCCAGTGAATATCAAATTTATTGTATACACACAAACCAGTAAAAACTCCACTGATCAAAATTTTGCATCTAAGTAAAGTAAGAAAAAGCTTGGCACAAATAAATAGTAAGAACAGGTTTTATGTGTTGATTTTAAGGATATTTACTTAATGTGATATTGGTGATTTGTTGTAAGTGTTCATAAAGCTTTAACGTGAATATACATCAACTGTTTATTTAAAGCAATTTTTGCAATACTTATTTTTACATTACTGAAAAATGTAACCATTATCTAAATTATTTACAGAGTAGTAGACGTCTTGCTGAAAGCAATCATGAGAGCAATGTGGCTTGCTGGAGGATTCCATTGGATAAATGTAAAGGGCAGACAAGCTTTACCAGCCGAAGCAGCAATATTAACTCTGGCTCCGCATTCTTCATACTTCGATGCCATTCCTGTGACCATGACTATGGCTTCCATTGTGATGAAGGCAGAAAGCAAAGATATTCCTGTCTGGGGAAGTAAGTTCAGACAATCAAAATTCTATTTTACAAGTAAGATTAAAAATGAAGTCCCAGAAATGTCATCATTGCATGTTAAATTTGGCAGATTGGAGATGGACCTTAAGTAAAGTAACAAAACTAGAACGAGTGAGGAAGTGAGATTTTAACCAGGCTGTTTTGCTTTATTAAATGAGTTAACTGAAAAGCATGGCACTGTTGTTCCAAAAATAAAAGGAAATATTCCACAAAATCCAGAAGTAAGTTGTGAATTCAGATTCCTCACAACACAACTCCTGAGGGCCAGGTGTAGACTGGAAGAGCAGAAGGATACACAACTACTTACAATTCTGGCACACAGGGACACTGTAGAGCAAGTCCACCCAGAATTCTTTCCCTGATTTTTCACTTGAGGAACCTGGTCTTGTGAAAGGAAGAGATTTAACTGGAATGGAGGGACCTCTGAGGAGGTGGTTCTAGGCAATGAGATTACAGATTTGAGACAAAGTTGGGTGGGTTGGTTTGGTGTTCGGTCATTAGAAAGGCAGATTGTTGTGAGATAACTCACCTGTCTTGCACTACAGCTAAACAAACTTCTAGTAAGTGTGGGAAGAAACCTGTGTTGATGCATGCTGATGGCATAAGGAGGCGTAGGAGGGAGGTTGTGGAAACTGAATCCAGATTGTTAGGAAGATTTAAGGTCCGAGATCACTGGCTGGAAGCATTTAGTGAAAGCTACTGGTTGCATGCACACAGGCCAGCTAAACAGAGAGAGCAGGGCATTTCAGTGTATGGATATAAAAGCATATAAAAAGAGAAGGGAGTTAATTAGGTACAGTGGGTTGGGGGCACTTCAAGGCACATAGATGCTAGATAGAGGGGATGAATTCCACCCTAATCAAGTGGAACCAAGCTTCTGGCACATCTGTTTTGGGGAGTTGATTAAACTAGACCAGTGGTTCCCAAACTTTTCAGCATCATGCCCCCCTTTTGATTTTTCAGAAGCCCTCATGCCTCCCCACCTCTTCTTTACCACTATCCAACCCCCCTTTTAACCACAAATTCAATTCATAATTTAAAATAAACACAAAAGCTGGATATAAAAATGCTATTTAAAGTTAAAAATAAGTACAAACAGTTTTTCTTGGCCCCTTGCAGAGGCCTGGTGCAGCCCCAGCTGGCCAACCGCCTGAGCCCCGTGCCAGCCACCAGAGCTGCCTGCACCAGCCATCCAGCCACCTGCCCGAGCCCTGTACTGCCAGAGCTGCCTGCCTAAGCCAACCTAGCCCCACACTGCTGGGCCAGACGCCCACCCGCCAGACAGCCGAGCCCTGCGAGCTACAGGCCTGACACCCAAGCTGCCCCCTGAGCCCCATGCTGCTGGGACCAGCTGTCCAGCCATCCAAGTCTCCTGCTGCTGTGGTCAGCCGCCTGAGCTGTCTGCCTGAGCACCACACTATTAAGGCTGTCCACCCAAGGTGCCCGCCCCCCATGCTGCCGAGGCCACCTGCCTGACCTGCCCACGTAAGCCATGGGCCAACCCCCAGGGTCAGCTGCCTGAGCCTTGCACTGCCGGGGCCAGCTGACAGCCTGAGTGCTGCATCTTCCCCTCCCCAAAAGCCAGGCACCACCCCAGCCCCCCACTCTTACCCCATCCCCTGAGTCAGGCACTGCCAAATCTCCCATCTAACCCCATCCTCCTCCACCTTTGCCTCAACCTACACTTACTCACCTTTGCAGGAGGCAGCTAGCTCCATGTGGTTCTTCGCTGGCTGCCTGCTTTTTATAGCAGCTGCTCCAGGTCACCCACATAAAATGGCAAGGGCTGAGAGCAAAGGCCAGCTCTTTCTTGTGGTGGGGGGAATGACGAGGGGGCTGGGTCACCTTGTGCCCCCCCCCCCCCCCCGGAATTTCTTCACACTGGGGGGTCCCCTAAGGTTGGGAAACCACGAACTAGAAGGTTTAGCAATCAAGTTTCATAAAGACATCTGTTAAAGAAGTCAGTTATACTGATGTAGCTCTTTTTGAAGTAAAGGATAGGCAAGATCTGCAACAGAACAGAAAACATCAAGGTCCCAGGTATAAATTCTTTAAATCAAAGCAAAATACTAAAGAGTTTTTTAGAGGTATACCTGTAGCTTAAAAACCAAACCTACGGACTTCTGAATACAAATGAATGAAGCCTAAAAGCAAAAATCATTTGTCTGAAAATGGAAGAGAACCTTTCTGTAATAGTAATAACTAAAATGAGGTGGAATGGCAAAAATCTGTGAACTACAACATTTCGTAAATATCCCATAGGAAGGCTGTGTTGTGTTGAAGGTGAGAGAGTAACTCTGTCTACAGGTAACCGAGAGGTAACTGTGCTAGTCTGTACTCCAGCAAAACAAAGCAGCAGAAATGTAGCACTTTAAAGACTAACAAAATGATTAATTTGGTGATGAGCTTTCATGGGACAGACCCACTTGGATCTGTGTACAAGATTATGTAGTGAACGAAATTCCAAAGAGAGGTGGAACCTGTAGGGATACAGAGATTGCAGATAAAATGCAAATTTGACAAATGCAAAGGTATACATACTGAGTAATTCAGATTATTGCCTCTATAAACCTCACTGGGTTCTAAATTAACTGTGTTAACTTAAGAAAAAGATAGGGAGTGAAATCCTGGCCCTATTGAAGTAGAAGGCAAAATTCCCATTGCTTTCCTTAGGGCCAGGATTTAACTCCTGTAAATTGTTTTATATACAGATCCATGAACCCCCTAGGCTCAGCGTCCAGCAGCAGTCAAAAATCAGTAATGCTAGAATGTATAAAAATGTGATTTGGAAAAAATGGAAAGCATTATACCATCATGTATATCAGTGGTACATTCTTATTTGGAATACTGCATTCGGTTCTTGTTACCCCCATCTCCACAATAATAGTTTTGGAGTTTGTTCAGAAAGGGACAGTAAGACTGATTAGAAACATGGAAAAGATTGGAACTGTTTACTTTAGAGAGGAAATGAACAGGTGGAGACATATCAAAATATACATCATAATGAAAAAGTAAAAAAGGAGTTTGATTTGTAACATTCACCTTAAATGGTAGAAAAAAATCAAGGACCATTCAGTGAAATTGAAAAGTAGAAAATTCAAAATGGTGGGAAAAAAACCAAAACGTGCTGTGGTCATTAAATGGGCAAAGAGGTTAACAAAATTGGAAGAGGATTAGACATTTATGAATAACAAAAATTGCAAATGTTACAAATATTTGGGGGGAAATCTATAAAAGGCTTGTAAATCTTCAAACTTCAGGGTATCAACCTACTTCTAACCTTTTGGGTTTTATGAGGAAACTTGCACTTGCACTGCATGGCAGCTGTTTCTTAAACAGATGTCATTGTTCCATAGTGGTTTCATTCTGTAGGTCATTCTTCCCAGGTTGCCATTGTTCCATACGATACTAGCGTAAATGGAATTTACTAGAATAAATGATTTAGTATGAAAACTCCTGTGCTGCTCTCTGTATTCTTACTTTAGATGTACTTTATATTAGAATTACCTTGTTTATGATCTGCCAAAACTTGAGTCCAAATTTTTTTTTGTATTGCAGAGTTAATTCTCAGAGAAGATTTATTTGAATAATCTATTACATTACTTTGAAACTAATGAATATACTTAAAAGCTTATGTGCTTTTTACTAGTACTGTGACCTAGAAATAATTTAGTCTGAAATTTGTTTTTGGATTCTTAATGCTTTGTAGTGTGGGGTTTTTAGCAGTAGTTTTACTGCAATCAAATGTTTAACTTACCACTGTCTTTGCTACTTCCTTACTACTATGCAGAGTTGTAAGTTACAAATGACTGTGTTAGGAAGGTCCCCAAATATCTCTGGCTCTGAGGAATAAAGTTTTATATAATTGGTTATACCAAAAACAAGTGGCATAACTGTGAAGAATTTCAATGTAAATTTCAGAATAAAACCGTGCTCTTAGGAGGACCTGAACTTCTGACACTGATCACCAGAATCCCCTGGAAAGTAATGCATGCTTTAGCAGAACTGACTATTACGTGATACAAAAGAAAATCCAGCTTAGTTTGCATTTCATGCCTTTAGACCAGTATGTGAGGTTTCTGCTGTCTGGCTCTTCTACTTTTTACCCTTTCTGCTGTTACTAGGCAGAGCATGCTGCTGTAAACTAAAGTGTAAGATGGCATTTTTGGAGAAAAATTAGCAAACAAGTTCTTTTGTAATTTGAATGTGCTGACTCTGGATGTTTTTTAACAAGATGAATTGTAAAGATTTCACTTTTTAAGTTGGAAATCAAAATTTAAATAACCTTTGAAAAATTAGTAAAAGTATATGGTTTTTATTCCACTACATGCAGTTGTTATATAATCTACACGTTGTTTAGCCAAGCATAATTTAACAGTAGTTACTTGTGCCAACACAATTTTTGCATTTACAGGTGCAGTCCATGTCAGTGTGACATTTCTGCAGGTACAGCATTGTGATATGCGCCCTTTGACCCATCCACGGGTGGTAGTCATTGTACTATCAGGGATTGTGTGCATTTGACGTTAGCTTTTGTATTGGTCTAGGTTCCCTTTAAGTTACGTGTCTGCTTATAGGCTGCTCTGGGAAGCACAGCAGGCCTGCTGGGACCTGCCATGGCCAGGAAGAGGCACCCTTCACCTGGCTGAGGACTGCCAGGAGCTGCTGCAGCTAGGAAGAGGCACCCTTTACCCAGTTCAGCCCAGGCTTGCTGAGAGCTGCTATGTCTGGGGAGAGGAACCCCTCCCTTGGCTGGGACAGGCACCTCTTCCCCCCAGCTCAGGGGCTGCTGTGGTGGGGGAGAGAGCTTAGGGGAGTCCTCTCTCCCTGCCATAGCCCCAGGTCAGCCGACACCCATCATCCCTGTCCTCAGCCAGAGCCCTCACTCCCTTCCTCCTCACATACTCTCCAAATCTGCTGGCCCCACTCAGCCACATAAATTCTGTTATGTGCACCAATATAGAGGAGGTGTGTCACACATCACTTCCACGTTGGTCCATATAACAACATTCATTCTGCACCTACAATATAGTTGGTCCTGCCAGGGTTTGGACTCAATGACGTATCAAGGTCCCTTCCAGTCCTAGTATTCTATGATTCTACTTGTGTGGGGAAAAATTAGAGGGAATACTGGTATCATTTCTCCATTACGTTTGGTCCAACCCGTATCTCCTTTGGGATTGCTGCAGTTTGCCTGCCTCCAGACCATGGCTTGAAAGTGAGCTCTTTGGATGTGAGAGTGCTGAGCATCTGTAGTTGAGGACAGTGCACATGGTGATATATACTTGGGGAGGACCCATGCTCTGTCACTGTTCTTCCAAATCAGGCAAATTGTACATGTTACAGATGAACTTTTTTACTAAAATAGTGGTTTCGTTCTGTAGGTCATCCTTCCCAAGTCCCTGTTTTCTCCATAAATATTATCAAAGCAGTTTTCTTGCTATGCCAAACAATATAGGAACTGTTAGCACATGGAAGGAGACTATTGTTTAAATATAGATAGAAGCATCTCATACAATGTTCCTAAGAATATGCATCAGAAACACCCAACTACAACTTGATGCAAAGCATTTTGCCAGTGTTGTCATTGCCAGAAGAACACAGTGTCTATATGCATACAGTGGAGTACAGATTTGGTGTCTGCCTCTTCATGACCAGCTTGGCAACTTTGTGTCCAGAGTTGAGTTTGATGATTTAAGTGTTCGGTCTCTGAACTCTCCAGATATGAGAATTGTTTTGGTATATGGAACATTAGGTAGGAGAGTTACAGAGATGAAACAAACCAGATCAGCTTTATTTTGGGGATGGGCACAGCAGTCGGGCCAGCAAATTGAGTGGAATAGATCTGTCTGGAATGATTTTCCAATGGGCCTAGAAGCTTTGGACCATTTCTTTTGTATAATTTCTATCACAGAATCCTGACTCTCCCTTGCATATCAGGTGGTCAGCCTTTATTGTGACTACCTTGTATTTGCTTTTCATTTTTTCCCAGTAGCATCAAGGTAGGAAAATGTCAGAGCCCTTGTGCTTTTCAGTCTTGGGTCACTGAATTTGATATGAACACTTCATTCCTTTAGATCATGACCCTTTCCTAAACAAAAATATTTAGTTGCTCTTGGCCAAATATTTCCACGTTCAGCAGAGCTTTCAGAGTTGCTTCTCTAGCCATACCCTTCATTGCAATGTTTTGCAGTGGGTTAGGGGCTGGCTCATTCATGAATAATTGGAATTTTTGAAAAGTCCTCAGCTTTTTGATTCCATCAACATGATCACACCACTTTGTTGCTGGTGTTGATTCATTATACGTCATTTGAAGGCCAGGTCCAAGACTGAACAATTAGCTAGTTTAGGTTGCGGTTTGGGCACATGGATTATATGGGAGAATTCATCTGCTGAGTACTGAGTCCATACTTCTGATACCTCTATTTTGCCCTTCAAGTGTACATTTATATCAATGTTATCTTACGTGAAGTGGGTGAATTTTCCTTTAACCAAGTTGAATGATGTAACAGTGACTCCATTAATTGCCATTAGTATGCTCTTGGCCAGTGCCACATGTCAACTCAAAAGCTATATCTACCCTACAAAGGGGAACAATGATGCGAGATCGATCCACACACAATCGATTTAATGGGTCTAGTGAAGACCTGCCAAATCAAGTGCAGATCACTCTTCAGTCAACCCTGTTACTCTACCCGAGATGGGAAGAGTAAGGGAAGTCAGTGGCAGGTTTCTCCCATTGACTACTGCCTGCCCAATGTAGACCTCCTGGTAACTCAACTAAAGCTATCTTGATTCCAGTTATGTAGCAGGAGTAACATACATTAGATTGCCTATGTCTGTATTACTGCAGAAAATCAAAGTCTTTCATTGCAGCTGATGCAGTCCTCAGCATTGTGAAACATCTGGACCAGTTTGTTTCATCTCATGACCCGATGAAGTGTGCTTTGAGCCCAACATGTTTGGGTAGCTGCATTTTACCTCCACTTATGCTGTAGACCAGTGTTTCCTTGAACTATGTCCGACAGAACACTGGTATTCGGTGAATAACTCATAGGTGTGCCACAAGCATTTTGAAAAAATAATTCGAGGTATATATTTTCCATTATTAAAACCAGATACAGTATTATGTCATTGCTATTGTATCCGATTAAATTATTCATTTTTCTGTATATATTGATGTTTGGCCTTCCCCCCCTTTCCCCCACTTTTGGTCTGACAACAATTTTTTTTTGAGGGGGCGTGGCGGGAGTGGTTTCTGGGTGTTCCTCATTAAAAAAATATTATTGTGGTCTCAAAGTTTAGGCAATACTGCGGTAGACAAAATCTTGTGAAATACTTGGACACTTTGGACTGTGTATAGAATTCCTGTTCTCCTCTTCACGTACGTTTGAGATGTTATCGTCTCTTTTGTTGTCCTCATTACCTTCTTTAATCCCTAGCTTAATTATTCCATCCCAAGACCCCCAAAATTTTTGTGCTGCTTGACTTTGTGGGTTTTAAAGCAATTGGTGTGTTACATAGAAAATACTCGCACTCAGTAGTAGAGAAACAACCACTGCCTATATACTTTCCGACCCAGTCAAGAGGTTTGCCAAAACATATCCCACTTGATCTCGGAGACTGACCTCCTGCCTGGCTGGAGCACTAGTGCCAGCTCCCCACTGGGGAGGGGTGGAAGCCCCAAGTCTTGCGGATCAGGTCCAGGCAAGCCAGAGCCAGATCCATTCCACAGGGTTTCCCTGACAAGGGGAGGAAGAGGCTCTGTGTGCTGCTGTTCCCACTCCCCAACAGCTGGGGAAACAGCAGCACAGGGAACCATTCACCTAGAGGCCTTTCCCCCCACTGGTCCTGTTGGCCAGATTTGCAGCTAATGGGAGCAGCAAGAGACAGTGCTTGAGGCTGGCAGGGGCACAGAGCCACATGTGCCCCCAGGTAGTTGTACCAGGTAAATGCTCATTAGTCCCGTCAAAACAAGATGCAACAGCATAGCTTTAAGGGTAGCCGTGCCATACAGTCCCACACTTGTATTTTTACGTTGCTGGCTTTAGAGCTGGACAGCTGGAAAACAGCTACTGGTTGATGGTCCAACTCTGAAGGCAGAAGCATGGATGACAATATGATACACCCTTAATGCTGTGGTGCTGCTGAAGCACTGCTGCCTTCAGAGCTGGGCTTCCAGCCAGCAGCCACTGTTCAGCCACCCAGCTCTGGATGCCGTGCTACCACCACAACAGTCCCCCCACAATAATTTTGTAACCAACCCCCTACAGTCCTCTTTTAGCTCGGAGTCCCTATATTTACAACGCCATGACATTTCAGATTTAAACATCTGAAATTATGAAATTTATACATCGTATAGCCATGAACTTGACCAAAATGGACTGTGAATTTGGTATGGTCCTTCACATAACAAAATAGATTCCATTTGGTATGGAAAGGTTAGAGGGAACATTGAGTGGAATCCCAGGTGGTACAGCCTGCAACATGCAGTAGGTAACCAGGTCCTTGGCACCAGTGGCTCTACACTCTCCCAGTTCATAATTCTTACCTCTCAGTACAAATGTCACCTCAAAAATCTTCCCCTCCTCTCAATGCGTGTTCATTTCAATTCACAGGGATTAATTCCTTTTCATTCAATAGTCAGCTTTTTCTCCTAAGACCACTTAAGTGTCTGTACAGAGCAGAAAATCTCAGTTCAGAATTCCAACACATCCACTTGATCAAGCCAGACCCCCTGCAGCCCCCAAACTCAAACCACTACAACGCATTATTAAAGACCTACAACCTGTCCTTAATCAGGATGCCACACTCCAGAAGGCCTTAGGTGACAGGCCTGTTCTCTCCTACAGACAACCTCCCAACCTTCTGAGGATTCTCACCAACAGCCACACACTATACCACAGGAACACCAGTCCTGGAACTTTCCCTTGCAACAAGGCCCGTTGCCAGCTTGTCCACATATCTGTTCTGGAGATACCATCACTGGACCTAACCAGGTTATTCACAGAATCATGGGCACATCCTCATGTTCCCCAGCTAACATCATATATGCCATCATGTGCCAACAATGCCCAGATGCTTTGTATATTGGACAGATTTCAAACTCTCTTAGACAAGCAATTAATGGGCATAAAACACACACAAAAACACTCCAGATTCACAAACCTGTTAGCCAGCACTGTAATGGAGTGGGCTATTCTGTTAATGACCTGAAAGTCTGTGTTTTACTGAAGAGGAATTTTTACAGCAGTTTGGAAAGAGAGGTTGCTGAACTCTCTCTTTTATATTCAAATTCGACACATTAACACATGGTTTGAAGTGGGATGAGAATTTTCTAGTCTTTATGGGGCTCTTTTGCATACGTGGCGTTATCTAATTCTTGACTCCCCTCTCCCCACTTCTGCCCCTTTGCTTTCTGATTTACTCACCTTGATAATATTCTTCTGTTTTGTCAACCTTGATTACTGTTTTTGGTTCTCTGTGCCTTTAATATTGAGTCTGTGCTGGTATGGCTGTGGTCTGAAGAAGTGGGTCTGTCCCATGAAAGCTCATCACCTGATAAATTATTTTGTTAGTCTTTAAAGTGCTACTTGACTGCTTTTTTGTTTTGATACTTTTGCCCAGTTTTGCATACTGGCGACATCCTTTTAGGGCACCTGGAAGCCTATCTTTTATCTGTTAATCTGTTAAGGAAAGAAGAAATCAGTCGTTTCCCCACCACACCCCAGTCTATTGCTGGCCCCTCATCTGCTCCAGGAAAGAACAGAAGCAGTTAGCAAACTGGAGAATTTTGGAGAAAGAATTGAAGATTCTGTTCTTAGAGGTAAAGGGGCTTAGTGAATTGTTTGTTTTGTCTATTTGCTCATTAGCCTCAGAGAACTATCTGTGCTTTTGGGACCCTCAGCAGCCAAGTGAAAAAAACGGACTTGTCTGTGTCTCTGTGAGTATCATGTGATTGGATTTCTTAGGTTTTTAATGTCCACTCTCTCTAGTTAATCTAGTGAGAGGATGGTGGTAAGCATTGAGAGAAGTCAGTTGCCGAGTGAATCCTTGAGTAGGTAAATGGAAGTTTCAGAGGGACTGTGATTCCTTCTTTGAACTACTGTGATCTCTCTTGACTGTACTGTGCTCTTCCTTTCTCCCGAAAAAAGTGAGATCTGGTGCATGAAGCTGTGCAGGTTGGTGGCTACATTGCAGGAAAAGTTACATTATCTGGAAATGCAAGTTTCTACACTGCGTAACCTCTGAGAACTTGGACAATCAGTTTCAGAAATGCTTGCTTCAGACATCATAAGGGCAGACGGAACTACCAGATAAGCAGGTGTGACCTTCTGTGTATCACAGGCTACCACCAGCATGATAAACCCAACAACCAAAATTAGACCACAGTACTTTAGCCTGCAGGAGATTAGACTGTCTGCCACAAGCAGAGAAGAGGGGAAGGACCAGTGTGCACCGGTGTCTAAAGTCTCTGCAGTGGCTGGGAAATGATTAAGAAAAAGATACACAGGCAATCTTGGCAAGATCCACCCCTACCTCTTGCAGATGAAGGAAAGGGGGAAAAAAACTTCACACCTACTCAAATCTTGGTGGGAAGAAGTGAGTGCTTCAGTGATAAAGAAAGAGTACATATGTGATGACCTGGCTGGAAATACCAAATGTTACCAAGTATTCAGGAATTTACTGGATAATCTGTGTATGGAAGCACAGAACTCACAAGCTATAATGACATGGTTGATTAAAAACAATGTCACTATAGCTTGTGAATTCTTGTGAAGCAAGAAGCTATCAGAGAGGTACTTCATCCATCCTAAGAAAGTAGGCAATTATTATTGTTGAGTCTGTTTAGTGTAGAGAGAGAGTTCAGAAGGGACAACAGGATAGTGTGTCTGGCTTGCTGGAGTGAAAACACAAGCTGTGATTGGAAGATTGAATAGAATTATGAAGTCCTCTGAAAAATCTCCATTGGTGTTGATACACATTGGAATCATGCCATCACACAGAACTCCTGATGCTACAGAAGACTTCAGAGACCTTGGAAGAGAGCAGCAGGAGGAGGATGATCAGGTCATTTTATTGAAGATATTCCAGTCTTGAGAGAGAGAAGGCAGAATATACTGGAGGCGGAGAAGCGGGGAGAGAGAAGGGAAAATATTGGGTGTATCACTGGTCTGAAGCTGAAGATTTTGGCTTCTTTGAAGTACTAGACCAAGTTGCATCAGGATCTGGCTGGAATAAATGGGGTGGGACTGCATCCCCTGAAAAGGGTGACTGATGTTAGCTTAGTGGTTGAGCATTGGCTTGTGAACCCATGGTTGGGAGTTCAATCCTTGAAAAGGCCATTTAGGAATCAAGGGGCAAATAGACGTTTAAAAAAAAAAACTGTTAGGGATGGTGATTGGTCCTGCTGAGAGGGTAGGGAACTGGACTTGATGTCCTTTCAAGGTCACTTCTCAGCTCCATGAGATATGTATACTTTATACATATAAATTGGCATAAATTGCTTACGAAGGTTGTGGAATCTCCATCCCTGGAGATATGTAAGAACAGGTTAGATACATGTCTATGATTCTATTTTATATATAATATCTTCTCAGTTTAAGATTAGCTAGAGTTAGCAGGGGGGTTCCACAATGTGAAGGGAGGATGTTAAGAATGCATGTATGTTCAATGTGTTATGAAAAACTGGAACCAAAGTGTCAAAGAAAGTAAAGAGAAAACATTTTGCACTTACTAATTCTAGAGGCCTTGGAAAGAAGCAAGAACTGGAAATTTTAATTGAAAAGAAGTGTGCTGTAACTAGCATTACAGAGACCTGGGATAATTTATGTGATTGGAATGTTAAAATTAGTGGGTATATTTAAGCATAGAATGCGTAAAAAAGGCAGACTAGGGAGGTAGGTGGCAATTTGTATTAAAGATATTACCTGTTTTGGAGTTCTTGGTCACTCAGAACCACAGCATCTTGAAACGTACATGTATCAATGTGCAAATGAAGCCCAGAAGGGGATATTGAGGGGGTGCGTTGTGCATTCACGCTTAGGCCACGTCCACATGGGCAGCTTGTACTGACAAAACTTGCCAAGCATCTACACGGTTAAAGCACTTAGCCAAGGTTTGTCTAGAAAACTCAGTTGTTCAGCTGGCAGCGTTATCTCTGTTCCCAATCAGGTATAACACCTCTTTTGACAGTATTTGTCAACAGAGTGTCCGTGTAGACACTTCTGTTGACAGAGAGGGCTTCCAGTTCACTGGACAGCCTTGTTTGCAGAGCTTGCAGTCAGCCATTCTGTCAAGAGAGGGCAGGACAGTCTGGCTGCTCTCTGTCAAAAGAGCGGATTGCTCTTGTCCATCTGCTTTTGTGTGTAGACTCTATCTCTCAACAGAAGTTTTGCAGGGGTTTCTCTGTCGATGATAATCTCTGTTGACAGAAGCTGCCCCTATAGACATAGCCTTACAGGTCACTGAATCAAATCAGGACAGAATGAATTTAGAAAGATGGGTGTCAGTGGCTGGATCAAAATACCAGGGGACATCCCAGTTGGTCTTCTGCGACCTCACCCCATCATAGTGTACCTTGTATCATGTGGTATGGTCACTTGTCTTTCTAGAACAACCTCCCAGACCTACAGGACAAATAAAGCCCTTTACAAGCCATCAGGCTGATTGCCCAGTCATTAAGATTGGGACAGCTGTGATGGCCCTCATTAGCGCATTTAAAACTATAAACCGATGTACATACCGTATTTTTGACTTCACATAGAAGAATGGTACATGAACAAAATTTGATGTACAGATTCATCAGGTTATAACATTAAAATGTTACAAGACACATTTTTTCTAAAGCATCTCTGAGTTACACACATTTATATTCATAACCCATTTTTCATAAAGCACGGGGCAGGGATGGTCTGTCATGGATTGTAATGGATATAAGTTTAAAAAGTTGTGAAGTATAGAAAATTGATAAGAGTAAGTCTAAGACATCAGGGAAAACTCATGTTTCAGAAGGGCAATGAGGTTTTTAAAAGTATATTAAGAACAAAATAAACCCCAGTAATAGTAAAGGTCCATTCCTAGACAGACCTGATAAATTATTACTTATGATTCAGAAAAGGCAGAAGTGTTCAATATATATTTCTGTCCTGTACTTGGCAAAAACAAGGATAGTATACTTTTTTCAGATTAGACTAAGTATTTTACAGTCCATTAGTAACCAAGGAGGATATTAACTTCTATAAAGGCAAAATATTCTTATATCAGCAGGCTTGAGAACCTTACACCAGGCAGCTGTAAAAGAACAGACCGAGGAAATCTGTGATCTGTTGATAATCTTTAAGAAATCATGTAATACCCAGGAAATTTTAAAAAACCTGGAAGGCAGTTATGTACCATTTTTCAAAAAAAGGCTAGTTAACACAGCTTAACATTAATTCTGGGCAAAGTAATGGAAAAGCTCATGTGAAAATCAGTTGATAAAGAATCACAGGATGGGAGTATAGTTAAAGCCAGTTGATAATAGTTTAATGAAAAATCAGTGCGGTTAAACAAACCTGATTTAATTTTTTTTTTTGAGATTACAAGCTTGATTGATGTAAAAGACTTTTACCTTTAACTAAATACCGGATGGCATTCTGATGAATAAATTAGCACGATAGAGTATCAGTAAAGCAAATGTTAAGTGGATAAAGAAATAAGTAGCTCACAGATCTCAAAAAGTAGCTGTCAATGAGGAATCATTGTTGAATAAGGATTTTCCTAGTGGAATTTCACAGGAATCAGTACCAGGGCCAATGCTATTCTGTTTTCATTGATCATTTGGAAATTTTTAAATCGCTGCTGTTAAAATTCCTGATAGCCAAATGTTTGTCAGAAAGCTGAATAATTTTGAGACCAAGGCAGTCATGAAAGGCAATCTGGATTGCTTAATAACCTGAAGTCACCCAAAGGAAAAAAATAATAAAAAGTTACATAGTTTAGGAACAGGAAATGAGGCCAGAGATACAGACTGGGGAACTGTATCCTGAAAAGCAGTGACTATGAAAAGGATATGAGGCTCATAGTGGACAATTAACACTTTCCCAGTGTGATTCTTTGGCAGAAGTGGCTAATGAAAACCTTGTATGTGTAAATAGGAGTAATGACAAGGAATAGCTATTTGATTTTCACCTCTGTATAGGTGTGGTTATATCAGTTGTTGAATACTGCATACAGGTCTGGTATCCATGTTTTTCAAAGGGCGTTGAAACATTGAAGAAGGTGCAAAAAAGAGCCACAGAGTGGTTTTGAGGGCTGAAGAAGAATGCCTTCCAGTGGAGGTGTCCAGCCTACCACTTGCAGGCCACACATGGCCCACCAGAGCATTGTCATGAGGCCCGCAGCCTGTTTCAACATAATACACTGACAAGTGATTAATTTGCATTTGGTCATCATGTTTACGTCAGCTTTAGTTTATGTAAGTGTATAAATAGACAATGCTTTACATACGAACAACTTACCTATATATGTATGAAGAAAGCTGAACTTAAAATATAAATCAATACAGCTGAGTTGAAATATTATTTGAATATATAGAATTTGTTTGACCCGCATGAGGTTGTTCTTAGGTTTATGTGGTCGTTCTGGGCAATAAGTTTGGGCTCTCCTGCCTTACAGGAATAACCTTTGAGAGCTCAAGCTCTTTATCTTATCAAAAAGATTAGAAAGTGACTTAATTATTGTGTATAAATTCCTTCACAGGAGAAAATGCTGACTTACTAAAGGTCTTGTTAATCTATCCAGAAAAGACTAAGCCCATCAGAAAATCATTTAGAAGAGTTGTTGCCTATGGTGTCAAATGACAAGGGGAATCTTTTACAGGTTGAACCTCTCTTATCTGGAACTCTCTCATCCAGTGCATTCCATAATCCAGCATGATTTTAGTTAGCTGGACAACCACTTATCTTGGGTGTGACCAAGTTTTCCATTGTCCTGTATAGTTTGTTTACAGCCACGAGTCCTGGCTCTCAATGTTCTGTGCTGTTATTTAGCTGTAATTTACCACTGAATGTCTTCTAAGAGCCCAGCGAGCAGTGGAAGTGTTAGTGATGTGCTAGAAAATATTGACCTTCCATCGTCCAGCAAATTCTCTTGTCTGGCACTGGTCCAGTCCCGAGGGTGCTGGATGAGAGAGATTTAACCTGTATTAAATACTTTCCACTGGATAAGGAGATACATTGTTATTCATTAGTGGGAAAGTCATTACCCTGCGTTAGCAATATTCCATAAGAGCCATAGCAGCTTCAGCAGCAAGTCTTAAGGAGGTTTCCTTGATGGAGAATTGTAAAGCAGCAACTTGGAGTTCCAAATACGTTTATTAGCTCAGATTTGGGGTGTGCCCTGTGAATTGCTGCACAACAGAGAAATCCTGCTTTCCAAGAGGCTAATGAGGGAGATTCTCACGGTGGTTTTCTTCTCTTAAGTCACGGGAGAAAATGTTCTGGTCCAGGGGTGGTCAAAAGAACTATTTTATTGCCCCAAAAAAGTGAGCATCCACTAAAGTTATAGTTATGTTCATATTTTAAAATCCCATTCACGTAAAGCCTCATTTTACAAATAAGATCTTGGTCTATTAAAAGTGCATTTAAAATATAGTTTGCTTTTCGTTATTCATTTTAATGTTTCTCTCAGCTTGAATAATGAAAATGAGTCAAGGGTTTGCTTTAATTTTACCTGTAAATAGAATAATGTAAACCATTCAAAGAGTGCCCCTATTTTGCTTGTAACAGATTCCTGTTCAAAGGATGGCCATGATATAACATGAAATTATTTAGCTTCAGAATGAAAAGATTTAAGGATGACTTGACTTCAGTCTTTAAATGTATCGGGAACAAATCTTTAATTAAGGGCTCTTCAGTCAAGCAAGGAAAGGTATAATGTGATACAGTTGCTAGGCATTGAAACTACACAAGTTCAGATCAGAAAAAAGGTGTAAATTTTTAACAGTGAGACTAATTGACCATTGGAACAATTTACTAAGGGTCCATGTGGATTCTTCTTCACTGACCATTTTTAAGTGAAAGATTGGTTGTTTTCTCTGAAACCTGTGCTCAAGGAATCATTTTGGAGAAGTTCTATGGCATGGTATACTGCTCAGAGTAGATAATTGCAGTGGTCCCTTCTTTCCTTAAATGTTTCATAGATTTTTAAAGCACTTCTTTGAAGAATTTTTTTTCTTTTTCTTTTCAGCTTTAATAAAATATATACGGCCAGTATTTGTGTCTCGGTCAGACCAGGATTCTCGCAGAAAAACTGTTGAAGAGATAAAGAGACGTGCTCAATCTGATGGCAAATGGCCACAGGTATTTTTATAAACCCTTTTATGTGACATAAGACGTTTGTTGGTTTTAAGAAATAAATTTTATTCTTTTTTCCCTAAAGGACACACTACACCTACATGTTTTTCTCCATAAATGCAAGATTTAAAAGGTTTCTTTGCAAAGCACATTGCTAGCATAATATTTAAGTTCTATTGTAAAATAAAATAAAATAAAATTGTTGGAAAAAATTCACATAGGTCCAAAAATATTAGAAGCAGTTGAAGTTTTTAATCAGCACCTGAGGTTCTTGCTCTGAAATTATAGTTCTTATGATACGGTACACGTTTGGGACAGAGAGCGAATAGAAGAGGAAGGATAATTATAACTACTATATTTCAGCCTTAAGCTTTCTAGAAGCATATTTATCTTTATTTTAAAATTTGAAACATTAAAACTCTCCTTTTTTCTGAAGGCCAGTCTGTCTTTTATCTTAGCATTAGATGTGCCACCTGTCTGATCCCTTAATTCCACAAGTGCACAGACTAATTAGTTATATTTGATAAACATATCTGCCAATGTAATTGGACAAACAAGCAGATTTTAAAGAGGCATACATTTATATTAGAGTAGTTCCTGATTGTGTTGGGTTCCTCATTGGGATCCACAACAAGGCAGAAGAACTTGGAGCCTTTCAGCATATTATCACAGACTGGGTGCTGGAGAGTGGTCCTGCCCTTTTTTTTTTTTTCCAATCCACTATAGTCACATTTGGAAAATACGTATCAGTTTGGTCCAAACTAGAAATACAAACTTCCAAGCTCCAGAACCCTATTTTGGGAGAGAGACAAAGTATATAAAAGATGAAAAATTGCAAATTGTTGAAAGACCTATAGAATGAAATATTAAGGAACCCAAATTATGGCGAGTCTTAAGCACAGCCTGTTATAATCATATAGTAAATGTGATTAAGAAACAAAATACCTCCATGCCGTAAGATAGTCACTCACTAGTATAAATATTTTATGCTTGGGCCCTTAATACTAGATTCTGTACCTTTGCTGAAGAGCTCAAGTCGAAATAAAATGTAATGCAATCTTGTTTGTAGTTTAAGCAGTGTTTCGAAATCTCTTCAATGCCAAGCTTTTATTTAGGAAAATTAAACTAATTGTACCCTGTGTAATCTCATTGTGTGTGTTCATAGACTCCAAAGTTTAACTTATGCATCTTTCATGTCCTGTGGGCAAGTCATTTGTGTCCTCTCCCTTCTTCCTGCCTCCTGTGACATGCCCAGAGAACAATCCAGACTGAGTAACTAGCACTCCTGTCTTATAACATACGGTGCCTTTTAAACAGCTTTGTTCCTGTAGCCTCCTGTCAGAACCGCTTGCACACATCATCCAGCATGTAAGGCACTCCCAGCTGTGTTTTGTATGCATGCTCCAGCCAGCCCAGCCTCGCTTTTGGTTATACTTCAGGGTGACACTAACACATTCCCAGTCCTAGCTTTTTCTAGTACTGTCCAGGTCTTTCCTCGACAGTACAAATGTACATACATACATACATACTATATATCTCTGTGTGTGTGTGTGTGTGTGTGTGTGTGTGTGTGTGTACATATATAATGTCAATCACATTTTAATAATAGAAAAGATGTGCGCACATCTTGTTGCCTCATACATAGTTTCATAGCCACTTCAGTATAAACACATTTAATTAGATAAAACAATAAACCAAGTTTATTAACTAAAGTTGATTGTGTGTGTGTGTGTGTGTGTACAGGTGATGAAGCATTAAAGTCAGAAATGGTTACAAGAAAAATAAGGATAAAATTTAATTAGTGCCTAGTTTAACAAATTATGATAAATTGCAAACAGAGATTTTCTCACCGTGTGTTCTCAGCAATCTCACTGATCAAACTTCTTAGATCAGGACCACTCCTTCAGTTCATTGGCTGCTTCCTGTGTTCCTTTTGGTATAGCAGATGGACAGAAAGAGAAGGGGTGGCTTAGGGTGTTTGTCCCTCATTTTTATAATATTAGTTCCCATCTTTGGAAAACATTTCCAGATGAGATTGAGAAGTGAGTGTTTCCATAGGAAAGGATGTTCCCTGCTGCTTTTCCTCACTTGTTGGAGCCTCTTTTTTTTTTGTTTCCTTTCCTATTTGAGAGTTCTTTTTACTGCTGAAATGCAAATTAAGCAGAGCACACCTAGCTTTGTATGATAGAGAACTGTTTGCCAGCTTGGGACATGTGTTAGTAACACAGTGTCGTGAAATCTTACAACTTCACGCATAATCTTGTTACACATATTTTATCAGGGCAGTATTGATGAGCAAATTCTACATTTTCAAACAATGGCTTAAAAGCATAATTTGCACAAAGATTATTGTAATAATGTATAGTGTGTTGACATAGGTACGTTCTGTCACTCTGGCCAAAAAGCAACCACTGTGGGAAACATTAGTGGTGCTGCCTTTCTTAAATGCTCTGGATACTGATGTGGTTATCAGTGTTGACATTTAAAATATCATTGCAAAATTAGCACCTGTTGAAATGCATGTCACAGTTACATCTGATAGCCACTGACCGCGTCATGCTCTCCTCAAACTCAGGCAGGCCCCTCTGCATCGGTTATGTGTGGTTCATGTATTTTTAAAATTGAAACAGAGAATCTGGAAAATAGTTTGTCATTCTGTTCCCCCTGTTCTCCCACCAGCTAGTCCTTTATGCTACCCTGTGTAAACATGGGTTTAAAGCCCAAATAATTTGTCCTTGATTCCATGCATCTGAAAGTCTCTGACTTCGAAAGACCAAGCTATCATAGAAACTTAACTTTTTCTTAAATTACTGTAACTCAAATGTGAAGAATTCTAATTTTGGTTTTGAAAAGATGTAAGTACAATAAAGAACAGTAAATTTTGTTTTTGTTCCAAGATAATGATATTCCCAGAAGGAACTTGCACAAACCGATCTTGTCTAATTACCTTCAAGCCTGGTAGGTATGACGCATATTTTTCTTTACATAACTCTCAAATTTCATAATTTAAATATATATGTATATATATTGGTTGCCATTGTCAATGGTTTGCTGTTTACAGAATTTGAATAAGAAACTGGTGTGGTTGAAATGCCATTTTTGGTCCTGGAGGTGGACTCTAGCTGTAGTCTTACACAAAACTTGCATTTACTTACTGTTTTCTGGATTGTGTATAAGAAGCTGAAAGACAAGTGTTTCTCCTACTGCATTTTTGCATTCCTTGTGGTTCTGGGGCAGTCTTAGCTCCTCTCCGAAACATGCAGTCTAAGAGTTCACTGTACATCTGTGACTAGTTGAGGTTGCAGCAGTACTTGTTGTTGGACTGTCTGTAGTTGACTGTGCTCTTCCCATTGGATGTTACATATTTTCTTCTTAGGAGATGCTCTCTACTAAGGCTTTTGGCAGTATAGTAATGTCAGAGGGACTTCCCCTCTCCTCCATCAGCATTTCCATACTGCCACAGCCCTACTTCAAGTGCTTGCTCATGTCCCTTCCAGTTAGCTGTGGGCACATTGTGTGTACAATATTTGGAAGGTGTTCCCCCTGCCCCCAGCAGGACCCATTGGGTCAGCTGGGCACGGAGGTTTAAAAAAGTACCCAAAAATTTACTTGAATAAAAGTGCAGCAGCTTTGACTTCTGGGTACAGAAGTACAATAAAGTTGTGACATGCGCACACGTGTGTACTTTTACTCAAGTAGTTTTTCAGAGGAATACCAGTGATTTGTACTTAAGTACCTCCCCCAGCAGCTCTCCCCCCACCAGCTGTACTTTTACTCAAGTAACTTATGGGGGTACATTTTCCACCTCTGGCTGTGGAATCTTCGGAGTGGCACGTCTTTGGCAGTATAGGTAGAACCCTATTGACTTGCCATTTTTGCCATTTGTTCAGTTCTTTTTACCAGCAGTGATACTCCTGAAAGAGCCCATCTAGCTGCCTTGCCTTACTGTTTGTAAATAGTTGTAGTAAGTATCATGTTAGTCTGTATCTGCAAAACCAATAAGGAGTCCTGTGGCCCCTTAAAGACCAATAGATTTGTTTGGTTCTAAGCTTTTGTGGGCAAAAACCCACGGTGTCAGATGCATGGAATAGAAATTACAGAGGCAGGCATAAATATACTAGCACATGAAAAGAAGGAAGTTATCAAGTGGAGGATCAGTGCTAATGAGGCCATCTCAGAAAGAGTGGATATGACTGATTCCAAACAGCTGATGAGGGGGTGTGAAAATTTTGTAGTGAGCCAGCCGTTCCCAGTCCATATTCAAGCCCAGATTAATAGCATTCAGTTTGGAAATGAATTGCAGCTTTACGGTTTCTCTTCAAAGTCTGCTTTTGAAGATTTTTTTAAAGGAGGGTGACTGAGAGTCCAGGGAGACTGACATGTTCTCTTGCTGGCTTTTGTATGTTATGGTTTTTGATGACTGAGTCCTTGATGGTGTGGCTGTTGTGATTAGGTCCTGTGATGGTGTCACTTGAGCAGAAATGCAGGCAGAGTTGGCAGCAGGGTTTGTTGCATGGATTGCTTCCTGCCTCAGTGTCTCTGTGGTGTGGTGTGTAGTTGCTGGTGAGTATTTGCCTAGAGGACCGGTGCTAATGGATGACAAGTGAGGAAGCATTGTTCAAAGTCAGCCATAAAAATGTCAGCATGCTGTAGGGCTGTGTTGGTACCCATAGCAGAGCCACTCACATGAAGGTCTAAATTTTCCCCAAATCTGAAATAGTTGTCAGTGAGCACACATGGAAGAACATGTGCCCCATGCCTACACCACCTTTTTCAGGTTGGTCTTATCCTGAATGTGCCCAAGCCTGCACATGTCCCTACCCAGAGAATAGACAACACAAGCCAGAGTACCACTGCTTAAGTCCCACTTCCAGGACCTCAGAGATATCCTAAGCCTCCCCCAGTTCCTCACAACTATGGCCAGAAACTGCATGGAACTGCTGGGTTGCTTACATGGTCCAGAGCATGGTTGCACCACTGTCCCCTCCAGGCACGGCTTGGACATGAGGACAAACCCAGGTGGTGCACTCTGGAAAGAATAGTCAGACTTTCCCCTCAAGTGCTCAGTGTTTCATTGGTTGCGGCCATGGGTGGTCTGTATGGGAGTACCCTTTGCTACAACCGGCCCTACAGCCAGTCATGAATGCCTCCTCGATGGGGTGGAGAGCACACCTGGGCACTACCAGAACACAAGGTATTTGGTCCCAAGCAGAGTTACCACTGCGTATCAGCATTAGAGGTCTGGCCTGCCAGACGATTCAAGCTTGCCTGAATACCAATTCCTGTTGGTATCAGCAGACAACACAGCAATGTTCTGCATAAACAAACAGGGAGGTGCTCACTCCTCTGAACCCTTGAGCTGTGGGACTTCTGCCTCACCCATTCAATTCACCTGTAGGTATCATGCCTACTGGGAGCACAGAATGAGTTAGCCGACTGTCTCAGCTGCTCATTCAGCAGCCACTAATGGTCCCTCAGAGCAGATATCACTTTTGCTATATTACAGAGGTGGTTTTTTTCCCCCCGCTTGCATCTGTTCAGGATGTGGAGCAATAGGAAGGGTCACCAGTTCTGCTCCTTCCTGAACCATAGGCACAGTTCTGTGGCAAATGTTTCACCTGTCATGGGCAGGCCACCTTTCCTACGTGTTCCCTCTCATGCACAAGGTCCTCCTACAGTGAACCAGCACAGGGCTTGGTTGAATCTCGTAACACCAGTGATGGTTCACTGTGCTATTAGCCCTATTAGTGGACTGGCCCATAGCCCTGCCCTTGTTTCCAGCCTTCATCACACAGGACTATGGCTGGTTATCGTATCCCAACCTGGAGTCTCTCCATCTCACAGTGTGGGAACTCCATGGTTAAACCAGCCAGTACTTAGACTTAGTAGGACCTCCTGAACTGGGAGGTAGGTAACCCTCCACTCTAGTCACCTGCTTAGCACAGTGTGGTCTCAGTCTATTTTGTGCAGAAAGATAATATTCAAAAACAAGCCTCAGTCCTGTTCGTGCTGGACTACCTGGTTGGCCTGAAACAGCAAGGCTGGGCAGCCTCATCTGTTGTAGTACATGTGACTGCCGTCTTTGCCTTTGTTCCAGAGGTGGAGGGTAGGTTGGTCTTTGGAAACCTGATAGTAGGTTGATTCCTCAAGGAGCTAGATAGACTGTGTTCACGGTTGAGACCACCTCTTCCTCAGTGGGATTTCAGGTTGGTTCTTTCCTGGCTTATGGTCTCAGCCACCCTCTTTGAGCCTGTAGTGTCCTCCTTCTTGCTCTACCTATCCTGGAAGGCAGTTTTCCTGGTATCCATAACTTCAGTCAGAAGCATCTCTAAATTCAAGGTGCTGAAATCTGAGCCCTATGTAGACAAGGTGCAACTATGCCTACACCCTGTATTTTTCCTTAAGGTAGCCTCCCATTGTCATGTAAATCAGGACATTTTCCTACATGTGTTCTTTCCTGTTCCACATGCCAGTAACAGAGAACACATGCTGCATTCCCTGGACCTTAGATGTACCTTGGCCTTCTACAGCAAGCACACAAAGCCATTTTAGATGTCTCTACAGCTCTTCAGTTGCTACAGTAGAGAGGATAAAGTGGCGTCCCATCTCATCTCATCCTAGATTACACGGGCACCAGGAGATGCTATGACTCTGGCTCCAGCATTGATGGTACGCTCTACAAGAGCGCAAACGTCATCTGCTGCATTCCCAGCACAAGTGCCATTTTAGGACACATGCAAAGCAGCCCCATGATCTTCCATCCACATTGTTACCTTGCATTATGCAGTCGTGCAGCAAGCCAGAGATGATACCGCCTTTGGCAGGGCACTGCTCCAATTTGCAACCAGGTGTACTCTGACCTCTCCCTTAAGGGAACTGGTTTGGAGTCATCTAATTGGAATGGATATGAGCTAGCACTCAAAGAACCACCACTTGCCTACCTTTCGTACCCATTGTCCTTCAGCACGTGTTGCTCGTGTCCATTCAGATCCTGCTCTCCTCCCTTCTGTTGTGGTATCCCAGCAAGAAGGAACTGAGCAGTTGGTGGGTTGGCAGGGTCTTACATACACTGCCACGAAAAAAACACCGCTCCAGGGGACTCGACACCCCATTTGAATGGTACTGTTATGGGAAAAAACAGGACAATCATGCATGTGGCACGCGCATATCTAA
The DNA here is from genome assembly GCF_033958435.1 of Carettochelys insculpta. Classification (NCBI taxonomy): domain Eukaryota; kingdom Metazoa; phylum Chordata; order Testudines; family Carettochelyidae; genus Carettochelys; species Carettochelys insculpta. The sequence continues at coordinate 155,922,448 of NC_134138.1, read as the reverse complement.
TAGGAATGGACATAAGCAACACATCCCACAGAACAACAGTCATGAATGGTAGGTAACCAGTTTTTATAGTGGTACAAAACTGCTTTTGCTGGTATATCTTATGTGGCATAGTTTGCTGGCTCAGCATGTGCTGGTTCTCTAGCGCCCACTGCACTCCAGACTGGCTATAAACCTGCTACCAAATACCCGTACTAACTCAAAACCAACAAGAAGTCCTGTGGCACCTTACAGATGAACAGATACTTTGGAGCATAAGCTTTCGTGGGCAAAGACCTGCTTCATCAGATGTATCTGGATGTATGATACCTCTACAGGACCTGTTGTTTTTGAAGATACAGACTAACGTGGCTACTTCTCTGGTACTTGTACTACCTCAGGTTCCTATGGCACCCAGATTTCCACTGCACCAGCCCATTCTGTTCTCTCTCTCCTCTCCTCTTCCCCTGCACTGCAAACATACTCAACCTTCCTACTTCTCCTAGCCCTGCTGGGGTACAGCTATACTACCAAGGTTTGTCACCAAAAAACTACCTTTCAGCAGCAAAACGCTAAGGGTGTGCACACTGAAATGCAGGGTTTTGTGTTTGGTTTTGTTTTTTTTTTTGGGGGGGTGGTGTTGAGGTTTGGTGACAACAGATTTCCACTCCTACTAAAGACTTTTCTTTTTTCCCCTCCCTTTGTTGTTGACAAATAGATACTGCTGTTTGTTTTGTCCACAGAACTGGCTTCTGCTGGTATCCCACCTGATAGCTTGGCTCAGTTTTTCTTAAAGCATTTTCACTGAGATGTGGTGAATCCACATTAGCAATTACATTTTGAATAATGGCTTCTATCTGTTAACTGATGCATGTTAGAGTGCTATTTTGTAATCAGAATGTATTGCAATTCAAAATCACATACCCTACAGAAGTCTGTTACATTAATGCAGTTACCTTTGTCAGCCAAACAAGTAACTTCATAAAAATACATTTGTTTGTGAGACCTTTTACAAGATACTTGATTATCAGATATTCACCACATTGACATCTGAAAACAACTGTTAAAAGGAAGAAACAACAAATATATAAAAAAGTCAACAGTACTATCCATGAGTCAAACTGAAGTGTCTGGGCTATAATAAAATATTTATGCTTTCATAATTGATTAAGATTTATGTGGACTTTGGGAGATTTTGAATATGTGTATTTCTTTTCTTTTAAATGCTTGTATCTTCTAAAAAAAGTACAGGCATATACATTGTTGTCCCTTACCAACATTGTCTTTTTAAAATTACTTTTTCTGTGGCATATTTATATATATTTTGCTACCTCTAGAACCTGTGTTCTTTTCTCTACAATTTGAAACTCTCCACTCCAACATCCTCAGACCCTGATTAGTGCTGAACTAGAAAATTTGCCAGACCTCTGGAGGTCAATATTGTCTACAGGTTGCACCTCCCTTGTCTGGTACCCTTGGGACCTTACCAGACCCGCGTGAAGGAATTTGCTCCATATGGGGCGGTCCCCTGCTTCCAGCCCCAGAGCCTGCTTCCCTGCCCCTCCTGCTGGCTCTGCTTTGTCTCACTGGTCCCGCATACATCCAGCCCTGACCCCCTTTCCTTTGGCCTGGTCTCTGGCCCTGCTGGGTTGACGCTGGTCCAGCTATGCTGGGGTGGCAGATGCAGATGTGGACTCCAGCCATGGCTGGACTGGCAGACATGGCCAGGCCCTGCGGGTGCTGAGTCCAGCCCTGGCTGGGCTGCTGGTACAGCCAGGCCTTGGCCTCATGGAGGCCAGCTCCAGCCCAACTGGTCTGCTGGCGTACCCCTCAGGCACCACCTCTGGCTCTGGCCGGGCTGCTGAATGTGGCCCTATGGGCACTAGCTCCAGCCCCACCTGGGGACACAAGACCTGCTGGGCTCTGCTGCCCAGAGCCACCAGCCTCCCTATCACCAGGCTCCTCACGGCCCTCCCCTTATTAGCCTTCCAACCTGGGGCTCTTGGGTCCTGCCAGACCATGAATGTTGGCAGATATGAGAATGCTGGCTTTGGGACATGCAACCTGTAACAGCATTATTCATACTTCTACTCCTTACTAGGCTTTTAGAAGACATTTAGGGGTAAGTTACAGCTAAATAACAACAGAGAACACTGAGAGCCAGGAGTGGTGGCTGTAAACAAACTTTATGGGACCACGGGAAACTTGGCCACACCCATGATAAGTGGACATCTGGCTAACTAAAATCGTGCCGGATTACGGATGTCGTGGGACAAGAGAGAGCCAAACTAGAGAGGTTCAACCTGTAGCATGCTATGAGGTTCTGCTACTGTACGCACCAGATCAGTGCTGTAATCAATGGTCACATATTCTTTTTTGGAAATGAGTTATTTATTTGACAATACGAAAATATACCAAAAAGTAATGATGTGCATTGTGTGCTTCCCAGGTGCGTTTATTCCTGGAGTTCCTGTCCAGCCAGTAGTCTTACGTTATCCGAACAAACTGGTAAGTTCAGTTTACTTTGAAGATTAAGGCTACGGAATATGTTACTCTTTGGACCTAGCATTCCCAGCCCTAACATTCTTAGAACAGATAAAAAAAAAAAAACTACCCACACATTGTACAAGGGATTGTGCAGACCATTAAGGCATGAATGTATGGCTGAGTAAAACAAAATGTCCAAGAAACAATATTTCAGATTAGGATTGGCCTTGGTAAAATAACAACACACTAGGTGTCAGCTAACCAGGTAAACACATTCTTGAATGAAGAAGGTGATAACAAAAGATCTCTTAAGTGACTATCTGAAGGCATTCCTAAGGGATGTTACACAAATTGACCCCTTGTAAAAACAAGGAGGGATGACAGGATAATGGAAAAGGGTCCTCTGTTCGAAGTCATGCGTTCAAGGATTAGGTAGGTAACTAACACCACCTGCAGGGTAGTATGGAACTTGTTCGAATCAATATATAAAAGAAGTGATGATTACAGGGGAATGTTTGTGCAAGTCTAAGGGAAAAGACCCTAGCTTCCTGACTGAATTGGTACCATTGTTACAGGCATACATGGGTTAGTATACTTAGCTCCTATGAGCCACTACTATGGTACGTTGACAGTAAACCTGGATGAGCTCATACCGAACTTGGGGCCTTCCTTTATGAGTAACAAGAAGGCTGTTAAATCAGCAAGCTGCATTCTCTGCTAGTTCAGCTAACTCTGAAGCTCCAAGGACAATAGCACTAGTCGCATTAATAACTTTAGCAGCCTTAATGACATTCAACCCCATTAACACCACCTAATTTCCATAGATATTCCTTTCAAGCACCTTCATATTCTGCTGCATGGTAATTTCTGTTGTTTTTCTGACCCTTGTCATTCCTTAAAGCCTACAATGGCAGTTTGGCTTAGTCCATTTCCTTCAAAGATTTCCATGACTTGTTCTCTAGTAAGGTAGCAAACTCTCTATAAATATGTTCTTTCTCATCTCTGTAGCTTACCATGAGCCTGTCTCTTATTAGAAAATCCTCTAAGAGGCCAAAATTGAAAGACTGGTTCTTGAGTGTCACACTTATGACAAATTCTTCAGTACTTACTTGTTCCTTCTGCACTCTTGTGTGGAAGAAGAATCTTTCAAAGGCATCACCTTCTAGGTATGCAGGCCTCAACCTGTGCTAGGCCCCTATCATAATCACTGCTGTCCTTGAGTGAGCTCTGAAAGTCATTATAAACATATAGGGCATCTATGCCAGCCAGAAATCATCTCACTTTTCTGGCACCATCCATCATTTGTGTTTACATAACAGAGTGGTGAGAGACTATCATAAGCATAAGCCAGTCTGCCTGGTTTGTCTTCTGCAGCCTGAACCCCACCTTCCAAAAGAGAGACTGATCATTGGCCTTCGCAGCCATTGCCCATATCTTTACTCAGCATTGACACCTAATGCGATGGGAAGGACGAAGTTTGCAGCTGCTTGAGAAAACTTTTAGGCTGATAGTTTTTCTCCCAGGGATGTTAACCAGTGCAATAAACTGCTAGAATTTCCCAGGTTAGAGATGCCATTTCAGTTGCTTAAAGTGGTCACCAGAATACTGAGTAGAATCCATCACTTGGTGATACCACTGTCCAGAAGAGAAGTGTCATTAAATTGCCCACTTTTGAAAACTGACGCTCAACGTTCCTTCTAATCTTTTCCATCCATTGGTGGACTTTTTTCATCCAGATGCAGAATAATTTTTTATGTGCGCCACCTATAGAAACACAAAACCTAGCTGTGGGCACTGTGCTAAGCAGATGGGTGGCATTTGAATTCCTCCTCAGTGGCCACACACGTGCACAGTTTACAGGGAAGGCTGCTGACTGTCGTATTTGCTGGACAAATAGCAGCAATCCAGGCCAGAGGCTTAATTTTCTGATATCTAAAGGGCTGTGGTTGCTGCTATCGGCTATAAGTGCACTTTCTGATTTGGCAGAGTCAGGCAAACACACAGAAGCCTAAGGGAGGGTTCCTGAGAATGAAAGACGCCTACCAAAAAACCCCAAACTTAATACGTGTGCAGTCCTGGGGTACTTTAGTGGCACCAGGATCACCATTAGCACCCCTTCTAACGATGGAAGATGACAACTGGCTATTGAAAGTTTCCATATTACTCTAGGAGCAAGGGTGAGTCTTAAGTCCCTTTCTAGTGTTGGTTATGGGGAAAGTGCCCCTTTTTCTTTCATATATTTTTGCTTTTATCAAATTAAGAAACAATGTTAAACTCCAGGCTTAACTTATTCATTCAGCCATTACAGCTGCTTCACGATTTCTTTTTCTTAGCTGCTGACCTTTCAAATTCATTTAAATGTATTTTTGTGGGAGTTTTGGTACATGCTATTTTCTTTTATTCTGTTTGTGTTTTAAGCAGTAACAAAATTAAGATATTGACATTGTCTGTAACTTTCAAGATCCTGAGAGTCTTAATTTCATTGACTCTCTGATTGATTTTGGGTACTTAGCCATGTTTTCTGTAAGCTGAGTGCTTGGACGGCCGCCAAGGAGAGATTCAGGTGCCACTCACCTGATTAGCAGAGTGCCCACAGCTGTCAGCATGTGTTTCTATTGACGGTGTGTTCTGTGTGTGGATGGAAACAATTAGAAGGGATACTGGCACTCCGCATCAAATTTAGAAACATACAGTTAAGAGGATGTATTTCTTAAACTACTGTCTGACATTGCCTTCTTAAAAACTGAACTTCTTATCTTTCTTCCAAATCCTCTTTACTCCATTTTCCATTGGTGTCTTATACCCCATTTACACAGTTGCTCAAGCCCTTAACCCAGAAGTCATTGTAAACGCCTGCCCTCCTTATCTCACAAATTCAGGGCTGTGCAAATCTTGCATTTTCTTCCTCCAGCATGTTTAATCTTCTGGCTTTTTTTTCCTGTTTGTCCTCACAATTAAAACTTTTTTTAATGGTCGTCATAATCTTCCCTCTTGGCAGCCGTCACTTGCCCCTTGCCTCCCTCACATCCATATTGTGCCTCCCTCCCCTTTCCATTCAGAACATGGCCACTAAGAATACCTTCCTCATTTGATCTAAACATTTCATCTCCCCGTTCCTCCTTTTTTCATTGGATCACATTTGTTTCTTGGTCTCTTCTTCTAGACCCTGCATAGCTATCTCTTCCTGCTCTCTACCCTTGTTCTTATGCCATGTGTCACTCCAGCCATGATAGCCTTGATGCTTTGCTTATTCACTTCTTCCACAATAATTTCTGTGCTTTTTCCCAGGTTTCCCCTACATGTGTAACCCCTTTTCTGAGCTAGTGTGCAAAAACAGTACACTCTCCTGTTTCAAATACCTCTTAAAGTCCCACTTCTAATGTCATGCCAACAAAAAGGTAGCCAGCTAATATTGCCAAGGTGGAGGTGCAACTGAAAATAGCTTCATAACTGTGTAACAAAAATGGAAGACATTGAATTAATAAAATTTGTGCCAGTCATTTCTTTGACCACTCTGTATGTGATATCCTTCTCTACCGTCTTTCACTAGTTTTGTCTTTCCAGATCTTCATAGCACACACTCTTGCTTCTTATAGATCTGCCTTTCCTGTCAATTTTCTTGTCCCAAGGTCAATGCAGACCTCCAACACTATTGAACAAGTTAAGGACAGATTGACAAGGCAGAATATGGAATAATGTTAATGCTTTCGTTGTTTGTGTACTGTATCTTCAATTTTATGTGGCTGGTTTTCTTCAGAGGAGAAAAAACACTTTGTATTCTGGCCAATACAGATATTTAGAAGAGAGGCAATGTGACCTTGCAAGATGCTATCTCTGTTCTTTTACTGCTTTGTTCTCTTAAGCAAAAGTAAAGTGTGCTTTTTACATGTGAAAAATTTGCTATTTGGGGAAAACAAATCTGCACCATATGTATTCCTAAAAATATTTTTTCGGTGTTCTGGCTGTTGAGTGATCTCTGGGTCTGCAAATATGTTATAAATTGGTTTTATTTGTAAAAGTTGAGTTTAACTGACGGTTGTTTTGTAGCTTTATAAAAAGCAGACTGAAGATCCCAACTTAACAGGCTTACTTTTACCATTAAGTACATTTTTAAAATAGAGGGTTGTGGTTCCCATGGTAGTTTAGAGTAGGTACCATGTGGTGTTCTGTGAATTTGCAATGTTTCATCTTTGTTGGTTTGTAGGACACAATCACATGGACATGGCAAGGTCCAGGAGCGTAAGTCAATTCTGTTTTATTCTCTTTGTTCAGCAGTTGCTTTCTTGAATTAGTTTGGTATTGTTATATGAAATTGTACGAGTGCACTTTCAAATCGATATTGTTGGTTACTGGAGCATTCTTCAGAATGAATGTGTGCCTTTTATTTGATTATCACATTATGAAAACATTCAGCAACTAGATCCCAAATACACATGCAAAGTAAATCTTGCTAGTACATTTTGTAGGCGTATGCAGTGGATTTTTGTTTTGGTATTTCACTTTTAATATTTCTGATGAGCCTATCTGAAGGGAGATTACTGTTTTTAATCATTATGTTATCTGTGACTCATCACTTGGCATTTCTATCAGTTTTATATTGATTTATGGTTTTATTGCTATCCTTTGAAAATGTTCTGTAGTATTTTAGAATCTTATTTTTCCCACAGACTGTTTTATTTAAAATAGAACTATCCAGGTTGTAAAAGCCATTGCAAAATATATTAACCATCCTGTATAATATGAAATAAATCAATATTTACAGTAGAAACACTCACCTCACGGAGTGTTATTTTAGCTCTGTTCATGCCCAGAAAAAGTTTGGAGATAGAGGATTTTGAATAAGAACTTAATGGCAAATAGTGAATGTTGTAGATCAAGAGGAAAAGTTAATTTTATGAACAATGCCCTGCCATTAGCCTCCTGTATCTGAGATAGTAGCTGAGTAATTTAACTGATTTAACCTGCTATAATATAATAGAATCAGAAAGATTAGGGGTGGAAGAGACCTTACGAGGTCATGTAGTCCAGCTCTTTGCTCAAAGCAGAACCAATCACAACTAGATCATTCCAGCCAGGGCTTTGTTAAGCTTACCATTAAACTCTGAGGAAGGAGATTCCACCCTCTGCTGAGGTAACCCATTACAATGTTTCATGATTGTCCTAGTGAAATAGTTTTTCCTAATATCCAACCTACACCTCCCCCACAGTAACTTGAGACCATAGCGAATGACCCAAGCCTGCGCAAGGTGTGACCTCACCAGATGTGACCTCACCAGTGTCCTAGATGTTAGCAGTGCTCTTACCTATGCAGCCCAATATACCATTAGCCTTCTTGTCACCAGGAGGACACTGTTTACTCACTTCCAGCTTCTTGTCTACTCCCCAGGTACTTTTCTGCAGAACTGCTGCTTAGTCCATCGGTTCTCAGCCTGTAGCACTGCATGGGATTCTTCCTTCCTATGTGCAGCACTCTGCACTTGTCATGTTGAACCTCATCGTGTTTCTTTTGGCCCAATTTTCCAATTTGTCTAGGTAACTCTGGATCATATCCCTGTCGTCCAGCATATCTACCTCTCCCTCCTAGTTCAGTGTTATCTGTGAACTTGCTGAATGTGCAGTTTATCCCATTGCCCAGATCATTAGTGAAGAAGATGAACTAAACCAGCCCCAGAACTGACCCCCTGAGGCAGTGTACTAGAAACTGGTTGCCAGTTAGCCTGGTGTTGATCACTACTCATTGAGCCCAGTGATCTAGCCAGTTTCCCATCTGCTTTAGTCCACTCATCCAAGCTGTAGTGCTTTAATTTGCTGGTGAGAATACTGTGGGAGACCATGTAAAATCTTTGCTTAAGTCAAGATGTGTCATGTCCACTGCTCTCCTCATGTACACAGAGTGCATTTTCTCATCATAGAAGGCAGTTAGGCTTATCAGACATGACTTGCCCTTGGTGAATCTATATGGATGTTCCTGATCAAGTATTTCAAAATGGGTTCCTTGAGGACCTGCTCCATGATTGTTCCAGGGACTGAAGCGAGTAGTTGACAAGATTCTCTTTCTTCCCTTTTTAAAATAGGCATTTGCCTTTTTCCAGTTATCCAGGATTACCACAAGGTTGCACAAGTTTTCAAAGATAATGGTCAATGGCTCTGCAATTACATCAGTAAACTCTCAGGGCCCTTGTATGCATTAGATACGGACCCTTGGACTTGTTCAGGTCCAGCTTTTCTAAATAGTCCTCAACCTGTTCTTTCACTAATGAGAGCTGCACGTCTCTTCCTCAGATTGTGCTGCCCAGTACAGCAGTCTGAGTCCTAACCTTGTATGTGAAGACTGGCAAAAAAAAAAAAAAGGGTTGAGTACTTGATTTTTTTCCATATAGTCTGACACTTGATTTCCCCATTCCATAAGGATCCCACATTTTCCCTGACAACATTGCTAATGCTAGCATGGCTGTAGAAACACTTACTGTTATCCTTCACATATCTTGCTATCTGCAACTCCAGTTGTACTTTGGCCTTCCTGATGACACCCCACCATGCTTGAGCACTATTTTTATACTCCTCCCTAGTCAGCTGTCTCTTTTCACTTCCCGTAAGCTTCTTCCTTGGGTTTAAGTTCACCAAAGATTTCTCTGTTAAGCCAAACAAATTGGCTTCCATATTTGCTGTCCTGCTGTTGGAGTGGTTTGTTCCTGTGCCATCAATGAGGCTTCCTTAAAATACGGCCAGATGTCCTGGACTCCCCCTGATAGCAATCTGCCAGGAGATCCTTCCAGTGAGTTCCCTGAGGCAGTCAGTCTGCTTTTCTAAAGTCCATGGTGTGTTTTCTTCTGTTCTCCTTTCTTCCTTTTTGTCAGAATCTTAAACTCAACCAGTGTTGTTTTTGTGCTGCTACTTGCCTGTACTGCGTACTGGCATCTCGGCAGCCCCAGCCACGGGATTGGCTGGAGGTAGAGGAGCCAGCTGAGTATCGGCTCCTTATTTTTTATTTTTCTTTCTTTTTTTTTTTTTTTTTTTAAAAACAAAAAAGACACTGTACTCAACCGTTCCATGGTCATTGCTGCCCAGGGTACCACTTAATAGTATCATATCTTCCCAATTTGTGAGCAGCAGGTCAAGAGGAGCATGAGCCCTAGCTGGTTCCTCCTGCACTTGCACCAGGAAGTTATCCTCTGCATTCTCAAAAAACTTCCTGAATGGTATGTGGATTGCTTGACAGCTGCTGGAAGAGTAATCTGCGTAAAAGGCCACTTTTGAGGCAGCTGGAATTGTAAATCGTTTAAAGCTGTGTAGGTTAAAACCAGCACCTCAGACTGAATCAGAAACCAGTGTGGACTCAGGCATAAGATGTCTTTTGGAAAAATATGTCCAAGTGGATTGCCACATTCAGTACTTCTGGATGTTTTCTCCAGACAGCTCTGTTCACTCAGTGTGATACCTACCAGATGTCAAGCAAAGAGATACTGTACTTTTGTGTGGCTGACACCCGCAAAGAGTATGCACCCTGAAAGCAAACAATCCATTCTGAATTCAGGCATTTTGTTAAGTATATCAACCAACTCCCAACAGCCTAAATAGCATACAGCTCTGTTACTCATCTTAACTTAGATTCACCAGGCTTTCCTCATGGCTGTTCCTCATCTATTTCAGTACCTTGCTGAATTAGTCTGTTAGGCACTTCAGCAGCTATAGTGTAAAACAAAATATTTTAGAACCCGAACATAGCATTATCTGACTGCCTGAAGAGCTGGTTCTTAGTGGAGCCTGAAACTGAATGGGGTCTGTTGTTCTCCAAGGGTAGATTAATACAAGTCTTCTTTCACACCCAACTTCAAAATAAAGGAAGTTAATAGTTTGTTCCCCAAATCAAAACAAAAAGTGTCAGCAACTTCCAACTTTATTTAAACGACATGGTTGTTGACCATAAAAGCAATGAGAAGTCCTGTGGCACCGTATAGACAAACAGATTTATTGGAACATAAGCTTTTGTGGGCAAAGACCCACTTCGTCAGATGCACAGTTTCTGCAGATACAAACTAGCATGGCTACCCCTCTGGTAGCTGTTGACCATGACACTTTTCAAAAGCAAATTTACAAGTTTTTGGAAAGTATAAAAATGTGCTAGGGTTGTGGGCTTCTTACATAATGAACATCACTTTTTTACTGCTGCAGAATTCCCACTTCATTGCCTGGATTTTAATATGCAACTTTTCAATAAATGTTCTTAGGTACTTACAGAAACCTCTGAAAACACATAAATGCATAAAAGTGCAATGCATCTGACTTGAAAGACATAATGTTGGGTAAAGAATTCAGCATGCTGTTTGTTGGTTGTTTGCTACGCTTGGAACTTATCTTTTTTCTTTCCTTCTTTTGTAAGGTTGGAAATTCTGTGGCTTACCTTGTGTCAGTTTCACAATTCTGTGGAAATTGAGGTTAGTATAAAAGCAGTAATGCTTTCTATTTTAGGCAATACCAAAATTCATTTCTTGTTGACTGTATGTATTTCACACCATCATTTCTGGAGTAAAACAGTATAATTAAAATATATAACTAGACTTAAAATATTAACCCGGCATTGTATGCAATCTGAATACCCCTCACATTTTGCATAAACAGTTCTGTTGATTCACCAAGTTTCATCAGAACTGGCCTTCCTCTGCTCTTACAAGATTAACCGCTTGATTAACCAAGTAGTTCTGTCTCCTAAAGCACCTACACTTTGAAGTTGCCATGGGGGAGAATTAACCTAATGAAGTGCTGCATATTCACCGCACTACTTCATTAGTAATCTCCCATCGCCCTGATTACCATGCCCTCTTTGAAGTTGGGGGCAGGTGTAGACAAGCCCTTCATGTGGTAAATTGAATGGAAAAGCAACATTAATGCCAACACAGTAAACTGTTTCTCTGAGAAGTTAAGGGTAGCAGAATTATACTCCTGGCTCTCAGGAACTGTCTCAATGTCTCTTCACTTTATCATCTTTATATTTATGTCTTACATAAAATGAAGCAGGAGTAATTGCTTTTAAATCAGTGGAATACATTTAGTAACTTCCACAGAAAATACATTTCACAAGTAGTCTGTTGTAGAAATTGTTCGTAAAGTATACATTTTTAACAAGTTTAAATAAAATCCATTCCAAATATGTTTTAAAGTTCTATACAGACATTATGCACTGGGTGTCTGCTCAGGAATGTTGCATTTCCAGTTTAAGGCCGCAAGGACCCTTTAGTTGTCAAAGGTATCTTGGTCCTCTAAGTCACTGTTTCTCAACCTTTTTGGCATTAGGGACTGCCTGGATGCCTTCTTAAATGGCATCCGTGAGATCTCCAGAACCAGCTTTGGTCAGCAGACCAGTTGTTGGGAAACATTGCTATAAATTAGTGGTAGTTCAGACATATTTTAACTTGTCCCTGAAATATCCAGCGTTGCCCCTGTTTTCTCCTTTGCTAGCTAAGAGTGCCGACTTCCATTTGATATCTGTCCAGGAACCACAAATCACTCAATAGGCTCTCAAAATTAATTATTGTCCCCTTGAACACTCTTTTAATTGGGAGCTGGTTAAGAAAACATAGTCTGTTCAAATTACTCTACCATCCTAGTGTATTCAACAATTTAAAACATTGCTACAGACTGACATATCTATTTACCTAAACAAAATAGTCATGCGGAATATCTTCAGCAGCAGTGTAGTCTTCAAAACATGTGCTTTAGTGGGTATAGGCCTGCCTGGCCCAAGATGTTGGATGGCCTTTGATGCAGACAGTGTGATGATAAAAGCTGTTGCTTATTAATATAAATACCCATAAATACCTATGTCTGTTCGTTTCAGTTTTTTGGAGCTCAGTATGCTTTTATGTATCATTTTCCGAATCCCTTGGCCTCCATATCAGATTCCCAGTTCGGGCAAGCTGTCCTGCAGGCTCTCTCTTGTAGAAGAAGTAAATATGTAATTCTTGTTCTCTGTCAATATTAGACCGGATCCCCACTTACAGTGAATATGCACAGAGCACAAGTCAGGAGGCATGAGCATGTGTTGAGTTCATTTTTGTGTGTTCTGAACAACTTGCGCTGTGTTTGAGGACTCTTGGGCTACTTTCGACCACACTGAGCTGCAGCAGCCACAGGAGGCAGAAAATAGTGGAGGACTGAGGTAGTAGTCGGACCACTCTCTTGCCTTGCTACACAGGCAGAAGAGAGGAGAGGTTGTAGATCAGCTCTGGGCTACCAGAAGACCATCCTCGACCTGGCCTGATCGATCATATTGTGATTGTTTAGTCTTCTCTTTTCTATAACTCAGAAAATAGGATTTGGTTTTATTAATTCTGCATCTGCTAGAACTGGAAGGGACCTTGGGAGGTCATCTAGTCTAGTCCAGTCCCCTGCCCGCTACAAAATGCTTATGTTTTATTGGGGGGAGGGATAGCTCAGTGGTTTGAGCATAAACCCAGGATTATGAGTTCAATCCTTGAGGATGCCATTCAGGGACTGGGGCAAATAGATGTCAGGGACGGTGCTTGGTCCTGCCAAGAGGGCAGGGGACTGGACTAGATGACCTCCCAAGGTCCCTTCCAGTTCTAGGAGATGCAGATCTCCAGTTATTTTTTTCTTTTTTTCTTTGTTAGTTCCTGCCTCAAGTCCAGTAGCTGTGATTGAACTAGAACATTTCTTCTTCAAAACCATCTAATCTTCATTTTAAAATTGCCCTGCAGGTTGTTTGCTGACTTTTTATAGCTGTAGCCCTGGTCCGGCAGTCTGTCAGAAACATACCAGTCAGACTGTGGCTTCCAGCAGCCTTGGTTACTACTTGCCAGTTGACCCCATAATACTTCGTCCCACATTTTCCCATCAGTGTGTGTTCTGCACTGTCCAGGGTACTTCTGGATAGTTCAGGTATTAGCAGTCTGTTGTAAAGGGTCAGATTTAACAGTTGAGTGCCACTGTATCTGGAGTTAACCAAACAGTTCAATTTAAACAGAGCACTGGATTGATTTGGATTAAAAATGTTAGTTTGTGAACAAAGAAGATAGAATTTTAAGTCAATTCAAGTATCAGGTGTTAAATTCAGAAATGGGATACATGAGAGATGAAGATGAAATGGTTTCTAGTAGCTAAAACTTAATATTCCAGATATGGTTAAAGGTAAAATCTTAATTTCATGTTTCAAACAACATAGCTGACCAAATTCTCAGCTCAAAATCTTCCCCCAAAGTCAAAGGGTTGATTGCTTTGTTATATTTGGTGAAAGAGAACACTGCGAGCTTGGGGTTTTCTGTCACTTTTTCATGTAGTCTGATTAATCTTTGGAGTGGATTCTTCTGAGCATTACCATCAACATAAAGCTTATTCAAACAGTGAAGAAGGCAACAGGCAGCCTGGTGGTTGAAGGAGGCTCCCATGTTCTTTCTGCTCACTTGTGTTTGGTGAAATGCAAATTTGCTTTATCTCTTGCCATTTTCTCTGCCTGTTATCTCACAGATCCTCTTTACTTTTTATATGTCATTCCCCGCCCTCCCCCCACCATTCAGGATACTTCTGCCTAGTCAGGGTAGTCTAGTTTTGAACATATGCTAAGAACATCAAGCCAGGAGATTTCAAAACATACATACTTTTCATGATGATATTATTGACCAATGAGTGAGTTTTCAAATGATTCCTCACAAGTTATATTTTGTATGAAGATTATTACAGTCATGAATAGGGTATGAATAAATGATGTACTCCATCACTTTATCCAAAAAGGAAGAAAAGTCAGACTCCCTGTAGTCCACTAAGATCTTTGACCAGTTGGTTTTATGTGAAAGGTGTTCGGATGTTAGGATAAGCAGCAGAATGTAATCCTAAATAGATGATGAAAACAGAAAGCATGACTAATGTCTTAGAACCATTGACGTTCTTAAGACAAGTTGCGAATCTTGGTATGGTCACTGCTCAGTTATGCATGCAGTCAGAAATAAACAAAACTAGAAAACAGATAATGGGGAATTGAAAGATTGGAGGTTTGGGAAGGGTCTGTAAAACAATCATTTTCTTCTGAAATAGTATGCAGAATGAAAATGGAGAATCGTGGCATTTGGGAAAACAGTTAACATCTTCCTGCCCCCAACTCAAAAGAGGAAATCAAAAATCACCTAGTCTGTGTCTCTGAGGTAGAAATAAGCAGAGCCAAAGCCACATGGTCATCTATAGCATTTGATGTGGCTTTTCTTAACTCAGGGCATGAAGATTTAATTTTCTAAGTTGGATTTTTTTGGTAGCTTTCAATGTGATACTGTTGTTACAGTCCTATAAATATAAGTTTCAGTTCTAGTTTACATCTTTCACTGTACTCTTATAATACAAATGTTTTTCAATGTTAAATATTTTGCTATAATTTAGTTTTCTATGTACAGTTCCTACCTGTGTATATGCCTTCAGAAGAGGAAAAGAAAAACCCATCTTTGTATGCAAATAATGTCAGACGTGTAATGGCAGAGTAAGTATGCTATTAATATATTGGATTATGGACTGGAAAAATAGATGCTTGGTTTCTCTTTGGTATCAAAAAGAAGTATTTAAAGTTATTAATATTTGCCTGCCTGTAACTTATATTTCATATTCATAAGGTCCTACCAAATTCACATTCTATTTTGATTGATTTTATGAACATAGGATTTTAAAAACAGTACATTTCATGATTTCAGCT